>NC_079378.1:3277500-3877500 GCF_021018895.1 Seriola aureovittata | reverse complement strand
TGTAATTTGCAATTTGATTGTTTGGGCGCCCTTTGGTGGCTGTGGTGCCCGGAGCAGCTGTTAAGTTTGCATGGGCCTCAGTCGACCTCCGGGTCACTGATTCGATCCACTCCAGAGAGAGAGAGGGAGAGAGAGAGAGAGAGAGAGAGAGAGAGAGCTCCTAGAGACTGAATGTTGGCAGAAAACTTCAGAGCTTAAATGGTTAACATGTTTTCCGAATTAAATGATAAAATACGGTGTTCCTCCACACCCTCTAGATGACAGACGGTGCAAGTGTTTTCTGACCTCATGCTCTGATAGGAAGACACAGACACGCTTGCTTGACATATATTGCGGCTTATATAGTTATCATGGATATTCAGAAAGCAAACTACAGTCTCCTAACAAGGTGATCACACTGGGTCTGTTTTTATCTGGGAAAAGCAGCATTTGCAAATAGATTCCAGTGAGTTTGAAACAAGAAGTCACTGATTCTCTTCTCTCCACTCACTCTATAGACTGAGTGAAAGTTACCCTTTTACCCAGTCCTCTAATGACAGATCTCAGTGCGTTGCTTGAAGATTCGGGGGAAGATCTACTGCTTTTCATATTTTCCAATTAGCATCCGCATTCACTGCTCGGCACAAACTTTTGCTGTATCTCTTAAAGGAAGAGTGAAATGGCCTGAGAGTCACAGAAAAAGAATTATTTGTGGTGGAAAGAGTAAACATGAGAAAGAGTTTGTATGAGAGAGAGGAAGAAGAGAGTGAAGCCACCCCATGGCCAGAGTCAATACTTATCTTAGTAAACATAAATAGGCTTGGATCTGTTACATCCACACACGAGCACTTCACAAGAAGACTATTGATCAAATCCCACCAAAGGCAGAAATGCGGGATAAATAACAGCGAGATTATAGACACAATTTGAGGGGGACACATCCTGGAGGCTGCTGAAGGAAGAAATAAAAAACACGGAGCAATAAGATGCTGCTGATATCCAATCAAAGCCTATTTTTCAAACAGGTGAACCAACAAAAAAAAACACAGTGAAAACTCAGAACATGTAATATACTTTGAGTAGTGCTTAAAAAAGGATTGTGCCACAATAATAATAAAGTGGACTCACACCACTGGGTAGGACACAGTGCTGTGTCTCAGTGCAGGAACTGTCCTTTTCAAAGGAACAACACTGTCTTCTGAAATTGACATTAAACGAAATTATTTTGACATATACATTTTCAGGGAAACGTATCTGCTGTCTGTAAGTCACTTGTACTGTTTGCCTGTTTCCCCTCCAGACAAGGAAATGTACCATTTGTTTAAATAAGCAGTTCTCAGTATCATAAAATCTACTGCATAGAGGCTGTAACTTATAAACAGACGATGGATAATCCTCTGTGGAGTCGTCTTCTTCCTTCAAATCGGCGACCCTTGAAGGAGGCTGCCACACAGCCGCAGTGTGATGAAATCTGATGGTAAATTACACCCAACTTGTAAAAGAAGTTTAGATTTTTTTTTTTTTACTCATAGTGGCTTTTTCCAAAAACTGTTGGAGAAAAGCTAATAACATGCAATCTAATGCAATCAAACATAGAAATCCAGCACAGCTGTCTCACACAGGTTTGCCATAGTGGAGTCTAATTAAAGCTTCGACCCCCAAGGTATTCTTTCCCACCTCTGCTGTGGTGGACTGCCGAGGGGGGGGCGAACCCTGCGAGTGCAAAGACAAACAGACTTATTAAGCCAAATAGGCCTATGGTGCTGCCTGATAAATGACAGGAGAGATGGGGAAAGAAGGGGGGGGCTTTCGATGGTGGAATGGAGGGGGAGAAAGTTCTCTACCAGGCAAACCACTCTGGGTTTATAAAACTGGCTTATTAATGTTCAAATGGCGAGGCCTGTACCTCCATTCTAATATGCTCCCTAATGGAGGAGGGGAAAAAAAGGGAAATGTTGGCTCTCAGGGAGGGCTCTGCTCTGGAGAGGAGAACTCTCTTTCTAAGCCTTGGCTGGCACCAAACCAATGCTGTAATTTGAGACTAAATCACAGAAAAGATTGCAGAAGAGTGCACACAAAATGTGGTATTTATTCTGTTGCAGTTTCTTCATTCTCTGCAAAATAAAATTATTTAGAAATTGGCATGCTTCCAGACATTTGTCTACTGAATAAGAATTCAGTGAACATGAAGCTTACTTCCTGCTCTTCCCTGTTAGTCTTAATACTCCCTCTGGCGTGGCCCTGATTTGGCCAGACTGACATGAGCATCAGTCTTTCAAAGTTCAATCAGTCATTCCAACTGCCTCCTTGTGACAGGTCAAAGAGAACAACATGGCCACAAATCAAAGGTGAGCAGAGAGCCTCTCTAACATGGGCAGGCTTAGGAGATGTATTGCTTCACGCTTTGAAATGCAAAGGAGGAGAAGGATGTGTTTACACGATGACATTGTGTTTATCCATCAAAAGCAGATTGTAGAGAGAGGCCGTGCCGTTGCACTATTTGGATATGGCGAATGACTGAGCGCTCGGCGGAGCCTGGGTGGCACGCCAATCTAACAGCCGGGTCCCACCGGTGATGGAGGGCAACAATCGTATTTGGTGCCACATCTTTCTCCAGCTCCGTGTCTGCTCTCGTCCTCATTCCTCCACAACAAAAACGAAAATCAGAGGCAGGGCTCGGTGTCTGCTTTCTGAGACGATCCCATGCACACCAGATAATCACATCCAGCACTACTTTCACATATTTTGCCATGGTTACGGTAGGAAAACTGAAAAAAAAAAATTCATATTTTCATTTTATTTTTCATATTATATTCATGATACACAGAAGAGCTGCCATTGTGGGGAGAATGTTTCACCATTTTTCAATAGAATCCCAAAATTTTCAGAGGCAACTGTTTCCTTTTTTTCACTGGCAGTTTGTCTTTGTATATATTGTTTTCTCATAATAATATTAAAAACAAAACAAAAAATCTCAGACAAGGGGACACGAATGCAATTGCTACAGAGCCCACAAAGTCCTGAGAAATGATGATGATAGCTTGTGGACACAAATTATCAAGATCCGTATCTCGTGCGACAAATTCAGACAAGTTATCTTGTACACACAAATGATCGTGTGCTCAAAAGTTATTATCACAAGATAACAACTTGTACACACAAATTATTATCATGAATGGACAAGATAATAACTTACATGCACACAGTCTGGATCTTGTGCGATCAAGAGAATAATTTGCGCGCAAATTAAAAAAAATATATATATAAATATATATTTGTGACTTTGGGGGCTCTGTGAAATTCAGTATCTCATCCCATCTCATGGAAAATGTTCTACTGGCTCGTGAACGATCTGTGTTTAAGGATCAATCTCTGACCGTACGGTTTTGTCAGACAGGTTGAGACACACGGGGTGACAGGAGGCGACATGGGAGAATCCTCTTCCTGTCATGTGGAAAGCTTCTGAGGCCCCCCCACATGACTCTGAAGATTATGAAAAGGCCGCAGAAATATCAGAGGGTTTACTCTCCAATAACAAACATCACCGTGCCGAGATAGGGATCAGACCAGGTGGCGAGAAATATGCAAATAAGGGGCCGCGTGCGCCAAAGCGGGACTCAGGGTGGCTCCTCCATCGTATTTGCCGTGACTCACTGGCAGCATTCACTGTCTGAATACTAAAGCACGGTTTGTACAGATGAACGGTCACATGAAGAGACGCTGAGCTACGACAATGATTTCATCCCTGATGCGCAGTATAAACTGACATGTGATGACCCTCTGCCACAGATACATCGGAGCCGCACTGTCTGTCCTCTTTCTGTGTTAGTCAAATATTCAGTGGCAGTTAGCAACAGGTCTTTAGCTTCCAGCAAAAGTCTACAGTTTATTTGCTGCAGGGGTTTGACAACAAGTTAATGGGAAACAAATCAGCTTCCGGAATGAAGCCTGATTGTTCTGTATTCATCAGTTTAAACACATTATATTAGCAGGAAGAACAGAACATTTTGAGGCAGTGTTGCTATAAGTGAGTAAGTCTTCCTGTGTTGTGTTTGTTCTTTGCTCCCTGCTGTGTAATGGCCTGACGCTATATATACAAGGCTGTTCTGAAGCAATGCTGCTGACCTGATAGCTTATCAAGTAGGAAATTAGCTTGCTGGTGGAGAAAGCACGTTACAGGAATGAAGGCTGGAATCAACAGTTTGCACTAGAGTAAACACTTAAAAGAAAGGTGAGCAGTTCGTCAAGAAATCATGGTCTGCTTAGAGGTGCTTAGGTTCAGAGCAACAAGGGAAAAAACTGAAGTCATCTGGCGAGGAAGTGGAAGAATTTTTTTTTTTTTTTTTCGATGTTCAACTGAGAAGACGATATATCTTCTGCTATACCACTCTTGCTTTGAAATGTCATTCTGTGTGGTTCAGTTTAGAAATAAGCCAGAGAGTGGTGCTGAGGCAGGACGGAGGATGACAGGTGATGCAAGGTTTGCCTCTCCTCTATGGACCGAGAAAGAAGCCAAGTCAAACTGGATTACGTGACATTTTGTCTTGAAGTCTTGTACAGTGTTATGATGAAAGAGACGATAGACATCCCCCCCCGGTCCACTGAAACCATAGAGGACTTTAATTGAGGTAGGTGTACAGTACACCGGCCCAGAGCAGAGGCCAGGACAAACAATGCTAAATGTCATATGAATTAGAGTGAATAAGACACACTGTTGTGATAATGGACATGGAGGCTGTAGAGAGGTGCTCTAGAAAACATCATTTATATCTAAATTAAAGCTTAATATACTCAAAGCAGAATTAGAGGGACAGATTGAGTGTGTTTTTACACCAACGAGCAAATTATCCATCAATACAAAACTCCTCCTGGCATCCATTCATCACCAAAAAGTCATTATATTTAACAGCTGTAAGAATATCAGAGTGGATTTGTATTTGGAATCAGGTCTGTCTTTGCTCTCATTTGGTGTAAAGAAATCACAGATGGTCCGAGGAAGAAGTTGACAGAAGAAACAGAGGGTGGTACGTGCGATTTACTATCGTCACATCTTAACATTTCGGAGAAGTGAAATCTTTAAATTTCCAATTGCCACCCCTCGTTGCCATCTGGTTCCCACCGCCACGTTAAACTGCCCGGGGCAGCTGGAAGCGAATGATCTTCCACCGGGTCTTTCTGTCGGGATGCGTCATAAATCATGTGACCACACAATGCACAGATTTGTCACATGATCTCTGGATGGCCTTCAACACAGACATGCACATGACAGTCCTTCTACATAGATGAGAGAGCAGTCAGTTGTAAATGAATATGACATGTCACATCCCTCATACGATACACTGACACACACACACACACACACACACACACACATGCACATGCATTCCCACACAACATGCGTTTACACAAAGATAACGAGCTAATATGCAATGCCACGCTTGTTAAGGGAACTCTTACATCAAAAGGAATCTCCCCCTGGAGGCTTATGTGCAGGCATGTAAATACATCAACATCCTTCCAGTTGTACTGTGAGGAAAAGTAGGCTAAATCCTCAGTCCTCTCACTGACAACTTAGTCTAACATCTGCTTGTGTGTGTGTGTGTGTGTGTGTGTGTGTGTGTGTGTGTACGTGTGTGTCTGTGTGTGTGTGACAGAGAGAGTGTGCATGAGATTAGGGCTGCCATCCGCAGTTAATTCTACATATTTTAGCGTTGAAAGTTAATTAACAGAGGCCATGTCCATATTTACTAACAGCAATATTTACAACACTAGAGAAATCTACAACCTCAGCTCAGCTGTTCACTTGATGACAGAGCATAACAGGGCTCAGCCTTCAAACACAGGTCTCTAAATAACTTTTGGCGTTTCCGAGCCACGGGTTAATTATTTCATGTGTGTCTTTTAACCCAGACACAAACAAATAGTTTCTGCACTTCTGATGAATTGACAGGTTTTGAGCAGCTGAGGCTGCCATTCGTCATGTGCAGGAGCTTCACTGCTGGAGGAGCTGCTACGGACGTGTACTTGCCATTTTGCT
Organism: Seriola aureovittata; assembly: GCF_021018895.1. Lineage (NCBI taxonomy): Eukaryota > Metazoa > Chordata > Actinopteri > Carangiformes > Carangidae > Seriola > Seriola aureovittata. Next base: position 3,871,484 of record NC_079378.1, on the reverse strand, counting down.
GACAACCTGAATCGGTCCCAACACTAATTAGATATTAAGTCAATGCATTTGAATGAATGTATTTAATCAGCTCCACTAAGGGCTAATGAGCTTTGTTGGCTTTGGTCTGGCCCCCCTCTGACTAACACAGTCTTGACTCACTATCCCAATTTAAAGCAACAGGGCCGATTCTCCAGCAAGAAATAGGGTGCGATTAGAAGATGTCATATATATATATAACCAAGTGTATAATAGAAAAATATACTTGACCTGACATAAATAACATTGTAAAAATAGGGATATGAACAGTGTCGTCCCCCCACCCCATTTGTCATGTCCACTGAATTGAAGGAGCACCAGCTCTAGATACAGAAGGTGTTTTATGGTGGGTTGCCTGTTAGAGTAAGTTATAAGCCCAGTTTAACCTGTAAAGGAGTTTTCCTCTGAGTCATGGTGCATGTTTTGTTGCCATGAGTGAAATAAATTAAACAACAAGTAGATATGAGTGAAGATCATCTCTCTGATGTCTTTACTGTTGCACTGGCAGGAGTAGTCGTAGCGTTGTAGCTTTTCCTTGTGCCTTCAGCTGCATCTCAGTCTTCCTGAAGATGCAGTAACTGGTCTGCATTTCTATTAAAGGAGAGCTTCTGCACACATTAAAAGTTGACTAACATCGCTCTAGATCCGTAGCACTTAGTGTCTGAGTGAGTCAGCACAGTGTGACCTCCCTGATACCCAGATGACTATCTGTAACTGTGCTGAATATCAAAGCAGCGAAGCGCAGCGTGCTCCTCTTTGATGTCATGCACACGTCTTTATGAAATTGACCAAACAGACAGTTTGCACCGTGAAAGGTTTGAAGTACGCACGAGCCGGCATTTTACTAATTTCAAACTAACATGGATCCACTGGGACGGTGGGACCACATTCATGACAGGTGAGATCAGGGGGTTTTTGAGGCACGTCTGACTTGGAACAACCAAGCATGTCAACTTTATATCATAATTAACCCTGAGTAGGATTCACATCACTTACAGAGCTCACGACTGAAGGAGCCTTCAGACTGTGCAACAACATCCGGGTCCGACACTACAATATCATTTTGAGGAAGTCACACTGTGTGTTATTCTCTACAAAGTTGGTGAAAATGCATCATGGAAACTGTTTGCGATCCCCAGACGATGAACCCTTTTCATTTTGCTCTACCAATGAAAAAAAAAATTAAAAAAATAGTATATCATTATTGAATTGGCAGGTTGCCATGAAAACTGACAACAGAGACACCAGTGAGACAGACAGGTGCCAGCACCACATAAACAGAGACAGTCCCTTCATATCCCTTTTATGAAGATGTATTACACCAGGGGACGAACCCTAATAGACATGATCCGATAAAACCAGTAAAATAAACCATAATGGCATCCAAAACACCACCATCTCATCACATCACTGGGGATGTGTTGAAGGGAAAGTGCTATGATGAATGTGGCGTTTGTCAATCGCGTACACATATGGGATAGCAGGCCATCTGGGTAATCAGCAGTCAGCATGACCTCCCCACACCCACACATCTGACCATCATCACACAGTGCAGATCTGCCAGCACACCCGCCTACACACACATATTCTTGCACTGCTATCGTTACGGGGACCTGCTAGGGACGGAGCACGTTACCTTGCCCTCAACTCTGATATGATGCTTAAGATTCACCATGCTTCGTCTTCGTAGCCTCATAGCTTTGGCATTTGCACCACGTCTTCTATTATGACAACTTGGGCCTGACAGAAATGCTCTGAAATCATAGATCTAAGTTTAAAATTGCAATCAATTGCACCAGTCAAAGCTTACTTCAGTAATTCTCCTGTGTCTTGTGTGCATTGGTTGACAAAAGCCAAGCTACTTTGGCTTGGTGATGAAAGAGAAAGCCAGTCAAAGACAGTTTTTGGAGGACCTCAGTGGTTCGTTGCGGAGGGGGATAATGAAGAACGGCGGCCGGGGTTGTGGATGAATACTGGGCCCTGTTGGTGGCCGCTCTGAACAAGTGGGAGCAGTCCTGACATGATAATGACACAGCATGACCGAGGGGTTTGTCTGGCCGGTTCTGAATGTGGAGTGCAACAATCTACAAAGACATGCAGAAAAAAGAATCGCATTATTCTAGTTTTTTTGGATTAAAGACAGAAAAGGCAGAACCCTCATCTCTGGTGGTGGAAAAGCGTTTGGGAAGCAGGGAGTATGGAGAATAGCAAGGTGAGGTTGCACTGGATGAGTAACTAGGATTTTAAAGACTATTGGAGAGTATTGGGTCACCGGGCGAGTGCACAAGTGAGATTGATCATAACTCTACAGCTGCTGTTGCTGCCAGGAATCATCAATTGTTTAAATCACTCACAGGGCTGAGCAGGCTTGTGCTGAGGCAAGGCTTATTTAACTTATTTCAGCGGTAACGTATTAACATATAAACATTTCTTTTTCAAAATGGAAGAGGCAATCTTGCTTAACATTCTTTTCTGTTTGTTGTGTATCTATTGATTCGTTTGTTCCAGCAGCTGCAGCACATTTTCAGCTGTCTACCGCTGGAACAATATGACAGAAGAGAAGTCAATGATACTGTCACACGAGGGATATTCTGTCTTCTGGAATTGAATTGAATTCTACAAGAATATTGAATTATGTTGCTTTGTACTGTATGTAACCTTTATGCTTTACAGATTGCTGCTTAAAGTTGATCACATTCGTTTTTTGTTTTGTTTTTTTTCAACAAAAAGCTAAAACATTGGTTCATGGACAAAAGGCAAATTCATCTACAGGTACCTCCTGGTTAAAATAACAGGAGCCAAAAAATAAGAAAAAAAGAAACACAGAAAAGCGGTTGTCACCTTTTCAGAGAACAGCCTGAAAGATCTATTGTGTGAATTCATGGCACTGCTGGTTTTTCATTTTATATGTAAATTCTTGAAATCTCAAGAAAGCCCTACTATCTCACTCTTATACCTGAGTGTTCTGCACATGCTCAAGTGTTGTGCTTCATTACAATATAAAAAAAAATAAGACATTGAACCAAAGGAGTATTGTTGTGAGACAGAGCGCAGCAACACTGATGACTGAGGATGAGAAATCAGGCTTTTGCTCTTATCTAGCTTCGACATCCAGCCAACAGTAGATACAATAGTGCAGGATTTTATAGACAGTGAGACCTCAAAGGACTGAGGCCATTGATTTGTGAAAGGCCATTGATCTGGGAATGAAAAACCCAACTCATTTTGGCAACCACAACGACCTGAGCTTCCCTTCAGCAGCAAAGAACAAAACTGATGTCCCTCTTCATTAAGGTCTGCTGGAGATTTGGACTCAACTATAATGATGATGATTTGTCAGCCAAGACGTCTGCATGTTATCTTGACAGACACAAGATAGCGTGCAACGGGTGAAGACGCAGAGACATCAGACCCTCCTTTTTGTTCTGAACAGGTCAATTCCTCGTGAAAGTTTCTTGAAACCTGAACATCATCTTTCACTGGCACAGACTTTAGATGTGAGCAAAGGTAGAGAGGTCATCACTGTTTTCCTTGTAAGCTTTGAAAGATATGCGAGACAATGAATCATGACACGGATCTCAGATAAGAGATAACTCCGCTTGTGCGGCAAAAAGACACAATAGATAGCATTGTTTTCCACCTTTGGTCATAATCCAGCAATGTTGGCCAGTCTCATGAGATCCCCTCTAAGCATTCTCGATATAGCACTGCAGGATAGAAGAGAAGAGCTCGCTTGCATAAAACATCTTTGAAAAGAAAAAAAAAAAGATGAAACAGATATACTTTGTGTAAGAAATAAGTTAAAAAATAAATATAAAACGATCATTGTAGTAAAGGCCGTTGCAAGATACATCACCTAATATTGTCTTAAAGCACCAAATGAATTCTGACAAGAGTGAGAATATGATAGAGACACTCCGGTCGTACCGTTCCTGCTGAGGTTAATTGAATCTGGTGCAATTCCATATTTGAGGCTTTGAAAACCTGGATTTATTTTTGAAAAGCCTGGATTGGGTTAAAAATAAATTTGCGTCTCAGGTCAACTCTTTGCTAACACCATATGATTACGTCAGTGTGCCTTCGTAGCTTAACTACTTCAGGAGTAACACTGGTGGACTGAGCCTGTTGATGGAGTAAAATCAAGCCTGTTCTTCTTGCAAAGCCAATCATGTGAAGTGACTTTTTGACGTCCAAAACAGAGGGGTTATTTTTATCTAACTGTATATTACAGCTCATCTTTACTTTGCTGTATCTGGTCATATTTTAACAACTCAGACTGATATTATATTGATCGTAGATGAGCCAAAACCCCACACTTCAAAACTAAATTTGAAAAATAGCTACGAGTGTCCTTGTACATTCATAACAGCTCTGTGGGTACTCTCTAGTTAATTTCAGTTTTTACTCTTACTACCACCATTACAGTCGCCCATGATAATAGAGACTCAAGAGCAATTTTACCCAGCAAGGCATTATGGTAGTAATGAAACAAGATCACCTATGGTGCTGGAAATAGTGGATCCATTGATTTAGGGCAACGTATCCTACTATATGTTTGGTTGGCTGTCATCGTCACCGTCAAGAGTTGTTTGATTAAGTGTTTGGTCTATAGAAAACCGGAGGACGGTAGTTTGCCTCATTCTCAAATGATCAGGTCATGGCAACTTACTCAATTTTTTTCATTTCACAGTGAATTATATAATGATGAAAAAAGCTGTTTTATTACTACTTCTTGTCCTAGAAATGGAAATGACTGCTAAGGCTGCATCAAAAACACAGCTGCCTCATTTATTTTAAGGCGCCACAATGTTGAGATTGTAGGGTGGGGGGGGGGGGGGGGGCAATATCAGGGAATATCTTTAATACACATCTTTAATATACTGTTCTTTTCCCCAGCCCTAATCACGTGGTGTTAAATATGTGTGAAATGATGCTTAGAAATAAAAAACCACCATAATTCCTGGGAGGGAACTAATGAACACCTTATGCTATACAGCACATCATGACATAGACAAAGGTTGATGTGGCTCATTAGATGTTTGGACAAGATTATTAGAGGATTCAAGCCTTGGAGTTCAGCACTAATGTTTTTGTAGAGCAAGTATTAAATATCAGGAAAAAAGGGAGATTTGGCCTTTAAAGGGTAAGGAGGATCAAAATGTAAAAACATAAGGAAGGATGACAAACAAAGTGAAACGACATAAATAAAACGGCGCTGTAATCGATCCAAATTCTCCAAAGAACCCGGTAAGATTCAGGATGCTTTTGAGAGTATTGATTTACCTGCGGCTGCTGCACTGCTTATCGCACCCAACAACCCTCCCTACATCCTAATCCACACATTTAATAGCAAATAACTGAACCATTTTTAGAGTGCTGTTCAATGCAGCAGATTCTGCTGCAAGGATCCTCCATCATTTCCAGTACTGAAGCTTCTTACACACACACACAAAAAAAAAAAAAGAGGAAAAAGTGTTTTCGGAACACGACCCCGAGAGCAACAGGTGTCACCGAACCGAGTCCCGTCTTTCATCTGTGGAAAGTAAATTTAGCTGCCTTCCAATGCATAGGTGGATTTTTCCAGCGGTCACTCAACCCCCTGACCAGTGCATCAGGAAGAATGTCTAAAAGTAATAAGACTAAGTGGATGGAACTGAATAGATGACAAATACTTTTGCGTGACCTCCACTGAAGACTTTCAATTTAAGACAAGTGCAAAGGAGAGTTTCTAAGGACAAGAGAAGCGAAACGTATTCACAAATAAAGATGGTACAGAAATATCATTAGACATCAACTCGATTTCACAAAATGGGAACCGCTGAAAACAATCGATGCTGGAAGCGTAAGAGTGAACTGGGCAGATCTACGTTTCATGGCTTCATCCATATCACGGTGCAAAATCCCGGAGATGTTGGGGAACAGCTTTGTATTCCTTGGCGATAAGACAACAAAACCTCATATAACGAACAGCGAATTCAATATTTTAAAAGCTGGTGTTGTTACAGCAGCGAGACTCCCTAAGAATCCTAGATGTCCCACTGAGAAGGAATGGATTGACGAAATGATGAAGATTTCATCATATGAACACATGTTGGGAAGAATTAATGGAGCGGGACATGGGTTAAATGTTAAAGTGAACTTACAACAGAATGTAAATGTCTATTGTTATTTTATGTAAAGGGATGGCCACCCATTGTGTTGTGTAAATGTTCTGTACTATAACTGCTGTATGATATGCTGCTGCTGCTGCTGCAAAAAAAAAAAATAATTCCACCTCAACGCTAGGTATGTAGCTAAAACTTCAAAATATCAAACTAAAAGATGCTATTATTTCTCAGTAATACGCACGCAGATATCTACAGCAGTATTACATTTACAGCATAATGATGAGTGTATTAAACAGTTAGGTCATCAAGATCAAGATCATCTATTGTAAGTTGTAATGCTATTTAAAAATGCACCATAGATATTCAGCTTACAATGACATAAAACAGAAACGCAGGAGCTTCTTAAAAAAGAGACTAGTGGAGGTGAAGGATGGTGTTCTACCTAAAACATGTCCTAAATGATTCATCAACGATCAAAACAGCTGCCATTTCATTTCATTTCTTTCAATCTTCTAATCAATGAATCAACTAATTTTTCATCTGAAGTACTTGTTTTTTTTAAATGAATTATTCCTAAAGCCCTGCCAAAGCACGGATTTAAAAGAGGAGTTCTGTTGATTTCATCAACATTTTTTGCAACAGTACGAACAGTAAGGGCTTAAGCACATGAACGCATTGGTCCCTGCTCGCGCTGAATATGAATCCCACGCGGGAAAGGTGGAAACTGCCAAGCAGGTTGTCTAAGAATGCACATTACACTAAATGGCTATTGCTGCAGAACTGCTGGCAATAAATAGTATGAAAACAGGGTTTAATGTCATGGAACTCTTAAGAATTATAACTTTAATTCCTCCAGAATCTTTCTGTTAAATCCGCTGGATGAAAAGAAATCAGTTCCTCTGAAGCAGCCATACACCGACACCCACAGCAAGGCACTGTGGCACCCGCAGTGCCTTGCTGTGGCACCCACAGTGGATCTTTCATACAGGATGGGCCTATCAATCCTCGACTAAAGGAAGGAAAAGAAGTACCGTCACTCCATTGCTTTGAATATGAGCTACTCTTATCTCGGCTACCACTTAATCACTTCCAGTTAGGTTTAATCAATTACAGACCTTCCTGCTCAAAGGAGACCTTTCATTGCACCTCAACGCAGTTCAAGTCCTCACCGGCGGGACGGAGTAGCGGTCAAAATAGAATAAAGGCTGAATGTCTGGGCAGGAAGTGATTCACAGCAGATGACATGAGGAAGATGGACATCGCAGACGAACAACACATACGTGGTGTTTTTTCTTTTCTTAAAGCCTTCCGCTGGCTGTTGCCTCTGTCGGCCAATCATAACGTGATCCTGATCACATGACGACAACAACCATCCGACACCACCTTCAAATGACTCCAACATCTACTTACATGTTGCGATAAGTAGGCTATAGAGACAAGAAGATATTGGTTGCTATCATGATGATAATGGACTTGCTCCACAAACTCACTTTAAAAGGCTGCCGATGTTGTTATGGCAAATATGGAAGTGGCGTACTATAGGGTAATCAACATCATTCGTTTTTTTATGACATGCCTGTGTTCTGCTACTCGTATCTTTCAAGTGCCTCTCGGTGCGTCGAAGGGAAGAGCAGCCACAAGGACGGGTGAGGGGGTACACAACATATGTGGAACTGCAATTAATAAAATGTTTAATTCTATGTCTCTCTTGTCTTTAAGTCTGCAAATTCCATCTTAATTAATAATCCACTTCTCCACTGATTTGCATGCATTTATTTGCAACATAAATCAGGGCAATCAATCACCCCAATCAGTCTTTTACTAAGAGCCTCCTTACGTGATTATGTGAGCAGGATTGGCTTTTCTATGGTTTGAGCCTTTTTCAATGGCCTGATTTCTCAGACTTGAACTTTGCAGTGCTTATACAATAAGAGCAACAGCACTGCTAAGTGCAGGAGCACTTAGCAGTGCTGTTGCTTATATGTATTGTATAATTTGCCACCACCCAGAGTGACGTGACACCTTTCAAACACTGCCCACATCTTTCAGCTATTCAAGCGGCCTCCGAGTCTCAGAGTGCTTACTTAGCATTTGTGTCAGAGCAGCCTCTGTGATAAAGTATTGGATGGCATTGATTTTGTGCTGGAGGTGGGTCTATTCTGGTATACTGTAGTCTTCTCTTTTCCCCTCTCACCACTAGCCCTCCTGTGTTTTTTTTTTCTCAGTGTTGGATAGCACAAAACAAAGATGTGCAGCCTCTCAACATTCATGGTGGGAGGTCACCCTACCCAAGCTTCCTGGCTGTCTATAATTTTCAGAGCTCTAACTCGCCGGTGACAGAGCCAACACTGCGGACTGCCGGTAAATCCTGCACACTGAACAAACCTTTGGACACACTCAGTACATCGTAATACAAAAATAATCTGCTTGTAAACATTCTTTCAATATTTCCCATGTTAGGGCCGCATAAAACTGTGCACCTCCACACAAAGGATGCTCTCACACTTGACTTTAACTGTGGGGCTGGAACACAGGGCCATGTCACTAATTCTTCTGTTTTTCTCCTTTTATTTTGTAGTCTACAGAGCTGTACTCGAGTTCCTCTGGAAAAAGCCAAAGAACTGATCGACTACTATAATATATTTAATTTACTATCTTAGTGTTAAGTGTCTTGAGGGTGGAAATACAGGACATGTTAGATCAGACAGCTAACTTGAGAGTGAGGATGAAAGGCCGTGATGAATATTTATCAATTTATTTTTATTTCTATAAATATATCTTGAGATTTGGACCTACTTCTATGGATACACAGAGCTAAGAATCCGTCAGAACATCTCTGCTTTTGAACAGATAACATACAAATGTTATTATATACAGTATACACGTGTTTCTATATACAGACTGCACAGTGACAGCGACTGTTATTTTTTTAATGGCATTATAAACATTACAGGCCTATATGCATGATAAGCAGTGACGGCTGCAGCGGAGTTGAGTCTGGCTGCTGAGGGAAAGGATCTAGATGACAAAGATGAAAGGAAAGGAGGGGGGAGGGAGGGAGGGATGGATGGATGGCTGAAAGAATGAATGGATGGATGAATAGATGGGGGTTAGGTGGCTGGAGGGAGGTATGCTACATATTGGCATCGATCCACAGGAGGGCCCATCAAAGATAGAGTGACATTTATGGCGCCGCTTACTGCGCCGGTCTGCCCGCAGCAGCAGGCGCACGGAGCTGAAACATTGTCAGCTGTGCTTCGGAAAACTGTCGCTGCTTTTGACTACTGCTGAGCCGTAGACGTTTTCTCTATAGATCCACAGGGCGAGGGCTGAAGGGTCTTGTTAGCTGCAGAGGGTGCTATACTTGCTCTGTATTCAACATGGATTCGGAGTGAAATGAACCTCTCACTGCTCCCACAAGAATCTGCACATGTAATGAGCATTACATAGCATTAATAGAAATATATGGCAAAGATAACAAGGAGTCTGCAAGTTGCATCAAATTAAACCTTTTAATACATTTTTAATGCCACTTATGCTTACTTATGGGAATAAGAAACTGCCAAATGGAGCTTAGCCGATTTTTAATCAGGGAGATTCCGCTTTCACAGGAATGCTCACCTCATATTAAATGCATATCTTCTGTGGTGTTAAATTAATACGTCAGGTGACTTTTGCAGGTGCCTAAGATTCGCCTAAACCAATCTGATTTCACCATGACCCCTGCCAACCTATCACCTTGTTGCTGTCACACGTAGAATCTGGACCCTTCTGGGCTGTTTTTCGGCTGTCATCTCAACGCTGCCCCTACCTGCCCTACCTCCACTCGTCACCTAGCGTGTTCGGATACTGGTATTTATAAAAAGGAGAACACGCTGTCAGGATGTGCACTCCTCATGCACACCTCAGATCAGTCTAACCTTTTTTTTTTTTTTCTCCCCTGCTCAGTGAATTTAAGATATTCCCGTGCAAAGTTCTTGTTAACTTTTACAGAGAAACATCACAAAGTGGCGTGGGACATGCACGGCCCGGGACAGGAAGGTTCTGCAGCAGCTCATTTAAACTGCCCAGAACATCCTTCATCTCGACGGCGATATCGGCGGCGAGCGCTGCCGTACCACCACACCCGCATCAGTTTCTTCTCTCAATGACACGACTGAATTCATCCGCATCACTCCAACAGCACAACAGTTTTATTTTTATGACTTGATTCATTATTCATTCTTTTATATAACTTTTTGTTTTTTTGTGAGCAGCAAATACAATCTCGTGTGGCATAATGAAAATGAAATTAAATCTTGAATCTGGGAAAGTGGAACTGTAAAAAAAAAAAAAAAAAGACAGTTAAAGAGCACATTTAAAATAGCAAAGTTATTAATTTAGGCTGATTCATTTTTTATTTAGTCAGCGTTTCTTGTTTTCTTTGTTTTATCATTTACTGTTTTCATTTCCTTTTTTATTATTCTTTATTGAGAAGCACTTTTTACTACATGGCTGGATGACCAACCAGGCAACTGTCCCAGGGGCCCCACAAGTCCCAGGTCCCCAAAGCACAATATCAAGTAATGTGGATCCTGCATTAATACTTGGGTAACTGTGGAAACACTGGCTACATGCTGTATTACATTACAAACAGCTAAACTGTATGTGCCACTGGGGGGAAACTTCCTATAGGGGCTTTACGGGGGCAGTGCAACATGAAAGGAAATCATTTTGAACGACTGCTGCAATATGCAAGACAAGGGTCATGTGACCAACGGGCTCCGCTAGCAAGCTCATCTACTGGCACTGAATACCTTCTGACTAATGTTAGCCTAGTTAGCAAGCTACGATAAAAAGCCTACCATTTAAACCAGAACGGCGAGAACACTTATTAAAACCTGGTTGTAAATGCAAAGGCCAGTGATCAGGGTCATTACACACATAACATATCGAGTTATATGCTGCATGTTAACACACCGGACGGACATGAGGTCACAACCCAGGTGGAAAGTACCGACATCTGGGTTCCAAACCGTATTTCTGGGAAAATTTATTTAGCTTTCATACAAATATTTCCTATTAATATTGCATAAGTACACAAAGCTCTGTGTTATTTACAAGGCTTCATTCTTCATCTGTCCAGGCTTACACACACATACAAATGCGCTCTCTCTCTCTCACACACACACACACACACACACACACACACACACACACACACACACACACACACACACACACACAAGTACCCACTACCTATTGTATGCATGTGATTTGTGTTCTATCACTGGCAATCATTAAATGATTGCAGGGAGAGAATGGTGGGTAACAAGCATTGCTGTTCAGCATTCCTAAACAGATTTCGCTGTCAAGGGCATTTACACACCGCAGAGGTGGATGCAGTTGCCCAAGCACACACACACACAAATACACACACACAAACACACACACATACACACAAGCTGACGAAAAATTATAAGTTTAGGAAACAGACTTCACCTCAGTGTGGTATTAAAGTAGTTTGAAATCTGCAGCGAGGGATTTATTGTGTTTGTTTTTGGATGATTTGTGATTTTTTATTCCGTCTCCCCTCTTAAACTTCAACATCTCCGAAAGCACAAAGTTCCAGATCCAGAGCCTTTGAAACAGGTCGTCCAGTTCCAGGTGCAGCTTTCATCAAAATGAGCCACACGCTGAATTTTAGCAGCGACAAAAGACTTTCTTCACAGTTTCTCATTTCTGACGGATTATCACAGAAAGGCCTTGCATCAATATTTAATTTGATACCATTGCTGCCTCTACAGCAACACACCAAACAAACAATATTTGAGCATTATTGTCAGTAAAATGGTGAAGGAGGGATCTGGTCTTATTCATAAACAACACGTCTGCCAGCTTCAGCGGATCTTATCCAGAGGAAAGGAAATTTTGCCCGAGTTTGCCGTCTTCCACGATTAGTCAATACAAAATATATTACTGAGACTTTGTGGCTGCAATTTGTCTTTTTTTTTTTTTATTAAATTTTTTTTATTGCATTGTCTAATCTTGCTTGATAACAGGATTCCATCCATTTCCAAAACAAAGATTTTTGAAAACAAAAGAAAACAAGATGGAGAGGAAGAGCTCTTCTTCTCTTCTGTGGTGTCAGACAGTGACCCGTCTGGAGCAGTCACTGGGAGAAAACAGCATTTTCCATCACTGACTCTATTCTGCAGTAAAAGTCATCTTAAAGGCACAGTACGTAGCTTCTACTGTTAGGGCGTCTCTAAAAACAATAACAAAAGGAGGCGTTTGGTGACATCGTGAAATAGCGCGGGATCATGGGAGGTCTCCTCTTCTACAAAACAAACGGACCAGGTGATTAAACACTGAATAAAGCAGTTTCACATTAAAAATTGTCCTGTCAAAAATCTGCTTGTTTGTCTGATGACTTATGATGCAGACGTTCAGGAGGTTTTTTACCAGGAGCTGAATCATCCGCAGAGGTCTCCTCCTCGCCAAAACAAACCAACCCGCTGATTAAATCCAGTAAAAACAGTGAATAAAGCAGTTTCATGTTAAGCATCAGCTGGAAGCCGAGCTGCTGCTAACGTTTGCTTAGCTTGTTTCTCTGATTACTTAAAATCCGTTGACAAAAGTAAATATGCGGCTTAAAACTGGATAGAAAGTCAATTTTGGCCACTTTCGGTAAATAAACACACAACACTGATGCATGTGCAAAGCGGATGCAACACCACTGAGATTTGAGATTTAGCAGGAGCCCCAAGGAGGAGCAGCTCCACAAAGTCTGAGCTGAACCAGTGGAAAAACAGAACACTGTTTCCACGCATGTCATCCAGCTCATTATCTTTGGAGACGCCAGTCCTTTGATGGTTTTGAGCTCGCTCCCTCTGCGAATGGCTCTCTGTGCTCGACAAGACAGGTGAACTTGCACCGAAATCTGCAGATTGAACAGATCTTGAATTTCTAATTTGCTGTGATGCCGCCACGTTTCTCAGCTCAAAGAGAACGAAGAGAAAGTTTGGGAGAGTCAAAGAGAAAAAAAAAAAATAGCAAAGCAGCTGAGATGCTGTTACAGTTTGTTGAAACACTGGAGGTAATTATTGCATGAAAGTTTAGCAGACTAATACTTCAAGTCATAAACACTATATTAACTTTATATTAATGGTCTGTGGTCGGCACCCAACATCAGTCCAGGGTTGCTTGACTTGACCGAACCTTCATCCCCAATATTCCAGAGAAAACACCGACATCAGAACAAGCACAATCACTGCACAGTCCATAGAATGAAAACTAATCAATACTCCCATGTAGGTCATGAGGTTTTATGCTTCTAAATATACTTGTACCTTTAACAGTTTTTGTAATCACTGTACATATTGCTCTATATATTGCATTCAAAATGTGCGTCTGGAAGGTTATTGAATCTTTTTTTGATATTGACTGTTATTTATTCGGTTTTCTTATTGAGGTTTGTTCTTTTCATAAAAAGCTGCAGTCAGGAAAAGCCATGGATTTGGAGCTTTAACGTGGGTTTTACACGAGCCCTGGATTGAAGAATTCTATATTGTGTTGTCTTGTTCTTGCCCGATTAAAGTCTTAAGAAAGTTTATATTAAAAAATACACACAAACAAAGATTTTTTTTTTTACCTTTCAGTGCATCTGGTTCTTTTTCCTCCTCCCTTTTTTTCTAATATCATACAATTTTAAATTTTACTTCATGTCGACAGTTTCTTTTGATCAAAAAGTTTAAACATTACGTGAGGACAGAGAAGGCAGACGTGACTCTCTCTGGCCAATAAGAGGCTAAGTATCACAGGACAGTAATGGTCAGTCAGGCTTGGCCCTGGAGAGCAAAACGTTTGCCAGATTGCAATCCTTCACCTTGATGCACAAATGGCCTTGCGCACCGCGCCGAACCCTCCCATTCTCCATGTGCACACTGGAAATGAGTGATGAGTCTCCAGTTAAGATCTGCGGGAGGCCCGGGATTGAACAGAACTGCATTTTGTCACGCTAACACCGGAGGGGACATTTGAAACAGGAAGACACTTCATGAATATCAAACGGCACCCTGCTTTTTAGCGTGACACACTTCACACTTCCTGGAATTAATTATCAGTGGATAATGTGGCGGCGACGTGGACGACCACCGCTCCAAGTTTTCAAGGTGCTCTGAAAAACTTTTTTGATGTTAGTGAGGTTGGACAACGAGAAGAACGCTTTTTTTTTTTTTTTTCAAGAGTTAACAAGCACCTCAAACAGATCCGCAGCGCGCTGATCAAATGAGACAAAAATAACATCACAATTACCAGGGCTAGGCTTCTTTGAACAGCTACTACTGTAGACAATATATTGTTTCCCAAAATCATACGTGTTAGTGTTTTCTGTTTCAGGGTTGGTCTCTTTATTCTCTGTCCTTAGTAAACCTTGTTCCAGCACAAAGATGAGTTGATTAACTTCCAGAATGGATGGAGTTACACTTCCAACATATTGGCTGAAAAGCAACCCCCGGACTCCATTCCTCAATTCTACCATCCATGCCTGTGTATTAGCCAACTTCATTAAAAAAAGGCGTTAGAGGAGAGCAGGAGACAGTCACACCCTGGCCACTTCATCACAGCATGGAGGAGAGGGAGAGGGAGAGCAATGGCTTGTGCAAGTAAGTCTGTGTATGTGTGTGTGTGTGTGTGTGTGTTGTGTGTGTGTGTGTGCGTGGCTATGTATGTGTCCCAGCCTGCTTCAAAGGCAGCCTCTTGGACAAGATCAGTGCTGTGACCCTGTTCCAAGCCTATCAACAGGCTGTAGGTTGGCAGGATTCTGGAGTGGAGACGAGCCTTTAATCTGGGACAGATGAGAGAGAGACACAGTAAAACGCACAGAGAAAGCAAGAGAGAGAGTGAGAGACAGGGGCAAAGAGACAGAGGGAGAGAGAGAGAGAGATAAGAATGGCTAGGATGGTTTCAGAGAACCTGCGGAGTGAGGCGGGCGTCCGGCCAACAGAAGGGGAGCCAGGTATCAGAAGACGCTTTCACATGTAAAAGTATAAAAATATATCTGATTTCCTGTTTGTCTTATTATATTTCCAGATAATGTACATTTCCACAACACTAAGTCCATCAGTACCGACAACTTTCTTCTTTGCGTACAGAAATATTTTTCATGTAATAATTATTTCCAGTTGCTTGTTTCTGCTTGCTGTTTTTTTATGATTGTTAAGCTACTGTGAATGAAAATCAACACTTTCAACTCACACATTTTACACCAAGCAATTTCCAGCAGTTCCAAGGGCATAGTCCTTCCTTTTTGTGGCAGGCTTTTAATTCAAACATCCACAGGAAGTTTTGCGTTACACTTATAGCAGCTTCATACCAATTGAAAAACACCCACTGTCCTGCTTTTATTTAGTGTGGGTTTTTATTTAAGAATTTAGGCTCCACAGCCAATAGAAACTATTGTAGCTCGATGTGAAATGTGGCTCAGGATGTAAACACAGACACACAGGCAAGAGTGTTTTTTCTTTGTGGCAGGCTCTGCCAGGGTTGCTGGCCTCCCAATGAGAAGCCTGCTGGGAGGGAAGAGGAGACCAGACATGCCTGGTCGACAGACACAGATGCAGCGGGGTGGGAGACACGGTATGATGCGCTGAGGGTAGAAGTAAGAGAGAAGAATATTGAGATAAGAATGAAAGTGAAGTGAGGAGGAGGGAGGGCAAGTCAATGCAAAGGAGTGCTTTGTGTGTGTGTGTGTGTGTTTGTGTGTGTGTGTGTGTGTGTGTGTGTTATGACAGAATGAAAATAGGGATAAATGGAGAAGCAACAAGCCTCCTCTGCCTCAGCAATCATGAGTCAGAGTCTGAACTCAGTGTGTGTGTGTGTGTATGTGTATGTATGCATGTACAGTAGATATTGTATGTGAGTACATGTATAATAAACTAAATCATGCTTCATCTAAATTAAAAAACTTAAGTGAAAAGCAATCACTTCCATACACTACCAGCATATTTATGGTGATTGGAGAGAGAGAGAGAGAGAGAGAGAGAGAGAGAGAGAGAGAGATGCCGATTGTGTGACAGGTTTGCATAAATGAAAATACTTAAAAGTTAAGGGTATAAATAACAATGAGATGTGAGGTATTCATATGGATGTGAAGTGGCTACAGATTTTATTGTGAGTCCCTGTTCAGGATTCTGCTCATGTTGGCCTGTGATGTTTACATTTGTGCTTTGGCTACGCAGACGGGTGTGTAATGCCAAAAAGTTTCGCTGAATATATTTACAAAATGTGTTGTGTAAAGTGTACACGCCGCGTTTATGCATGCCGGAGCTCCCAGGTGTAGCTACGTATGTTGTGCATAGCAAAGAATTTTCAACGGATGAAGACGGAGGTAGAAACCATCATGTTTAAAAAGGAGCAGTTCAGCACTTTGGGGAATAATCATATCCTCTTTCTCTCTGAGAGCGATAGGAGAAAAATTGATATCAATCTCAAAGTAGGGCACTCGGGTTAGGTAGAAGGTTTTAGGGGAACACAGTTAGTGTTAGGCTGGCTCTCTCCAAACATGAGAAAATGCCTATCAACACCTCTCGAGCTGAGAGAAACACACACAGTGTCTCATTTGTTTAAGCCTCTCACAGCTCTGGATGGATAAACTGTCGCACCGGGGAATACTGAATCTGAAATTGTTGAGGGTGAAATATACAGTGAATGCAAAGCGGTATAGATTAAGCGGGACTTTGTTGATCGAGGGTCATCGTAAAACCTCAATGAAAGGTTTGATCTATGAATCCGTTTGGCAGTTTTTCAGGACGGTAACGACCCTTCGATAAAGATGGAACCTTGGCCGTTCAGATGTAAAGGATTTAGTGCATTTATTTGCCTTCAGATTTATTGTGCAATGGGGAAAACGTACAGCGGTTGTCTTCACAGCATGTAGCATGCAGAGCGGACTCCTTATCCAGTACGGATGAGCATGTGCTCTGTATGAAGTGTGCTTCACCTTCTCAACACTATAATTGGATGATGATAAATCAGGGGTTTCATTCTACCAAAGGCTATTTTGGCTGCATGACTTCTTCATAATAGAGTAATTTTTCAAAAGGACCGCGGAACAAGGATATGTCTATTTAGGAAGGACCAGAGGCATTAGGAGTAAACAAATGTGATGGGAAAAAAAACAGAATGCTTCAGAATACTCGCTTCTTTCATTTCCCCCACATGTTCCACTCTTTGTCCCATAATTGAGGTAAATGTCATTATTTCTTTGTGGATGTTACCATGGCAAAGGATGTTTTTTTTTGTGATTTTCTTTTCATAATGTTTTCAAAATAAGAAATCCTCATCAACATGTGTAAAGCTTTTCTGAACCCTGATGAGTTTAAACCTGGAGCGTCACTTGCAACTGATCTTTGTTGAGTTTCAACTAAAATGCAAAACAGTTCAATTGAAAGATCATTTGTTAAAAATCTCCAACAACATAGTCTAGTGCTGCTCTGCTGTGATAGGTTAAGCGATTACTTCCTGCCGCTGTCATTTCACAATAAAAGCTTTCCATAGGGGGAATCGCATGCAGGGTCTTTTGTAGTGAAATAAATATGGGGAAAGAAATTGCATTTGCAGTGCGACTGTTATTGTTATTTTTCATGTTGAAAGGAGTGAGCTGTTAGAGCCACAGGCAAACAGGCTGCACACCTCCAACTTCCTCCCTTTTACCTCGCCATCCTGTTGTTGCATGGAACAGCAGGAGTGTCCCATCACTTGTGTTGACCTGCTGCCAATCCGACTTGTCAACCTCAACAACTAAACACAGTGATGCACTGGAGTTTTGATTTAAAAAGCCAAGGCACAAGTCAACACAGTGCTGCACACAGGACATAACAGGCTTCCCTAACCTTCCTAGTCATGCAAAGCACTGTGGATTATGGATTAAATACGAATATGATGATCCACAATGCAGCTCTTGTTCTGTTTGTTTACCTCTGAACAAAGCCCCTTCTTGCACTAAATTTCCAACCAGTGAGGAAAATGAATGCTCGCGGTGTCGCCTAAATTACTGTTTCATTTCAAATCTAAATCTCTAACAGTGACAGTGTAGCAGCTCATCCTGTGCACTGAAGGTAGAACTGAAAGCAAGACAGCAGCCTTCAATTTGTCACTGCACTTGCTCACTGTATTGACTCATTAACTTATTATATTTCTTTGTCTCTGAGTAAAGGTAGTGAATCACTGCAGCCTCTAATGAACTAGAATATAGCTAATGATTAGGTTAATGATTTAATGAGTCAATAAACCTTTTTACACAGCCCTTAACCCTCGGCTAAGATTCACATTATGCCCCAAAAATATGCCTGGTGTGGCTCACAGTCATTTGACACTTAACACCTGGAACTTTGGTTATTCCAACCACGTTTTTTTTTTTAAATGGTTACCAAGGAAAAAGTTTCACTGCTTGCAAAAATCTACAACACTGCGGCACCAAACGCTGTTGTAACGGTGCACTTTTCTCACACACATTACTGTTACAGCAGCCCCCCCCACCCCGCCCCCACCCCCCTGGTGTAAAACCTGCATCAGAATGGAAATCTAGTAATGTGTCTCTCTAAGTGGATAACAACGTCATTATTTCATGTTTATCAATAAACAGAGGGCTTATTCACATAGATTAATCAACCATTACGTACATAGCAGTTAATTCCTGCTACGCTCGGAGAACAAAGCTGTGACATAAAAAATGTCAATCAGCACAGGTGCACTGATGCAACCAGGCACAATAATGCTAATGAACATTTTTAAGTAAAAAAAAAAAAAAAAAAAAAGCCACAGAGCTTAAAATGCAACAAGTAAGAAGTAATCATACCCAAATTAAGCCGATTGAAATCTGGCTTAAAGCTGCACTAATTAATATTCTTATGTTAACAATGTCTAATGTTAAAGGAGTGGCTTCAAGAGACCAAGCAGATACTCACAAATAATCTACTTTAGGAGCAAATTGCCTCTAATGCTCTCTGGGCCCAAAAGACATGAGAGCCTCTTTCTGAGGAAGCCAGAGAGACGGAGACTGTGTTATTCTTTCCCTCACAAATTACACCGACTTGCTTTTTTTTTTGCAAGTTTTCGAGACAACCAAAAAAGAAACACACCAGAAAATGTGTTTTGAAAATTGCAACAATTTAAAGTATCCAAGCAAGTAATGTTTTTTTTTTTTTTTTTTTTAAATAAGTAAAATCCTCCCCCTCTACAGCCCTGAAACAAATTCCTGCAGGTCTGGGAATGGAAAGGAAGAGGAGGAAAGACAAGAGAAGACAGGCAGTGAGAGACGAGCTGCCTGCCACTCATCATCCAAGGGCCAGCGAGCATGGTTGAAGTCTGCAAGGCATAGGTCACCTGATCCATGTTTAGTGTGTGTGTGTGTGTGTGTGTGTGTGTGTGTGTGTGTGTGTGTGTGTGTGTGTGTGTGTGTGTGTGTGTGTAACATGCATGTGTCACACCCACCATTGTGGCTCATCTCTGGGCATCACTGCAGGGGCTGAGGATGTGTCACATCAACCACAGGCCAGTGAGCAAGTCTGGGGAAATGGGCTCTCTTAGTCTGCGTGTGTGTGTGTGTGTGTGTGTGTGTTTGTGTCCGTGGGGCTTTGTGTCACTACATCTGTAGGTAGGCAGGGATGTGTGTTTACAACATGGAAGGTCCAAGAGTTTAGAGGTTTGAATTTACACTTCTCCGTGTCTCCCATTTAGAAGACACATAATGTTAGACGCTGGCTCTAGACTGTGACTGATCATGACTTGTGTGTGTGTGTGTCTGTAGTCTGAAACAAAACATGTGGTGAAGTGTCAGTGTGTGTGTGTGTGTGTGTGTGTGTGTGTGTGTGTGTGTCTGTCACAAGACGGTAACTAATCAACTCCCCCACAATGACAGCATCTCCATCTCAGTGTCGAGGCCGACGAACATCCTCATTTATCTCCACAAATGTACATTCACAGTTTTTCTCTTAAGCGCGTCCTGACATTGATTTCAAATGCACTTGTATTAGACCGACACATGAGGCGGTCAATTTGCAGTCTGACAATTTCATGTGATCATTTCATACCATTAGTCAATATTTAGTAATTCTACAGATTTTCAATATGTCAACACACGTTCTATTCCTGACTGGCATTTTGGAGCAGTGGTCCTGTGATGTTTCTACATTCTGTAATTGCCTCCCAACATAGTTTGTGTTGGAGTTTCTGGATTCTTCAGTTCTTCATAACAAAAAAAAGATCTATATATGTTGTAGAAACTCTGAACGGCCCTGATTCCTAGAGATGTGTTGCGATGTGTGTGCGATGTGTTTTTTTCTTTGTTTATTTGTTGTTGTTTTTTATAGTCTTTTTTTTTTAATAAATATAAAACAACAGCACTTTGTTTAAAGAAACAGAAAGATCCTGGTTTATGTTTGGAGAGCCTAAACACAAGCATAAAAAATGCTCTAATGCTGTATTAACAACAGATGGATTTTGTTTTGCAATGAAATCTGACACTTTTGTGCAAAACAAATATATTTTACTGATATATTCAGTATCAATATATTTGCAAACTTCCAAATTGGTGAATTCACTAACATATCCCCATTATGTTTCACAGAAAACAGGATCTGGCCGCCGCTGCATATAAATGTACTTTCTACGAGACCTAAGAAAAGAAAACTTTTCATCTTGTCTTTTATGAAATTTGGGGGATAAAAAAAAACCAAAAACAAAATAAATTTCATCTAACAAGGGGGAGTGTGGGTGGTGGTGAAGCTGTAGTCTAATAACAGCTAAAAAGAGCAGCCTCCCAGGAGGACGCAGATTAATTTGGACAGTAATGAGGATTTGTCTGAAAATAACGCACACCTTCCAAGCAATCAAAACTGAGAACTCTCCAGGGCCGTGTTATAAACAATAGGTAATATTATCCGTGGGTTAACTGGAGTGAAGTGTCAAATAATTGTCCTTGATGAGAATGTATATCTTCTGAAAACAAAATATTTGAATTGATTCAAATTGACAAAAACAATGTAGTTTTCCGTGATACATGCAAACACCACGTGCCGTATGTCCACATGCTCCTAAAGTGTTTCCGTACCAAAGTTTTGCTTACGCTGTTGAAATCTTGACTAAGACAGCCTGAAGCTCATAATTGCTATGAGCAAGCTATATTTTCAATTATTTATTCAGTTCTGCAGCAGATCCAATCTAATCCTGGCTAATCTTTGCTAGAGCCATGTCAGCAGCATGTCCAATGTGGTGAGATGTGTGTGTGCATGCATGTAGGATGTGTGTGTGTGTGTGTGTGTGTGTGTGTGTGTGTGTGTGTGTGTGGGGCATGTAGAAATGAGCTGGGACTACATTAGGAGTGCCGTGTTTTCATGTCAATGTTTGTTTGCACATGTGTACGTGCCTTAGGAAAGTAGCCGGCGTCCACACACATATTGATGGATGCATGCGAGTCTGCCTTTTACACGCCTCCAAAGCAGGCCTATAAATAATAAATGAGCGTCCATGCAGAGGCGACGAGGCAGCGTCAGACTGATAAAGAAAAAAAAAAAGAAGAGTGGCCTTGTTAATACACCTCCACCCAACCAGCCAGCCAGCCAGCCAGCCAGCCAGCCAGCTAACCAACCTGCTCAGGGGACAGATAATGACTGGCTGTGCCACCAGGTAACGTTGCTGCATTATGATGAAGCCCAGTGCTGCAATCTTATACCAAAGCAAGTGAAGGAGCAATGGCTTTATAAGTATCTGTTATGTGCAGATAGGCTGAATATTAAAAAGGTGGGCAGGAAGGTGTCATTCAGAGCCATGACTGGCTTTTTATTCCTTCTTTTTAATTTACAAGAGCATGTGAGGCAGACTGGGGACTCAAAGCCATCTTATATAATGAGACCAATTTGTGCTAAATGTTTATTGGATCCGTAAGTAGTATCCTGCGCTAATTTCCCATTCAATAGTCGGAGTGAAAATCACAATGGCAAAGGACGAGGAATATGAATGAAGGGGCTCACACAAACTCGATTAAACATACTCCCACTGCTGAAATAATACAGGACATTGATGCCCTATAATTAATATAACATTAAGCACATGTTCAACCTTCAATACATGAGCAGGGCGTGTGCTAGCCAACACCCCCCTGCACACAGGGACGTACAGTACACCGCCACTTAGTGTCCAGGTACGTTTTGATGATGGTAACAGACGTGTTGCCTTGTAGCCTGCTTTTCATTACATGAGCAGCTTGTTCATTAAGACACATGGGAAGGTAGATAGTACTGGAACAGGCATTATATCTACCTCTATGATTTCTATTTGTGGCTATGGTGCAGCAGGAAGAATATTATTATTGTTTATATCCTATGAGGTTAGCATCATAAAATGCTATTTAAAAAATATGTATCAGTGTTGTTGAAGCACCAGATGAGGAGACACATTCACTTTTTAAACATACTTGTTATCATTATTATCTTTTTTTTTTTAAAGAGAAACTAAAAGCACAGAAAAAAATACATTTTTATGCTCGACTCAGGTGGATATTGAGTACATCTCGACATTGTTACCTACTCCTTCAATTGTAGACGAAAAATAATACTCAGCATTACAGGCCTCCACTACACCAGATATAAAAATATAACAAGTGCGGCGCTGCCAGGGTTGTGCATAATCACAACGTTCCTCTCTTTGACTCCAGAGAGGGATCTCTGTTGCATGTTGTACCACACACAGTTACTGGTGGCCATGATTTATGTCATGGTGTGTTCAGGTATTTCAGACACCGGTCGACCACAGGTTTTGTTGAGTAACGTCTGCATCGTCACGTCATCAGTCGTGACAGAATCATTCGGACACTTCACCATAAACAAGGATTTCCTGCAAAGCTCTCTTGATGCAGCCAAGATTTCCATGACTGCCATGCGTCGCCAGAGCTGACTCGACACTGTATTTCACAGGAATCTCTCTTCCAGACAAAATACTACATTCCCAAAGTGTGGAGGAAGCTGTCAGAGCCATCTCTACCAGTGGAAAAAAAAAAAGAAAGAAAAGAAAAAAGATTTCTGCAAGAGTTCAAAGATTGTAATAAGTAGGCTTTCAAATGCAGAAACAACTCTGTAAAGCAGCATCAGGGAAAAAAAAGGGAAGTGAAACCCAGTGACGTGCATCATTTGGCAAGATGACAGCTCCTTAGTAAAGGGAATTGGCACCGCTGTTTTAACGGGTTCCCCGCTGGATGTTATTGGCTCTGCTTCATCTCAGTCATTGTTGTTCTCAGTCACTTTGAGCCAAGTAATTGTCAAAGCTGAGAACCTTCCAGCCCCTGCAGAGAAGGTTGCACCACCTTGTCAGTAAACAGCAGTGTACTTTGAATATCTAATGTCCGCTCCTCAATATAAAGGGAACGCCTCTGATAGTGGGTGGCAGCAATAACCAAAACCAAGACAGGTCCAAATATAGATGAAATTGCTCGTTTCAAATCCAACTGTGGAGAACAGAAATACTCAACACTTAGCTCTCCAGGTTTTGACAGGTTTTTTAGATTATAATTTAACAGGATTTGGGTGTTTGTGAACGCTTGTTGATCCAAACGGCTCTCATGTACAAGGTTTGGCAAGCGGGAAAAAAAAGAAGAAGAAGAAGAAAAAAAAAAAGATGTTGGATTTCTTGCAGACTAGTGGGTGGAAATCTCCAAAGTGACTGTCTCACAGGGAAAAAGCCAAACTGTGAGGAGCATTACATGTTACATTTGAGGGCTTTGTGATCTCGTCTTAAACAAATGCTCTGCAGAGCTAAAGCTTAAATGAGGGTGGTGCACCGCCTGTGCATCAGATGCTTCAGATTTCTACATAAAAGAGGAGCTTCTGTGGAGAAACTATGAAAGCAAATCATCTTTATAAAAAAAGTAATTGATAGTGATGCATAGTGTTTCTGAGCAAGGGCCAAGAATGTTAGCCTGTTGAAAGGCGCTCCATATTTCAAACTTGTTTACATCTCCAAAGATGCTTCACACATATTCAGAATCTATTAAGTAAACAATGAGGCTATTTCAGGTAAATAGGCCAAGCACAAATAACTTTCTGATCTTTTTACATGTTGGACAATAACATCAGAACAATGTGACTGACATTCGCCGTGTGCCATTGTACATCTGAGGCTGCGCTGCTGTGAATAAAACACATTTACTTTGAAACAAAAGCAAGTGCGGCTGGGGGTGTGCGGTGGCAAATATCGGCCCCACTGCTTCTTATGCTCGTGTAGTTCTGCTCTCATTTTGTGGCTCATTTGCTGGCATATTGCAGCTGTGCAAAAAATCAAGATCACACCCAGCTATTCCATCTGTGGGGGGGGGGGGGGGGGGGGGGGGGCGCAAGACCACTGGCCAGTTCCCAGGCACTGCGAGAGCAGCTACGCCTGCCGGTGGATAGATGCGTTTTTTTGTCAACCTATAAATCAAGATGACAAACATAATATATACAGGTGAAAAAGACAATCTCACTTCCCCCCCCAACTGAAATATGAGCACAGCTCTAAACATGGCTGGTTGGCACACACACAAACACACACACACACACACACACACACACACACACATATATATATACACACAAAGCTGCTGACCTGGACAGAACTAGGAGGGTCTTATATTTTATCGTGTACTTTGAAGGCATTGTGACGAATACCAGCAATTAATGGCTGGAAGTATTAATCGTGACGTGCTGGTGGGGGCCTGGCCAAAAAAAAAAAAAAAAGCTAGAAGAAGTGCTTGACCTTAGGCTGTCATTTTGTAAAGCTAAGCAGAATGAGCAGCAGATGAGTCAGTAAGGAGAGGAGGGTCTCTGCCGAGTCACATTTTGTATTTATCCATGGCTCAACAGGACAGCACAGTCAGAGAGACATGCTAACATGCTAAGCTACCTCTGCTGTGGTTCTTTAGTGGGAGAGGAGGAAACGATTCAATGTGTTTTGTGATACAAACACAACAAGCCTTTTATTCTCGCTCATCTGCGGACGTGTTCCGAGCCGCTGTACTCTGAAGTCAATTATTCAAATCAGCTGGTCTTTGGTGGGAAAAAAAAAGAAAGAAGTGAAGACCCCAGCCTCATTTGATTTATCCTTGTATCAGAGCCCTCCATGGGTCATTTATCAGCTAAATGGCTTTTTGAATCCATACTCTAAAAGTTCATTACAGCGATTAAAGATTTATTCAGTCATAGTTATAGATAATTCATCTGAGGCCTATTAAAATGCCTTTTTGTCGCTGCACCATGTGGTCGTTTTTAAAGGGAATGGCAGATGCAAACCAAGTGTTAAGATATGCCCTGCCTGGCCATTTTTTAAAAATCTCCTTCGAAGGACAGAGGTTTGAAATCATAGTGGGGTGGGGGGTGGGGGGTGGGGGGTGGGGGGTGGAGGGGCTCCCAATTTGACGCACGGCACTCGAGGGGGATGAAAGGCCCCCGTGTTTCTTGAACTTTTTCAGCCCGGAACTTCTCTCAAGTGTCTCGAGTGTTTCAGCCCTCATGAAGAGGAGCTCTTCATCAGCGATGCTTTTATTGTCTGAAGACAGGAAATGAAGGTGCGTGACCAACATGCAAAAGCGCATCAACGCTCACACATGACTCTGCATGTAAGCTATGAAAATCCCACACTTGCATTTTATTTTATTTTTTTATTTTTTAAATCAAAGCACACACTTTTGGGAACCTTCCTCACAACATGACGGCGTTCGACCAGCTGAGCTGCTGCGCATATACACTACATGACCACATGAGCGCGATGATGTAACTATTGGCAACACTCAAGATCAGGAAAACAGTGATTAAAACTGTTAAAATAATTAAACAACATGACGTCTCCCATGATGACAACAAAACAACAACAAGCAGGATTTAACAACACGAGCCGTGTCACATGACACTGTAGACAACTGAATCACAGACACTTCAGTGAATCTGTGCACGGACTCTGTCCAGGCCGTCAGCTAGCACCTTGTGTATTTGTAGAACTGGAGACGACTGTGTGTCACTTTGTTTATCCGGTCATTTTTATTTTTAAATGACGACATTACTGGGGAAACTAATGCATTAAAGTGATTGTTCTTCAATCAGCTTCTCTAACAAACAAATATACGGTACAACAGCTGTTTTTACTTTCAATCGCATCTCACAGCTTCGGCCTCGGTGAATGGGGTCCGATCAGATTGTTTATAGTGTCTATATAAATACATCTATCTAAAGCCATCTCCATGACAACTGAGCAAATATTTACTATATCACCTCAGTATTGTGATAAAAGAAAACAAGCCTTGAAGGAAAGAAAAACACTATTGTGTGCTTTAAAAAAATGTTAATGTATATAACACTTGACTGTGGAAACCATCATGTTTTTCTTCCGCCTGCCTTGCACCGGAGAGGCTGGAGAAACTGTTGATAACTAAGGTGCAAGGTTCCTTCACTTAGAGGATAAATATACCAATATAATATTCCGTAGTAACTGTACAAGCTTTCTTTAGACTGCGCAGCCCGCCCATCACGATCTCCATCCATTCAATCGATGGACCAGATCACTCATATACAAACAAATTACTATTCAACATCTCATTCTTTTCCCTCCCTGCCTCCTTCTGATCTTCCTCACCTACACCTCACCATGACTCCAGTCCCTGAGCACAGTTCGTTGTTTTGGGTCTAAACTGCAATGGAAGAAAAAAAAAAAAAGCTGCTTTGTTGCACTGGTTTTATTTTGGCTCCTTTGACTCCATCCGTCCCCTTACACCAATAAAAGCATGTGTTTGAGGTTGTTTCTTGTTGCTGAACCGATTACATTCTCCCTTCTAATAAACCAAGCCGCAGTTTGCTTGGAGGAGAACTGAGGTCTGCATTTCCAGCAGTCTCTGTGTGGTTATTTGTTTCAAATGGCATTGCTCTCTCTTGCCCAAATGAAACAAATTAAAGGAATAAACCCTTCAGAGTTCAAATAAACCTCTCCAAACATGCTTGCTATGAAATCACCCTAAGACAAGCGTTTGCCTTCTCCCACTCTGCTTCCCAGAGTCCTCTGACACGACCAGGACTACTGGTCCTTCAGCCACCAGGGAGAATTAATAAGCCTCCATTTCCATTCCCTCCAGGCTTCACGCTGCGCATGGTCTGCTGCAGAAGCAGAGCAGGCTCCGTGGAGGGGAAATAGGAAGGGTAAAAAGAGAGGCTGATGGTGGAGGAGACAAAGAGATTGGTAGTGAGGAAGGAAAATGCCTCCAAATGAAGTTTGTAATCCACTGACTCCTTGATGCTGCATGGGGGAAAACAAAAAAAGCAGCTCACAGTGCCACATATCCACATAACAAGGGCTGCTCTGCTGTCTGTCACAGCCAGTGCAGTTCAGCCCCTCTGCAGCGAAGGAAAAAAAAAAGTTATCTCTGATATCTGACCTTTGGTGATGGTAATGTTAGACGGAGCCGAGGTCTGAGGCCATATCTCCACCAACCACACTCTTAGCATACAGGTTTCTCCTCTTCCGAACATTTCCCAGACCTTTACTAACCTTTAGTTTTTCACCGGGACGAGACAGATGTATGGAGCGGATAAAAGCAAACCCGGGAGTCTGTGTTTGTGTGTGTGTGTGTGTATGTGTGTGTGTGTGTGTGTGTGTGTGTGTGTGTGGGAGGAAAGGACAGGGGCTGTGGGAGTATTAAGAGATGAGCAGGACATGGTTAATAAACAAGCCAATATTCTGATGAAATCTCATTTGTCAGAATCTAATTTTTATTTGAGATCAACTCCCTAATTTTGCCGTAGAGCCAATTAGCACTCGCTGACATTATTGCCATCATTTCAAAACACTGACCAAGAGCAGAGGAGAAATGTGAGGCGTTATCAGCTGTTCATCAGTGTGTGTGTGTGTGTGTGTGTGTGTGTGCCATTAAAGTTCTTTGCTCAATACTTTTCTGCGCAGTTGTTACAAAAAGCACAAAGTAACTACGGTGCACTAAGAGGAACGGCGCAATTCAAAACCACATTCAAGTCTTTAGAGTACAAGCAGCAGCAGTGATATCAAGGCCGAACAAAACGCAGGAACAGGAAGCAGACGGCGCAAATACACATTCATCTTATTAGATATCAGCTACTGCAGCGTGTCCCAACATTTACACCAATGTGACCTTTATTGAAACAGTTATGAGACTAAAGAAACCGAGGAACACCACAGGCTATTCATTATCTATGGGGGGGGGGGCTGAAACCAATCCCAGCTAACATTGTGCGAGAGCAGCGTACACCCTGCACAGGTCGCCAGTCTATCACAGGGCGGACAAACAACCAGTCACACTCACATTCACGCCTACGGACATTTTAGTGTCGCCAATTAACTTAATGTCTGCGGACTGTGGGAGAAACCCACACAAGCACAGGGACAACATGCAGACAGACACACAGACAGGTCCCGGGCCCCCGGGTTCGAAACCCGGAACCTTCTCACTGTGAGGTGACAGTGCTAACCACTGCACCACCATGTCACCAAGGCTACACACATTACACATTAGAACAAAGTAAAAGCATCGGGGTATGAAAGCGGAGTTGATTGAATGTTAATTAGAATATTTTACAGATTTTAATAAGTGAAAGATCGTTTGTTTTCCATACAACGGTTATTTTGAGAGAGAAAAAAAGCCCATTACTGTCGTATCACACCACGAGCCAAAATGGCTGGAGTCATGGGTACTTATATACTATACGCATGTGTGTCTCTGCGTGTGCACACGAGGGGTGTGAGTCCATCTGAGTGTGAACGCAAGTGTCCATATGTCCCTTGTTTGTGTGCCATTCTCCATTAAAGCTGCAATTGCCCAGCGGGCGTGATTTTCCACTCTGCCGAAAACCAACAGACAAGCCGGCACCTCACCAACAGGAGTCATCAGCTATCATTACTCCTTGAAAAGACTTCAATCACTCTGCTGATGACACATTGAAACGGCTTCTTCTGACAAAATATTTCCCACGGGGACCTCACACATACTTACACACTCAAACGTGCAGGTGTCGCAGGCAGAAGGTGTCACTGAGCTGCCACATCCCCTCTCGTGGCTACCTCTAATGAAACCCCCACACCTTTGGTCATCCATCTATTTTGGTCTCTCTTCTATTCCTCTGCTCCCCCCCCCCTCTTTTTTCACTCTGCCTTCCACTGTCTGCACCGGACTGAGGCAGAGAGAGAAAGCACTGAACACTGCTAGTAATTAGTGGTCTTGATAATGGGGCAAGGCCAAGGAAGGTTGCCAATAATCTGGCCTAATTGCTCAGATGTATGCCAAAGCGTTCGTCTAGTACAGGGTGGCAGATAATGGCTTTGGCAGGTGTTGCCAGGGATATGCTCCTGGTGATGTGAGCTTTTAATGACCACTGGAGTTTGCGTGTGTCTGTGTGTGTGTGTGTGTGTGTGTGTGTGTGTGTGTATGTGCATGTACATGTATATCAGTGTTCCTGGAGAGACTGGTCTTAACCACTAGGGCCAAGAAAAAAAAGAGAACATATTATGCCAGTATATCAGATTTTTTATAGTTTCAGAATTGCTTCTGCAAATCCTGCTATCAACGTTTCACAGAGGAAACTCATGCAAGCTTCCTAGATGAAATAACATCTGCCGACAGCAAATGTTTGTGAGATTTAAAAGCAACTCGAATACAATTTTTAAGTGCTGCTAGTCGCTCCTGTAGGCTGCGATGTTCATTAAACCCCACAATGCAACAGTTTTGGAAGGAACTATATACTAATGATTTCTGGCGCTCTGACTGACGCCATATGGGTTTACAAATGTTATGTTTCCGTCGGGCCGGTGCTGCAGGAAAATGCAGGGATCTTTAAGATCAACAGGGTTAATCCTCTAATTGGCATGGACGCTTCCAGCAATCCTCAAGCCACTCACCCCAGTACACGTCTTATTTGTAGCTAGAAATTTCAATGACAACTCGTAAGGTCACAGAAAACTTTAGGATTCACGCTGCGGCGACCAGCAACATCTACAACAAGTTTCAGAAAAATAAAAATCAGCTTGTTATGAAACTTGCTGTGGATGTTCCTGGCCCCTGCAGAATGAAAATAATGTGCTTTGTGTGCTATAACATACGC
This sequence comes from Seriola aureovittata, assembly GCF_021018895.1. NCBI lineage: Eukaryota > Metazoa > Chordata > Actinopteri > Carangiformes > Carangidae > Seriola > Seriola aureovittata. The sequence goes on along the minus strand of NC_079378.1, from coordinate 3,841,240 downwards.
AGACTATGTTTTGTTTACACATTTTACTTTAAATAAAAATCCCATCAGTCCTAATTTATCCCCTAAAGCATCAAACATTGATTCAATTATGTAACATTTCTGAGAAAAGGCAGCTGAGCTGTTTATGTCCTGCCATTTTCCTCATTAATATCCTAATTTATGTTGCCAGGTAATCCAAAATGTAATCAAGCATCGTGTATTAAATATGGGGGATCTGCAGTGTAAATACAGATCTTATAACTGGAGAGGACGTCTGCATTTCTGTCATTTACTAATTACTATTTGGCCATATGAATATGTGTCTACACACACAGACAAATCACAGCAGATCCTATTTATGAAATGTCAAGCTTATAGTAAAGACATTAACTAGCGTATTTGATGCATGCTTGCACCGTAATGCACCACACTACTGACGATCATCAGATGAAGTGTGTCGCTATACATCAACAGGAAAGTCTGACATGTCTTGAAAAGACATTTTTCCTTTCTCTGCACACACAGATATTGTAGAAATGAATCATTTTTAAAACGATGGTATTAGATTAAATGTTAAAAAATGCAATTGAACATTATCCATTTTTTTTGCAGAATCGTGCACCAACACTGTTCTATGTGTAGGGTTGGTTTACTGCACATAATACAGATGAAATGTTACCAGTGTCACACTACATCACGGTAAAAATGCCAGACGGTTAGTGTTACCGTTTAAATTTTAATGATCACTATAACCGTGATCAATTACCCTGGTAATTTACTGCGGTTAATGTAACTCATGTTAGATACTGTACGGCATCAACTAGCAACAGTCTCCAAGACGTTTGTTTTGTGGCAACACTCCTCCGGAAACGTTTGTAATACCTTTTTTTTTTACACCAAAATAAGCAGGTATAAGCAAGTTTTTTTTAAACGCAGGTAAACCCAGACTTCCAGACATGTTTTTACATTTTCAGCACATTTTAACAACGCAGTGATAACACTGATAACTGTGATAATTCTGGTCGCAATTTTTATACTGTTACACAATTTCATCCAATAAATAAACTGCTGCTTGTACATGTGTATGAAACACTGTATTATTGTGCTTCCACTGTGCGCAGTCTCTGTTGGATCATGTTGCTATTTGTTGCTTCACCACAACGACCACACTAATTCAGTCGCCTTGGCGTTAGCTTGTGGGTCATGAAAAACAACGGCGCAGGTGTTTTGCAATCTGATATTTGGTTGCACCCACAGACAAACACTTGTCACAACAATGTCGTGCTGTTCATTCTGTTCACACATAATCCATCATCACTTATTTAAATAGTTTGAAGAAGGTCAGCAGTCAGCAGCAATCAGTAATCAGCCCACATGCTGCAGTAAACACTACTGTAGAGGTTGGAGAGCACACCGCTGAATAACAAGTAAACCCAAAGAAAGACAAATAAAGGTTTCCTAAACACAGCATCCGCTCACTTCCCTGGAAGCTAACAGAGTTAGCAAAGATCAAGTCAAGCCAAGATAATGAACACCATAAAAAGCCTGACAAAGACCAAAGCCCTCAGTCACTGGTGACATTACTTTTATCTCCATATGGCTCAAGCCAACAGCAACCAGAGCTGCCAAAGAGAGACTGCCATGGTACTCCACTGCATGAAGCTCGTCTCTCTGGGCACACTGCCTTTTCTCTTTGATCATAATCACAGCGACTCGCAGTGAGAAGGGGGGGGGGGCGTTTCAAACCTGATGGCAGAATCATACAACGGTGTGCAAGGAAAAGGCAATGCAGAAGGACTCAGCAGTTCACAGCTGAACGGAATAATCCACACGTTGACTGACACTCACCTAAAGGAGAGGAGAAAAAGAGAACAGGGGAGGGAAAATATTAAATAATGGATTTCAGCTTCAATATTGACAAGACAAGAATCACAAAGCAAAAATCATGGGAAGGTAATTACTGTGAATGTGTGAGAGGGTTGGTGCAGAACAACTCAGGTGGTTCACGAGAGGAAGGCAGATTTTTCTTTCAGCGTGTTCACACCAGCAGCTACTCTGATTCATGCCGAAGCGAAAGGAGGGAACTTTGCTGACACGTAAGGGTGCAATTAAAGTCGTGGTTTCAAATTAGCATTCAAGGTTAGGTTGTCACAAATTTACCACCAGGGAGAACAATGTTATCATAACCAACAGAAAGGGCAGCGAGAGCCAAAAAAAAAAAAAAAAAGAGCTATAATGAAGTTCCCTCAAGTAAAAGAGTTACGTTATTCAGTGAGCAGAATCTAGACTTTTGTCTTTAAACATGGATTGCTGCAGGAAAATATACGTTTTAAGCATTTAGTTTCTAAGTCCTTGAAATGACTTGGTATAATGTTTACCAAGCCATTATGAGACTTCTTATTTTCTATTTGGAGCCGTCAGTGGGAATGAAAACTATAATCAGCTGCATATGATTCGTGTTCTCAAAAACACTCCAACATGTGACTGCTTGATCCTCTTAAATCTGCTTGAGATCCAAATACCCCACAGTTAGAATACTGGCCTGTGACATTCCCAAAAGGTCACAGCACAACAACTTCAGAAAAGGACGGATGGTTTATGGAGAGAATAGTCACTAACAGGCAAAGTGAGGAGGACATTTCTTCCTGCTAAACAGACCGGTGTGTTAATTAAAAGAGGTTCGGACTCTCAAAGCCCTGCATACATGTTTTTTTTCTCCCCTCTTTTAATAATGTTTTGATCCTGTTGCCTCCTGCTGCAGGTACAGACAGTGAGTCTACCTGAGGTGCAGCTGATTTTTTCAGTTTTGCAATATTCTTACTCTAAAATTACAGTTAGCAAAGAACATCTTCGTCAGGGAAGCTAGATGCCTTTTCCACAAGCACTTTAATGTAACTACATTTTCCAAACAGTCTACACACGCTCTCAAATGCATTACCACACAACTGCAATCCCCGTTTACCAAAACAAAAGAAGACATGCTCTTTGCTGTGATGGATTACCCATATGAAGCAAGTTGAATGTCTCTGCAAGTAGATTTTTATATCGCAATGAAACGAGGGAGGACAAGCACATTCATCAATCTGAACAACAACGCTCTGCTTTGGATAATGTTAGGCGCAAGTTATCTTTAAGATGCTTGAAACGCATAGACTTTCAATACTTAGCCTTAATCTTTATGAGCGGTACTTGTGGTACCTGGTGAACTTGCTACTTGTTCCATGTACACTGTATGTGTTTCAGCTGCATTTAACTGATACATGTCATCTGCGTGATCTGATTTTTCCCTCGTGTGACGACAGTGTTTGGGCTGAGACGTCGGCATGTGCAGCGATACCGTGGTTAAACGTATGTAGTGAAGAGACAATGGGAGCGAAGAAACCACTGTTCATCTTTGACGTTTTTCAGATGAGCACAGTGGCGAGTTTGTGTGTCCTCTACAGTGTGGTACCAGCTGAAAGAGCAGGAGTCTTTGTGGATTTAATTGCAAAGTCAAAGATCAGCTAAATGTTATTAATTCCATCTTATCCTGACAGGCAAGTTACGTTTGTTCCCCACTGCCACGAGATATTAAAAATGCAACACATGGAGCATTTGCAGCGTTTGCCACAGGTTGAGAATCCACTTGTGGTAGCGGGTGGTGCAGCGTTTGACCGGTGTGCATGCAGCGGCTCATCGGGGGTCAAGAGGGAGAGAGTTACAATTTACAGAGGTCTGCTAAATCGCCTCACATGCAGGCTATCATTAGATGCTACAATTTACAGAGGACCCCCTAAACGCCTCACATAAAGGCCATCATTAGATGCTACAATTTGAAGAGGTCCCCTAAACGCCTCACATGCAGGATAGACAGGTGTGAGTTCGAAAGAGTGAAATAAGGCGGACAAATGCGAGATTTACATGAGACTAGCTGGGTGAGTCTTAATCTACCTGGGTGGGCCACACATGCAGCACCTATGTATGGGGAAACACTGGTTTATTAGACTCTGCCAGTTATTCTGAACTGGAGCGGGGCGACACATTAGCGGTAATCCGTAAAGAGAAGGACATGAGAGAAGTGAGGAGGAACAAGTAGAGAGGCTCTTTAAACAGAGCAGCAATCTATTCAGTTAAGCAGAGACATTAAGCAGACTGGTTCTCTCTCTGCCTCCACATTTGTCAGTGTCCCCATATAATGTGTCACCGTGAGAGTACACTTGACAGAGTTACACAGAGCAGTGACGAAAAAAGAAAGGAAGAACAAAAAACCTCAAAGTCAAAGAGAAGCGGGGGAGGGACTTTGTAAAGATGTCTTAAAGATGTTTTCTGGCTGACAGGGCCACATGTCAACCTTAAAAAAAATAAATAAAAAAAAAAGTGCGAGAATCACATCCTATCAGGAGTGTGACACTGCTGGAATAACAGCTTTGAAATTCATTGTAGATGACAGGCAAACATGTGTGGTTACAGCTGGGAACAGGTGTGTGTCAGGCTTCAAGCTGACTCCATTTATTTCCTCATCTGACACGGTGTGCTAATAGTGAACCTTGTGGTTTATGAAGCTGCTAAAACGCCTCATTCCGCGCTACACCAGGTTGTATCTATCCCAATTACACATCATCATAAATAAGGCAAACAGTGTGGGGGTTTTCAAGCAAATAAAAAAATCAAAAAAATCAAAAGCAAGACAAAAAGCGTCAACAGTGCCGCAGTAGTTCTATCCGACCTGTTACCGCACAGTTTAATATTTTCCAGCTACCTTAATTGAAATGAATGAGAAGGCAGATCTCGGCAGCCTGACTGCCTCTATTCTTTGACAGCTCAAGGCTCTCTTGGAAACCCCTCGTGATTCATGTCTGTTGCCAGGCTGCTGGATTACCATTGCCACTCGCCAGGTTGCTGTTGTGTCTTTATTTAAAGGGGTGGGGGTGGGGTGGGGAGGGGGGGTGAGAGACGGATCAAGAAAGAGCTGTATTTTGTGAGGCTTATGTGACGGTATAAGGGAGAGATGTAAAATCTGATGAACACCTTCAAACTGACAACACGCATGTGTCTGCATGCGCCGACTTCCTGAATGCGTGCTTTCATAGAAAAGCACAAGCCAAAAATAGGATTACTCCATGTCTTGGCAAGACACTGAGCAAAGACTTTGCAGGGAGAAAAAAAAAGAGGGGGTTAAGTTTAGTTGTACTCAATATGGCATTTTAGCGTCTTAGCTGTTTCTTAGAGAACTGAAGCTCAGCGAGGACCATGCAATCAATCTGAAAAAGGCTATGATTTAATTATAAAGCCGTTATACAAAAGCCACAATTTCCAGGGATCCAATACCTTTTAATTATATATGTTTTTAACCTTCTAATAAAGCACAGATGGAGCGATAGCATCGCTGACTCCTTCTGACTGATTAATGGAGCTGCGAAGGTTCCAGTTGCTTTTGTGAATTACATCAGGCCTGTGGAGCCTCACAGTTTTCAACAGAATATTTTCACGACTTTAAGCTTTGCCTCTCGTTACGGCAGGAGAATTCTCTCAGGACAATGTATTCAACTCAGGAGTTGCAAGGGAAATTCCAACAGGTGCCTCAGTTTAGGTAAACGTGCTCAGTTACAAGTAGAAGTCCTGCATGAAAAATCCCACTTTAAGTAAAAGTGCATAAGTATTAACAGCGAAATGGAGTAAAGTATTAAAGTCACTGGTTTGGTGAGTGATATATGATTATATATGACATGCTGCTGTTGTAGCTGCTGGAGGTGGAATTAGTTTGAACTAGTTTATGTACAGTTTTATTTACAGGGAGACGAGATGAATCTGACGGGTCGTGAGATGATTAATGCGAGAGGAAAGGAAGTTCTGATACAGAAATCTATTTTGAGTGTTTCGATTTTTCTCTAATCTTTGATTTTTGGTGGGATGTTGAATCATTTCAGCATTTATTGAAACTAAAATATGTGAGAAGTTTAGAGGGAAAAATCACTATTTGGCGGAGCTGTTAACAAATCATAGACATCTGAAATGTGACCCTGACTACACGCTGTTTTATGTCAGACGTCAGAAAGCAAAATGTTTCATCTTTAGCAATGTGCTGTATTTTAAAAGCGTGTTGTGTTGTCCATTGTGTAAAATCTAATCTTAAAGGAAACTAGTATCTAAAGCTGTCAAATAAATAAATGCTGGGGGAGTGCAAAGGAGCATACAATGGAAATGCATCTACACTTAAGTACCTAAAAAGTTCTGCCTTCTATACTATAACTTCATACCAAACCACCCCTCCTTCATTTCTCTACGAAGACGCAACAATGGCGCACAATGGCAGCTGAGATAACATGTTCTCATTTTTTCAGGACCTATACAACCACTTCTGACCCTGCTAAATTTGTTATGATTATATCTGCAGATTTCAAAAGTCTGGACTTGAAGCTCCAGAGAAAACAGGAGAAAACGCTCAGAGCTTGTTTTCACAGTGCACAACCTGCTTCACTGGTGCTGTTAGCACAGAAGCAACGCCATAAAATATATCTGGGACAATCAGAGAAAACTGGTCACCATGGGCCTTCGAACAATCATCAAATGGCAGGGAGGGGACCGGAACGATGCCTTAATGCATCTAAGCCGTTGGACGTAGGTGCAGACATCATCCACTGCCCTGTTCCTGTATACACATCCTCTAAATGGGACAGGCTCGGGTGATTTTTATTCTTCCGTAAAGCTATGAAGTATGGTTTACAGTTCCCACCAGAGGTCTTCAACTCCATAAAAAAGGGGATAAATTAATTTGGAACAAAAAGGGACGGTCAGACCCGAGGATAATTATACCTGATCCAAAACACAGGTGCCACCAATAGAGACAGTGGCAGCCGCACGACGCTCCATCGATTAACGACAAAACAAATCTTTTCTTTTGCGAATCCGCATGGGTCCAACAGAACAGACATACTGACACTCCAATCTGAAGCGTAGCAACGCAACAGGACCCCAGCGAACCCAGTCACATAATCTGGACCACAAGCAGATGTTAAACCCCACAACCCCACCATAGACTTCATGCCCCCCCCTCGGGTTACAACTTCCATACGAAGAGAAAAAAGCTTCACTTTCTGCATATATTTACATCGCACCAAACACACATGATGTATATTTAATGGCTGTGTTTACGGCGTGTGAATGATCCCAGGATGACTGTAAAACCTACTTATAATCCAGGCCCCTACAGTATGCCCCCCCACCCCACCCCACCCCACCCCCGCCTTTCACCCAGCGTGTTTCAAAGCTCCGCTTCACCACATCATCCGCTGGTGTCGCTATCTTAGTGTCGCACGCACTGATTAAGGAAGCACTCATGAATTTCCTTTTGCTGTTAGATAAGATACTTAATCACCATGTTGGAGCTATGATATATGAACTCATCACGGTTTAATACTGCGTGGTCCAATTTCTACTTTCAGTGCTCAGGAATAAGCGCAAGACTTTACAGGCTCAAAATGGAATGTGTCATGCCCACCCCCCACCCCCGCCCCCCACCCCTCCTCCTTTGCATGCTCACAGTCATGTATGCATACTAATGAAGATATTAATTAGCTGTCTTGAGATTAGCCTTAAAATATGTATGTGCCTGCCATGGGCTTTAGAAGGTAGCCTTTAATACATGTTGGCAGCATGCTTAGACCATGTCTGTGATCCCCCCCCCCCCCACAACATACAAGTGAGGATGAAAGGTGTCACTGTAAGGATTATGATGTCTTTCACCTGTACTTGTTTCGCTCCGACTGCCTCTGTGAATTCATATCCTGCTTTGCATTCCTGAGTTTCTCCATCTGTAGATACGTGAGCTCACAGTTGACCGTCAATGTCACAGTAAATCGATAAGTCAATAATCATATCCAAACTAAAGTTAGTTTCATTTTACTGCATCTCAACATGTGCTTACTTTTTTTTTTTCTTTTTTTTGGGCCTTTTATGCCTTTATTGACAGTGCAGTAGAGAGACAGGAGATGGGGAGGCAGAGAGAGGGGGAATGACATGCAGCAAAGGGCCGTCCGATGCGGGACCTGAACCGAGGCCGACTGCAGCGAGGACCTCAGCCTCTGCACACGGGGCGGATGCTCAACCAACTGAGCTACTCGACGCCCCAACATGTGCTTCCTTAAGTATTAAGGCACATGTGGTTTGTGCCAATGAAAATGTAGCATGTAGAGCTTATGCACATGAGTTTTTCCTCTTGTTCTCATAAGGAAATAAAAAAAACTTTGTCACGGTCCCAGTGGAAATGCCTCAAAATCACCTCTTTACACGTGCAGTTACGCATGTGTGTGATCGGACTGCAACAGGAAAATAGTGTAGAAATATGAAAACTTTTGAGGAGAATGGTCATCTAGAATTAAAATAAATAAAAAATAAATGAAAAAAAAAAAAAAAAAACAAGAGTGAAATGACAACGGAGCAAAGTGTTTTCCAAAGTCAAATGTCTCACAATGTGACCCAGATTTCATTTTTGTTTCCTGACACTGTCACAGGCTTGTGGCTTTTTTGAAATGAGCCCGGAGTTACACAGAAGGAGAGATAGTTGCAGTAATAAAATGTCACTTGTCATTTTAAAGCACACGAAGTTAAGCACTTGTTCAGTTCCCTTTGACATGTGTGCTATTTAAAGGAATGGGGTTTTTTTCCTCGGCTTGAGAGCAGGAATGTCTTGCAGTCGTCGTGCCCACTTTTTCCAGGAAGATTTTGTGCAGGAAATAAAGTGTCTTTGTGTGTCTCACATTGTCATCAGTACAGCTGTATGTGGCTAATATTTGCCAGCGCCACTGCTGTTGAATAAACACACACAGGGCCGACAAAATCTCCAACAGTTGAACCCAAAACCTGATTAAAAAAAAGAAAACATCCTTTCAATAAAAACATTCACACTGTGATGGAACCTGCCTTCATCTAATTCCCTCCTTTTTGTTAAGTTGTTTATTTCATTTTTTTCAGGAGACTCATATTTCCCACCTGGTGCCATGAATTGCTAATATGTGTCAACATATTAGGAAATCCACCAATGTCTGCAGTTCAAGGTAATTAATAAAATGAAACTGCCCCAGTCGCTACAATAAAACATTCAGCTGTAAAGGATCTACCTGTTAGGAGCTTATTGAGCTCGATGAAGTAGAACCAAATCGTTTTCATTGTTGGAGCTTCAACAAGTTAAACGTGAGCAGGATGAAGCTGAAGCTACATAATTACATTTCTGGAGTTCTCCCAGCATCGCCTGAACACAACACAAACCCTGCCGGTAGTTTTATGACCACACTGATGAGAAAGTATATGCAACATATACAAATACTGTACTACACTGGCCTGTGTGTGTTGAAGGTAAAACTCCATGTATGAATTAAATGTCTTACAGGCAAAAACAAGGGGGAAAAGCCATCTTAAATATAACCAGAAATTTCCCATAAGCCCTATTAACACACAATTAGGATTAAGAGGATATTTGTACTGTTGGGAATTTTATTCCCCAAACTCACATATTTTACTGACTGGGTAACTCATTTTAGATAGAACTTTTTTTTTGCACTAGACAAAAAAAAGCCTCTGCGTGACTCAGAATGATTCGAGGTTCCTCCTTTTCTAAATGCCTCTCTACGCTCAGCAGGACTTTCTGAATCTATCTCTTCTTCTCATAAAGTTCTCAGAAGTTTCACTGCAGTGTTCATTCACTAAGAAAGATCAAGCAATACTCTCAAATGAAGAAATAAAATTAATAAAACAGTACAAATCATTTGTGGTTTTGGAAATGTCAAATGCAAACGGTGGTTTTGAGATAGTAACGCTTGCAGAAATCACCGATGCCTGGACGCAGGTTTATGAAGTTAAGATCTAAAAATTTGTTTGGATGGTGAAACGATAAAAAACAAAAAATAAAATAATTTTAAAAATTGGAAAACAAGGCTGATGAGTCAGCAGTACTACTGACCCCTTCCACATTATGACTATGGCCACTTCTGCTATAGGTATGTACTGCGCTGAGATTTAATTCTACCACAAGGTTTCTGTATTGTCACAGTCCCGGCTGAAATTCTCCCTTGATGTCCTCAACTGTAACTTTTAAATTCTTCCACAGGGCAAATATCTCCTGCTGAAGTAAATACAGATGTTCTGTTTGATGCTGTGGAGAAGACAACCATGTTTTTTTTTTTTTAGTTAAAAGAGTCCAGAACTGGACATCTTCATTTATATCTCTGTGAAAGTGGTTTATGACCAAATAGCTGCTAATCTAATATCATTCCCATCAGCCCCAGCTGCGCTTCATGTTTAGTGCTAATCAGTAATCAGCGATGTTAACATGCTAACGTGTTAAAATAAGATGGTGAACATTGCACCTTTTCCTTTCATGGAATAAATTAGATCATTTTAGACACTGTTTGAAGATAATCTACGATTACTTATGGCTGCTTTGTAAAGCAGTGCAGGTACACACTAAATGATACCAAACAAAAACCTATCAAATGATTTTTTTTAATAAACTGCCAGGAGAGATACCACCTTAGGATTCACTCAGAGGTTTGCTATAATTGGTCACAATGACACCAGTGCTTGTGTATACAGGAATAAGCAGGGGGTTCATGGTGCCCATGATGCACCTGTCGCTTTGACTTAAACCTGAGTGTGCATGGATGGCACCCTACCTGTGCACACAGACACACAGTAACATGCTTTCCACATGAGCAGTTGTTCTCCTCCCTCTGCCTCAGGCAGTAGGTCTCCTTGGCTGACCTTAAGCTGGACTGCCGCAGCTAGTTTGCATCAGATGCCTTATGGAGCAGACCAGTTTATGGCTCCAGTAGAGCAAAGGTACAGCAGGGTAGGTATAAAGATCATTAAGGGATGAAATATTTATATACTGCAATAAAAGCGCCCTATATACTGCACCATTACAGGTACATTATGAAGATATGATCATTCACAACCAGGTTTTAACCCTCACCCTCACGTTGAGTTAACGTTAGCTTGAATAAATCTAAGCTCAGCATAGGCCAGTTGTTGACATGTTGCCAAACCTGCACAGAGAGGAGAATATTGTTTGTCACACAGGTTTACCTCGCAGTCTGATTACGCAACCGGTAGTTTGTTTTCTTCAGTTATTGTTAAACTAACGACAAAGATTTCACACCCAGTCTGACCAGTGAGAGAGACGGGGAAGATGCAGCGGTGGACGAACCAGGAGAGATCGAGGAACAGGGGGAGGAGGAGGAGGAGGAGGGAGAGGAAGAGCAGCTGGAGCAGCAGCATCAACAGCTGAGCTTGAGGGAAGAGTGGAGGAATGTCGCAGAGAGAGGACGACTACAACACAGACACTCATCCTCTCGTGTTGGACTCACAATACATAGACGTCTTTGACATAATGTCAAAACTGTTTTTATTCTGTTGATAATCCTCGTTAACTTTTGAATGTTTCAAACTAAAAATACTGACTTATTGCATCTCTAATCAAGGCCTTTGTTTTCAAAAGTGATGTGTAGCATTCAATCACAAAGCGAGAAAAGACAATCAGACGCAGGTCACATGTCGACACCAGGTGAAAATGGGGTCAAGCTGTCGCTGAGCAACTGGATACATGGGGATGAAACTACAGCAATATTTATATCTGACTCTGGGTTCGATAGCAAATAAGCATAAACACTGTGCTGGACTATTTCTTTAAGAATGCCATTTCAGCTTTTTTATTTTTTATTAAAATATTGGCGGAGGCATGGTGCTATCTATGCAGAGTTATTTTCTCGGGGCCGCTGCATCCTCTAGTAGCCTGGATTCTGTCACCGCGCCTATGTGAGCATTTTAATGTCAGTTCACTACACAGGCAGGGAGCGCTTCCACCCACACCCACGCTCCCACCCACCCACACATAAACCACCAGCACCACAACATCAAACTCGAATTTCAGTTGTTGGAAGATACGGCTGTGTTTTTGCAGACAATGTCAGCCCCCACCCCACCCCACACACCCCCAACCCCACCTGCACCCCCACCCCCACCCGAGCCTCTGACCTGGCTGACAGCTTTTGTGTTCAGGATCAAGTATGAGGCTGACGAGTGTGTCTGCAGGGCTAACTATGATATAGCACCGTGCTGTCAAAACGTATTGAGGACCAAATTCCCGCATGCTGGCCCACAAGGGTAATTGGCTGTCGCCTAGTAGGTGTGCTGTTTAAATAAAATGGGCCTCATTTATCAAACAGCTTTCCACCATATTTTAACACAGAGCAGTGTTTAAATGATACAAAGTCATTTACGCTGCAAATATGACAGCACCTCGGCACACGTTTAGCATGAATGCATAATGCATTGTTTTATATTTGTTCCAGCATTTCATATATATATATATATGTCTGCCAGTGTAAAAATTTGATGTATGTGGAATAAAATCTCATTGAAATTCAATTTTTCTTGTGTATGAGAACGATGAGGAAAAACTGACACACTGCTTAAAGTACACTCCTAAGAATGACAATGCCATGATGATAATGAAACTTAAGGTCAAAATGAACTTTTCATTTCCAAATTGGCAGAGAATATGCAAACCAAACCTCACAAAGAAATTGCAAAAGGGCTTCTGCTTTTGAATTTGGATCATGTCCTGATTTCAGCCCATTACTAATGAAAATGAAATGGAAATTACCCTTTTTTTCCAAGTCATTTTCATAATGGTCAATTTTATAAAAGTTGATTTTGACAGTTTTTACAAAAGAGGCCTCAAGGAGAATCCTGCCATTAGGACAATTTCCATTTTCATAATTTTCAGCATTCTTTCATATTTGACGTTTCATTGTAATATTAACAGGACATTTACGTTTCACCGTCGTCGTCAACTGTCGATTAGGTGTTACATGCTGATAGTGCATAATGTGACACTGAGGAGGCTAAAAGAAACAACCTTGGGTAATGTTTTCCATTCAAACATGCAGCACATTCTTTCATCCTCTCAAACCATTCAGTGTATTCTGGGAGGAAATACATGCATTCAGCCTTGTCTCACTTCACAGGCCCATTTTCAATGCACATTGAGCTGTTGCTGAATGCCAATGGCCAGCGGGCTGACACCGGCTTTCCAGGCGTCAGATGCCCAAGCCGGTGACCCGTCCCAGCTCGCAGGTCTTCCATCCAATCTGCCTGTCACTTCTGCCAATGACAAGACACGCAGAAATGGATACCGAAATGCTGCTGCATATTGACAGTGGCAGCTGCAATTCACAGGCGAGGAGAGGCTTATCTCCGGCGAGCAGCTTCCATTTCCTTTACGTGAGAGAAAGAGAGACGGCCCGAGACCGAGCTGGAGACAACGTGTCCAGACAGAAGTCTATATTCTGTTCTCACCTACGCGCCCTCAGCAAGACTGGTGATATTTGGCAACTCTAAACATCTCCTCTTGCAGCAAGGGGCAAGAGCTGTCAAAAAAAAAGTCAAAAGCATTCAATGATTGGATCAAACTTTGATTTTTGGAAAGTTTCCAGCGTTTTACACACCAGTGCCACTGAGACAATCTTGAGGATGCAGGATGTCAGGACGGAGTTGGACAGTAACATGAACAGCAGAACCACAAAAGCCTCAGACACGTTCTAAATCCCCAGGTTACATTTTTTCAAACCTTATGTCCCAAAAAAAATTAAAATAAAAATACGAAGTTATAATAATAAATGCAGATCCGTATTAGTGTTTTCTGAAACAAGACTCAGATTGTAAACAAATGAGAAAATAACAACAGCCTTTAAGAAGGATTTATAACTTACGGCCCAGTTTGGGTGGGATTAAATGTGGGTCATAGCTCCAGAGTGAGGTCGCCCTCACGAGGAAGACAACAGCATAGGTCATCTGGTCGGACGGTTCAAACAACCCGTGTTGTTGTTTTTACTTGCTAGCAACCTCTTCCAGTCATGTAGATAATGACTGTTCTCTCTCAGCGTTATAGCTGGGATAATTATGGTACAGCTGTAAAACATCTTATGGAGGACAGCAGGTGTCAACACCAAAGCCTGTGATTCATGTCGTACCTGCTACCTTAGTTTTATTCAACCCTTTAACACCCAGTTATGGCGTGTTAGATAGTGCTGAATTCAGATCTGTAGAAATAAATTCTATGGATATTCTTGGAGATTTACAGCTTGGGTTTAATTAAAACAGCTCTGGCTATATTTTCTATGGGTTTTGAAAACATTGTAGTCATTGGAGTAGTTGCTGAGAATCTTGGGATGTGGCAACTTGGGTCCAACAGACAAGTTGTGAACAAACTCAACCTCATCTCAAAGACGAAGACGGTAAAATCATTACCCACAACTGTCCATCGTAAACATCCGCCACAGGTTAAAGACCAACTTCCTGGTTCGGCTTTGAGCAGTCATTTCTTGCAGCATTTTGTGCGCGCTCACTTTCAGTTTCACCAGGACGAAAATAAAATTGTTAAAAGTAACCTGCCTCTCCACACACTAACACCAACAAGTCTGATGGAAACCTTAAACAATGGGATACGTGGAGAACAATGAAGGGAATAACATCACAGAACAGCACATACACAGCATGTATCTCGCCCGCTTTTGACTTTGAGAGCTCCTAACTTCAAACTTGCGATGTGAAATCTCTGCGATACAGAACTCGTGGGCATCTACCAGAGACGCTTCGATGCGATGGGAAAGCTGGAAAAAACAATCTACCATTCATCAGCTGATAATTACTTTGAGGCACACGGTGACAGCTGGACGATGGATGAAAAAGAAAAAAAAGAAAAAATCATCATGCATTTATTTGTCCCTCACTGATTCCTCACAATGGGTGGCTAATCCACACTGTTCAATACCGCCATGTTGAAATGGCAACCTTGATTGATGTACCACCTCCTCATATTTTTCACTCCCACTGACAAATAATGCACAGTTCCACTGCATTAGTGAGCTTCTTGTCATCCCCACAATATAATACACCCTGGACCATGGTATTAGTTTCTGATTTATTTATTAATATTTCTTAAGCTGGTGGCAGAGATAAAAAAAAATGAGCATGGCATCCAGTAAATATTGTTGAATTAAGGCCTGCATGGAAGACAAGACTCCTCTTACATCTTCCTTTGCATAATGCAGTGAGGTGGGGTTCTTTGTTTTGTTTTGGTTTTTTTTCTCCCAAGATAATCATATTATCTGCTGCGGGTTGCATGCACTTGCCAAGGTTGTGCTCTCAGCTAAATCCACGATTGATCTTTCCTCTTTACTGCCCTCCCTTCATTCCTCCATCAGTCTCTCTCTCCCTCCCTCCATAAGCCCTCCTTCCCATCTCATGCAATCACTCAGGCCTGCAGAGATGGGAGGAAAAAGGAGGGAAGGGAGGTGGATATTTAATCAACTGAGTTAGCTCTGCTGGTGCCGAACAACAACTCCTATCAGAAGTGGGATTTAGCAAGTGATCAGCATGGGGCTACTCTCAGTTTGGGCTATTGATCACACATCCCAGACTGCAGAGCTCCACTCCTCTAATGAGGCCAATCCGCAGATTTAGAAACTTTTAGGTGATGGTGGATATGTGGGCATGAGCTAATTAAGGGGGAGAATAGAAAATGGCCTCCTTTTTTAGATTTCATGTCCTAAACTTTACCCTACTTTCCTTCTCGTGTCACAGAAGTTACCTCTGGCTTCAGGGACAAAAAAAGACTCAACCATCCACTTCTGCTTTGTACCAATTTAGCAGTAAGTCATGAGGTTAATTATATGGCTTGGAAGAGAGAGGAGTAGATTTGGCGGAAGTTTTGCCTAAGAATGTCATATTGTCTATAATTTACATCATATCTTAGCAACCTAAACCGCAGCCTTTGAGGTGTCTGACAGACTGGTACAGAATCCGAATCTTTTACACCATTTCTCAAGCCAGGGTAATGCTAATTGAGCACTACACTACAAAAAGATGTCAGGCCACTGTTGTGACAGGACCGAAAAGACAAAAAGGCAACAGCAATTGGCTCCCATGTTAATTGTCTCTTCAAAGCGGGATGGCACATACTTTAACGCAGTGTCAAACTGTGCTCGTCACTGCTTTTTTAAACCAATCAGGCCTCAGATGTCTTCCCATCTGCCAAGATCAAATGACACAACATCACTTTGAGACAAGAACAGAGCCACAACCCCTGCCTGTATATCAAATATGGAAGTGGGATAAAAGCATGCAGGGCTTTCATCTTAAAAGAAACTTGTTGAAGGGGAGCGCCACTGTTAGCAGAAAGTCTACAGCTGTCAGACAGCTACTCCCATCTTTCCCGCCCATGTGTTATAAAATGACAAAAGCTACAGACCTTAAGCCAAGGCAAATTGTTTTGTTGCAGTGCAACGCAGTGACAAGGCACAACCAATGTCTTTATCTGTCAGGATGGAGAGAAGCGCAGTTTGGCAGGCTGGTCAGTCATCTGGACTTCCCCCTTTGTCACAGTAACAACTCCGCCAGTTCAGTGGACTGGGCGATATACACCTTGTTTAATGATAACAACAGCGCGGCTTTGTTTCTTGGAGCCATTATTGTCTTTGAAGTGTCTGAACCTACTGATGTACTTGCCACAGTCACTGTCTGTGCTACTGCAGGTGTGCTTACCTCCGAGGAAGTCTTGGAAAAATCCATTAAAAGCAGCTCTGAGACATGCAGTGGCTGTGTGTGTGTAACCATCACTGTAAAAGAGATGCTGATGTACATCCGTGACTGTGGCCTGTGTTCATGGTTCACAGTCAGTCACATCTGTCCAGATGCAGATATCTCTACAGCTACTGCGACTACAATATCTGGTATAAAAAAATTCACATTCCCCTGCAAACGGTTCCCTGATGATTTTCATGACATCGTGACCTTATGTTTTGCGCTTTAGGTCGAATGTTTCTCTCTTCGAACTTTTTGGTCCATGACGAAGTTATTTTAAAAACAAATGGTCGGATTGCCATTTGAATTTCTCTGGTGGCCTCCGAGTCATTCCTCCGCCGCGAGCCTCAGGCCAATATTTTCCCTTGTAACACAACACATTAATTTTATTAACCAGGTTACCGTGACATTTACTGACCCCTATCGTCATCCCCCGAGGATCTCTTTCCATTTTGGTCATTATATGAGGTTTCATCGAGCCTGCACCCTTGGGCCAATTTCTGCTTGCACATGCATAATGGTTGGGAAGCCGTTAGAGTTTGGGTAATTTAGTGGATGTTTGGTGGTCACGTTGATGTCTGATGATCGAACGGTATAACCTAGGAGGACAGGTGCGCCACCTCTAAACCACAATGATGATGATGATGATGACGGTTGCTGAGCACATTCCTGCTCCCCAGAGGAAATTACTTTCATGAATTTGGTGATTCCACGACATCGTCCCTGGGGAACGTCCTGAGGTCATGTTTCACATTTTAAGCCTCAATACTGATAATTATGGAAGAACATCAACATATCCATGGGGGTTTGGATAAACATTGCAGCCTCTAGGGGGTTACTGTGAGTGCTTTTAGTTCTCCTCATATCACTGGTGGTTGCTGTGAAGTGGAAGCAAAGTCCGGCCATCATTTCAAATTCAAGTCAAACAGAATCGGAACGGCTTTTGATATATAATAAAGTCATGTTAGTCATAAATCACCATAGTCATCTCTCAGTCAGTGCAGCTCCTCAAAGCGATGCAAACTGCAAAATAAGGTCTCCTGCTGCGAGCAACTGGGTGAGTGACTGCACTACGCTAATCAAATACCACCGTTTCAGTTAGATGTATGTTACATGTATTACAGCAGAACAAATGCAGTATTACTGTTGTCAAAATTTCATAGTGGACTACTGCTTCATGTTTAAAAATGTCTTCTTTCAAGGCTCCTGGCTGATGCTAACTTTTCGCATAAAGCATAGTTTCCATATATTTATTAATTCATGAGGAGAAAAGCAGAGCGGTGTGCAGAGAAGACATCATTATTTAACCACATGCAAAGACCATAGGGGATGTCTCTCGTTTTCCGAGCGCAGTAAGACCTTGGGGGATTACCCAATCCACATCATTTCCCCCAACCCTCAAACCTCATGCCTTCCTGATCACATAAAGGATTACATGGCTTTGCAAGAACACATTTAAGCATTAACTCCCCACAAAGCACAAAACTCTCAAGGCCAAATTAAACATCTGCCTCTTCAACTTTGAAGTAACAAAGTTCTGGGCTGCGATACATTTTAAAAGATGATGAATTCATGGTTATTTCGTCCGTGTTTCTTATAAAATAGCCGAGAAGCTAAATTTCACCGAGATTATGTTTAGATATAGACGCGACCGGATCACGGCGAGGCCTTTGTTACGACGGGAGGCTCGGGGGCCGCGTGATTAGGATGCGATGTGTGGAATCCTCCCAGTCTACACACGCACAGCGACTGGGATTTTCCGACAGCGCTAACCATCGAGAAACATCCTGTGAGACCATAGGAGGCTCGGCTCTACATTACTACTAAATGAATGTGGAACCAACCTTACAAAAGGGCAGAGCGGTTCAAGCAGACAACTCACGCTGCTGCAACAAGTCATGCAAACTACACTCAGACAACACGACACAATCTCCTCTCACACATAACCTGAGCTCCACTTCATAAAGCAGTCTATTCATGCTGCCATGTACTGCTCACTATCTTACTGCCAGCGTCGCAGCTCACATTAAGGTTCCATCCACCAGCTTTTTTTATGCATATTTTGAATTTGCACATAATAAATGAAATGAAAATGAAAGCTTTTACACTCGGCTGAGGTGGAAAAGGTGGCATATTAATGACGAGAAGACATTGTTAAGGGTGTCGGAAAGAGACTTTTCAAATAAAAGATATTGGGGAGGGGGCAGGGGGGGCTGCTTTTATTTCTTGTTCTTGCTGGGGTATCAATAAAGAGAAGATATGATTAACGGTGATAGAAGTGGAAGAAAATACAAGCAGGTCGCCACCTGCTTCTGTTTCTTCTTGTTTTATCATTTTGAATTTTAGATATCATGTTTTTATCTTTGTTTTCTTCTCTCTCCCCACATTTACAATGTGCAGCCTTCGCACTTTGTCATCGCTGCGAAACTCCACTGTCACTGCTGGTGAGAGAAAGAAAAAAGAAGATGTGTATGATACAGATGTGTGCTATACACCTCTGTTACACAGGGTGTCACATGGAGGCCTCTGCCCACCCATGTGCTCTGCAGCTGCTTATTTCAGGCAACCACCGTTCCACACATGAGCAAATAAAAATGGCAACATCACTGCACATTATGTGTGAACTTAAAAGGTAACTGACGGTAACACGCACGCGCACACACACACACACACACACACACACACACACACACACACACACACACACACACACCTTATAATGTAGTATATTCAAAATGATGCGTCTCATTTGTTTAACTCCTACACAGAACTGTTGAAGCATTTTGGAGGCAGTTTTGAGGTGGAACTATTTCTTGATCAACAGTTTATCCATCCACCCAGCACTTTCCTTTCCAGCTCTACTGCGGGTTGCCAGATACACTTGGTGAGAACAGATTTTAGGAAGTACAATTGTACCAAACCTGGCAACATTACTGTAATAACAAGACTGCAGATTGACATTTTTACATTTCTGTTTGAGCACGTGTTAAACAAACAAGATGAAATGTGTTACTCTGTGAGTTTTAGCGGTGCAGATTTTTTCTTCACTTTGGGCGTAGTGATGCTAGCTGTTCCTTTCTGCTTCCTCGCCGCTGCGTCCACGGTAAACAAAACCAGCATTTAATCAGGTCCACACAGAAATGTCTTTCCTGTGGATTGTCTGCTTTTGACTGAAATAACATTAAAAGCTGCAGAAGCTAGGCAACAACATAAAGGTTCAGTTATTTCAAAAGAAGCTAGTACTGACACAGGACTGTCTCTATAATGGACTAGGTACAACACACACACACACACACACACACACACACACACACACACACACACAGTAACAATTACTCTGATGATGAATTGTGGCGAGACGCCCTTCACTAATTTAAGGAAATCACTTGGGGGAAAGAAAAAGTTAGTAGAAAAAAAGTCATTTTTGGCATTCTACATCTGTCAGTCTGTGTGTTAGCCTGATTAGTGCGCACTAATCGACTCTGCTAATCACACCCTCAGGTGAGAGAGAGAGACGGAGAGGGATATGAGAATGGGAGAGAGGTGGAGGGTATTGGAGAACATTGCGAGCTGTTTAGCTGCAAAATGGTGGAACAGCTGCTGTGGTCTTTTATGTGGAAGCCCAGGAGAGCTGTTCCGTTGGGTGCAGCTCCGTTTGCAGTGCCACAGTGTTTGCTGCAGAAAAACACTGAAGGCTGAACACAGGACTGTTGCTTTTGCGGCTAACCTCTCCGATCCAATGCATTATTGGGGAGATCTTATCTTTATTATGTAAGGCGTGGGACACAGAGAAAATACACTTCTTTAGCTCACAGTGCCACTGACAGTTACTGCTGTGGAGAACATCTGGAGCCAGATTTATAAATAATATAAATGAAAGCGTTCCCCCACACATAAACTGGTATTTATTAAAAAAAACTGAATGTGAGCACCTCAAACCGACTTCACAGCGTGCGCTCACATGGTTTTCTAGAGTCGACTGAGTGGAATAGAAAAAGGAGATGAAAAATAAGGTGAGAAATGAATTTAGTTGTAACCCAGTTTCACTGATTGTGTACGTTTGAATTTCTCTGAACTTTGCCCACATTTGAGGCATCACTGCACTGTCTTCATTTCCACCTTTCATTTTGAAGTTACCTTTTTTAGAGTCTGTCCGTTTGTCTTTTATCAAACAACAGGAAGATAATTACTCATGTCTTATTTATTAACTCTTGAGTCAGGTACAAGTCATGAACTTTGTGTTTTGAGTACTAAACATCTCATCATATGTCCTTTGTTCATCTTAAATAAAAACACAACAAACTGACAGAAGTAATGTTTTCTTTTCTGATCAGGTGCGTCTTAGTATTTTTGCAATAATTTATCATTGTTAACGTTAAAATGTCGCCGTACCAACAGCTTAGTTGTTACTGGTGAGAACCCAAAGTCGGCATGAAAGTATAAGCACACAGGCAAATGCAAATTGGAAGAAGAAGAATGGACATGCATTTTTCTGTCTTTGTGTGCATGAGCTGACACACGGGTTTATGCATCCTGCTCCTGCACCTTTTTGTGGCTCTTACATTGGTGTTCTGAGAGAGAGTAGAAAGGACTCGGTGCTGATCAACCAGAGAACTGGCAGCAGTTTCCCTCCTCTTGTAGTAAACGTGTTAAAATGTTACTATGCACCACTGCAGAATAACTAATGGCCACGCAGAGTCCCTGAGATGTATGGGATGCCCAGACTCCGATGAAAGATCAGGGTAGAACATCTGCATCATCTGTTTCTCGCCTGTGCTTGTTTCTTTATTTTCCATTGCTCTTATGAAATCATTTGTTAAATATGTTTTTTGCTGCCTGGCATCCATGAATTATTCCTTCCCTCAACAGCAAGTGGGAATTGTTTTCCTCCCAAATGCACAGTTTTATTTTGTTTTTTCTGCCTGAGTAACTGCTTTGTCTCCAGGTGCTTTTTTATACGCCCACTGAGATGCAGTTATGCACAGACGTAAACACACTTTAAGGCAAAACGGCTAATGAAATGTACTCCAGGATTTTCCAAAAAAAAAAAAAAGAAAAGAAAATTCACAGTCCACAGGGAAACCACTCAGTCCTCCACAGGACGAGTCTGACATGACGGCCGCCAACTTCTCCACAAAATAACTAAATGAATATCATGTTTCTTTTTATCAAACATAACTGGACTGACAGTCGTGCAGGCGTCAGTGATTCACGACTACACACAGTCCTACACTAAACCACTTACACCAGCTAAGTCAACAGGATTTCTTTTTTTTTTTTACTGTATCATGAAATAAACATGCAGTTCCACAAAAAAGCATTTGCAATTTCAACCTGCGGCAGAAAAAATGTCACGCGTTCAAGAACACCAGCTCTAAAAATGCTCATGAAGATAAAACAAACAAACAAACAAAAACCCATCTCCTTTATTTTTCATCTTTTGAGGGCCAAATTAATATTGATGATAATGTTTTCTGTGATCACAGGCAGAGTCTCTAACAGGTCTCTGCGGGTTTAACACAGCTTCCAACTGCAGATCTGCTGGTCAAAAGTGGCTGCAGGCAACAACACGTTATGTAGCATCTCGTCTCTGATAGCAACTGAGATGAAGTTTTTCACGTTGCTTCTTAGCGAGCCTCGACTTTTCAGGCGCCCTGGCTCGTGCTCACGGTACACTGAGCCCCTCTTGTTTCAGATATGTTTGAGTACAACCAGACATGGGCCAGTGGGCAAGCTTCCTTCCTCCCACAACCTGTGCAGTAATAAAAAGGTAGCATAGGCGGCTGCAGTGACAGTGGGATGAGGCTGCCGAGGTGTTAGAGAGAGGAAGAGAGGGAAGGGGAGGAGCAGCGGGGCCAGCAGGTTGGTCAGGGACCAGCTGGGAATTGGAAGTGCGGCGGGTTCGGTGAGGTGAGAATGGAGCCTCGGCATCGTCTGGGGTTTCCATTGCACTTGACTACTCTTAGCTGAGCCAACCAAGCATGGAGGAATGTGCAGCTGGGAGTAAGGGCGGGCAGCTGTACTCTCTCTGGCTCAGCTTCTTCTTAGCAGTTATAACCCTCTCGCCGCTGCAGCCATGCTCATCACTTTCTGTCTTCTGTCAATTTCAGGAGAATTTCTTGTGAGTTTGTGGTTTTACCACAGAAACATATCTGTGCAGTGTCCGAAGCAAATATACTCTACATCCTGTTCATTCAGAAAAGTCTGTTTTATTATTTTCCATAATTTGCTGAATAATCAATGACTGTACACAATTACAAATTATTGTTTTTTTATCATGTAGGTCATGGAGAAAATGCCATCACAAAATCAGGATGACAAAAGACTGTCATTCAATTGGTTTAGAGTTTGAAAAACCCGCCTCTGATTCGTCATCAAAATGTTGACGTGGACACATTTACGTCGTGGATTACGGCAGCACGGAGTGCTCCAAACACAAGCAAACATAATAGGACTTTTCCCTCCGGAACCCGATCCCCACATAACCTCTCCGACTTCACCTCTTCGTTGTCTTCCCTGGAGAATCTGGAAAAATTAAGCAGAAGGCAAAACCACGGCAGGAACTGAACCCCCTATCATAGTTATTCATTGTTATTATGATGTCAAAATATATATTACAGCTATGAGGAATAAGATCCTCCAGTCGATTTCTTTTGGCACATGGCTGAAAGCAGAATGGAGACACAACTACTTCCCACTGCTCAGGCAGTCTGGTGCAGTACTGTATCTCGGGGAGATGATAAAATATACACCAGCAAAGGTTCTGCATGTGTGGGTGGCAGCTGGGAAGAAGTCATCATTAAGTCAGTGAAATCAACAATGAAGTCTACCACAAAAACACTTGCTCTCCGCCCCTGCTCTGTTTTTCAAAGCTTTGAATGCACATTGGTTGGTGGCCCAAAGATCTAAAGTCACAATGCAAGAAAATTATGTCCCAGTTTCACTTCCCCCAAAGGAAGAAATGCAATTTGAAGTAAACAAAGTACGAACTCAGTTCTAAGATAATGACCTGAGGTGCGTTTCCCCGAAGCATTGTTATAGTGTTGCATAGGAAACACCATCAATAGCAAAAAGCAGCGATTCTCAAAACTGTTACCGGGAGAAACCCAAACATGGACAATCACCACTGAATGTTGCTTAGATACAACAGCCGCCGCGGTGCTGTGAGAGAACGACTTCTCAGATCGGCATCTCTTACGACCGGCATCACTTCGTCCACAGGGCAGATGTATGTTAATAAACACGCCGTCTCTTCTACTTAAAGTGTTTCTGAAGGAGCCGCTACACCAGAAATAAACCTGACAACACATCACGCCTCACAAAACTGTGAGCTGACACACAAATTATTCTGAAGCATGTTTGTGCGAAATGTACTGTAGGTCATTAGTAATAAATAGCAGGCTGGTAAAAAAGAAGCAAGAGACTTAAAGTAAATGTTATTGATAAGGAATCAGGGCAGTGCATGCAGGACTGTATTACTGCATACATGACTAAATGTTGTGCCACTCACGGCCTCTCAGGTTTGTGTTGGAAAGTAACAAAGTACATTTACTCAAATACTGTACTTAAGAAAAGTTTTGAAGTATTTGTACTTTTGAGTTTTTCCATTTTTTCCTACTTTATACTTCAACTCCACAGGGAGAAGTATTGTACTTTTTACTCCACCACATTTATTTAACAGCTGGAGTTTCTTTTCAGATTTAAACACGTTGTTAGTAATTTCCCTAAAGAGACATTTCACCTCTAAACTACTGACACCGTTTCATTCCCATGATTTTCAGTTCAAAGAAAAGTCTTCCCAAAAAAGATTAAAGAAGACGAATTTATAAAAATGTTTTAATTAATCATCTCACGACTTTCACTAAACTTCCTAATTGTATTTTCTAATTCTAACAAAGTGACAACAAATGTGGTTCTTGTAAATATAATAACAGAAGTAATATTTCGTAAACTGGAAGATTTCTTTGACCGATCTGAAGAATGTCACATCACCTGCTTCTATTCCTATATTTATTTATTGCTACTGATTCAGAGGGCAACACGTGCATATTTAGGTTACATCTTCACCGGTGTCTGTTCATTTTTCAGCAGGAGTACAACAAAAAGCGCTGAACCGATTAGCACCGAACCTTGTGCAAGGCACGGGGCCTGGGCCAGGGAAGAAGAAAGTCGATTTCACGGCACATCTGGATCATTTATTTCAAATTTGAATTAGTTTTTCTCTGAAGTCTGGTGTGTTTTGTTTGACACTGGCCTTGGTGGAGGTCTGCGCTCTCTGAGTCCCCTTCTGGTTTCTACTACAATTAGCCTGCACAGAAAGTAGCAAAGCACTTTAAATGAATTTGATGCTATAATAGCTTTGCTACGTAGGTGTGGTCCTTTACAATTTCACCATCCGTGTGCCAATTTCCCCCAAAAAAAATCTGCCTATGCAATTATCCACCACATTCATTTTTTAAATAGGAGATGAAGCTTTTTTTTTTTCTTTCTTTTTTTTTTTAATTTTAAAACGTAGAAGGTTTTCTTGAGAGAGCCTAGGTTCATTTTCTTTCAAATTATTCACTATTTAGCTTTTGAGTGGCTATATGTTTTCATTCACACTTAAGATCATGACTGAGGGCAACAACTTATGCTATAGTGCTGACATGAGGTCAGATGTAGAGTCAGTGATCTGCCAGGTAACACTGAGAATTTCTCTCTCTCTCTCTCTCTCTCTCTCTCTCTCTCTCAGCTAAAACTGAGCAAGTATAAACAAATGTCTGAAGTATTTCAGTGATTGAATGTATGAATAAACCACTGTGATCCTTTTCGCAAGGGGAAGCCATGCTTCTTAATTAATGTCTGTGTTCGGCCATCTCTCATTTGTTACAGTTGGAGGAGGCGACAGCGACTATTTGTTGAGCCACGCGGGGGGAGCGGAGGAGGGCGGGGGGGGGGGGGGGGGGGGGGGGGGCAGAGGCTAAAAGCAAGGTATGGATGGAAGGAAGAGAGAGCAGATGGGGCGGTGTCAGGGTGCGCAGAATGAAGCATACCTTCATCCATCATGGCGTGGGTGCATGACACACGCACATTCATACACAAATACACACACACGTCCTTGTTTTACTATATTTCTGAGGACCCCATCTTTAACATAATGCACTTCCTAACCCCAACCTTAACCATCCATTTGAATGCCTGACCCTTACACATTTTGGTCCCCACAAAAGCTGTCAGACCTCACAGGCATAGTAAGTACACACGCACGCACACACGCACGCACACACGCACGCACACACGCACGCACACACACACACACACACACACACACACACACACACACACACAGCAATCTCAGTCATTTCACAGTAGACTTATTAAGGCCACAAAGCACAACAAACGCTGGACAGCAGCTACTAACAGTCAGTAAGACAGTGTGCTGAGTCGCACGAGGAATTTAAAGAGGTAGCACTTATCACAGATGCTTAATAAATATTTTAGACTGTGCAGACTTTTGCTACTGCAAATCGTTATAGCTTGGAGGGAAAACAACAACTTGGGTCAGCTATTAAAACAGTACAAGCAACCTCTGTTCATGGTTTGAAAAGCTGTACAAAGCATCTGATTTTGACACTGGAATAAATTATTTCTATCACATCTCCTACCAGTATTCAATGATGGTCTCTTAAAACCATGACCACAATCTTCCCCTAACTTTAATCAAGTCATTTTGGTTTTATAACCTTGACAAAGCACAGATGTGAAAGATCAAAAAACTCTTCATCCCTGGTTGCTTTCAGGTTACGTCATGGACCAGCTGCCGTCCCAACGCTGCGCTCTGAAAAACGTCCCTTAACAGTGTCAAAGTTGAAAAGGTTTCAATTCCAGGAAGGAGGTCGCGCTGGATGTCAGACATACAAAGTGTATGACTTTGACACCTAAGACAGTGATTCAGATTTCATCAGTCTGCAGTCAACACCGGTTTGTTTGTAGTTTTTATTGCCTAGAAATTAACCATTAAACCGCCAGATTTGAGTTGCTTTGGAAGACACTAATGACCTATTATGTCATATATGCACACAAACATCTATAGTATTATTATCATTATTGTATCTTACACAAATATTTTATAATGTTGTAAATGATAAAAGCGGCACATAAACAGAATCTTCTACATCAGTATGTTCTTTCTTGTTCTGGTGGAAAAACGTCAGGCTCTGTCAAGCTTTTACTTTTGTTTTTCTGAATGCGAGAAGAATGGATTTGGATTCTGGCTGGGGAGCATGGACACAAACATCAAGGAGCAAGAGCTCCACCTGTGACACTGTAGGCTGCGGCTCTGTGTTGGGTTTGGAGTGTGATGTAGGCCTGGCTGCCCCTCTGAATTCCCCGCCGGGGATGATGGGGATTAGCTGGAAAACTGTCTGAGAATGACTAAATAAACAATGAAAGCAACAGCGTGAGGGGAAACAAAAGACAGCATGGCCGCGACATTGTTTTTTGAACTCGAGAACAGGTTCGTCAAGGTTATAAAAGGTGACAAGTAGAAAAGGGCTGAAAGGAATTTTTAAAGACTTAGATGAAAGGTGTGCAGCTTGACAGCGACTGGATGTTTTAAACAACAACTGATACACTTAAACTTTGTTTTGGCCCACTTATAAATATGTTTTCTGCTTTCTGACATGAAAAGTTATCATTTCCATACAATCCACTCACCAAATATCTGGAAAGAAAGCCAGGAGCCTTATAGAAAATTGGGTGCATAATGCAGCAATTCACTTCTCATTTCTGCTCCCCACATATCGGATGGTGGCAAGAAAACGGTAATAGAGTTGTTGTCTCCATCCACCGATTTACGGTCATTTGTTATTTATTCATGAGAAAGTAAGCGGGGTGCCCAGCATAATACAGTTTATATCACTCACTCACTCATGCTATTCAAATTCGAGTATAATATAATTTCAGTTGAAAACTTCTCTTTGCCCGTTGCGCGAAATGCAACTGCATTCAAACTTGTAAGTCAAAGAAAAGAGAGAATATTATTTTGGCTGTGCAACGGAACAATAACCTGACAAGGCCGAGCAAGCAGGAGATCCATCCTGCGCTGCTCGGAGGAGAATGCACAAACAGAGCGAAGGAGTCCTTCCCTTATGATAGTGTCAGTATACTGTAATCAGGCTAAATGGCTTGAACTGTTGAGCTTTTTTCTTTTTTTATTGGGGCGGGGGGGTGGGGTGTGTGTGTGTGTGTGGGGGGGGGGGGGGTTCTCTCCTTTGATCACACTTTGAGACGCCATTTTACCCATGGACTGTAGAAGAAATGTGAAGCCTTTGAAACCTTTCTGCCCATTGCAACAAGCCTGAACCAAACCTGAAACAGAGCCAATTAAAGTTCTTTTATGAGGGATGCCAGACTATTACTGCACTCCTCTATAAAGTCAGAATGATTGACCTACACCAAAATATGACGAGAAAACACTCGTCTCGCGCTATTAGTGGTAACAGTAAAGAGTGGTTACTGACTGCAGTTTATTACATTAGAACAATTACAACCAAAATAACTGTTTACATCTGGCAACAGATGTCAACCACTTTATTTGAAGGTAAAACAAAAGTGAGAGCAAAAGGTACGCAGCCCACAGTGCTGCCCACACAAACAGAGGAGGGGGGGGGTGTGGAAGTAGCGACAGTCAGAGAAACCAAGAAGCTGCTCTGTACTTGTTGCTGCTACAAAAACAGTTTGGGTAATAATTTAACCCCAATCTTACGATGTCTTAAAGGAGTGATTACAAAAAGCACAATCCTCTTGATTCTGATCTCATACCAATAATGTGATTCTACCAAAGGGAGAGGATTGGCAGGTAAACCTCAAACGCAAATTCCCATCCTTCCGCCATCTTGGAAACCGTTAGGATCAACTACTTAGCTACTGCTGTGCCCTCGCCCTTCCAAATCCTCTGTGTTTACTTAACCTTTAGGAAGTCCTCATTAGCCAGCTCAGTCTGACGAGCCTATTGGGTTGTCAGGCGAGAGATAAATTAACAGTGGGAGCATTGATTTGACTTATGCCTTGAGCCGGGATCACGTTGGCCAGTCAGTATGCACAATGTAATTAGTTATCAGCAGGAGGGGAGTTTTTTTAAGTGATTAATCAGGAGAGCTCTCTGACTCCAAAGTAAAAGCACGAGCAGCCAGTGGAGGAAAAGGGCACCTAACTGAGACAGACTGTCCTCGCCAGGAAAAGCAGCATCATCGGTTGGACAAATGACCTCTTGAGACTGTGTCATATAATGAATGATATGATGAACTTTTCTCTTACAAAAGACGTATTTTGTATTTAAGGTACAAGGACAATAAATGAGACTGGCCAGTTACTGAAAACTAAAAAAAAGTCCAAACCCAAATGCTGAATCTGAATTCCTGATATAAAGTCCCACCCTCTGAGCATCTCCCCCTTCTGAGGTAAGTGCTGGAGAAAAATAAAACTTTAAAAACCCTTTCTGCGCTCGGAGTGCTTTGGGCACAAAAAATCGAGAGAGAGAGTAATATGGTTTATAATTGATTAAGCATCATTAAGCATCACAAACAAAAAGACAAACCTCAGCAAATGCACTGCTAATGCTAAAACGCCTCCAGCTAAAGTGCCTCCTCTTGCACATTTCCGCATGGTGGTAATGGAAGAAGAGGAAAAATAAATAAATAAATAAAACCTTAGAGTCTTGCACATCTGTAAAAGAAAAGTGAGGGTACACGGGCTTTAAGAGGAGAGACATAGTGTAATGCAAACAGAACCCTGTGCATTGGATTAAAGGGCTCCTGCTCTGTCATGCAGTTGCAAAGGCAGCTGCAGCACGCGCATGCTGAGTCACAGCATATGGAGCAGGCGTGGGGACGGGGAGGGAGGCTGACCACAGATAAGATAGACGAGACAGGAGAGACGCACGCTGCTGGGATCTCTCAGTTCGGTCCAATAATGGAATCTCATTACCAAAGTGAGAGCTGTCCAGACAGACCTAATGAAGCCCCACGTGGTGAAGGCTGGCCCCTTCACGCTGAGACATGGGAGAGTGGGAAAAGTGTGGAGACCTAGTTGGACTGGCAAAGCGAGAGCGCGGGAGTGACATCAAATCTATAAGTAGGAGGAGATGTGTCAGAGCTAAGTAAATATGAGGAAAATATGGCAACAGACGGAGAGCAAGAGGGCACCAAGGGGCAAAGAGATGGGGCTGAAAGGAGGAATATGAGAATCAATCGTAAGATAAATGATGCAGCAACTCCCAGTGGAAACCAGAGTGCTGAAAAAGACACTCCAGAAAGCATATGGACACACGCTAACATCCAGGCTTTTAGTGCTAATTGACAGACTGCTCCTCCAGTTGCCACCCACCCTCTGAAGAGTGTGTTTTCACTTGTTTTGTTTTTTCTCTCTGTCTCTCTTTTTCTTTTTCTGAACATGTTTCATAGGTCAATCGCTGTGTGCTAATTGGCTAGCCGAGCCAATGGGCCACCGGGTCCCACTGTCCGTCCCTGGGGCGCTGTCATCCTGTCGCTGCCTACGCGCACAGCCAGTTTTGCTGTGTGGTGGGAAGGTGCGTGGCAGCTGCCGGAGAAAACAGGAGCCGCAGCCTCCCCGGGGGACACGTCGGGGGATAAAGTGCAATGGCCCCGGCTTTCAGTCAACATTGCTAAAAATACCCGGCGATGCAACTGTACAAGCCTCACATTGCAGTCACTGTCTCTTTTCACTGGACAGTACATCCAGCTGGGATGGCACAGAGGACAAGGGCAGGCAGCTGACCGTGATTTCAGAAATATATACCATCACTTGTGTGGTTGTAGAAACCAATAAACTGGAGAATATGAGACACATTTCAGACTTCAGTGACTGTTCGGTCCTTCTGTATATATTTTAATTGACTTCCTGCTCGGCTACATAAAGAATCATGCCAGTGAGTTTGAATACAGACACAGGGCAAAAGTGTTTCTCCCAATCTCTGAATAGTACTAGTAATTTGTTGATGGTAGTCTTAATGAGCACAGACTTTTATTATTTAAACACAATGTTACTTACTCTTATTTTAAGTCAGGGTCCCTCTACAAGGTCAAAATGTCTCACTATTCCAATAATAACTTTATTTTCTGTTGTGGGGAAGGGGTGAGAGAAGTCTAATGAAATGTGTTGGCAGCGATTTGAAAGTAACAACGTGATGTTTTGTTCTTACTTGTAATCTCATCATTCTACGGTTGATAATCATAATTCTAAAACAAACGGGCAAAAAAAAAAAAAAATCCATTATCTGGACCAAGTTTGTCCTGTATAATCCCCACTGGGAAAACGTCTCCAGCTCAAAGCTCATTTACCCCCCCCAGAAAAATGTGAACTCCCACTACCGGCTTCTGCAGACAAACGTTAGTGTGATAATTATCAACAGATTCACATCACCGTGAAAAAAAAGAAACACATATATATATATATATATATATATACACACACACCTCCTCAGGATTTAATTCTCACCCAGTGAAGTGTGTCAGTGAGACTCTCTACCATGAAAAGCACAGCAGCGGTCTTTTGAGCAGCAGCGGTTTGTTGAAATGTCTTAAAATTAAACATGGCTGTGTTTCACTGACATATAGCACTTCAGTCAGTGTGAGGGGCATCAAAAAAAAAAAAAAAAAAAAAACTGATCTCAAAGGACTCTCAGACAAAGACCAGCAGCGCAAAGAAGAAAAGGCGGGGATGAAAAATCAGTTGAAAGTGCTAAATGGTTGAATCAGTGATTCACTGGGTTGAACAGTCAGTTAGAGACTAATCTCACCCGTTACACATCAACCTGCTGCTGATGAACCCACTACAGGACACGCGGCAATAAATACAGCCGATGCTCTGCCTAATTAACCTGGAGTTAAGCTGCAAAGATGATGATAGAGATTATGCTCTGCAGGCCTCCTTAATAAAAAAAAATGCATGATCTTATGAAAATATGTGATCCTGAATCGTAACAAAGGGTTTAAGATGTCCAGCACCAACCTTGTGTCCTAGAAATTAAATCTATGTACAACTAATCTGCAACAGCAAATACATTTTGTAGGAAGTGTAATTGGGACCAGCTTACTTTTTCAATTAACGTATTGCGGAGATGTTGTGAATTTACATACCTGATGCTTAAAGTCACAAGTTGCCAAACACAGTTAAAAAAAACAACAAAAAAAACAGGCCCTGGTCCCCAGACTTTATTGGAGTGCACATGACACTGATGATATTGAATTTCTCTGCATGAGCTCACCTCATTAGTATCTCGTACCTTCACTTTAGTCCACCATAATCCCGTATATCAATGCCTATATCAGCACTGGTGCACATGTAATTGATGGAGTCCTGCTGCATCTGTGCTGACACTGTCAATAAAGAGATGGAATTATAATCTAATGTAGCTATGCTGTTATCCTACACTGGGAGTGTGTGATGCCTGAAAGCTATCCGAGTTACTGTGCCGGCTGAATTTCATGATAACATGCTGTCAATAATTCTTCTGATTTATTACAGCGTGTCGCCCAGTACACGAAAAATATCTATGAACTGTTTTTATATGGTTTGTTTGTTTCCCAAACCAGATGAAATGAAAAAAAAAAAACATCACACCACTCGCCACAACTATAGCTGCCTCATTTGAAAAGCCTGATGCAGGGGCGTCGTGTGGCGTAGTGGTCTAAGCAGGCGCCCCATGTGTAGAGGCTACAGTCCTTCGAGTCCTGCATTGGACGGCCCGCTGCATGTCATTCCCCATTTCCTGTCTCTCTCTACTATCCTGTCCAATAAAAGCACAAAAGCCCCAAAAAATATACTTAAAAAAAAGAATATATGTGAAAAGCCTAATGCAGACCCTTGGCATTCATCCTCTTTAACATGACGGCTTGACAGTTTGAGGATGTAAACCCAAGATACCCAGGAAAAAAAGTGCACAGCCTGAGGGTGAGTGCTGCACCTCGTCAATGAGTGCCACAGAGGACTGCTCATATTCTGCTTGAGAAGACAAACTTTAATCATTTCCCCTCGTCTGATGAGCTGTGAGTCCATGCCACTATTAGAATTGATAAAAAGCTGCATTAACTTATGTCCACATCTGTGTTTTAATCGCACAGTTGAGATGGATGAGGTGTTATCAGTGTGACAATGGTGATGTTCCATATAGCTGCAGAGCTGTTGCTCTGAATAAGAGGTGATTTTAACCCGGTGTCAGCACTTTTACAAAAGCTGATTGCTGGAGAATAATGGCCACTTTGGCAACTGTCAATTTTCCTCTAGGGTAAATTGGAACAGGGTTGATGCTGTGTGATTCGCTGAAGCTGTCATTTCCCGGGCTCCTATTTCAATCAGGGCCACCTTGCTTACTTCATTACAAAGATGGGCAGACAACTCAACAGTGCTTTGACTCACTTACTGAATCCACCTCCCTGCGTTTTCTAATTCATTCAAGAGTCCGGCTTTGATTTCTGCTCTAAATGAAAGTGAGAGCAAGTGCTCCTGTCCTATTTTAGATGTGTTTGGCAGTTGTTTATTCACATCCCCGAGGCCTTTCTAATAAATAAATCTCAAAAATATCTTCACTGTTCAATATCATTCATTTGATTTGAGATTTTTCTGTAAAAAAAAACAAAAAATAAAAAAAGTATAACCTTCTTGATTCTTGGAAAAAGTGGGATTAACTCACTGCCTTGTGCTTTTTTTATTTCCTTGGTGTAAGAAAAGTAAGTCTTGGAGGCTTATTATGAGACTAAGTGACTTGATGAAAGGGGGAGGGGGGGGGGTTCTTCACTGTGCATTTTCAAAGCTTTATTTCACATAACAGTCAAGGAAAAAACTTAAAACCAGGCCTCTAACAATCAGGGACATTCTGTGGTGTTTCATTCACAAGAAGAAAACCACTTTCTGAAAGTTCCTATGTGTCATTAATGAAAGCAATTTCCATAGAAAGAGCAGAAGAAAGAAAGAAAGCTCTCAGGCTGATTACATTAAAAAAAAAAAAAAAAAACTTCTAGAAGGAATGACTTCACATTATTTTGGATAAGGTCTGTGCCCTCCAGCCTGAGGTGTATGCATTAAACCAAAGGTCATTTCTTCTGTTAATACTTGGGGGCACAAGTACCAATAAGCCTTAGCTCTTAGCTGAAGACTGTTGTGCATTAGAGGCTTAACTCTTTCTTCCTCAAACTCCCATCAGTGCCTTTTCCAGACTCAGCTTGATAGTACGTGCGCCAAATGGCAGCGAGCAAAAGGATGGCAAAGAGACTGGTACAAGGAGCAAAGAGCCAGAGAGCCACATGTTTTTTTTTTTTCTGGTGGATCAAACCAGGGTTGAAAGACCAGTAAATGCTGGACTATTCACAGGGTTGACACAAAGATGAGGGATGGCCGTGCCGCACAAACTTCATAAGCCGATAAAGCGGACGACGGCTTCATGCAGTCCGGTCTTTCCTTATCCAACCTCCTGCCCTCAAACAGTCAAATTGGCTCAGTGCATCTTTAAATGTTGACTGCCTCTAAAATCTACAGCTGTATACTGTATGTTTTGCATGACGAGCCCTTATTACTTTTTTTTCCCCAAACAGGAAGGGCCATCAAGTCGCTCACATCCACAAAGCTGCAAATTCAACCGCGCGCAACAGAGCTGCATCGCTGCCTCCACACCATTGAAAATCTAAGAATGGACCGTGGTGACAGAGAGACAGTTAAAAATCTGTCTGGGTATTTCATGGTAGCTCCATAGTTGATTGTTCATTAGTGCTCCTCACATCATATAAGATTTAATCCTTCGCTGAAACACTGTCTAGTGGTGTTTAATTGACTTTTATGGCATGTGCCTCTCCAGACAGTCCAACCTTGAAATTACAGATCGGAAAATGCAGCCTTGAACACGCGGGGTGGAGGGCTATGTAAATGAAGGCAAATTTCAGAGCTTTGCAATCCCCAGCCTTGACTTGTGCTCGTGTTTCTGAAATGACTGTACCTCCTGTGCATTTGAAACTGTGCAGTGATTTAGAAACACCTGTGTGGTGTTTGATCTCCATATTATCCTCTAGAAATACTTACATACTTTTCTTTTAACTGGGTTTTACCTTTGAAAGGAAGTTAAAAAAGTAGCTCCAATGAAAACTGCTGACAGTGAGGTCTGTGGGTTATCTAGAGTAACGGATGCCAAATGTTAAAATGTAATAGTTCAAATCTTTGTGCACCAAATCTCTTTATTTTGTTGAACATTTCATACTTGGTTTAGATACAGTATACTCCTCTACATTGTAGCATTGCTGCTTCGTAATTGGGTTTTAATACAGTGGCTGACTACAGTGCACATCCTTGACAAAGTGCTAAGGCACAAAGATGCAAACTGTTCTAAGAGAAACTAACTTTCATTGCCATGACATGGTGGTAAAGTCTCTGTCTAACTGGATTAAATGCAACAGATGCTGGATTGTGTCAGTCCTGTGAGTCCATGCGCAAACCAAAAGAAACGTTTGTCATGCCATTAAGAATCTCATCTGCTCTCATTAATCTTGTTTATCCAATTAATCTTCAAGAAATATTTCATATGAAAAGTCAAAACTTCAATGAATAAATTTTCATATTTCTTTTCTTTTTTTTTCCTGCACCCATCAACCTTACCCAACTGTACTTTCTTTTTACTTCAACTTGCAGCTCCCTTCCTCTCCCCGAATGCCTTTCAACAAGCCCTGCAGAAGTGGTGTGAACTTGTTACATCTAGAAATAGTTGCTTTTTATATTTTGCTTGGTGTCACTTGTTAGCTGGGACCCAGCCAGCTATGTTCTCAGCACTGGTGCAGGTCTAATACACAGCGGTGCCATTCACTCAAAATGTCTCTGCATCTTCTACAGCAGTGGATTTCACACTGTATGATTCTTTAAGCTTTAATGTCAGGGTGACTTTGATCACTAATATCATGTTGGACAAGAAGTGGTTGTAAAATTTAATATTAAAAATGAAATCATATCTACAGAGCTGGAAAACTATGCTGAAGTTGGAGTTGGACACTGTCAGGTCCGCAGCATTTCTCTGCAGAAAAAATCTTGTGCAGGTGTTTATGGCACCAGATCAGTAACATAAATAAAACAGAAGTGCAATGAAAGATATTCAATAAAGAATTTACAGATTACAGTTCTTCGCTGTGGATAAGGAGTGGTGAATAACTTTGAGTGGACTGTATAATATAATATTCAGCGCCGCAGAGAGTAATCTTTTCAGATTCATGCTCATTTTTAAGTGCAAGAAATACATTTCTGTTATTTGGATAATACATACTGTGTGTCAGAATCTCACTTTGGAAGAGTAAGCATTACTTGTGCAGTTTCACTTTTCTAAAATTTTATTTCATCAAAAAAAAAAAAACTGCATTCAGAAGCCTGAAGAAACAGTTGCCAACAAAAAGGGGAATGAGGAAAACAAGAAAAATATACACTATATACAGATAGATAACTCTGAAGCTAGCTAGCAGCTAGATAGGTAAGGCTTTAGGTATACGCACTAACCAACAGAGAGGACTCACATATGTGTTCATATGAGCAAAGCAAACCTGATGGGAAATGCAGGGTCATAGAGGATTTCAGTATATGCAGTATTCAACAGTAAGTAAATAGCAGGAGAAACCTGATTAGCATATTGTTCAATGGTCTAAAATGCTGACCACATTTCCTCTGAGGTCAATTAAAGAAACCACTTAAGGACAAAGTCAGATTTCAAGGCAGCACCAAGAGGGACAGATGCAACACACCCTGAATCAATATTCAGCCTGATGCTTTTGATCCTGGTCGAGTAATTATCAAAATGATCGTATGTGAACATAGTATGTGAAGAATTATCTCCCAAAGCCAGAGAAGCCTGCACCACCCTTGTGAGCAAGAGACATTTGGATAGTAAAGGAACTGAGGGCAATTTTATTTTATTTTTTTAATGAATATTGTATGAACAGCTTTAATATGAAAAATTTAATCAATTTAATTAATTAAATGTTGAGTATTTTAAACCAGACAATAAGGAAATGTCAGAAACATGACTGTTGTCTTTGTGTCCTTGAATCAACTTTCCATTCAGTCTCAGATCGAGAGGCTTGTTGGATCTAAGATCAAACGCGTGAGCTGTTACTTTCGAGTGGCGCATCTCTTCCTGTGCTAACCAGAGAAGGAATGGCAGCAGCCAACATAATATCCTTGTCCCTCCACTGTCGCATCTGCCAGGATGTTCTTAAAGCTGAGTCATTCTCTTTGTCTTGGCTTTTCTTTTTTTTTCCTTTTTTCTTTTTTGTTTTCATTTACAATTTAATACACAAGATTACTGATATCACAGGCATGAGAAAACAATTTCATTTGGAACGAGGACAAGACCATTGATGCACAACAGTCAGAGAAGATAACAGACTGCTGAAAGTAAATTTCATTTTCAGATTAGAGACAAGCTGTGCAAAGGCCTCTATAAAAAGCCGTCTTGCCAGATGCCTTTTTGGACAAATCCTTGATTTGATTAGCTTTTAAATGCAGTTTAAAAAGCCTCCACTGCACACAACACAATTAGGTTTCAAATGGTGAACTAGTGATCCCCTCTACAGCTCGATATCCACAGGCTTATCTCCCAGTTTATTGCGTTATGGCGGCAAGATATTACTGTAATTATACTGTAAATAGAAACCATAATTAGAAAAGGGGGCCGCCCCTTAATGTGCTATCTGATTCAGCCATGGAAAGCAGCGGCCGGCCGGCGGATGGTGAAGGTGAGCAACTACATGCGCAGAAATGTTAGGGCCCAGAGTCAGAGCAGAGGAGAGGAGAGGGGTGAGGCGAGAGAGTCATTAAAGAGAATACACAAATACACCCTAAAATGACTAAATGCACTGAGTCATTCTCAAGACAGGCAACATTAAAGCATAAAGTGTGGCTTCCTGCTAAAGCTAACTTCATTAAGTTCACAACAAGAAGATCTGAAGCTACGGGGCGCTCTCATGAGAGGAGACGGTCTTCAAATACACAGAAAACTGCCGGAGTTGATTTTTTTTGCATATCGGAAAAAAAATATATTCAGATGTGAGTTACAGAGACTGGAGAACACTTTTTAATCCAGTAGTGGCAATGGCCTGAGGCAATATTGATTAGTCTCTTTTCGTATGTGCTTGTCCCATAATGAGGTTAATGGGTTATTTGTCATACAAACAAAATGATCTACATGACACTTCTTTACAAACCATGACCTCCTGTGTCAAAGCAACATGTAAGTCCAGATATCCTGACAGCTATTACGGACAACACCCTCCCTTATACTCAGCATTTGATGATAACTAACATTTTGGTGACCCTTGACCTTCACCGATGGAACAACAAGCCGAAAGAATTTCAAAAGCACAATTAAATGTATTTATATGTATGTATTTTATAGTGCTCCCCAGAGGATGAACACTTTCTATTTTTTAAGTCAATTTGTTTTATCCTAGGCACAACCTCAGACAACAGAATGGTAAAATCATCGGTATATCTTTGATTTGTTGTGGGGCTAATGTATAGGATTTCACTGATCCATAACTTCCTTCCACTCCCTAGTATCTTCTAGGCTGATGTTACAGTAAAAACAAACCTTAAGATGACATCTGGCTTGTTTACTTTGCAACTCCACGAGACATCATTTCGGCAAACTTTTGAGGAAACGTTCACAGCTCTTAGTTTGCTCCCTTCTCTTTCTTTTTTTCCTCGAGACAGAATGAGATACCTGGAAGTGGGCGCTTTTTGATGGCTTGTCTGCAGACAGACCAAATTGGACAGATTCAGAGGAGACTCACTCTCCCTCTCAGCATCTGCAAACAAATGCAGCTCTTGTCATCTGTTCCTCAAACAACTGATTAATGCTCCTCGTGGACTATTGCAGCAAAGCAAAAATGGAGAAAACTGTCCCATAAACTCGGATATTACCTTCACCTCTTGCCTACATGATGAAATGGTAGCTACTTTTAGAAATCCTCCTGTTTTTTTTCTCTTCTTCTTCCCTCCACGCACTCCATCTCTGCCTAGCAGAGAGGAGACAGCCTGATACACTGCCTCGCCGGAGATAACAAAGTTAGCTATAAATGCTTGTCTTCAGTCATGTCAACTGCCTCCTCCTCGTCCCTTCCCCAACAAACCTCACCCCCTTTTTTCTTGCACTTACCAAACAACACATGCAAACACACTCGCCAGCGGGCAAATATTCCCTGTTAGCACTTGCACTCAGTGATTTGTTTGTTTCAGCTGAAAAGGTTAGTGCTCGACATAATGCGCAGGGGAAAAACACGTTCCAGTTAAGGCTACCTTAAGCCGCCTTTTCCTCTGGGAGTCTTAATGAATGTAGGCACAGGAGGAGCACCATCATTGCCTGGAGGCTCCATCACATCAAGTGATGCTGAACCCTTGTCAGAATTAAGGGTGCAAGACACTGTCACTCAGCTGGAAAGAGGTGAAGGTCTGGGTAATGAGAAAGTTGGATGGTGAAAAACTCCAAAGCTCTATTCATTATAGCCCCCACTGTCCGATTTTACATTCACACTGGCTCCTTCCAACCAATTTGACATGCGAAGGAGAAAATGAATGTAATTCATACACATTATAAGATCATTCGAAAACCGCTATCAGGTGTAAAGGTGCTCTATTGGTTTATAAAAAGCGTCTGGAAAAGCCCTGCAGGAGCCACAGATGAGCACAGAGCAAACAGGCCTGCTCCGAGCTTAACAACAGGCACCTTTTTTTGTTGATGCTAATTGTGTTTAGCGTCCGTAATCCGATCTCCTGTTTGTCCTGTCTCAGAGGAAGTTTTCTAGACTTGGTGGGGGGGGGGGGGGGGATGACACACTGAGCAGATGCACTGAGAGTCATTGGGACCAGTGGCTGGGAAACATGATAGTAATACGAACAGGGGAGGTTGGACAACTATGTGAAAATACGTCCTTACATTTAAAAAGGTATGGGTAGTAACGCTAAGTCTTTCATCGAGATAAAAACACTTCACTACAGTACACTTCACTTTACTTTCCAGTGCATTGCTTTAGCTAGAGTACACATTTTTGTATCATTTGTAACTTTTTTTCTTTAACTATTTATCTATAGAATCAAAAAGATGGCTACCACAACAGCCCACCCGGACTTCGCTTTCCCTCAGGACTCCATGATGGACAACCACTAAGTATAGATGTGTGTAATGCCAAGATAACATGACATTTATCCCATGATTACAACAAATAAATGTTTGATATTTCCAGACAGCACTATAATTGAACCCTTATCTCAGGATAACAGGCTTTAAAAAGTACAAGTGAGGTCCTTGATGAGACGATTAAGAGATTACAAGATAACAACTTGATATCTCGAAATAAGAAGAAAATTTAGTTGTGTTCTTGAGATAACATTCCTAAAATAATTGGCAGCCATGATGTACAGTATACATGCTTTTCAACTTAAACTCTGGATCTTGAACAATGTGGCATGGTCTGAAAATGAACTTTTCTTACGGTGGAATAAAGTAAATGAAAGTCCCCATTGCTTTATTGCCATCTATGCTTATATTACATGGAGTGGAAAATCCACTGCACTGTAGGACTGAGTGATAAACCAGCGTGGCAGGCCCCTTGTTGCCCCTGGTTCTTTGCTGCCACACTCAACATGAAAGCCATTTTCAATTGGACACAAGAATTCAGGGGACATTGTTGGTCGTCTCCATCTATTTCTCCATAGCTCTGTCAATGGCAGGATCATGAAGTGAGGGCTCTGTGTCCCCATGGACAGCTGGGAGCAGAATTTCCACTGAAGTTTCCTTGGTAACAAAGCTGTTGAGCCTTGAGCTCTCACAGTACATTCCCATTTGCACACTGCAAAGGTGAAGGTACAGGATTTGGCTTGACAGTAGGGAGTCACTCGGGGCCTTGTCTGCGTGAAGTAATTTTGACAGATCAGCAGCTGAGCTATGGAGGGGCGGCTTGTTTGGCTGAAAAATGCTGCTTCTAAACAGCCAAAACCCTTTCTTCTAAGAACATTAGTTCTCATTTAGCTACTTACTCAGCTAGCATCTCTGACCTTGTGTTTGATTGTAACAACATTAACTGGCTTCAATTATTGATATACAAAAATGAAAGTCTTATAAATGAGGCCTAATGTGGCCACGGCTATATTTGACATTTGTGTCTCATATCCAGATAAAATCCAGATGCAATTAATACATATTTGTTTACACTTAGAAACATACGGACCGAACAGCCACGCCATTAAAACAGGTAACTGGTTTTAATGTTGTGGCTGATCAATGTGTTTTAAATCACATTACTGTTGGTTCAGCAGGAACTCTTTCAAAACAGGCCACAGATACACACTGATCAGCCACAACATTAAAAACCAGTTACCTGTTTTAATGACGTGGCTGATCAGTTTATTACGTCTCTGTTGGCGAGATCCCAAATCTGATGTAATTTGTCTTGGTTTTTCTGGGTTACATGCAAATCAGGGTTGGTCCTACTTTAGTCCAGAAGGCGATGGAAATGCACCTGAAGCTGAAAACTTCTGCAGTTTAGATACAGTAATAGCTAGTAGCTAACTTTCTGTAAATAAACATAGATGCCACATTTATACACAACATGGCGAGACATTGGCTCTTACCACCACCTCAACCTTAAAGATGAATGCTCTCTCTTCCACACAGATCATTCAGTGGAGCTGTTATTCTTCCTGTCTCAAGTGACACACAGAGAGTGAAACAACATCAGTAAGAGAAGACTTACTGGCAGGAGAAAAGATTACGTATACCTCCTTTAGAGGCAGATGCATTTACACCTTTTCAACATCGGGCCTAAATCTGGCAACAAAAAAAAAAATCTCAGTCTGATTTCAATCTGTCTTGAATTCTTCTTGGATGCATTGACACGTAGCCTTTTTAACAGCTATTTGATCTGCCCAATTCGCATGGACTGACTAAGTCATTAAGACTCCATTTCCACCCAGTAGTTCCATGATATGTTATCTTGATAATGAAATCTAATCATGGGCCTTTGTATTTACGGCTGGTGAGAGAGAGTAAGAATTCTTGTTATCTCAAGACTGTCCGCATTGTGATTGGATCTCAATACACTAATTAAGCAGGCAGAGCTGCTGGACAAATATGTAAGTGTCAAAGGCCAAATGAAGCAATGCGTGAAATGAGCAAGGCTAACATTTCTTTTATTGTAGGAAGTTCATCAGCGCAGACGCTTGCTAGCAGTAGTGTTAGCAAGCATAAGTCATATGACCCTTGTCAATCCTAGGGAACCGACAGAGTCTTTTGAAACTCTGCTGCTAGAAAATGATCTCTAGCTTTTTAACAGGCAGCTTGATGTTGCAAGAAGAGGTGGGATTAGGTGATTTGTCAATATGTTGGGTGGATTTATTTCTTAAGAGTGTTGCCAAATTGCACAGATTGCATTTATACGTTGCAGGGATCTGTTCGCACATGAACCAGACCACGTCCAGATGGGTTGTGATTGTTCTAAATGCATTTTAATTGCATTGCGTTCTCTGTGTATATATGCATTGCATTAATATGTGTTTTTCTTTATCCAGGCAAGATATGGAGATACAGTTTGAATGTTGATATAAGGTGGAATCGAGGTCTAAATGACACAACAAAACAGAGCTGAAGCCTAAAGAGCTTCAGGGCGCTTTTTGTGCCTCTGTTTGATCTCCAGTCATGTTGACCATGATCCAAAACCCACAGAGGCTGTGATTACCATATCACTCGCCACAGTCTGCACTTGGCTCTGTCCACACCAATGCCTCAGCTTTTAAAGGGGAACTAAGCAAAGTCTTAACTGCCCCATAGCACACATGATCATAATGTGTCTGCAAGCGTCAGATAAGTTGTTGATAGGCATCTGTAACAGCAACTTGTAGGAGGAGATAAGCTCTTACTGATGTTTCACTTTCTACCAGTTGCCTAAAGAGATATAGATTTTTAAATATCCCTTAATAACTGTTTATTTGGTTCTTAATCGTTTCCTTATTCAGACAGTATAAAACACAGCTCAGGTATGTGCTCCCCTTAAGTGATTGTGCACTTGTCTTTGATCCGTCAATGACCCGAAGCAAACGTACACAAGAACCAACATGCCCTTGCTTCAGAAGTTCACCATCCCATGAGAGCACAAATGTTGTCTTTACTAATCAAGGTGCTTAGGAAGGAGCAGGCAGAGGAACGTGGTGAAAATGGAGCCGTCAGTGTTGCTCCCCTGGGTCGCAGTATAAGCCAACCGCGAAGGAAAGCACAAGATTCAGGCACATACCAGGAATTAAATGGTGAGTTTGACTGGAGTGGTTTTACAGTAAATAGCTTTACATTTCTGTTTTATTAGGAGTTTAAATCTGGCCTGTTGTGACAACCTAACCTAGCCCATTAATGGAGAAAGTGTAACAGCAGGATATTGAGTCTGACAACATAGTGATTTTCTTGCTGAGAAGGAAACTACGGTTAGTTGGGGTTACAAACTTGCACACAGACTTATATTTATAGATTTTTCAGATGATTGTGTAATCATAAAAACGTCCTAAAATGGATGCTAGAATGAATTATCAAATCACAGATGGCAGTAAATAACAGCACCCTTTGCAAATGCATCACTATCTGACTTTAAGCATCAGGTAAATGCGATGTAATTTTAAGTTAATGCAGTAATAATCATGAAATATATTTTGCACTTCTGAATCTTTTCTTAAGACTACCATTATTATTCTAAACACAAAAAACAAATAATCAAAGTATATGAAGTTGTTCCCCAAACAGAAGCTGAATTCATTTCACTGTATCAAATAATAGTCGTTTAATATTACTATAATTAATCCAAGCAGTGTTAATAAGGCAAAAGCTGAAATGGGCAAAACAAAGAAAATAAAAATCAATTACCATATTACAGATTGAAGCACAATATTCCTCACCCAGAATGCTTCTTATTAACTTGTTTGTCATATGCAGGCTGGTGTTTCATGCCTATGTGGCATTTTAATAGAGCAGCACATGTTAGCCGAATATAAATAATTGAAAATGCATACATGCACTTGCACACAAGAGCGTTCCTTGGATGGAGAAGAGAGATAGGAGCAGAGCAGTGAATCTGGGTCAGGGATTTGACACTCGCCCCGCTCCTTCCGAATGACATTCAACTCTGTATGTGGTGATGCGGGCTGTGTGGGAGGAGGCATGACATCTTAATTCCCTGATCTCAACATTAGGGAGATATCCAAAACACAGATCTAAAAGTCAGTCAGTTAATCCACGGAGGAATTGGCCTGCGAGACCCCTTCTAACCAGATTCCTGTTCACCAGCATTATTTGCAAATTTATTTGTACCTTCTTGTTGGCAGCACTTCAGTTAATAGCAATCAAAGGCAAACAGCAGGAAGTCTAAATTCAGTTTGAACCTTATATAAGGTGAAAATCTGTGGTTCATTAAGTCTCTTTATCATCTGGCTTTTATGTGTGTAGCAGAGTGTAGTGGGGTAATAAGGCAATTGAAATATGAATTTCAGTAATATACAGTTAGTATGTAATGGCAACTATGATTTGACAAAAACATAATGCCACCCAGGTTCTTTTTTTTCCATCATGATAAGAAAATGTTTTTGATAAAAGAATCAAAACTCAACTGACAACATATTTTAATTAGTTTTCCTAAAACATCTTCTAGTGGTAACTTAACCATCTTAATTGTCATGTTTGGGCAACTCAAGGCACTTAATCCCAAGGACGGATTGGTGGGAAAAAAATGCTGGTAGTGAACAACATCCAGACAGCAACAGTGGTTCCTTCAAAACGTATTTGGCAGTAGAACATCAGAATAATAGGGTTGATATTTACATAATGTGATTCTTGAAACTGTAAACTTCACTTAACAAGTAAAATTCATTGGTTATCAACTGTACTTACTTCTTCCATAATCAACACATTTCAACAACAGATCATAGATTCTACTTTAAAATAGAACTTTACTCCCCGCTTCTTCAGCTTTTTTTCCCGAGAAGTAGAAAATCTAAAAGAAAGGGCAGCAGGCTAATTATGTGTGGGAGGTCTATTCAGACTTTAGAAGGCAGTGTCATAAAATGTGTTTTCCATTTGGACAATGGAATGATCTTGCTGTAAATCTAAAGGATGGGGGTCAAGGGTCTAAATTAGTTAGTTAATAAAAACCTTTTTATCCACATTGTGGAAGCAATATGTGCTTTATATAATTTAGCGATTTGCCATTTATGTTTTGCTTACTTCTTTTTGTCAGTATTACTGGCACAAAAAAGATGATTGGAAAAAAAAAAGAAT
Source organism: Seriola aureovittata (assembly GCF_021018895.1). NCBI lineage: Eukaryota > Metazoa > Chordata > Actinopteri > Carangiformes > Carangidae > Seriola > Seriola aureovittata. The sequence goes on along the minus strand of NC_079378.1, from coordinate 3,796,317 downwards.
CTGTATGAATTATGAATCTTTCCCCGAGTAATTCGTAATTGTGTATCTGATAACATGTAACAAGCCAGCATTTAATTCTCCGTGGCGTATGAGGGAGCATGCTCTGTTCCTTTGGCCAACTCCCCAAGGAAACAGAAACGCCCATTCCTATAATACCGATCAATTTCCTACAACTTCCCAAGTAAACAAAATCATGTGTGCCTCTCCATCTATACTCATGAGAAAACATGCATGGATACTCTCAGTGGAACATTGAATTAAAAAAGAAATGCTTTTGAGCTCCACCATACTGAGAATTTATCTTACCATATTATACAGTGAGGAGCGACAGACCTTGCGTGAGGTGGCTAAGCCTATTTCAATATTTATTTCACATTTTAGTACATACCGTACGCTTATATCTGACAAGGGCACACTTTATTTTCAATAAAATAAGACATGATCAACATGGCTAAAATGTGCTCGACACTATACTTGATATTGTATGCACAGAGTTCTGAACAGTATGTGGCTGCACTTGTTTGGTTCCATGACACCTACTTGATTAATACAAGGTAAGAATTGTTTTGTTATTCCCTCTGCAAGAGTCGACGGGATTTTAGACTTAAGCAACATGTGTGCGCATCACACAGGAAGCGCATCAGGCCCTCAAGGCAATTTGGCAGCAAGACAGCTCTGAGCACTAGAAGACTTACCAGGACCACGTGCCAAAGTCTTAGTCAGTGAGGGTGGAATTTGGGAGGAGGTGCTATTGTGGGAGAAAAGAAATGGCCAATACATAAACTGCATAAAGCACCTTATGTCCACAAGTGTCAGCCACTTTTCTTAGATGATATGTAAATGTATGCAGGAAGCCACTCAAAAAGTGAATTGAGTCTCTACTCTGCGGTAAATATGAATATTCTGTCAGGTAATACTCGTGAGTTCAAGTGTTCACAGAGGCACAGATAACAAATTATATACGTGCATATCATGATTCCTCACCGTATGACACAGAAAAGATCTACAGCTCTCAGTTAATTGATTGTTAGACCTCCAATAAAGAAAAGAGGAAAAACGAATACATAAAACTGTCTCTGCAAAGTAACCTTGCTGAAATATGGAACACATAGTTTGGAGAATATCAGATTATAACTTTTAATGAAATATGTAAGTTATGCGTTATACACAACAATATTATGCATCTATTTTTATTTTATGAATGGAAAAGTGTTGTCCAAAGCAAGAAGGCTTATTTTTCAGTTGTTGCAGTCCTTGCTGTTGTAGGAGCTGAAATACAGCACCATGGACAGCGACAGCAACTCTGCCAAAACAAAAAGAGGTAGAAAAATTGAGTTGTTTTTGAATTCAGCTTTATTAAGAAATCTGCAACTGTCCTATAACTTTACGTACACACGAGATGTATTATGATTTCATTTACTGTGATGTACCGCCTGTTGCATGACTATGACAGTGCCGTTATTGTAAGGGACCTGCTATACTACACATTAGCCTAACAAGACTAGGTATGTGGTGGGTCGCCACATTGGTGAACCAGTCAAAACATCAAAAACACCAACAATTGAAAATGAGACAATACGCTTCCTTCAGCACAGCAATAATTATATCAAAACACTTTGTAAACCCCTTGTTTTTAAAAGGTGCTATATAAATAAAACAATTATCAATAATCAACGGTTCCTGTCCACTGAAATCCTAGAGGGCTTTTAATTTGAAATGGTACAGGGAGGTTGTATTAACACTTAATGATGACATAATAGAAACTGTTCACGCCAAATCATTTTGAAAGTTTGAACAGCTCTTGGGAAAAATCACTGAGTCAATCAATGGCGTAACTTCATCACTCACTCGGTCACAGAAATGCGGGGGTAAAGCAGTGTTGTGACAACTGAGACACAACCCTTCTGATTGCATTGAGATTGAGGGAGACCATTTGCAAAGTTTCAATTAAAACCAACTTCTTGTTCTTTCTAAGACTGCTGCTGTAGACAGTGAGAGTATAAGCTGGAGTCAGGAAGTGAGGATGTGAGGCAATGTGTGGTGGGAGAGTGGTAATGGGGAGAGAAAAATGCATCTGGGCAAGTTAGACAACTTAATTAAAACAATGTTGATTACTTTGTCAAATGACAGCAATTTAAGGCTGAAGGAGGACTTGGAATAAAAGGAGATATAAGAGGCTTAGAACTCTGCTGATTTTCATTATTGTGTTAGTTCTCCATGAGAAAACAGCTAGTCACAAAAATTCACTCTGCTAATTAGTGTTATATTAAAAAATAATGTGAGATACACCACTGCCCAGAACTTGACAAAATCTTTCTAAGTATGTGCCTCATGATTTAAAATTGGGATGTTGTGGCTTTTCTCTTGGCCTATTTTCCCCGAATGGGAACTAGGTTGGCTGGAATCTAAAGAAAATGGTGACCAAGTACTGACCCTGACGTAACACACATTTGTAGTACCATTGTTACTGTCGGAATTTAACATTGTGTCCATAAAAGTATAACATGGTAATCTCTGAACTGGCTATACGAAAACAAATTGTGAAACCCTAACAATTGCAAAATTTAGAAGGTCATTACAGAAATCATTTTACTGCTGAAACAATTTGTTGATTAAAAATAATAACATGGAATAACAAAAAGAAAATTGTGATAAGTAATTGACCATTTAAATCATATATAAAGCAGCAGCTCTAATGTGAGGTATTGTACTTTTTTCTGTTCTATATAACTGAAAACCCACTAAATTTAAATTATTGGTTAATAAAATAACAGTAATTTGAAATCTGTGAAATGGAATTAATAGATGAATTATAAAATGATAAACTAGACTACTAAAACTACTAGACTAAAAATATAGTCTAGATCAATCTATAAAGGATCATCAGTTGCAAACCTAAAATAAACAATTTTGTTGACTTTCTGGCACAAATAATAATGAATTTCTAGTTGTTTTTTTCAATAAGGATTAAACTTTCTCTGTATATTTTCAATTCATTCCAAATAGAGATGATAAACCAGTCCAACAGACCCGACTTTACAATGCCAACTCAAGCTTTTTCCCAGTGCTTCCAATGATAGTGTGGTGGCAAAAGCTATTAGAGGACTTTTGGTTGGGCTTGTTTGTAGAGAGTAGAAAGATGACCACTTGTGGTCAGAAAGTATAAAAAGCAGTCATGAGTTAATAACAATAACAATGGCAATAATAAATTAGCATTATTATTATGAGCATTAACAGTATCTGTAAATCATCATCTGTTAATAATGTCATCAAAACATTGCTCAGACAAAATTATAAGACATCGTTATGTTACATCGTTAAAAGGAAAAATACTCAAATCATCACCAGGAAACTAAACAGGATGGGAACATGGGAACAGCCAGGTTAACCTTGGAGACACATATACAGCAGCTTCCTAGGGAAGAGAGACCAGATCGGCGCAAGTTCTCCATTTCCTCCACCCCCCCAACCCCCTACCCCTCCAGCATTTTCAGAGCATGTCAAAGACCCTGAGAGGTTAATTATTTGGTGCATGATCTGTTTATTTATTTAACTCAGACCACGTTCCCACCACTCTTATCTATTCCTTCACAGCATGTCAGGAAATGGGCTGAATCCTAATAAACGAGATTCCTTTGCAGCTCTGAGCTCGACTATTAAAAGTAGTGCAGCAGGTTTAGGGACGAGATAACAACTGAACACAGAGGCATCAGGCACCATCTTCTGTCACTGTGCGAGACTTCAGAGGAGAGCTGATCTGAGATTGTTCTCTAGCCAGCACAAACTTGGCTATTGGTAAATATCTAAAACGATGTGTGTTCATGTAAATTGAGTAAAACGTGAGGAACCTTCACAGGGTAAAGGTAACTGGTGAGAACTGGCTGCAGATAAAGAAAAAAAAACCCTATGCTTTCCTTTGACCATTCACTCAGTGCCATTAAAAAGCTAGAAAGAAACTATAACCCGAACAATGTAAACAGCATTTGGCTGCATACAAGTGTTTCACTTCTCTCATGCTATGCATTGATTCGTCACTCTGAGATCATTTTGCAGTTGTAAGTAATGCTTTGTTCTAGTACCAAAGCTGCAAAAACAAGAACATGGAGTGTGTGGGTGCGTAAGATCTACCTAATGGGGTAAAATGATACTGGATGCACTTTGAACATGAGAAGAATTTCCACTACCATTGTAAATGTTGCATTGTCTGGTGCCAAGAGAGACTCAAAAGAAAATACAAGCACAACAATAGATGTTCTGAATCGTGACAATCTTCCCTATAGTTATGTTCACATTGGATGATTTTGCAGCTCACAAATTATGTACAATGTCCACATTCATTACCACCGCAGGAAGCAGTGTAGCCATTAGTTAGCAAGCTGGAGATTATGGGTGTGAAGGTCAGGGTGGTGAATGGGTGTTTCGCGCGCCCAATTTTCATGCTGGTGACTGGAGTTCTCATTCCATCACCTATCAACAATCACTGTATAATGTTACCCAGAAGACAGAGCACTGATAGCTTTTTTTAAAAGCTGTATTCACTTGCCTATTGGAAAATAATGGAAAATGATGAGGCATTACCCACTAGCAGTTCCTGTCGGCAATTTAATCAAACTGATAAAAAAAAAAAAACATTTTTTAAGGAGCATGAGGGTTAAAAAAAGCCAATACCAATCAACAAAAATAATGCCTTGATCGGGGTGATCTCAATCCAAGAGCTCAACATCTGGAGATGAACTAAAAACAGACAAAACAACAGTTGTAGTTCACTATGTTTTGTGGGGCAGCGAAGGAGGCTGTTCAAACAAAAAAAAGTTCAGCAAACCATTCAGCTCACACAGTGGTGATCTAAGACAAATGTAGCATAGCACAGAACTGTAGCATAGAGCCATTATTTTTTCTGTGAGGGATTGCCGAATTAGATTTTTTGTTATCCAGAGTATTACACCCAACACCAATCAGCAATCAATCCCATGTGGGATCTACTTTAATATCATCCAAGATGCATCAGCCTTGGCTTTCTCATCACAGCTTGAGCTTTCATCTGCCTGCCTTTCTGCTCAGCTGCCGCAGGGACGAGACTCACTGACTAATGTCACACTGTCTCTGAGCTTCTTCAATCTCATGAAGCCCTCAAACCCCACTTCTGTTAACCTCCAAACGCCTTCCACCGCTGCTCATGCATGTGGGGAGCTACTCAATGCTTTCCTGGCTGATGCATTATAAATTAATTATGTTCTGCTGTGGAACCAATCTCTCTAATCTTTTCTTTCCAACATCCACTGAAATCATGATGAGTGGTGTCATCACCAACACCCTCACAGTCCTCCTGTCAGGGTACCAAGGTGCTCATTATATACAGAACGCACAGAAAAAATGATGTTGCTGCTGCATTCCAGGTTGTGTTAAATCTCCTGATATACTACAAAGGTTTATTTATTTTAGTCATGGCATCTGCGTGTATCTGTATTTTCTTAAAAGGAGCTATTTGTAAGTTTTGCTACTGCTACATAGCTGAAGAGCTTCAGACATTACAAGACAAAAGGTGATAAAACGTCCACTTAGCAGAGCTACTTCTTCAGGGCGGACTGGACGCTACAGTGACTCGGTATCGGAAAATGTCAATGCGCTAGCTGATTAGCATGCTAACTTAAGGAGAAAAAAAGAAGTGATAGAAACAGAAGCAAAACGTGAGGGTTGTTTTCCACCTCTGGAGACGGCTGAGTAAAGCAATGAAGTTTCCTCTAGACTGGTAAGTAAAAAGCTGTTAATGCTAATACTTACAAAGAGCTCCTTAAAAAATATGGACTTCGATGCTTAACTTTTAAACCAATAAACCATGTCCTGCTGATCTGCATCTACTTTTTTTTTAGACCAGGGCACCTCCCTTGACAATTTACTTCACTTAGGAAAGAAAAAGTAAAACATATTGATAAAGAGGTTTGTTACCTCAAGGTAATGGAAAATGGAAGTAATAGCTATTTTTAACAAATAACCTGAAAATTCAACAGGGTTTTTTTATACTTGAAGCACCGAAGAGTTGAACTTGACACCTTTAATGGGAGGAACAAACCACAGAAATATGTCTTATATTTGATCTACAAAGTGCTTAAGTGTTAAGAGAGTTGTAGTTAGCACCATCATTTATAGAGACAAGCATTGGGGAGCCATTAGGCTCGTCTTGTATTTGACTTTGTGTCGTGCGGTACGTTTAACAATGCACAGGAGCCTGAGCAGGTGCCAGAGTGATAATTCCACTGCCCCTTTAACCACAAACCACATTTCTCATGTTAACACACACACAAACACACACACACACACACACACACACACACACACACACACACACACAGGCGGCAGGCATGCTCGCAAAGAGAGGTGACAGACCAACCCACCCACATTCAGCCAATGTGATAAGATATTCTGCATGACAGCTGTGGGTGCAGAGAGGAAAAGAGATGTCTAGGGATTGGCTAAATCTAGTCTGCTATAGGCACAGAAAACATAATAAATCCTATTGGCTTTAAAAAAGCATCTTCCAAAACCTCTGCCTGCAGCTACTTCAACTCCAATTTTCGGACCCTGCAGCAGAAACTAAAGGCACTTCGGTCAAAATATTGTCTCCAGAGGGCGAGTTGAAACACTGCTTGTTGCAGCAGGAGTAGTAACACTTTAAACTACTCACAAAGTCTAAAAATCCTCCCTCTGGTATAGTCAGTGAATTCCAATCCCCCCAACCCTCTGTACCTAAACTACTTCAGGTTATAGTTGATGTTATGTTATGTTATCCATGATTGTTCACTGGGATCAAAGATGGAAAAGTCTTTAAAATAGACAGAGGATGGGCTGAGGAAATTCTCCCTTTGCAGATGGGTTTCAGCTGTTGGAAGATTATAAAGAATGTAGTGCACATTTTGACCAAGAGAATGCAAATTCCACATAAAGAAAATAAGCAAAAATACTGCACTCAGAGTCGAAATGCAAAAAGAAAAATTACAACAACTGTGTCCTTGTTTACCTCACAACACAAAGAAGGTATGCAGGAGTAGAGGAACTGCGGAAACATTATATATTTCAATCGGTCAAGCGTCATCTGAAGCATTGTCAGTTACCAGGAATGTCTGTGGGGAATGATGTGTCACGCCCCCACTGCAGCTCCAATGTCTGCTGGAGGCCTTCTAGAGGCAGCACGCCTGAGCAACCTGTCCTCTCCATCGAGATGTTGTACTATTCTGTTAAAGCTGGATTTTAATATTATAAGCAATAACCTATTCCCAACAGAAAAATCATCCTGAAACCGCTGATCAACACCCACCGCTTTCTTTTTATTGCAAGAAAGATGTGAGCAGAAATAAAACTCACAAGCAACAAGATACAATGCAATATGAACCAGACAAAGCACAATTAACTCACAATTAACCCTAACCATAACTCTAGTGTCATTAATATATGAAATTTATGAGTTAATGTATGAGTATAAATTCATGAGTGAACACTTCAGAGACAAGAGCGGCATCCGACCAGTTATGTGCATTTATCAGAGTAGAGAAAATGGCAGATGAATGAAATGATCTGCTGATACAATCTTATTGACTTTGACACACTGGATAAATGATCTGCTACTGACTCCGAACACTGCAATGCAGCAATGACATCTTAATAACACCTGTGGGTTAATTAGTTAGCTATTCATAAAGCCACTAAACTAAATCTACTCTTCCCAAGGGGGATAATGTAACTTCCTCATTACCTCAGTCACTTTTTGCGTGTTCAAAATCATGAATGCCTTTGAGGAGTGACTGACTGACAGTGTTTTTCACTCATTTTCATCATGTTGAAACTACAAAGACACAGGCTCTGCTAGAGGAACAAGTATGACCACTTACAGATATGACCTTGACACATTTGCAGTGAAGGACTGCGCCCATCTGCTGATAGACCACCAGGTAAGACGCTCTTGTGTCGCTTCACTTCGGAAACCTGGGAAATCAAACCTCCTCTGAGGAGTATTCATGAATTTCCCCTAAGGGATAAATAAACTATCTATCTATCTATCTATCTATCAATCTATTTATTAAGGAAATTCCTGACTTCCTTCATAACAGTGGAGCATATTGATTTCCAACTCACACAAGGATCAAGGAGTGAAAAGATATGAAACAAGGGAACAAATGACACTGCTTGACACAGCAAAGGTTTTTCTGTTCCAAAAGGATAAATATAAACCTGTGCCGCTTCTGATGAAGACTGCAGCTACCAAAAATCAAGCCGGACTGAAAGGTGTAGCGTGTTATCCATCTTCCCATTCTGGTCTATAACAGCTAAATTCTTTATTCTGTTGGCTTGTGATTACTTGATTATTGAATGTGCTGCAACATGTTGAGAGGGTCCTTGTTTTGTTTTTGTTTTTTATTCTGGGACTCGCGGCAAAACCTAAACTTTTTTATTTCTGAAGTTGCAAATTCTGTAGTGTTTGTGCAATTTCTGCAGTTTTCTTCAAGATATTTCCAGCTGCACTACGAACGTCTTCCTGTCATCTGTTCTTAGTTAGGTATCAGCTGAATAAGAAAAAATACAGTGCACCATCAAAGCCTGAAGTGGCCTAGAAATGCACGGCTGTTTTCTTTAACAGAGCTGTGCTGTGTTTCAGTGTGTTTGTGCCACACGGCAGAGGACAATTTGATGCAACTGTCTCTAAAGTCACACACATGATACAGGCAATCTATTGAATTTCCTGAGGGACAAAAATGATTCTGAAATCCGATTTAACTCGGTAATCGCTTCATACCAAAATCAGATGTGCACCGGCTCCCTGGAGAGTTGCACTGTACAACTTCATCTCCCTTTACGAGCCTCCTCATGGTTATGCGTCCCTTATCAGCAATCGGTGGTGGTGGTGGGGGGTGGGGGGTGTATCTAAGTGGCAGTCACTTTTCTTGATGAGCTTGCTTGATTGATAAAAAAAAAAAACTTAAGTAACGAGACAAGAGCCAATAAATAAAACTAGCGGGGAGTTGTGAAAGGGAGTGAGGCGAAGGCTGAATTGTTTTTTACTCTGGTGGTGATGAGCGAGGTCACCGGCGATGATTAAAAGTGTAGGGGGGGGCCCCATCATAGCAGCACAGTTGCTTGGGTTTTCTGTTTGCACCTTGATGAGATGAAGGGCCAGGGGCATGCAAAATGGAGTGCCATGCTGCACCTTAATCCCTGATTTACTGCCTTTGGCACTCATTGATTGAAAAGAGCAGCACATTGTGGCTGATCTGCCTAACAAGGAATGGGTAAACGGGAGATTAAAGAGCGTGTGTTTGTGTGTGAAGTCTGTGAAGTGAGCCGCCACCTACACACCCAAGTCATCTAAGTCAGCGAAGTTGTGAAGCAGAAAACCATGCTGATAGGAAGAATGAGGGAAAAGAGCCCGAGCTGAGAAGAGAGACTGAGTAAACATGCCAGTGGTTTGTGCTATGCAACACGTTCCCCGCAGAGCTCCTGTTTACACATATAATGACTGCGATACGGACATGCACATTTCCAAAGAGGCTCACCCACGTACTGAGAAGGCATACACTAAAACACACACACACATGCACACATCCAATTAAGCGGGCAAGCTTGAGATAGGCATGCTTTAAAAGCTCACAATCAGAGAAGACTGACTTAATTAAGACTCCTACATACTGTATCTCTGATGGTATTTCATCTCTTCTAAGATCCCGCTGGCTGCACTGTGCATCTGAGCTCAACAGGGACCTTGCAACCACTTGCAACACCAGCACATCAACCTCACGCTCCTCGATGGGAGTTGGGAATGAGCTACAGTTGCAAACCTCCATTTTCCACCAAAAATGCTAAATGGTTCCTTTCTTTTTTTTTTTTTTTTTTTCCTCGGGAAAATGTTGTTATACACTAAAACACTTACGACACCCCATGTGAGTAATTCATAATTGCCTGCTCAGACTTTCAAATGAATACACCACCGCAGGCTGCACTGCCACAAAAAAGGGGTAACCTGAGAGCTCAGAAAGACCCAGAGCTGCAGAGATGTGCTTGAGCCAAGATGCTAATTGGTATCCCCAAACTGATTCCCCTGCTTGGGATCTGATTAGAAGATAAAGAATCTTTGGTCTTGGACAAGTGTTGCTCTGCTCATTTATTCTCTCTGCATTTCTCCGACACATACGCACAAATTATCTCCAGAGATGAAAATAAAATCAACCTCAACTTGGCTTCAACTCCATAATTTGCTCAGAGCCTTGAATTAAAATGTAAGCAGCTCTTTGACAGACACAACAGGGCTGAACTGGTGGCGATGCGACACCCGGCAGAAATGTTCCTCAGCACAGGTGCAGACTATAAATAGCAAAAAAAAAAAAAAAAAACACTAAGATCCAAATGGAATAACATGGATTCCACTGGAACTGAAATCTGTACACATAAATGAGCTAAAATACTGATTGCTGAAATGGATGAGCCAAAGCTACACCCCATTAATTCTGTTTTGTGGGCAACATGAAAACTCGCTGTTGTATAAGAGCTGCAGCAACAACACTGGTAATCTAAATACTTCTGAAAGTACTCGTCTTTGGTCTATTGCAATGTTGTCTCAAGGGTGTGGGCTTAAAAACAACTCGAGTAAAATGTTCACATAGTTTCTCTGAGTTTAAATATCTTCAGATAAACTACAATGAAATGTAGAAACAGTAAGAGTTTCACTAAAACTTTAAAATTAGACCTTAAACTCACGAAGAAAGCCACGAATCTCCTGCGGTGTGCTGGGAATAAAATAAGATTTCCCAGTAAACTTCCTAAAAGTGTATTGAAGTTTTTGCTGGAAAGAGCTCGGCAGAACCAAGAACATTCAAGAAAAAAGGTGTTTTTATGATATTATATAACAATACTTTTCATAAAATTAAATAAGAAACGCCTTCATTGCAGTTTTGTGTACAGTTGCACAGTGGGGGAGAAAACTTCACACAGTAAGCATTCAGGTACAGTAGTTGTCAGAGCAGTAAATACTTTAATGTGGCTTTAATGGAGAGATACTTAACAATTCATGTTCTTGAATTAAAAAGCATCTGATTAAAGCGCCTCACTAACACTTAGCCAAGTGTAACTACAACACAAGCAGCAGTAGAAACGATCGTTCGAACCACCTATTATTTAAAAGCACAGGATGAAATGTCAAATACAAAGACTGTAGATGAGTTCAAACTCATTTTGTCAGAACAACTTCAATCCATTAAAAAAAAAGACATGATTCAGTCACTTCAGCTTTCATGGCAACATGAAGATCAGAAATATTATGAACAGTGAGCACTTAAAGGTGATAGCCATGACAAATTAAAAAAGAAGCAGACCTCAATTCACGATAATGAATGGGGGCAGGAGGTGACCCGGTGTTAGCTGTGACCACAGGGGCTGGGTTTGATCCCCATTATTGAATATGTTTGAATAAGAGCATTAAGACTTTACTGCTCCAGGAGATACATACCGACTGCAAAGCTGCATCTGAACCGGAGGGTGACGAGAGAATCTCATTGTGTACAAATAGAAGTTTTGGCCTGACGGTGCCACTCGAGGTGAGGTCACAGAGTCATGTCATCAGAGTGTACAATGTGCTCAAGTCAAATTGGACAAAAATATATATTTCTTTGCATTAAAGCTACACATGGCCATTTCCTTTAAATTTTTCTTAAAACTGTAAATGAAAACACAGATTTACAGCTTTTCCTTAAACACTGTACTAATTGCAAACTGAGAAATACTCCAGCAATAAAGCCACGCTTTCAATTTGGACAGCTTCAAAGCTTTGTCCATCTTCCTTTTGTTGCAGTTATCAATACAGAAAACTGGAAGAAAAAAAAAAAAAACCTGAATATTGGTGGTAACAGCGCACACAGGGCAGCTAATGCTAACAATTGACCATTCTTTCTAACAATGTCAATGTCATGTTAAATTATGTGAATACAAAATTGGTTTCCCCTAAATTCACTTTAGGGAAATGGCCCTCTGTGCACTGACTACACAGAACCTCCAGATGATGAGGTTCCTGTTTTATCTTTTATGTTGTACCTCTGAGGCCTGGGTGGAGAGAGAGGGGGGGGGGGTCTTATGACAGAAGATCGACTTTGGAGCTTTGCAAGACTACAATGAGAGGGCGTATATGTTGCCGCCAGAGGTGGCAATGAGTCGATCAGGTGGTCAGACGGCCACTTTCAGCCGTACTGAAATATTTTGTTAAATATTGGATGTGTTGCCATGAAATTCATTCATGAACTGTAACAGTGTTGGTGATCACCCGACTATTCATCTCAAAATGCTGCTGTGCCCTCAGCAAAGAAACATACATACAATAAATAGTGTTTTTTTATTTTGACTGTAAGTAATTTAATTTTAACCTGAAAACCCACTGCATGAATGGTGAACAGCATAAGGTCATTCCCACCAAGCTGTCAGCTGCACTGTTTGCTATGATGGCTATAATTAGTACATATGCAAATCAATAACTGTGACTTTAATGATTTTAAGTTAAGTGTCAAAATAACATGTCTGTTTTTTGCAATAAACTCTGCATGGTAGAAGAATATATTCTACACATTTATGTCCTTAGAGTCTATTGCTGGATCCGCTGAAGAAATGCATGGAAAGGTCAGAGAGTGTCTGTTGCCACTAAACTCCTGAACCCTCGCTCAGATTTAGTGAAGTGGGAGATAAGTGGATATCTTGACATTTCTGTATTTCTTTCCATCACCTCTGTGTCTAAAAACAGGAAGCCATAGGGGAAGAATTCCCACAGAAATGCTACTGATGCTGGCTCCCTGTTTGCACTGCTCTCAGTCAGTTTGCTCCTGCATGTGCTGAACGCTTTTCTTTTTTCTTTTTTTTTACTGGCCTCATAGAGGAGACAGTTGTATACACCTTGGACATCATCTTACATAATTTAATATGCCATGGACTTAATGGATTTGGTTCTGGAATGATTTAGCTTTGTTTTTCTTTCCTCAAGATAAGACACACTTTAATAGAAAACATGGACAGTTAGAGTAAAGGGAATCAGTGATTTATGCTAACTCCAACACTTGCGTTCAATGCAAGCACATTTAGTTTTTTGCAATTGTATTAATTCTAATTTCTTTTGTATCTTATGACTTGACACTTGCTATTTTATCCTTTACTGTGTGCTGTAAGGTGTCCTTGAGTTCCCTGAATGGCGCCTATGAATAAAATGTATTATTTTGTATTATGTTCTTGTGCTGTGAATCCGTCCATTTGTCCTGACGGTTTCTATTCAGACAGTGATAGAGGGAGGAAAACAGCAGATCATTTCCCACTCTACCACAGCTCAAGGACTGAGCTAGATTGGGTTCAATGTATGTCTAACAACATATGCAAATAAGTTTAGAGCACTTGCATGAGGTTTCTGGTTCAACAAGTGATGTTACATGTTGGACAGTTTGAGTCTATAGCCGAGTCAAATTCATAAGTGAGGCATCAGAGGGGATTTGCGCATGCAAGCAGCTTGTAGAGCTCAGACCATCTAATCTGACAGCACAATCAGCAGTCAGAGGTTTGGCAGTTTCATCAGCTGGCTATCAGCTGCTCCGACCACGAGCTGCCAATGTGGCCAGTGAGAACTACAACAGCTCAACTGGCTTGATCAATAAATCAGGATGAAATAAAAAGCTCATGGTATGATTGACTGACTGGAGAAAACGATGCTTAATGTAGTATCTTTATAACACGTGTGCTGCAACACTTGTTTCATGCATAATGTCCATGTCGGGTTTGAGAAGGAACAACCTGTGTGTTGTTTACTGAATATTCAACAGACCATTTCATTAGCTGCCAGGAGATTGTTTGGGTCCAAGTTTATTTCCTGTCGACAACTGAAAAAACTATTATTAGAAAAGCCTGAACCCATTTAAAATGTTTAAGCTTAAAACTCCACAAGGTTTGCTTATCTAACTTTGACTGTGTCGTTTTCAGCATATCTGGGAAATTCCAGTATAATTACTTTGTGACAGTCGACTGACATCCTGATAAACAGATGGGTCATCTACAAGTTTTTACAACTGCCATTGCGATACAGAGCAGAACAGTCACGTTAAATGATGCTCTCCTTTGAGATTTCCAGTCCAACTCCATTGACGACTAAGTGCCAAATAAGATGATAATGAAATTGTATTTTATCGGGGTTATATGGCTTATGGCTCCTTGGCACAGCTTCAACCTCTGACTATATTTTTCTTTACGCTTTTAAAAATGTCAACTATACCATTTTTGGCTTAACTACAACTAGACGACTTGTGACATTTCAAGCTTTGTTTAGATTTAAAGGAGGAGACGTTTACTGTGGTACGTTCAGGTCATAAAAGCTTTCGCATTACATTTTTGGAGGGGGAAAAAAATCCTCCATTGATGTTTATTTTAAATAGAGGGAAAGAGATTAAGTGGCCATGAGCTGCAGTACAGATTATTCCTCAACAAACGAAGCCAAGAGCACGGCACACAGAGAACTAAATTAAACTAGGTGAAAAAAAAAAAAAAAAATCAAAAAGACATCATATAGCCTCAATGTTTCGTGGGAAGTGAAGATGCCATTGAACGCTGCGGATATGATTTTTGTCCCTGCCACATTTCTGACACTGGCTCTCTGTTGGTCGGTTTTTCTTTGTTGGTTATTTGTTGCACTAAAGCTCAAGCGAGGTGTCCGCTGCAAAAGGAGCAATCCATCCATCGTCACATTTAACATACAAAAATCAAAACAAATATACAGAGACCTCAGTCTGAGCTGAAACGCTGCCACATTACGTTGTTCAAATGTCAAGGAAGCGGTTACTAGACAATTTCTGCACAGGGATGAGTGATGAAACACACGGTTCAAGTGAATTCAACGTGAACCCAGGCAGATCTATCAATGTCATTTTTCCTGGCATTTCCTGAACTTGCTGTGGGCTAAAACATTAACAGGGAAATAACAGGAAGTTTTGTTTACTGTTCTTTTTCTTCATTAGCCTTCCTTGTCATGTTATTTCATTTGTTTATCCATATGAATCGATGAATACAAGTCCTTTGATTAATATATTTACTTGAACATCGTAGTAATCAGCCCTGATAAATTGTACAGTCTCTGATAATAGATTTGTCAAGCCACTGTAGAAATGCATGGCTTGACACATCCAACCTTCTTCCTTAATGTCCATACCACTTCAGAAATTACACATGCTGGTAGCTGGTAAAAGAGATGCGCAGTGTTTTCTATCAAATGCAAAGGGAGAGGCTTGAAATGAAGAGACGTCTGTCCTATTCTGCAGCAAAATGAGGCAGTGCACTCAGGATGATTATATTCAGTTGACTGTCTCCCCCATAGATGCATCAAATGTGACTGTGCATATTTCTATACAGGAACGGCATGCAAGTGAGCATACACAAGACTGCTCACTTGCTGCTACTTCAAGAAGCAAGCAAGGCCAAAAGCAAGACTGAAACCAGCGATGAATTGATCCAGCTAACAAGTATTGCCAGTGGAGCTGAAGCATGATACAGCTCATTCCTTTGTGCCATAGAGCTCCACTGTCGTCCAAAAACTATTAAAAATACATCAGTGAGGCACATCGTCACACTGGGTGATATGGTCCAACAGAGCCACTGTAGTTGATTTTGAGTCAATCCCACACAGCGCGTGAGATGTGTATTAATAAATGGCTGAACATACACCATTTACTTTCGTTTAGGCCATTTGTAAGTTTTGCTATTGCAAAATAGCTAAAATTAGCATTAACAGCTGTTTACTTACCAGTGTAGAAGAAATGTTGAGAGTTCAGCATCAAACTTCATTCCTTTATTCAGAGCCGTCTCCAGAGGTGGAAAGCAGCCTTCTTCTTTTGCTTCTATTTCTGTCACTTCTGTTCTTCTACTGAAGTTAGCATGCTAACCAGCTAGTTCGTTGACACTTTCCGATACCGAGTCACTGTAGCGTCCACTTTGCCCTGAAGAAGTAGCTCTGCTAAGTGGACGTTTTATAACCTTTTATCTTGTAAAGGCAACGATGACTGAAGCTCTTGGCAAGACTGGTAAGTAAACAGCTGTCAATGCTAATATTGGCTTTGTAGCAATAGCAAAACTCACAAAGTAATGTTTTGAAGTGTTACGGTTTGAGGTGCTGTTTTAGGGAAATACTTGGCCTTTTTAAAAACGATATATTTGTCATCCATTATTTAAGGTTTACGTCTTAAATCAGAACCAATGGCGTTGGTGTAGGGAGGTCAGAAACTATTGCCAGACAGACAAAATAATTGTTTGTTTTTTTTCATGGGATTTCTTGATGTATATAGAAATATAATATAGAAGACCAGTACAAAGAATATTAGAGTACTTTGTACTTTCACTCTGCCTAATTACAAGTAAATCAGGGTTTGTGGGAAAAAAAAAAAACACTTTTCAAAGTGGCTTATTTATTTTAGCTTTGGCAGCCTCTTAGTCCAGGAGATTAGAGGTTTGGGCAGTGCAGGATGTCAAAACATATCAATTTCTAGACTCTGAAACTTGAGTGATGTGTTGGTGCTGTTAGCCAAAATTTGCTTCCACATGCCAAAACAGGACAAAAAAAATAACAAGGACCATCAGTCTAGATGACAGTTTTCTCTTTGTTTATATCATGCTCAGCTCTCAAAACAAGAGTAACTACTGGCTATAAACATTTCTGCAGTTTCATGGATGGCCGCACATCCACATGCATTCTCTTGGCGCTCTCTGTGGTAATTTGGTGCACCGAGATTCAAAAGCTACCAATTCCACGTATCCAAAACAACATAAAACCAAGGGCAGAAAGAGTTACACCTAGGAATGAACTGTTCCAAACAAGCCTGCTGTACTATTTTGTCAATGGCAGAGGCACCAGTGAGGTGGTATTTTTCCATTTTTTGCCCATTTAAGGTTGTTTGGCACTTTGGTGACTCGCTGAGATAATTAATTTAAACCAGTGCTGCCAACCTTAATGCGTAATACTGGCTTTTAAAGCAAGTACTACAATAGCATCTCGTGTAGCTCAAGGACAACGTCAGTGTTTTTCTCAAGCGTACTTTCCAATTGTTTTTAGCAAAGTTCAAGTGTATATTGATTTGAAAAGTCTGCACTGCGTTACCCAACAATGATACATCACTTTAATAAAAATTAAGGTAGACTTGCTGCATCACTGAGCTCCAGCTACAAATGAAGGGAGTCTCAACATGATCTGTCATCAAGAATTGATTCTGTGATCTATGACGGTTTCCCATTCAGGTCACTGTGAACACATGCGATTCTATAGGATGTAAATTGGTGAAGTAACTCACAGACGCATTGAAAAACACCAAACCTAGTTGCTATAGCAGGTCAGACAGCGCCATGCACCACTGATCCAACAAAACAAGGCCCTTGGTGTGAACACAGCTTCGGATTTAGACCTTTTCTTCTACCATTTCTTCTGTCTATACCGTTGGCCTCCTGGGTACAGTAGTTTGAGTGTGAGATGGGGGTGGGATTTGCTCCATTGTGTTTATACTGCTGACTTTGCCAGAACCAGAGCTAGAAGCATCTCTGTTATGGGCACACTGGCTCAATGCATCACCTTAATCACTCTTGCCTCACATTTCAGCTGCATGAAACCTTCACCCGGGCTGACAGCAACAGGATGCACGCTCGGTCAATCCCTCCTCCATCACCACTACCAACAGAGAGCAAAGAAAGTGCTTACCTAGGAAAAAAGAGGGAGGGGGGAGAGAGAGACAGGGAAGGAGGGTTATTCAAATAGCAGCATTACAGTGTGTTATACTCAGCAGCCTCACATTTTTTTCACTTAGCTTCTTTTTTTTTTTTTTATATATAGACACAGTGTAATATAACATCTACGACAAATACATCTCCCATGTGTAGCCATAATGCTTCCTCATCACCGCACCAAACTCTCTGCACACCACACAGATCCATCTACACAAATGCATATGTCCAAGTCTGCCGTCGCAAACCGTGAGTGCTAAAACACTGACAAAAAATGCACCTAAAAAAAAAAAAAAAATACTAATCATTCAAATAATTTCCTCATTAAACGGCTGTAAACATTTTTGATATTGTTCTCTTTGATATTTTAATAAGCTTCATCAACCAGCAAGTAATTATAGAGAGCTCATTTCACCATTGTGTGTTAGAGCTGGCAAAATGGGAGATTTCAAGGGAACGGTTACACATTTGTGTTCATTGTATTTCATTGTGTGAATCCTGACTGTCCTTTCTAGTACCATCTAATAAACACAGTGGGATACAAAGATATGGTACAATAGTAGTAGTATAAAGTGTGTACACCAAAGAAATAAAATATCACTGGGACATTTCCAAAACGGTCATAGGACCAAAACATATGCAAAAAGCAAATTCTTTACTTCTTACAGCACCAAGAACTGGAATCTCATTATTCTTCTCTGGAGCATAATATACTCTCTGCAGGATCTTAAAAAGGTAATATAAGTCAGAAATTATACAAGAATTTATGAACCATGAGGCAGAAATGTATCAGATCCTCTTGTCAGTTTCTATTAAGCCTTATAAAATCTACATTTTTTTTAAGTATTGGAACAGATGCTGGATGCATTTCAGAAATATTCTTCTCATTATCTCTATTATTAAGGACCAAATTAGGTTTTGAAAAAGAAAAGCTGCTGGAGGAGACCCAAGTAATTCAAAAATGATAATAATAAGACAGGAGGAGAGGTCATATTTCCTCATTTCTGTAGCTGCATAAATTATAAAGTTCCCTCCTAACATAAACAAGCTATATCAGTTATCTGCTTGAACATGCCACAATGCGAACGAATCAAAGTGTAAAAAGACAGAAACGTTGATTATGTTGTCAGTGTAAAAAGAGAGAGAGAAAAAAAAAAGGTTGACCTTATATCAAAAACCTTATGGTGCTATTTTCACAACCAAATACTGTTTCGAATCAGCAGGTTGGTGGTAAATTTGACGGATTCTTCAACTCCAAAATATAAGGAAAAAAAAAGAGGGATATCCAAAGATTCACTTCTTCTCCATGAAATTCCACCAATGGAAGAGGACACAAAGGTCAGATTTAGGTGTACACTATGTTAAAAACAACGAATATTAACTGTGACTGACATTAACACGGCATTTTGGACAACTCCAAGTGCACAGCTCACAGATCAGAGCTCCAGTGGATTTAAACCTGTGAACCTGATATTTGTGAAAAGCTGTGATTTCCCTGAGGCTTGGGTGTTCAAAGCCAAAACATTACTTCAAAGCTTCACTAAAGAGCAAATGGCCTCCAAAAAGTGTGCTATGCAAGTTCTGCACCGTAGCTCGCAAACTCTGCCAAAACTTTACAAATGGCATAGTTCTATTGAAGTAACGCTATTGACAACATACATTAAGGATTTAGACGAACACAGAGTTGCAGGTTATGAGTATTCAACTTCATCTTCAAAGATCAATGCGTACGCTTCACATAGAGCCAGAGTGTTTTTACCAACTCAAAGAAATATTTCAGTATCTTACGCCAGGTATATCTTAAGACTTACTGATTCTACTTGTGCTGGAAAAATAAAATAATACTGAAATTTTATTTGACGACTTGGCTCATTAAGATTGTTGAATGATGGTTCAATGAGTTTTAAAGTTCAGAATCTATTCCTGCTCGGCCCGTGTTTTATCCCGCATAATCTTTATGTTTGTGGGCAAAGTTTTGTCAACAAAATCAAAGATTTCCCTCCACATCTGAGCAGAGGCAACAGGAAAAAAACAGATCTTCTTGTAGACTTCAACGCTACCGAATACAGAACTCCTGTAATGAATTTTATATTTGTGAAACTTCTGACAGAGAGCTGTTGATTCATCGCTGTAGTACTGAGGTTGAGGCAGAAGCTGTAGGTTGTGGTGGTATTGCATCAGACTGTTTCTCATATTTGTGCTCCTTCATGTATGAAAAAAATAGACACAAAAAAGAAGCACCTTTCAGTATTACGCTGTCCATCACACCACCACTATATTTAGCCTGAAAATGTTAAGACTTGTCTTCTGTGCTCAGAGGCGCCCAGTCAGGAGAGGAAAACCAGGCAAATGTTGTTCCCGAAGGGGAAAGGGGCCCCCGATGGCCCCTCATATTAGCACATTTTGCAATAATTATAAACCCCTTAAACCTCCTACTAAACCTATTTGAAAATGAGTTGTATATAAACACAATACGTGTGTTCGCTTCACAAAAACTACCCTTGAATAACAGAATCGTAATCATCTGATCTGCTAATGTTGGTGCAGCATTATGCTAATGCTAGCTTCTAGTGGAGTGAGTCACTAAAGTGTTTGAAAAATATGAGTTTAATTCCACCTGTAGGAAATAATTCTCCTAAAACTGCTTTGTTGCTTTTGAGTTTGGAGCAATATCCAATATCCATTTGTAAAATTCTTCCTTAATAGGTTAGTCAGTTTATAACACTGGGAAAAAAATCCCTGGACTATTTACATCTGAGTAATCCTTATGAAAGTGATTAGAAAAATATACAGGATAAAATGTGCCATGGGGATGTTAAATACCTATATAATATAATACTGACATGGGATGATGAAGAGAGGCAGCTCAAATTGCTCATGAGGGTCACTAATGTAGAAAGTCATGGGAATGGGTTTAGATGTTTTAGTCAGGCAGTGGATGCACAGCCTTTATTACTCGGCTTCATTTATTCCAAAGGATCCTGACCTCTCTCCTGAATCAAGATTGATGGACGGTGGGAGACACTGGGATAGAAGAGCACGAGAGAAAGAACATCTGAGCATAACTAAAGACCAGACTGAGGCCTACTGGGAGAAATACTGAAAGGTCTGGAAGCAAGCTGCTTCCCTTCAACTATCCCAATTTTTTTCTACAAAGAAAAGGTTTGGTGTGATGCCTGTAGCTAACTTTTAAAATCAGTCATGGGTCAGGGCTCTGGGATGTTTTTTTTTTTTTTCTTTCCTCTATTCCCTTCTGAAACTTGCACTAAGAATCAATGGAAAACATGAAGGGTAAACTGAATGACTAAACCAACTTACAGGGCGGTTTTAGCTTTGTAAAAGAGCTGAACAAAGGTAACGTTAACAGCTCTCACAGTGTTGCCTTTGTTTACACCTACAGGAAATAAAGCAGCAAAGACAATACAAAGAGAGCTTGAGATGAAGGCTGAACAGGAAGATGTCAGCTGTAAGAGAAGAAAGGTGGCGAAAAAGTAAAACTAAATGTACAGATGTTGATCTAGATTAACTTCAAATCGTTTCTCCACTCAGCATGGGGAACCAGACCGTGTTCTGTCATCCAAATGCAAGGACTAAAGCATACCAGGTGAGCTGTGTGTGTTTGGTAAAATATGGTAATTTGCGGAGAAATTTTTACTTAACATATTACCGATATGCCAGATTTCCACAGGATTAATAATGCAGACAACCTCTGCAATTTTATCACATCACAGGTGGAGCTCAGGCAGTACTAGTCCTATGCAAATCAGGCTTAAGGGAAAACCCTGAATAATATTGCCTTCAGGGGGAAAATGAACATGTCAGGCTGAATGCCTGTCTTTCAAAGAAACAATCTTCGAAGGATTTGGATGACAGAACACCAGTCCTGATTAGACCTGACGTGAGGCTAGCCAATTAAGATCACTTCCATCTGCCCTTTCTGCTGCAAACACCTTATAGGCTGCGCCCATAAAGTGGCACCGCTTCAGTCACAAATGATTTGCAAGAGAGGAAACCTGTTAAGAAAAATGACGAGGAGATTTATTTCTGAACTGTAAGCAAACCATTAAGTAAGACCCGAACCCCTCCTAAAGCCAGCAAATGGCTGTCCAAATGTTAATTTGCTCAACAGCCCAGCAGATGATGCAGAACATGGCTTTCACCTTCTCCTGCCATACATAATTCATGCTATTGACTGATGAGGCAATGCCACTTTCATGCACCAAGCTCACAAAGTGCTGCCACTTTCACACACCGACACAAGCCAACGAATCCACACCAACTGTGCAGTAACGCTTAGCACACAATTGAGGTTGGCGTGAAATGTCCAGACAAGATACAGGCATGCTCACATTTCTGATACAGACACAGACGCCCTCATACTGGTTCACAGAGACAAGTGCACACACGCTGTTACAAAAGAACCCAACCACAAAGAGTACATCACAATATAGATATAACAAGAATCGCAGCAATCAACTGCACTGAATATGTATTCGCCAAGCATGACACATCAGTCACACGGGGCAGTATGTACTGTATATAGGAGCATATAACCGACGACCGCCATTGTCTATGAAGAATTATTCATGGTCTAAAGCGTCAGTCCCACAGGGAACATTAAATATAAATTTCTGTGTGCCACTCAGTCTGACCCACTTTGGAGGATCCAGCAACTGCTGCCACAGAAGCAGCTTTTGGCTCCTCCTCAGTACCGAAAGGACTGCTGCCACCACAAAGCCCCTCTTTGATTAACCCCACTGCCAAAAGGCAACTACCATATGACTCCTGCGTTTCTCTGGTAGGAGTAAGAGTGACAACAAAACACTGAGAAAAATAAGAAGCCAGCACAATCTAGTACAAAGTGCGGACAACAGTGTTTCTAAAAGTCTATGGTTCCATTTCAGCACAGATTTGCTGTGTTGAACACATTCCCAAGTTCGGGCCTGACCAGATGGCCGTCATCACAGGAGTGAAATTTAGCTCTGGATGGTGAGGAGGAGTGATAGGTCTTGGAAACGATGCCCATTGTAAACATTTGCAATTTTGCCTCCAAAGCCAAGCCACAAATGAATTTTGAATCTAATAGCATGATAATGACACATCTGAATTATGGCTGGAGAGCACGGTTTACTGTGCTTGCATGACTTGTTGTTTCATATATTCTTGCTATAAGCTTTAGTAACGGAGCCGCTGCCTGAAAATAGCTCAGGAACAGCGCCAAAAGGCATGAAAATTACTGCACAACATGACAGAAGAGTTGGACGAGAAAAAGTGTTGTTTAATAATCACATTCTAATTTTAATTCACTCTTTTTGTCCATATTCACTAAGACGTGCAAAAAAGACAGAAACTTTTCAGTATATTCACAAAATGTCCGGACAATGAGAAGAACTAACTGCTAAACCGCTGCCATTCAAGTCAACTCGGCTTCATTCTTTCCCTCTGAATAATGAATATTTGTCAGTCAATACTCTCTCCGATTGTGCAGCAATTTACAACAACTTTAATACCAAGCCTACTCAATTTGAAGAGAAAATAAAGCGTGGCACTGGATTAAAAATGTATTATTGAGAAGTCTATACTGATTCTCCTCCTGTGGAGTCAACACTTTGTTAGCAAGACGATTCTGTGAGGAAACAAGATTAAAGCCTGAAGCCTACTAGTGCCCCTAAAAGCTTAGTGTTCATTGTACCTCGCAATATAAACAAACAGCACGCTGACACTTGAGAGAAATCGGCCCATTTAATATTCATTTTGAGATGTTCTGTGCACCAGTGGGAGATTTACCAGGAAATGCAACAGGGTTCACAAAAACAGTCTGTGTCACCCATGTTGGCCAACGATCCGACAGCAGGTACGTACATGCAAAGTACACTGTGGACTAAAGCAGTAGGTGGAAGTAAACAAGTCACCATTAATGCCGTGGCTTCGGTACAAATGTATCTCCAAGAGACCCTGTAGAATCTGCTACATGATAAGATAAAGTCATTAATATGCTTCTATACTTTTTAATCGAATGTAGCCAAGTTTTAATGGACACTTTGATGTCTTATCACTTGTAAAACACCTAAACCAATTAACTGGGCTGTGCAGTTATTGACTGCTCCAATTAAAATAGTGGCAAACTTCAACTTTGGAGCAACATGAAATGCACAAAAAGCCACATTAATCTCCAGAGATTTCATTTCATCTTAATGAAATCCAGATGCTCCGTCTGGAACCATACTCTCTGCATATGTCTCCTGGGTGCAAAGTACAAGATTCTTTTCAATTTCATATGTTGATATGTTTTCTTTCTTTAATTTTTTGTATCTTATCTTATCACAATAAAAGAAACTTTCAGGTGAGTGTGATGATCCAGCTTCAAATACTTCCAGGATTCACAAAAATAAAATAAGAACTAGAGGGGCGCTCAAGAGTGCAGACTTCCACTAGGGCCAATGTCAAACAACATACCAAACAAACAACATACCAGACTTCAGAGAAAAAAAAATCAAATTCATAGTAAATGATCTGGATATGGCCAAAATTTTAATGGGGTCTTCCCTGGCTTGTGCCCCGTTGTCTGCACCGACTTCAGTGCAAATCAGTTCAGTACTTTTTGGAAAACCCCGCTGACAAGTAAACAGACATGGGTGAAAACATAACCTCTTTGGCAGAGGTAATAAAGTAATAACGGCAAACTAGTGTGAGCCGAGGGGCTGGGCATCATGTGCTGACAACACCATTCCTGTGTTTGTGAATGCAGAACTCTCCAGAGTTTACATACCATGAGAAGTTTACTTTGTTCTCGGCATAAACATTCAGAAGCCCCTGCTAGTTTAATACTTATTTTATGTTTAAGGAGAGCAGGAAAAACCTCAGAACGTATCACATGAAAGTGAGATGATGTACTGTTACAAACATGGCTGCGAGAATCAGCACAAGTGGATACGGTTGCTGAAAACACTGGGCATAGCAAACAAAAAGCAAAAGGTAGGTGTGAATTTCACATAAGCTGCCAACTGTGAAGATCACTGTCAGAAATTGTGAAAAAAAAAAAAAAAAGAAATCTGCAAATAAAAAAAGAAAAAAAGAAATATGGTTGTGTGTTGAAGCTCAAAGCATCCACTGCTCCCTGTCATTCACTCTCTTGCTCTTCCAGTTACTTTGTTACTGTGTTGCAGATCAATAGTGATTTACAGTGTGAGGCTCACTGCACTCACTACCGGCCTAAAGCTTTTACCGGTGACTCATAAATACAGATGTGTTTAAATTTAAGCAATTCAACAAAACCTGACCACTAGAAAAAAAGTAAAAATAAACCAAAAGCGAAAGTCCTGCTTATATTTCCCTCTCAATTTTATACTGTAGGTTTCACCAGTGCCATGACATTTTGATCTAATATCAGCCTGAAGACACCGGGACAGCCCATAAATCCCAAGAAAACCAATAGAACACAAGTGTTACACGCACAGTTCATTACCATAAATTACAAAGATACGACATAAATGGTAAATGGGCTGCACTTATATATCGCTTCGATATAGTCTTATCGACCACTCTAAGCGCTTTACAACGGAAGCCAGATTCACCCATTCACACACACGTTCAAAACAGTGCTTTTCTAGCATACACACACATTCACACACCGATGATCCATCAGGGGCAATTTGAAGTTCAGTATCTTGCCCAAACGACACCTCGAAATGTTGACTGGAGGAGCCGGGAATCGAACCATCAACATCTCTGATTAGTGGATGACCCGTTCTACCTCCTGAGCCACAATATGAAAGAATATTTAGTAATTTTTGCGTTAGATTATCATATGGAACCATGTGGGTGAAAAGAAAAGCTGAATAGTCCAATAATGGCTGTGAAATGTGCTCACATGAACAAGTGCTCTTACAGCACATCCGACAAGTCCTCCATCATGAACGACCACATTGGTTGTTTGTCCCTATCTTCTAATACAACATTTAGGAGAGACCCCTGATAGACGTCTCCTACAGCAGCAGACGTACCAGACCTTCGTCATCATGGTTACAATAATAAACCAGTGATTAGGCTGATACAACGGGTCACGGTTTGGTTAGGTTCAGGAAAAGGTTCAGGAAGAGGTTCAGGAAAAGGTTCAGGAAAAGGTTCAGGAAGAGGTTAAGGAAAAGGTTGTGGTTTGGATTAAAACAAGTACTTCCCTTAAGGTTAGAGGGCCTTCGTTGTCATGGTTACAGCAATAAAAAAAAGCAGTCAAGGTTGAGGAACAGTTGCATTAACAATAATGACAATTAGTTGCATACAGGAAAGAAACGGCAGTCTCTCGTATTTAAGTCCTACGTTATGTGGACCCATCCATCCACCCCACCTTTCCCCTACACTACGTCAGCTGACTGCTTCGTTTGCTCCCGTCATAATTACTACAGCTGCGAGAGAGGTCACCTGACAATAAAACATAACTTTGGGTCGTAATAACCTTCTCGCAGAGCCGACCTGTGGGCTCGTCTTTTCACAGGACAGTCTCGTACATCAGCCTCTGGCAATTTATTTATTTCCAGACAACCCATTTGGTGATTATCCATGTTATCCCAAAGGTGTCTCCACATTGTATTAATTGGTGCATAATGTCATTGGCAATATCGTAAATTGTGCAACCTGCAGAGCAGAAATTGAATACACTGAGCTCCCAGAGATATGACTTCTCTGTTATTTTACACAAACAAAATCCAATTTATATTTTCAGGGTGTGAAACTATTTTCCCTGCGTTTTGTCTCTGTGCTTGAAATCCACAGTTAAAATATATCTATTATTTACTATCACCACTGGAGAGGACTTAACAAACCCCTTTCTCTCTCTCTTACTATTTTTTTTTTTTTGTCCTTACTGAACTTGTGAGTTAGAGCCAAGGGACACATGACAAGCTAAATAAGCCCTATTAAATTTTGATATTTAATGGCATTGACAACAGCGAGGCACTAAGGAGATAACCAGCTGCTGGGTGACAGAGCCTTTGGTAAATAACATCAGAGTTCAGCCTACATCTTGACACCGGTCCCGTGGCCTGGCATTTACATTTGAATTAGCTTGACGGTTATCAGGAGGAAGAAATTTATAATCCTTAGCCCCCCACCACCATCACCCCCCAACCCTTGCACTTTATATCTCTAAGAAAGTTCCATTTCTTAGTCATTACCTCCATAACAGCCATGTATTGCATGTTACACAGAGGGAGAACAGAAAGCCCTTTTCATCATCCCGATATTAATAATTTGTACATTATTCTGTTCCTGACGTCTGGCATTTTCTATGAAGGTGCTTTGGAGATAGTATTTCCTCGCCTGGCCAAAGCATATCTGTTGTACAGTGGTAATTGTTAAGCTCCGATACTCAGCAGCGGCCAAGAGACCTTCTCATGTCCTCACACAACACACACACACACACACACACACACACACACACGTTTATCCAGGTGCCGTGACGGTGTGAGTGCATGTGGGCAGCACGCGTTAGCTTCATCAAATCCTTGCCATTTTGTTCTTTGCTCAAATTGTTTTTCATCAAAGTTCATCGATTGACGGCTCGCTTGCCGTCGCCGTGGTCTCGGAATATACAGTTTGTATTCCTTCAGCTTCCCACAGGGACTCCTCGGCGCTGTGGAGGATTTGACTTTGGCCTGTTCTGTCTCTCCGTCTCCTCTCCCTCTCCCTCCCTCTCCCTCCCTCTCTCTCTCTCCCTCTCTCTCTCTGTGTTTCCTCTGCCAGGTCCATGCTCTTACGTGTGAGGCAGCCCTGATGGCCAGAGGTCAGGAGTGACAGGAAGTGTGGGTGTGCTAATCTCCCCTTCGTCAGCTCAGGAGCTAGACCTCCATCAGCTCACCATGGCATTTGACATAATAGATGGGCGAGCAGATAACGGAAGACGAAACCTCCCTTGACAAATGGTAGAATTTCCTCGAGTGCGGCACCGTACTTGATGGTAATGGTTTAGGGATGAAGGATGGGGGGAGTTGGAGACCCGTGGAGAAAAATGGTTATTGTATCTAATCCAAATGGCAGCAATGACCCCATTGTCACATCGGGGAATTGTCTGCTTCACTCTGATTTCGCCCAGTGTGACCACTTGAAAAAGTCTTGAAACAATTCTGGGCTGAAATGCTTCTCTTTAATTCACCTTTGGGCTCTTTGTGCTGGAAGGAGGTCAAGAAGCATACAGCGTGCCGCAGGGTGCTGTAATCCAGGGTCTACTGACAGGAATGTGGGTGCTGAATGTGGCTCTAACACACTCCTCTACATTTTACATCAAGGGCATAATTTCCACTTCAAAATATAATTTTGGTCCACCCCAACCATTTCAAGCTTGAGGTTGGGTAAAACTAACATTCTGGTGTTAAAATAGTGTTGTAAGACAGAATGCACCGAATTCATAAAAAAGGTGAAGTTCGCCCAGTTTTACTGTCACCTTGCAATTGCACAAAGCACTTAATGGGCAGGAGCTGCAAACTACAATATCCATTTGTGCGAGTACCGCATTATTACACTTTTTTCTGGTTCAGGCCCTCACAGCATTTGGTGAATGTTAGGGAAAAACTGAAAAAGTCAGCAGTGACTATAATCTTTCCCTGACCTTAAAGGGGCTGGTTTCTCTGCCGGAAGCGGATGGTGGCGATCGTTGCCTAACAACAGCTTCACCTACTGTTGGATTATAATACTCCCTCTGAGCGGCGCTACGTCTTCAGGGCAGATTGGAGGCTACAGTGGGTCGCTATTAGAAAGTGACGAGACATATGGGCCGGGGCAATCTGGGTTAGCAATGTTTCTTACAGTTAGCTCCTTTAACCATGTGCTCTTGTTGCCTAAACCCCACCACAGATAGGACCATGGACTTACTGCAAACCCTGGTTTCTTGTGTGACAGCCGTGTGTTTTTTTGATTATAATTTATTATAATTATGTCTCCTACAAACATATCTGGCGCTGCAGTTTCGATGTATACAAAACGTAATTTGTAGGCGCCAGGGTTTTGCTCCCAGCTCTGCTACTTTCCGTTTTCTGCCTAGTTTAACTGCACTGAAATAAATCAAAGGGAGGATGATAAAAAAAAAGTTTTTGTTTTCCCCTACCTGTTCAGCCACATCTGGTCAGGTGCTAGATCACTGAAACATCACCGGAGGACAATCTCGATGAGATTTCATCACCATAGTGATGAAATCCAATTGCAATAAAAATAAGACACGAAATCTAGCGTTGAAAGACTCACTTCTCATCACTGTGTATATTTTCCATCTCAGTTTCTCAGGTGATTCTTTTCCTGTGTCCCTTAATGGCTTAAATTACCTCATTATTTTTAATTCTAGTTCACAGTCAGAGGAAAGAGACAAGCGAGGCTTTGTCCCGCAAACAGCTGAAGAGTTTACCATCTGATGGGAACTGCTGTTTATCAGAGTTGCGGGGCCTCCACTGGCTACTAATTGAGAATAACAGAGAGCGAGGGAGCCGTCACTTTGGAGCTGCACATTCCCTGTGGAGACGCTGCGTTTGACCCATCACTAAGAAACAATGACGTCTCACAGGTAAGACTATATCCCTGAAGAATAAACCTGAAGGAGCAGAAGAACGCAAACACACACTGACACACTGATTTTTATTTACTATATGAGAGTTTTAAGACAAGTGCAATAGAAAACAATATTTTAGATTTTTTTTGAAAAGTCCCAAAATATCCTTCTGTAAGATGCCGTTAAAGAAGCTGACTTGCTAACTGCAAACAAAGGCCAGGTAGGAAGCAGAGAGTGGGCAAAGACAGACACTCAAGGGAGACAAACCACAGATAAGAGAGGAGCACAGCGAGTGCTTGAGATAGAAAAAAGGGAATCAACAGATAAACAGATAAAAGGGGAGACAGCTGTGTTGTCAACACTTAAAAGAGAATGATAGAAGTGGAGATGCAGGGTGGAGTTGGTAAACTGACAGCTGACAGCATAAACATGGCCTACATGTATCAGTGGTGCACTTACGTAACTCGCACTGATTTATTCGTAAGGACGAATGTCACAGGACAGTTTGGGTTTGTGTATTTTTGTCTGCTAGCTGCAGGGCTAATGGGATAATTGTCAGTCTGTCCCCACCAGAGCTGGGCCGAGTCCAGGTCAAATCTGAAGTCATTTGAGACAAATCAGAGTAAAGTCTCAAGTCTATTGCAACAAATCAAAGTTAAACTAACACGACATTTAAACCATTTTTCACTCAAAGCCGCGTTAACATTTCTTTCACGTGTAACTGAGACAAAGACTTGAATGTTTTTGCTTTTAAGTCACAAGGCGAGTCTTGGAGAGTCCAAGTAAGTCCAATTTTTGTGACACAAGTGCAAGTAATAAGTCTACAGCGTTGTTCAACACACAAATGATGTATCCTTTAAAATCAAGTCTGCTGTTTCACGTTTCTTGGTGATCAGCCGTCTTTACTCCCACTCCATCAGGCCTGAATTCCCACTTGGATAAAACACAGCGATACTTTCACAAGCGCCGTGAATTCTGCTGTAAATCTAATGAGCTATAACCAAAACGGAATGCAGACTTGTCATTCAGTTTGCTAGCCAGACAGGTGAACATGAAAATTGTCAGCTTGGAAAACAGACAGCTGACGTTTGCATGACTGACACAAATCCACATCTGAATTAGCTCTCATCTGTTCGGACCTCACAGACCACGAGAAGCCAAACGTCCTGCTCCCTCCGCCATCTTCTCTACCGGATCAGGGCTTCTTTTTCTACCAAGTGAGGATAGTAACTAAAATTAAATAACATATATCATCAGCCAGTTTGATTTCACATTAGCCAGATAATAGAGAGACAAAGTGCAGAATGTATATTGTTTGATTTGAAAGTAATTAGGCATATTACATATTTAATAAACTTTACATATTAAATAGTTATTACACCAAAAATCCGTTTCCTGCTCAACTATTATATAAATATAAATAAAAATATTAATAAAAGCATGGGCTGGAAGGAAGGGACCTCATCATACTCTATCAACCTTTTCATCTGCAGTTGCACAAACAATGAAACATTACTGAGTAATGACCCTTAGCATGGATCCTGAACTTCACAGAGATCTGCTTTTAGTCCTCTAAAAACTTTGTAGTTACGCATCAACAGTGGTCAGCGGAAGATTTCAACGCCCCCGTCCTTTATCACTGAAAGGCTATGATAATCACAAAAAGCTGTTGTATCAGAACAACACCTACATGGTTTGAAGAAATATCCAAGTCGTAAGTGAAGAGAAATAAAGTACTTAAAAAGTAGAGGAAAATAATTAAAAAATTGGACTTAGTGTTTTAGAACCCATGTTGTTTTCTGTACTTGTCCTGATTTCCACACATATCTGGCCAAACATGCATGGCAAGACATCACATCAAGATTGTGAGCGAAGCCACAGTGGAGTCTGCTCGCAGAATAATTAAAAGCTGCCTAAAACAAGAAGTTTTTCTCTGTCAGAGTCAGAGCACCAGGGCTTCCTTCTTCCTCTTGTTAATAACAATGTTCATAGACTGGAAAATCCAAGATAAAAGACAAATACGTGGTGAAGTCACGACAGATGCTATATTATGTTTATGTGTTTTGTTTCTTCTCTGCAGGAAAAAATATGCAGTCAGCTCCTAACTAGACTTTAATATTCTCACATCAATTACCAAAACACAACTCAGTTGCATATGGATAGCAAATACAAAATCAAATATTATTGCAAATAATTGATTAGATTTTTACAGTAGAATGTAATATATGATGTAATACTGCATATTGGGTATTTCAAAAACATGTAAGCTGATGTGGGACATAGTCCTGGAATTTAATATTGTAATAAAGCTACTATTTTTCCGTCTTTGTACCCTTATGAATATGACATATCATAAATAAAGACGCTCCAAGAAGACGATGATGATGGTGACAACAATAATGATGACAGCGACATTTTACTTTCTGCCAGAGCCGATATGCCAGCTGAAACTTCAACTCCGTTCACCGCTTACACTTCAACTGACATCTCACCTGCTTTCAGCATCTCCATGCCAACTCACACCAACTATTTTTTACTCTTCAGCTGACAGTAGAACTACTCGACTGACACTTCAGCTACAAGCAGGCGGTGGCTTGAAGGCTGAATTTACAACAAAAAGATTGCATAGAAGAATTCCCTTTTTTACCATTAGCATTACTTTGGCCAGTTTTAATGTGATTCTTAAAAAATGTGTTGTAACCTTAAACAGGAATATGCCAGTGTTCCTCACTGCAGTGTTCCCTGCCCTTCTCTCTCTACTGTTGCTTTCAACATAAAGCAAAATGAATAATAAAATAAAAGAATAGAAGTTCTACCACTCTACAGCTGCCTAATATTGAAATTCTTTCATATTTGTGAAGGACTGCTTTAATGTACTTACATTAATATCACAGCAGTTCATAAAAGACTGACATCTTCTAATGTTTGGCCAGTAGTAAGCAGCGTCAATCAGGACACATTTTATCGGTTAACATTAAAGCAGCAGCTAGTTTGAAGATGGCAATTTACCCTGCTTGATGGCTGCTACAAACCTGTTACTTGTCTTAATTAAAAAGCCTGATTTGTTTAGCAATAATGACAATTTAAAGACCAATTTAAAGACACAGTTAAAAAGCTAGGCTGCCAGAAACTAATTTGAGCTAATTTGATACTGTTTTGTTTTTTTTGTTGTTGCAACTATTTGGCAGTAGGAAGCAATAATTCAGAGCAGCCAAACAAGGTATTTGGGAGCACTACATCAACCAATCAAATATTCAGCTATTTGATGATTGGCCGTATAGAGGGGCTGTGAGAAGAGCAGCAAATAGGCCAAGTGTCATTTGATAGAGTGGATACAGAGATTACACAAGTACCAGCTGTCAGAACGCCGGTGAATCAGCACACTCCGAAACGAAAGCTGCAGAATGTGACAACGGGGCTGCACTTGATGGACACGTGTTGACAGGCAGCGTCGCCGGTGATGAGCAGAAAGATACCCACGGTTCTCTGCTCTTCGGCCAAAAAACATCCAAATTGGCTGACCTGTCAGGCTCGGTATGTCCATCCACAAGGTTGGAATCATGAGCCAAGCAACTTTTACCCTTTTAAAAAGCAGCCGCTGAGCCGCTCCGGTTCATTTTTCAGCAGGTAGTCAAAGTCAACTTGTAACTGGAATAACCTCCAACGGAGCACGCGAACCGATGTAACACGAGTCGCCGCAGGCGTGATCCAGACAGGTCACTGAGAGGTGTCAACATTTAAAGCAGTAGACAAATGAAATGTGACATGATTAGGAGCAAAAAATACAATTTTTTAATTCATTTTAAAATGAATCCATTCATTCATTATCAATCTGCACAGTTTATTATTTTTGTCACTGCATAATCTAAATGTGATTCTCATAAGTACAACATATTTTCAGATCAATAACTCAATAATCAATCAAGTAATAAATTGTAATAAACCAGAGGAAAAGCATGTCGTTTTTTCACACTCCAGCCTCAACACATGGCAAGCGCACCAATCAGCCACAAGGACAGATTGTATTAAACATCAAGAGCCCAAATCTGGTTATTTCTCAAAGAAAAATAAAAAAAATAAAAAATTATAGCGAGCACTGGGGAAAATGTGTCTCTTTTTTTAGGTTGTTTAAATCTGGCGGCAGTCACCTGAGATATAAGAAATAATTATCCCCATGTCATTGAACGCTCCTGTTACAGCGTTTAGGGATAAAAAAGGTTGTGGGTGAAAATCGCCCATTAACCAAATGGACTTGGCTGGCTGAAATAGTGCTCGCCTAATGTGTGGTGTACTTAGTGCGGAGGGACTCATGCCAATTTTAGTGTTTCAGAGTGTTCCAGTCAGTTCCAGAGACACAGCAAGGGTCCTGAAGAAGCTTCATTTATTCTCAGCAGGGCAACAGAAGGGAACTGAATTCCGCCAGAGATACAAATGGTGTATCCATGTGAGGCGACAGCAAGCGCTTCAACCAAAGGTCAGATTCCCCAATTTTATCTCGCCTTCTTTCTGTTGTTCCCTTCCTGACGGTGGCTTCAGCAGAAATCAGACAGACAGAATCATCCCTGCGTCATTATCTGCATTATTCGCAACACACAATAACACAGATAGATGTTTTGTTTCTTGTGGATGCCTAATTTGTGGGAATGACGGCGGGGAGTAAAATCCAGTCCTTTCATCTCTCGCTTGTTATCGTTTTCATTATGATCAGTGCACTAATGAATGCAACCAGAGAGCATGGTAATGATACCTCATTTTAGTGAATGAAACATCTACCATGAAAACCTTTAAAGTGAGAATTTGGCTTCAGGGGACTTTAGAAGAGCTTCATTTTACTCAAATCAGGGACTGTGACTATTCTTCCTACTTACAGAGCCACAAAAACTCCTTGATGGCACTTTCTGTCTGTGTGCAGTTTCAGGGTGTGCTAACTCAGACAGGTAGCTTAGAGTATCCACGCAGAATTAATGCTTCTGAAGTGCTTTAGTGCTGAAGCACTTTTTTTTTTTTTTTTTACAGCATATCCAATTCATTTCACCACTTTACAGTAAGGCTCAGCAAAACAATTATACAATGTGCATCTTAACGCATCTTTTCTGTGTTTATGTTTATTTGCACCATCAGCAATCATCAATGATTTTTGAGAAATTTTACGTCAGTTACTTGTTTACTTACTTAAATAAGAACCAAGGTTTATTATGTCGTAGTTGTAGTGGTGTCAACTTCTTCCTCTGGGATGAGCGACCAAACGTAGACACTGAGATCTCACGTCGCTTTAAGATTTGGACTCTTTTACAGTGAGGTATAATATAGTTGCATGGTCATGCACGGATTGATTGCCAGTTTTCTGAGACTGGTGTTTTAATACAGTGGTAGGAAGCTCTGATCTCCATGAGTTCTGGGTTTAATTTCTAATAATATAGCTTGTTGATTTTGAAGCATCACATCAACACAGCGCTTCAGACGCCTTCTCAAATCCTTGTTTTCACATGAAACAATAACATATATTAAATTGAACATGATCAGCTTTTCCCCTCGGATTTTTGTTTTTTTCGCAGTTCATGAGCGTTTGATGCTGAACCTGTATTTTAGGTGTGTCAGGTTAATTTACTGGTGACACCTGAAGGGCTGTGGAGGCCCAGACAGCTGTAGTAAGAAATGTTCCAAGAGTGAAACACCCGACACAGAAAATTACTTACTATACTATTTTATTGAATATAAATACAAATAGTAAATACAACTGTATTTAATAAAAAAAAATACACATACAACAGCTATTAACACTACTGAATCATTACACAGTACCACTACACTACAACAACACTAGATAACTGACTGAGTAGCATATAGGCTTCATCCTGCCTGGAGGCAAAAACGTTCCAAGGCTCTTCTGCAGGGGAATTCATTTCGACATGGATGTTGGGAGATGTTCTTGGTTTAACTCCTTTAACTTTAACTTAATTCTGGTGCTTTTGTTATACTTCCACTGCCGTTGGCAAGGAAATTAGCTGAGTAAAAGACCCCATCACAGGATGTAGGAAGGTTTACCTTTCTGCCAAGCCAATTAACCAGCTGTTGTGTGAGCACTCTTAACGACCTATGTTGGACCACTAAACAGTGACGCCACTATGCGCGCCTACATTTGTGCGTGTGTTAAGGTCTCCTTCATTTAATGCTTGCCCCAGGAAGCAGCACACAGTATATAAAGCACAATCTGTCATGAATATTAATGAACCATGTAAAACTTCAGCAGCAGTGCATGCATATAGGGGAAACACTGCCTGATGGATGAGACACTGAAATAAATGGGAAAAAACAGCTGCCTGGATTGTTGCCTACAGTGTTAAAAAGCATTATGTCAAGTATTAGACATTAGGTTTATCAAAGAAAGTGTTACTGTCGAACTGTCAACAAGCTTTATTACACACTCGCTCTTTTCCTTTTATCCCAATTTTGCAAACACCACGCAGCTTGTGCTCATCAAGTTTGTGAAGGCAGCTTGACGTTTTACAATCAGCGATAACAACACAGGAAACAAGCATTATAATCATCCATAAACTGTGTTTAGCCTGGACTTTATTTGAGAAATTCCGACCCCTGCAAATGCTTTTTTTTAAGATCCCTTTTGTGTCTTGACTCAGAGTGACCCTCTTTCTCTTTGAACTATCCGAATTTGAATCATAGCCTCCATTAGCGCCTTTGATGTATAGTTTAGGTTTCATTATGGATTTAGAATTTGGGTTTGCAGCCCTTTTTATAGAGTCTGCATATTAAGGATCTCTAAACTGAGGATCTCTTACTGCTGACAAGTAGCCAGTGGAGATATTATAGCTGCCCAGAACCATTGGCAGGATATTTATAAAGTAGCAGATTGCCTCCAGGTAGGCTAGCCAGCCCATCTGAATTGGCTGGACAAGTCCCTGAAACAACCCATGCTGATAATCCAGAAACCCTCTGATCAAATTAAAACATGTGAGTGGATAAGGAAGAAATCTGAGCTGAAGAGACTTAATGCTGTAAGCAAAGACAACTTCATTTTTATGTTCCTGCTAGTGTTCGAAATGTAAAAGGAAAGCAAGAGCAGAAATCGTGTCACCCTCAGTGAGACAGCATTTTCAGCGTCACGGACATGCACTTGATTCACTTCAGAGGGAGTAGATACATGTGATACTAGAAGACATAATTTCAAGGAAATGAAATATGAGGAACTATGGAGGCAAAAGAATTTTCAAATTGGGGATTCACACTTGATAACCTTTAGCGGTTTATAATAAAATCTGAAATAACGAGACGTACTGAATATCAATAAAACTTTTTGTTAATTTAGGTCAGAACTGTACTGAACAAACCTTCAAAATCGCACTTGCCTGTAATAGAACCAATGCACCACTACCACTACCACCACCGTCCCAACACACATGAATAATACAGGGTGGGATCCATGTGAAGATGGAGAGATAACATCCTCCCCACCTACAGCAGCCTCAAAAGATCAAGATACAACATAACCATGGGATCATAGGATGATCTGGAAATATGTGACTGTGCACTTTCTCTGACACTATCAGTGTCACGGTTCTTCTTTGAACATATGGTTATGAAACTGATACATTTTTTTATATTTTAGCCGACGCGTAGCTTGTCATGTGTCACTCACTTTTGTGGGTTATCTTCAAAGCCAAACGTGACTTGTGACTCTTCATGGTCCTGTTTGCTCAAGCACCCTCTGACAAATGAGGACCAGGGCCAAAAGAAGAAAGGCAGCACAGTCAGCTGAGCTGTTACTAAGAATTTGAGGTAAACAAATCCTCTTGTGGCTGGGATTTACAGCAAAGCCTGTGCTTTTCTGCTCCCAGTTGCGCTAACGCAGACTGTGAAATTAGCTGAAACAAATTAATGCTATGAAGGGAAACAAGGGGTGGTGAACAAAATGTGGTCTCACTCAAAAGATGTTTGGCCAAGCTTATTCTTGGCACATTCCCTCCAAGGCAGAGCCTGCACAAGCCTGGTAAAAACCCTCAATGGGACCAAAAGAATTTTAAATCAAATACTATAAATGGAAAAGTGAGTACAAATGTGGGGAGAGCAGACTAAGAAAAGCTGCTGCTGATAAAAATGTCTGACCACCCGCACACACGCAAAGGCTAATGATGACACGCGATAAAACTGTCAATATCTCGCAAAAATACAGACATTACTGCAGAGTCAATTGATTGGGTTTTGATTTATATTGAGAGAAAACAGTGGGTCAACCTGAAGAGTGGGAGAGCATTTGCAATCTAGCAGTATTGGCAATAACCTGCAGCAATATGTATTCTTGCCCTATTGCTTGACCTTTTAGAAGCCTCTATAAATTAGCTAGCCCATGGTTATTCAACACAGGCATTAAAGAGTAATACCCTCACTGTAGCTCTGTAGCATCCCTGCTGGGAAAACTGCAGGCGATGTCGATTCTCTTGGGTCACATTTTATTAACCGACAGCGACTTCCTGAGCATCTCATCTCACTCATCTTGTAAATGGGATCTGAAAGATCTGGACAACAGAAAGCACTCTGGTAGAAAGTCAGTGTAGTTCCATGTGATGCTGAACCGGCTCTGAAGACCTTCAAAAAACAAACTGAATTGTTATGACGTACTTTCCCCAAAATGTTGGACTCTCAAGAGTTAAACTTTTTCCTTATGTCTGTCCTTGTGTGAAGGAGGTGTTGGGGCTTGAAGGGAAGCTTCAGGGTGTGGTTTGTTTGACTGATACTTGCCTCAGCCTATCACAGAAAAGCAGTGGTGGATCGTTGTCTTCCTGTCCCACCTGGACAATTTTCTTACTCAGATTCAAGTTGTCCCAACATTACCGAGGCACGATGCAGACGCCGTGTCCAATGAGCTCTCGAGGTGACCCATTCCACCAATAACAAAGGCAGGATAAGTTTGGTTTGGAAATACTATAGGTCACAACAACGCGATACACCATTATAGTCTCACCGCAGCAGAACCATGTAAATGTAGAAACAACAGATCATGTAATGTCTGAATATTATTTATTCTGGCCTTTTAATGATTATTTTAATGGCTCAACTTTCTCTACTTGTAAAATACTTTCATTTTATTTCATTTTGACATTTAAATCCTGTTTCTTTTGTTTTTGGGGTTAGGAAAGGAATATTTATCCTGCATGTGTTTAAAAAAATAAATAAATACTAATATAACTGCAGTCGGATTCTCTTAGCACTGCAGTTGTCTTTTCCTGAGTCCTTATCAATTCTCCTTCACATATTTCTTTGACCTCATGATGTTTTCCATTGAGGTCAAGGAAAATTGGTTAGGATAGAAGATTTTTGTTTAAAATAAAAAAATTAATAAAATCGGCAGGTTGTTATCTCCAGCGATATGATATAGAGTCACTGGGTGCAGTTACTAGGTGCACATAATTATGTTAGTTATGTTTTCTGTGATAGAAGTATGGTTTCCCTCTTCAAATATTCAACAGCTTCCACTCATTATGTTTGCAATTTGCACACGTTCTCACATAGCTCCTGCTCAACTCCCGTCTCCATGACCGTCTGAAATGCTGTTGACCTCTTGTTTTCACACGCATTTCATTATAGCGTCTCTGATGAACTTCTCCATAATGACCCTGCGTCGTATTATAGTGGACAATATGTGAAGATACCATTAGATATTTTTAAGAACAGTTCAGTTATAACATCAGTTTTAATCCAAAGACTGCAGTGCGGTTTTACCGGGGTCTCGCCACAGATAAAGTGCAGAACTAAAAAAAAAAAAAAAAAGGTGCTACACTGAATCAATGGACAAATCCAACTGTTACATATTCAGAAGTGCACTCAACCATCTGCACTTCTGAATATGCTTGCAATAATTGGGGTCAGAGATATCTCTCTGCGAGCCAGTCACCATTGATTTTGATGTTTACTTAAGTTTGTGTCAGGAGAAAGTACATTAAGAGCATTAAGGTTCTTGAGTATGAAAAGTTCATTTGTTATGTAGGTGGTAGTAGGAAGTTGTGCTACTTGAAACGGAGTTGGAGATGGAGTGTGAGCCATCTGCTTGACTTGCTGTAGCAATTTATCGAGCATTTGTTGAAAGACAGAAAAGAAAGTGTCTGTGTGGCTGATGCTTTGTACATCACTGTCAAAAGACTTGCGGTGCACAGCAATACACGAGGAATTAATAAATGAACACTACTGAATCTAAAGTAAACAGGCACGTTAATCCATCAGCCATCATCCGAGACCCCCTGCCATCTCACACAGTACGACTTCCATCCTTTGCTGTAATTAGCTCATTTCGCAATGACATGACAGCAAACAAAAACGTAAAATGAAAAATGACAAACAGAAGAGGAAGAAGTTAAATAAGTTTCCATGGAGACCAGCAGCTTATCGGTATTCATGTCGAGTCAAACCTCACTTTACCAGATTTAAACATCTGTCAGTCCGTTAATGCTTTGAGAGACATGTTGAAAACTGAATCTGCACATAACGACTACGTACATGTGAGACTACATGACCAAGTGTGATCTCTAAAAGGGGGAAAACAAATTATGCAGTATGACATGAAAATTCTAATTACATACTTCTTTATTAAAAAGACATTATGTCCTATGAAAGGACTAAGAAATGACTTAGAAAAAAGTCTGGGAAGAGAGTGGCTCTAAAGGAGAAAGTTAAAAAGTCAAAATGTCCAAATTTATCTCCAGTCACTTAGAAGAAGACGAAACAAGGAAATCTGAGCACAAATTGCATTTCTTCTGAAGTGACAGCCCTGACGTACCAAGCTTACCTTAAAGAAGCATAGGTGACAAAGACCCGCTGATCAAACATCTTTCATCACCTCACACCTTCTGTGAAAAGTTGCACTTGAACACACCGCGACGACAGGTCTCTGTCAACAACTGCCTCCGCCACTGTTTCTAAAAGTTCAATTAGCTGGACCGAGGACATTCAAACTTCTTTATTAGGAGGTCCACGTATGAATTTTACATTAGGCCAGAGGTCTGGAGCAATCCGAGCAAGCTGCGCATAATGTAACACAAATTTCATACATTCAATGAACCTATCATAGTGAAAGGAATGGCACAGTTTGCCTATAACCGGAGCCCTGAACCATGGCTCTGAAGGTGTGATTTCCATATCAAGGCGCTGATCCAAGAAAGCATTGTTCAAACAGCTAAGGCATGAGCACTTAGACTTGGACTGCGAGAGAATAAATCCATAACTCTCTCAATTCCTCTCTGAATACTCTGCTCTCTTCTTCAGCTTTTCTCCTCTATGCGAACGTCAACATCTTGCTGTTGTTGTGTTAGCAATAACATCTGCACAGTGACTGACTGACAGGGGCAGCTCGTTGTTATGGGACTGACATCGCACTTCCTCTGACTGGGCATAATTGCTGAGCTTTACGGTAACAGGATAAGGGCCTGCTACTGCAAACAGAGCTGGACACAACACAAAATGGCGGCCGATGGTCACAATGCTCAACGATGGCCCGATGATGCCAGAGGACAAACATTCAGATATGTGTCTCAGGGCACTAAGAGCAATCTGCTATAAGGCAAAGTGAAGTATCTCATACAACAGGGATACCTGTCAGTTTTTATTATTACACAAACTAAGCACAGAAAGTAAGCCTGACCAACTACTGATTTTAGATGATGACGTTATTTGACCCTCTGAACTCTCTCTTTATTCAAATCACACACATTTAGTCTGATTTACGTGATCTGCTTTTGATATCTAATGTAATAACTAATAAAAAATGTATATATGAGTCGATTCCTATCCCTACCTGAAAGCTAGATCTGAAGGTCAGCTGAGCCAGCTGTCTTTCCCCAGTGCAGATACTTGCTCTGGATTTATTATGTGACAAGCAGATACCATTCCTAACCAAGTGCTGAATCTGCCCAATAGCTGAATGCTGGCTCAACTGCTCAGTCTCTCCTGCTGTGAAACACCTCTGAGAGAGCAATTAAGACAACAGTCTGCAACAGTCGGGCGTAATGTCAAGCACAAAGCTGCCATTATTGCCCCGTCTGTTTGCAGCACTCCAGTCTTTATGCTACCAACGTGTGTGTCTTAACTGCCTCGCCCATCAATCATCTTTATGCTGCTAGTGGAAGATTTATTAGACAAAGAAGATGGTTGGGAGATGAGATTCATCACCGGCTAAAATAATGGGCAAAAAACACTCACAGATGCTTCCACACACACACACACACACAGGCTGTACACATGATAGCTTGTGAGTATGCAGTTATTACTGAGCTGTGACTAAACGGGTCCTTAGATACTGTAGTGAGTGAAATAGGTTGCCAGGGATGATATGATTTATGTGGCAAAACAGGGCAGAATGGCTTTTGCATCGACATGTAGTCCAAATGACATGTCTTGTTCTGCCTGGCTGTCTCACACAGCTGACTGCATTAAACATTTGCTCATGGAACATCTCAAAAGACGGGAGATGTCTAGACAGGTAATACATGTACTGTAGGGGGAACAATATGATGAATTTAAAGGATACTCCTTCTGTCTCGAGGAGATGGAGGAACACATACAGTAGCCTTAAATGAGCTCTCTGACAGCCAGCTCTCATAGTTAAAGAGAAAAGCGCTGTGGTGAAACATGGCTTGAGGCGGCACTTAAAAAAAAATCTGGCAATATTTCTTTGTGAAACATGGAAAGCTCAATATGTCCAACAAAACTCTCCCTTTAAATCCTCTCTCAGTGTGAGAGATAACCACGCTGCAGCTTTTAGAGATGACAGTGAAATGTATTATGCTTCAACAAGAGAGAGAAAGAAAGAAGTTGGCTGAGGTCGACATGCGCCGTTTCACCCATTCGGTAACAGATTTCCCTTTCTGCTCTACATACTTGTAGGAACATCAAATTTTCTTGCCAGGTTTGGACCAAGAGGAAGCCACTGTGGGAGAAAACCACATGATGTATCAGCGACAGAAAATAAAGACTTGCCTTTGTGGACATTCACAGCTTTCCAGTGAAGAATGAAATCCCAACATGATGTGACTGTGCTAGAAAATGAGCGCTACACAATTTCACAACCACCTTTGATTTCAATAGTAAGGTCGGCCTATGCCATGCTGAGATTCTACAACGGAAAGACAAACTACAGAGAGAAATAAATTGGCTTCTGAATCCAAGTTATCACCATGCAAAACAAAGTCCCAAGTATAAGTCAAAGTCATGTGGCAAGCTTCCATTCAGCCATCTAATCAAAAATCCCATGTTTATCCCATATAATGGAAGTGGCCAAAAGACCAAGCAATCAAATTAAACAGCAGTAAAATAAGACAAAAAATAAATTTAAAGTAATAGAGTCCAGGTTATATGAAAGAATGCAAATTAATTAAAAGCCAGTATAAATGATGTGTTTTTAGCCATGATGGCAACCGGGTGATTGGTCAGTCAGTCGAGTACAGAGTGAGATATCTGGTCTATTTGAGGGATTTAGCCATGAAACTAATTATGACCAAAAACATGCGAAAACTAATGACATTCTGTGAGAAAATGTTAGCATGCTAAGTCATCGCGCTAAGATGTTGAATGTGGTAATGTGACCTGCTCAGTAATAAGCTTCAACATTGTCATTGGGGGCATGTTAGCCTCACATCCTCAACCAAACCAACCACGACCAACATTCCCACAACAGCTGAGGATTAAAACAAACGCCAGCTTTTACCCACATAACAATGTTTTCTTTGCAATGAATTCACCAGTGTGGCTCTGGACTCTTGGTCTGGTTAGCTGACATTTAGAATAATAATTAAAAAAAATATACTGTATAATTCCTAGATTTATGAACTGTGAGAAGAATATTCTCTGAGTGTGAACTCTTACACATAAGGCTGCTTTAAAAAATTACTTGGAGCTAACAGATCATGCCTTAGACATGATCAATACAACCTTAAACTGTTTTCTAACCTAAAGGAGGACCAATAAAAGCATAACCTTCTCTTCCCGTTCAATTATTTTTGAATGTTCTGCGCATTTTTCTGTCAGCTTTGCATTCTCACACAACTGGCAGCCATTTGTGAATGATTGCATGGTGAATGACTACTCTACCTCTGTGTTTGACTGCAGAGCTCTTAGCAAATCAAAAAAAAAAGTAACTCGCCAACATTACCATAGGCGTAGGCTTCACTCTGACACTACACAACACAACGGCCAAACTTCCCCCCACACCCACAACCCTCCCAAGACTTTTCTCACAAATAAAAGAGGCAGTCTGCCATCTGTTCTTTTCTTTTCCAGGCAACAAACATTTTCATTATAATAATTAAGTCCAGGAGAGAACTATTTCACACTGAAATATTTCAGGTATTTTTCCTAAAGCAGATCAGTTTGACTTGCAACATCATCCCTCTATCAGAGTAATGTCAGCATAAATGTATGCCAGTACATTCATTTTTATTATTAATCATCTTCCTAGCAACTGGCAGGAGCTTCCACTCAACTTCCTCCATTGACATAATGTACAATGAGCAGCTATTTGCTTTTCGGTGTGCCGGGAAATGGAACAGTAACCTTTCCCTTTCTTTTTTTGTTTGGACTAATAATTTGAACGAGTGTTATCAAATGAAAAATACAAATTCAAACATTTGCAGGAGCTGTTGTTTTTGAATAATGGAGTTGAACGTCACACAAGTGAACATTAAAAAGTAATACCCTCACTTCGACTTCTCCGGATCCCTGCTGTGAAGTGTGCCTGACGCTGATTCCCTTGGGGGGTGCATCTCATTTGCTAACTGTAGCTTCCTGTCCCCTCATTTCCTTCATCTCATCAGTGAGAACTCCAGGCAAATTGTTTGCAAATTACACAATTCACTTCCACAGAAATGTGATGTTTTCCATTGCACTTCGCAAAATGAATGTGTAGCCAAATTGTAATTTCAGTACATTTTTGTTAAGATACAGGGATTCTCTTTGTTATTTTTTGCTGGGGCTTTGTGTGATATTATTTTTGACATTGAGTTAAGACGCGACTCCAGTCAGTCTGCAACCTTTTACTGGCTATTAATTACCCCACTAAAACAATATAAATAGAAGCAATGTGATGGGCTGATGGTACCCATTGCTGTGCAGTGAGTGTGTTTTAAAGTCCATCACTCAGTGTCAGCTACATTTTCACATTTCCCCAAAATGGAAGCCGCCTCCTGGGGCCGGCGAGGGGGAAATGGGCCTAAGACCTTTTTACTG
The DNA here is from genome assembly GCF_021018895.1 of Seriola aureovittata. Lineage (NCBI taxonomy): Eukaryota > Metazoa > Chordata > Actinopteri > Carangiformes > Carangidae > Seriola > Seriola aureovittata. Next base: position 3,751,808 of record NC_079378.1, on the reverse strand, counting down.
TGCCATAATCCCATCAATAATGAATCAGCCTTGACATCGTGCTGATCCCTCACTCTGCTTTTGGATGAAAGCTTTTCGATGTTTAGAGTTCACCTTTGACCCTTTCCTGTTTTATATTTCCCCTCTTGGAGCTGGGTGATTTTCAGTCTTTTGTTCTGGGAGGGGGAGTCACCACCGTGCCTCGTCAGAACTGAAATACTGTCAGGTTTTCATTGCAGTTAAAAATTATAGCACCTGACTTCATTGATTAAGACGCTTTCAATCACAGAGACAGCTTTAATCAGTGAAATCAGCTGCTGCAGTGTTTGGTTAAAATGGAGAGTGCGTACTTTTGATGAGAACTTTAACCAAAATGAATTTGGGCTGTCTCTTTATAGAGCAAATCAAACCACAAAGAGGGAACAGCATGGGAGAGAGAGAATCATAAGGACACATGAATCAGAAGGGAACAGAAGTGTATCTTCCAGGATTAACATTAATGTGTCATAGCAGCTTATTCCCCCTTAAAATTCGGATCAGATTTGTGTAGGTTTTACATCTACATGGATCACCTTTTCTTTCTAAACTGCCACTGTGAAGGAGCAGTTATCAAAAGGCTTAGTCAAAGGCACACACACTCCCAGTGACTTAGTTCACCCTCCACAGTGCCTCTTTGAAATGTGCCACTGTGCTCCCGAACAAAGGTAATAATGTCTCTCTTCTGCTGGTATCTGGGTCGAAAGAGATCAATCAGTCTTTGGGTGAAGAATCAGCATGTGCATCGCTCTTTTGTCACCAGTGTCAAGACGGAGGTGCCTGCCAGGGATGAGCCTGATGTAAATCAAGACTTTCAGTTCACCCAAGGAGACAAGGTTCAGACACTATCAGCCCTGGCCATCAGTGACCCTCAATCCCTGAACAATGGGTCATTATGGAGCTGTGAGAGCCCTTAATAGACTGACTGATGCATGAACTTGGAACAGTGTGCATGTGCGTCTTTGTGTGAAGAAATAACGCAGCACGGTTTTGACAAATGCTAAGCAGTGAGTCATGGGTGTCATTTGTGTAACAATGAAGCTGATGCATATTTTGCCAGCTGAGTTTAATATTAATGCACCGGTTTGCAGCGGCTTCAATAAGTATTCAAATGCCTTCGCTTTCTGAACACCTTTTTGTGTTGTAGGTTCAATTGTAAATGGAAAAAAATTGTCATTTCTGCCCATTAGTCTACACTCACTAACCCATAATGATGAAGTGAAAATATGATTTCAGAATTTTTTGCAAATTTAGTAAAAGTCAAAACGGAAATCTCTCATTTACAAAAGTATTAAGACTCTTTGCTCTGGCACTCCAAATTGTGCGTCCTGTTGCTTTAATTATTCCTGATGTGTCTACGGTGTGACTGTGGAAAATCTAATCAATTGGACATTGTTTAAAAAGGTACACACCTGTGTATATAAAGGTGCATATGAGGACAAAAACAAACTCTTTGTAAACCCTTCATTTTTCAGTACTTTGTAGAAGCCTATTGCCAGCAATTACAGCCTGGTCAAGTCTCTTCAAGCTTTGCATGCCTGGATTTGGGCAGTTTATCCCATTCTTCCCGGAAGATCCTCTCAAGCTCTGTCACATCGAATGGGAAGTGTCTGTGAACAGCCATCTTCAGGTGCTTCTTAAGACGTTCTGCTTGGTTCAAGTCTGGGCTTTTCCTAGGCCGCTCAAGGGCAGTCAGAGACTTGTCTTGAAGCCACTCCAGCGTTATCTTGTCTATGTGCTTTGGGTCATTGTCTTGCTGAAATGTGAACCGCTGCCCCAGTCTCAGATCATGTGCACTCTTGAGCAGGTTCACGTGTGAGGCTCCACTACTCTGTGACGCGACTCTGCTCCGCTGCTTCGTTGGTTACTGAGTTTGGCCGGACAGCCAACTCTAGGAGGAGTCCTGGTGATTCTAAACTTCTTCCATTTTAAAAATGATTACGGTCACGGTGCTCCTGGGAACACTCAAAGCTAGAAATGGTTTTATACCCTCGCCCTGATCTATCCCTCACCACAATTTAATCACAGAGGTCTACAAATAGTTTGTTGACTTCATGGTTTGGATAAGGTGAATGTTGCAGTGATTTACAACAGTGGAGGTCCTACAAAAACAAAAATTCAAATGCAACATCTTTTCCAAACAGTGGCCAGTACGATGGGGTTGAATTGACAATCCACAGAATACATCGTCCATCTACAGTTTTATTAGGGACTATTATGAAAATGAGGAAATTCCATTCACCTCCACTGTATTGGGGTGCAGGCAAAAATCACATCTTAAAACAAGCACAAATATAACCAACACTTGCAGCAGCATTTAATAGTGATGGCCAGAAACACTGTATCAGTGTAACAGTGAGAAAACCTGGAATTCACACAAAAAGTGAAAATAAAGTAAGAAAAATAAAATAAAACTTGAGCACTTAAGTGAACTTGCTGCTAATCTTCTTCACCCATTTTCTTCAACGGCTGTTTGGAAGCCTGAGTTTCAGATAAATGAGCTTCCATTGTAACAGCCCTCAACTTTGGCAGCACTCTATTAGGCAGTGGGAAAAGAGCCCTAAGTGGGAGCTTAGTCACCATCACAGTCTGCCTTCACCTCAGCCATTTAGCACCTAGCATACACCCTCTATTGCTAGTGGCTTGACAGGCTGTCAATATAGCCAGATAATGGCAGTGGGAACAGATACAGAGAGCCCAACAAACAATATGTGGTTCTAACGAAGTCTGGAGGTGCCGCATGTTTGACTGGAACAATCAATAGATGCAATGTGTACCCTAAAAGTACTGCGGGTAGTAAATTAGGCCTGAGTGACATTTTGTGTTATGATTCAGACAGAACGTGAACTTATGCATGCAGATAATAATTTGGAGATACTCTGGTAATCAACAATGTCACCAAAAGCAGTTACAGGGGTGAAACTAACTGAGGGATGTGTCAGTAAAAGCAAGAAATGTCTATTAAAAAGTCAAATACCAAATCCCTGAGGAATTACTGAGCAGAGGACAGATAGTCTGTCACCATGTAACAGCTATAGCTTCATAGCTTCAGCCAAACCCATTTTATAAAGACTGAGCAAACACTGTGCTGCTTACCCAAGACAAACCATTGTGTAGTTGTATTTGTTGCAGAGACTCCACTAAGAAATCCGCTTTTTCCTTCAGCAGTCTCATTTGGTGCACATCAGATATCCTCTCCTCTTTCACTTGGGTAAACAATGGCAGGGAGATGGAGCCGGTGTCTCAGTCCCCGGTGGATGGTGCAGTTCACTGCCATATGAAAGTTTAATCAAAGGAGCAGGAGGCAGTAGTTAGTCTCTCAGGAGAGAGGCACAGAGCCACCAACCAGGAAGCTTTGGCAAGAGGTCTTATATCAAATTTAGAAGTCATTAGGACTGCTAATAACGAGCACTGGCCAGTGCCACGAGCGTTGCTTGTGAGAACACAGTAAATGAAATGCTCCTCCTCATCTACAGTCCCAGAGGAGAGGCCAGAAAGAGGCCAGACCTCACAGAGATTTCCATAAGCATTTTTTAATAAAATCCAGCATAATGAAAGATAAACAACCAGGAGGCAGGATGGAGTGATATTTAATAACCACGGACTTCTTGCCTCCCCAGGTATCTATCCTCCCTCAACGGACCCAAGTGTCAATACAGGCCGCGAAGTGTTTAATCCAGAAAGATAAGTGCAATCATAAAGATTAAAACCAGAGAACAACGTCACAGCTTGTGAAAAAGGATCATTGATAGGCAATAAAATCAATGCCATGGTGAAGCTTTGTGGTGCAGTAGCAATTTAGAAGCCCAGGCAGGCTGTTAAAGGACGTGAGAATGACTTAGTGCAAGGTCAGCCGTGATCTTATGGCGGTTTGAGCTCTTTGCCTGTTTATCCCAGATCCCTCATTTCAGTATATCAATACTGCTGCCAAGGGGGGTATGAAATGTGCCGTCCGGTTTGCTACATTTGCCACCAGTGAGCTATAAGTGAGAGTACAGCGAGACAAACAGCCAATTTGGTTGCAGTGAAATATCCAGCCTATGCCTCAGTGTGGGAGGCAAACTCCCACGTCGGACTCTGAGGGGGCTTGTGATAAAAGACATGATCTGTAAGGTAGAGATCAGGTCGGAGCAGCAATATCAGGAAATCTGTGGCAATTATATGTTTATCATCTAGAAAGTCTTTGTAAAGACCTTGTAGAAGAAACTGAGCCAGTAAGAAGTTGATGCCGAGAGAAACTTCAATAGAAACCTGCACTGTCAGATGGGCACGACATAAGGGCAGCACCTTATGCCCCTTGTGTAATGTGAATTATACAACATCTCAAATCTGCCTTATGTAATGTTCACACAATTAAATAAATGTGACTATTTGAATTTGAAGACCTTAAATCGCCTGAAATTATGCAGTCTGACAAGTAAACCACACACTTTACAAACTCAACCTGTCTCTATGCAATCACAGACTGGCTACTAACTGTAAGTCAAGGCCTACCTGGTAACACCACCTGCAAACAGCTACTTAAGAAACACTCTACGCTTTTCTTTCATTTCTAGTGGTAAAATTAGTGTCACAACCCAGTACCGGGATTTGATTTGAGAAAAAAAAAATTGTTGAATATAATCGTATTATGAATGAGAGTGTTTTAAAACGTTAAACACTACTGCAAATGTTTATTTTACATGTAGCTTAAGAAATACCTGTAATCAATTGACAAGAGGAAAGCCAAGGACAAGCTTGTGAATGACCAAAAAAAAAAAAAAAAAAAAGAGTTGAATGGCACCTTCATCTGTCTTAAAAGCCAGGTTTAAAGGGCAAGATAAAAGGAATAAACAAGGCACTTTATTCTTTATAAATTGTGTGTGGTTATGATTCTTGTTTGTTAAAGAAAAATAAAGAGAAAGAAAATGTGTGTGTGCGTGTGGATGACGCCACTCAGTCTCTTCAGCACATTGTTCCACAGTGATAGCCAAACGCTCAGAGGCAGCAAGTTACTCTACAGCATTTGAAGAAGTGACAATGGGAAACACAAAAGTAAAAGAAGTCTGATCAAAGAGATTCTATCAGCAGACTTGCTGTACCCCACCGGGAACACTGTGTAATACTGAGAATAGTAATCTTGTGCAAAGTAAGTGCTTGGAGAACTCTTTTTTTAAAACACATTAGAATGAAGATTCTCAAACTCAACTCTGTGTTGATCAAAAACATCAGGGTAAGTCATGGTAAGTTAGATCGCTTTCACACAGCAGCGAAGGCAGTGAAGTCAAGCGGCTCCCGGTATGTGTGTGGAAGGTTTTATAATCGCATGTATAAAACTCTTTGGTGGCCCAGTGTATGTACCAGGGCTGGGCGATTCATTTTATTTTGGATTACGATTTTGGCTTCGGACGACTATGAAAACAAGATAATCTATTTAAAACTATTATTGTGCCACATTCTCTTTCTAACAAACCCCCCCCCCCCCCCCCATCTCCACCCCCCCCCCCCCCACCCCCCACCCCCATCCTCTTCCATTAGCTTTTACCATCAACAAGCGAGCTGCCAGGGTTGATGTGTTCAAGTTCAAGAAAGTCCACTGTTAAAAAGTTCAATAAATACATGGTGTTTTCAAAGTCAATGAATAATTTTGTTAAAGAATTGTGATCTCAATATTGATCAAAATAATGAATGATTTTTGCCAGTCGAGCAGCTTTAGCATGTGCACTGCTGAAATGACCATTTTGGTAGTTTAGCAACCTTTTCTGATAAAATCATAATCTTGTGCTCCTTTTTTAGAATGATATTTTATTTGCTCCTCTTAGTTTTTTCCCCAGACAGTCTTTCTCTGCTGAGCTGCAGTGGAGGGATGGCAACACAAAGATGGAATTTCATGCAAAAAAAATAACTATCTTTTGAAGACACCCACTTGATGTAGATAAACCTGAATGATAAATGGCAGAAATACCTGATTATTTTCGAGGGTAGAGTGTGAAATGCTTTTGAACTGTATTTCAATTTACAGAAGTAAATTAGCACCTCTCTAAAACAGAATATTACATCCTTCGTGAAGGGAGGATTTATTGCAGTGCTGTTATATTAGACAGTTTTCTAACTTGCTGTACCCAATAAACTGGAAACTGAGAAAGTGCAGAAAGTTCCTGACCCTCTGGTGGCTGAATATTAGTATAGATTTTGAGTGGATCATGGTGTCTGTAGTATTTTCCAGTGGGTTGTTTGTACATAACTTTGAGCCGTATGTCGTCAAAGCAAAAAAAAAAAAACTGCTCTTGCTGAATGAGCGTGACGATGGCGGGTGTGGGGGTGACGGGCTGGAGGGGATGTGGTTGAGCGTGAAGTGATGGATGATGCAATTGTGAATTCACCTCATTAGTTAAATGGTCCCTGGCTTCTCATGTGTTTTTTTGGCTGCAGTGTCATTTCAGCAGAAACTTTCTCCAGTGCCCCGGCCATGTGTAATTAAATCAGACTGTTAACGCTGAGGGCTGCATAGTCATCATTACACCATGAGTGAAAACACCAGAAATCCTGCACTTGTGTTATAATTTTATCAAAACTCTTCTCACACCCATCACAACTCCCAAATTTGAAGTGATTCTCAAATAATCACCTGATTTACATAAAGTGGATCATTACAGAGCGATTGGAACAGGAGGTATCTGAACGAAATAACAAACACAGTATTTAACCTCCTCCCCTGCAGACTTTACATACATACCTAATGATAAGGCCCATTTAACAGATGCACACAAGGATGTTTCCATAAAATTACCCATAAAGCCTATGTGATTCGCCTGTATGTTGTCTCCTACTAGCTGCTGAAAAAGATGCTAATTGTGGAATAGTCGCAGAGTAATTTCTGAGCTGTTTTTAAAATTCATTACCGTTCCACAAAGCTCAGCCGATAAGGAGGAAAAGAAACATGGTCATTTGATTTAAAACTAATCTCAGAAATATATAAAATCACCCTCTAAAGAACTTCAGTAGCTACATACAAAGAAACTGGCACACAATTTTCAGGGCAGAAATTCTGCGTTCTCCCATGTAGTTCAAGTTTCAGCTTCTCTGTGATGTCTTTGATGGAGGTTTAGAGAGTTTTGTTCCAGCTTAACAGCAGCATGAAGAGAAAATGACAGATCTTGTACTGTTTGAGGGCATAACATGGAAAAACCAAGCCAAGGCGCCAAACCTTAAAATTAATGTGACACTAAGAACATGACAGACACAAACGCCGAGCAGCAATGTCGCAGGGTTCATCAACATGGGGCGGGTGAGTTTACTTAGTTTTTACATTAAAGTGGAAAACTCAGCACTTTGTTCCCAATTTGAAGTGTTTTTTTTTTTTCTTTTGTTGCATACATTAGGGACATTAGGTAAAAGTTTCTTAACGTATCTGCGTTAAACCAAGCAAGTAGTTCAATATTTGTATTTCATGCAAGTCAAAAGATGTAATTCTGTGGAGTGGTAGTTGTATTGTTTCTTTATTTGTAAATGAAATTCACCATCCTCCCGTCGCCTCACAGAGACAGCGTGAACAAAACACTCTCCTTGAAAAACAAAATATAATCATCTCCATTAGAGCTTAGCTCACTAAAAACCCTCTGCACAAAAATAAAACAAACTACAACATCAAGATATTTGGAATTTTGTGCATATGGTTCCTGTATAAAATGTATGCATATTCTTATTCTATCTGAATTTTGATTTAGCGCCCTGGCATGGAAGCAGCTTGTCACTTATTACAATTATTACAATTTAATTTGTAACGACGAGCAAATTACACACCGAGATGGCAACTCTGCTTCTCACTGCACTCAATACGAAACAACATAAAGAAATGCCAATCGCTGACACCAGGTTTTTTAACAAACTGCTGCTTTAAAACTGCTTTCTATTCTTTAAATGTCAACACATTTTTTACCAATACTGAAGTTATGGCTTCATAAATGTGAATATTATCACTAAATATCTTGAAGGCAGAAAATCATCAGTATATCCAGATAAATGACTGTAGAGTGTCACATTTCTACAAACATCAGGTTATATTACAGGGCCTCCTATAGCCAAGAGAACACATTTTACAAATGCTGTGTGTGTACAACGCTTCTACTTCAGGACCTTTAAGGTGTTATGGGACTGTTTCTCTGCTAATTTGATTCCTTTCTGATTTGCTCAAATGAACCTGCACTGAATATTTATGTTATTATTATTAACCTGAATATAAAGGAGTGGGCTGGGGTTAAGGTTAGTTCGGGTTAGGTTCAGTGTGTTTAAACTGTATTTAATTCCAAGCCAGAGGGTTCCTTTAAATAATTTGTTTTATAAAGAACCTCTCCCCTTAGCAGAGAGCGTCAGCACGCATATGTTTCCCACAAAAAAAAAGGAAACAATTTCAATTTAATACCTTCTGCTCATCCTTCAGATCCAGACATCCGATCTACTTAGCCGTAAAGTTAATTCTAATTCCTCTGTCCCATTGAGAGGGCTAAAAGTCCCACCTTGCCGGGTAGAGCTCAGAGATAATATCACAGGTGGCTCAAGCAGCAGGGGAGTCCCAAATCTCTATTATCAGCCCGAGGGGAGAGGCAGTGGAAGGAGGAGGCAGAGGAGACTGCAATATGGTGAGTTTAGTTTCACCTGGCCTCACAGTTTGACCTCTGGACCATGTGTCAGCTCCTCCAGAAGAGCTTAAAAATAATTAAGGAGCAAAAGTCTTCTGAATGGGAAGTAGTTTCAAGTAATGACATGCATGTTAAGTGGTCACAAGTGTGCTACACATATTTAATGCATAGTGATAAAGAGGGCTCTTGCAAGAACTTGTTAAATACTGTGTAAAACTGCTATCAGACATTTCATCAAAAAAAAAAAAAAAAAAAAACACAACACCTTGATACAAGCTGATAATTGACTTATGGCAAGCAAACATGACTGACGTTCACAAGCTTGAACCTTTGGGGGAGGATTTTATATAAGAGCCTGCTCCAAATAAATTAAAGTCTGCATTCAGTTTTGTATTTTCACTTCGGAGCAGTGTCAGGTTTTCTGAAAAATAAGGTGCAGGAAGGTCGCCGTCAAAGATGGAAACTGTTCCTGGAAACTATACAACTATAACTGCACAAGTCTTGACACATACTGTATGCTGAAAGGCATCAGCCTGGGGACAGACTGTACAGAGGTGTTCCTGAAGTGCACACAGGTTCATCCCTGACGGTGACGACTAGTTGGCCTTTTTGACTGTAAATGGTTTACTGGACTTTATATATCGCAAATGCAATTTAGATTTTGTAGTAGTTTAACACTTGATATGTAATTTCTGTGTGCTTTAAATATATACATAATTGATTTGACATGTTTCTCTTTTGACATTTTCTGGTGCATTTTTCCAAAATAATGCGTGGGATAACGACACGCATACTATACACACACATCTTTGTTGCATAACAGATATCATTAGGTCTAATTCACTAAGTGTATTTTGGTGTAAATCTTTTTTTTTTTTTTTTTTCCATGTGACAGCTACTGGAACATACCCCTGTGTTCCTCAGATGTTCACCTAGGTGAACCATAGGTAATGCCCTGCAGTTTCCAGTCTGGCATGGGCAGCCACAGTCCATCTACCACAGAGAGCAGACGGGAAGTGGAGGCTGTGGCAGGAGGACGGCAGAGAACGGAACAGGTGAATAACAGCCAGGTAGCAACGGCGAAAAACAGGAACAGATCATGCACCGTCGACAAGACTCTCAACTCTGTAGTTTATAAAGCTGAATCCATCTCATCTATAGAGAAAATGTTTATTACCAACTGTAAAATAACAAGTTCTTTGTGCATGGAAGCACTGCTAATAAAAACACATTTCCTATGATCCTTTGAATGGGTTCCAATATAAAACAAGGAACAAGCGCAATTTTTTTTTCAAAATGATTTTTCCGTAATGAAGTTTGTCAGCTAGTTGCTTTAAGTCCGTTTCGACAGACTTGACATGAATTGGGCCCGTGAGGACCACGGCGGTAATGAAAAGCAGAGTAGGAACAGCGGCGAGAGCTAAACTTGAAGGAGGAGAAAAGGAACAAAGTGTGAAAGCAAAAAGAAGAAGGAAGAAAGAAGCGGATGAAAGAACACAAGGCCCGGAGAGAAAATTAGAAAGAGAAAAGAGGAGGGGAAATGTCTCTTTTTCCCGCTGACCCGCTTCCTCTGCTCCACCGCCCTCCACACCCCCTTCCCCTCTGGGCAGCCAGGTGGCCAGGCTGGGCACAGACGGCCCTCCTTCCCTTCTCCATGCTGGCCCTGCTGGCCCTTCCAAACACGAAGCAGCAGTAGTGGGAGGACACCAGCCAGACGTGGTACAAAGGGAGAATGGACAAGCAGTGTTTGATGGCCTGGCACACGCTCACCTTCCACACGACGCACAAGGAGAACAGAGGACAGCCTGGCGAGCCCGAGGAGGTTTTCTCAAAGCAATTGTTTTCAAGAAAATGACACAAGTGTGCATCCGTGGGGCATTTAGCATGACTGAGGAATGAGTGTGTAGTTTTTGGAGCAATTTGAATTTGAAATCAGAGGCATCTGTTTATATTTATTTCAATTATTATAATGTGTTGAGATAATTATTTTCTGCAGGACTGCTTTTTTTTTGTCAACAGGTCTTCACATCTAAAATCCTACTATTGTAAAATGAAAATTACACACCGACAAATTTTACTCTTAAGGTGTGTTCACACTGAACATCAGGCTTCACACTGTAACCAAACATTAGTCAGTGAGAAGAGTTTTAGTTTGACTGGTCGATTGGTCACAAGAAAGAAGAAGAATAAAATCAAACTCCACAGGATCTGGCGACACTCACTCACAGACAGACATCGTTTTTACAATTAACAGCAGCAACAACTTGGGACGATGATAACAACTCACTCTAACACTATGTCAAATATCGAAACAACCTGTAAACACAGGACAGTCAACCAAACGTGAACTCTAACGTTTACCTTGATGGCTGTATACAGTTTTAAATAATGAAATGAATAGCATTCTGATCAGTGGTTGTCAAGACAGACAAAAACACTTTCAAAGAGTAGGAACTACACTAACCCACACTGGAAGCTGTGAGTGTAGTTGAGGAAACTATTTGAATATTACAAGATAAGCAGCGATAGCCTGGTACCGGAGCTCTTAACCACTGTCCAAAGATTTGTTCAGCAATTCAAATAAGTCTGGTGCTGTACTCCATGTTGGCCGTTTCCCTTGGTGAGGAAAACAAATGAACCAATCAGAGCTTTGTAGGTGGGATTAAGAATAGTGATATCATCTTCCTATCAAGCTAATTAGCTGCCTTCTCTCTGCATCAATGAAAAATAGAACGACAATAAGTGTGTACAAGGTCAACGCAGCTCCACAGGTTCTTGAGAGTGTGAGGCATCACTTGCTAAAGATTACTTAGGAGCTACTCAGGAACCTGTAGCTCCTTGTAAAAAAAATAAAAATAAAAACACCATACAGTGTAGCTGGTTTATGGTAGAATTATAGGTCACTGCTCTCTTGTAGGAATACTGTACAGTAATCAATCCACCTCCTACCGCCTGCTCCAACAACCTGAGGACTACTGCGGGAGACATCTCGGTCAATACAGCTTACTTAGGTTGAAATCATATTTTTCAGATTCAACAGGGTACAGTGTACCCAAGGCTACCATCTGTACTTCCATAGCAGATGTCTCATGCACTCCATCATCTGGGAGTCCTGTGGCCTTTAGGGGCCAAGCTGTCTCCATATCAGGGCGAACACTACAGCCCATTGAGCCAGTGTACTGAGGACAAATGGAAGGACAAAACCAAGAAGTCATCTGTATGGACGTGGACAAAGCTCCATTCACTCAGTGTGAACACGCAAAGAAACGTGACAATGAATGGAGTGAGAATGAATTCTGGACTCTTGTTTTGCTGCCAAAAGTGACTATGTTCTGCGTAATGTGATGCCATTATAATGGACACTGTTTCACATAGAAACATGAATGGGCTGTGATGTGGACAGCCGTTATTGACAAGATGAAAGGCTAGAAAGGAGCTGCCAATGATGTGGCACAGTCTGTCTCATGCACAAAGTCCCCAGTAGCAGCATTTAACCTTCGCAGGCCTTGGTTAATTTGCTGTGCCTTGCACAGCACAAAATCTCCCAATAAAAGCCACAGTCTGGAGCTGCGAAGAACAGCTTCGCAGCAGAGCCACTGCAGTAGAGACGCAGCGAGGCAACTCCGGCGATCTGAGAAACCACTGTTCAAAAGCAAAAACAATTGCAGTCTCATTGCATCAGTTGGATGTCGGGTCCACGGGAGCATTGCTGAAAAATTCGTCATCCCCAAAGCCAACAAGGTCCTCAAAAGTTAAAACCCAAACAATGCTCTATGAAGTGATTGATCTTTGCAGCATAAACACCGTTCTCTCGTTTTTGAAAAAGGAGCCAAACTCATTGTAATTCAAGAGACACTGAACCACTGGGTTCCCTCCTCTCCCCATTTAGTGCACTGACTTAGCTAAAACACATTTCACTGGATTAATCTGGTCCGCCTGGAAGGTGAAGATAAAATGTACTTCAGGCCAATATCAGCAGGAAGGACAGGGGGGAGGGATAATCACAAGGAGCAAAACTGTATCAGAGACATTGTAATGATAATTATTTATCGTCCCCCGTCAAGGTCAGGTTTCTTTCCCCGAGTTGTGGAAACTTTTGGACCTTAAATAGAACGATCACATTCTGCTGGCTCATTTTCCTCCGCTGCTTAATGAGTATCTGACTTGGAAAGGTACATCGGAAAAAGACAGACAAAAAAAACAACCCACAAGGCACAAGGTCAACAACATACCTCGTCAACGACCTAAATGAATAAAAGGTCTAGATAAAGAACAATGATTAATTGGTTCTGCGCATCAATGCAAGGCAAGGACAAACCCACAACCTACTAATCAGTCCTCAGCAGGAGCTGAACTGGAAAAGACAGCGTTTCAGCACAAAGACAACATGCCGCCACCCTCTAAAGACCACTTTTGTCCTTCCTCCGCGTCTGTCCACCACAGTCACAGACACACAGTCGCCTCGACATCATTCAGGCCCCTTCATCACGTTTTACTGCAACCTGAACACATATTCCATGCCTGGAAGGAGTTAGGCGACATTAAAATGATACAAGCTTACAGAGCCCCGTTCCGGTCTTGTTTAGGGGTGAGAGCAGGAGCTGGCTTCATTTCCTCTGACAGTCAGAGGGAAGCAGCGCAGAGGGAAAAGGAGGAGGAGGAATATTTTTAACCAGCACTGCTACCGATGAATCACCTTGGCACCCGCTATCTCCAGGGGGCAGTCTCTGACGGGTGGGGTGAGAGGTGCTTGTTTCAGGTTGGAAGAAGAGGAAAACCAAACCTCACTTACCTAGAAAGAGAGACAGAGAGACAGCAAGACGTAAATCATGTGATACATGTGAAGATTTAAGCTCTAGAGGACTTTAAAAACAGACACATACATTAGATAAATAATTTGTCTAGGGAAAAGAGGTTTTTTCTAACAACATCACTGCAGGAAGCAAACTTTCATGGACTGCTTATACAATGAAAACTTACAATTTCTTGTACATAAAAAAACAAAAACCTTCCAGGTTTGATGCACAGCAGAGTATAAAACTAAAGCTCTGTCTTTAAGAAGTAATGCCAATATTCAACAACTTTAAAGAATCTTCTTTATGTCGACTTGTATCAGGGTGGAATGAGCCTCAGAAAATTAATTTAGATTAGTATGCGACAGAGACACTTCAAATGAGGCATAAACTCTGCGGGCAGCTGTTGACTGTTGCTTTAGAACGAAAGAGTGCAATCAGACAAACAGACCTACATGGTAGTTTTCATGGCTCACTGATCAACAGGGAGGAGGATGTTGTCCAGCCTCAAGTTCTGAAACCCAACGATCAGCTGCCGCTCACATGCTTACTGCTCTGTGTGGTAGCTGCAGCGCTGGCTTTCACAGTTTTGGCAAGAAATCAGTAAGTTAGAGAAGGAAAGCCAAGAGATAAATTCAAGTTACTTCTACAGTTAACAAACAATAGTAACTTAGACGTACAAGACCTCAAATTCAAGGAGGCATTAGACAATCACTCTCATCAAGGTCAATTCAAACCCACACAGACTCTACTTTGCTTATAAATGTGTGAACATCAGCATCAGTATCAGCACTGCAAGGCGCATGATCTTATTATATATTGGTGAAACAAAAACACTGTAGAAAAAGACGAGCGGGTCAGAGGCATTCACCCTGAATTCACACCAAAAAAGCAACATGTTACCAGAAAGCTCGATCCTCCCAATACTGACTCATTGCCCTGAAATCTCAATAATTAGGAGGCTACGTTCATTAAACGTGTAACTTTTAAAAAATTTCTGTCAGCTTCACAATGAAATGACTGATGTAAGAGAAGCGACAAAACAAGCACATTCTCTTGGTGGATGGTTGGTGGACAGCAGAGAGCAAAATGACAGTGTTCAGTTTATAATTAAAACTGAATTCAAAAATCCATGATCCACTGAGCAGTTGGATGGTTTCTTCAGCACTACCATAGTCATTATTCACTGAAACAAGTGCCTTTTACAAATTGTATCAGTTTAGAAAATATCAATAGACTGTATGAAACTCATTTGGTGAAGGGACAAAGAAATATGAAAATGAAGGGAGAAAAGAAAAAAAAAAAAGAGGTTGCTACAGCTGATATCTTAGTAATGGCTCTTTTTCTATGACTATTCTTTAACATGTATTGAAATATTGTGCTTTTATGCCCTTTTATTCACGGCTTTGGCACAGACTTGTAACAAGAGTTTGTGTTATACCAGGCGTGCAATCTCCACACTGTGATCGGTAACAGCAAGTAGGAGACAGTGTATGTATGAGTTTGTGTGTATGTCTTTGAAAGGAACAAAAACAGGAACAGACAACAGAGGCGACGCTGTGGTTAAAAACACCACATCCTAATCCTCCCCGTCTCAGCTCGTCCCTCTGACAGGAATACTATCTAATTCAAGCGAGCGTAAAACATGGTTAATCGGTTGTGTGGCCATCTATCTTGCTGGCAGCCACATGACTCGTGGGTTTTGAGACTGCAGAGAGACTTAACCCAGGAGAAGGTTGGGATTTGCCAGAACAAGTTGGCGGGACATGCACGGGTACACACCCCTGAATACTTCTGCTGTATACGTAAAGCTACCCTCATGTTCAAATTACACAAGTGATCAGTGACAAGTGAACAGCTTCTTCTGCAGGGAGCATTTAAACATTTACCAGCTTGTACCACAGCGCATGACTTATGAATTTTCAGGTGAATATTGGAAAATTCACCCCGTGTGATTTGCCAGTAATAGGTCCACAACACCACCCCAGACAATCTCAGCTGAGCTCCTTCTGGATGTCGGAGCTTCTCACACTAATGAAGAGCAGCTACGCTCCAAATGAAGCTCGCTTCTGTCTCTATGTCTCACTCTTTCAGTCAGACAGAGCTGTGGCCCATATATGAGGGCTAGAACGTAGATGGACAGGTAAATCAAGAGCTTCACTTTTAGCTCCAGTACAGTGCCTCCATTACTGCCGATACTGCATCAGTTCACCTGTCGATCCCACTTCCCATCTTGCCCTCAGGTGGTTTAGCCATCTCATCCGACAAACGCCTCCCTGTATAGGTTTACGTGGGCATGTCCACTTGGGAAGAGACCGCGGTGCCCCGTAATGGATACACAGACGGGTGGATCAGGTTAAAGAAAAATGAGTTCAATTAGCTAAGTTTCTTTCCACATTTTATCAACAAGATGTTACCCTGACATTATCCCTTCCGTACACTTTGACCTTGCTTTGAACTGGAATGGATGGAAATGTCACCAACTACATCTGACTTTATCACACCTCAGCGCTGTTATTTTGCCAGGTTCAACTGACACCCTGAGCTATATGTGAAACCATAATTCAGCGCTGCAATGCTTGTTAACCTGTAAACTGCTGTAAGCTGTAAGATAATTGATGTTTAAATATGGGACAAGTCTCGGAAGAAAACTCACACACACATTCACATACACATTTAATACTGATGACTGAATATTCTTTTGGGGATACGAAATAACAGAGTGCATTTCATTTTGTTAATTCATAACAATACCTTTCTTATGCTGTTATCCCATTGGCAATAACTGCATTTCTCCTTTTGTCTGCGTTTTGTCTTCAGTTTCATATAATCTCAATACAGTGTGCTGCGTAAAAACCTGTCAAAATAGGGGGCCTCGTACATATACACATATATGTATATGTGTGTGTGTTAATAAATACAAGCTGCTGTACTGAGTGCATGGCTTAAATAAACCAGTTAGGGCAAAGGATGGATGGATGGATGGATGGAAACCCCAAGCAGTCCTCCCTGCAGGGATGCAGCTGTTGGCAGGGAGCTCTCCGTCTATCTCCGCCTCCCCATAGCCGTGTCGCCCCAGTCAACTGCATGGCCAATCATTGGAAAGCACTTACTTTCTCAACAGATGGGAGGACACCCTTGCCAAAGTTTTGGAGTGATGCCCCTGTGACCTCTTGGAGCTCCCTGAGAGAGAGCCCGTCTGCTAACTCCTGCTGTGGCACTCTCCCAGGGTCATAAGAGGTTAGTTTGCAGTGGACACAGGACAAATCACTGGCACGGGCCTGCAGTCACTGCAGTCAATTGTGTGTGGTGCCCATGCACAGTACACCTGTGACTCTGCAAGTAGCTCTGCAGTGCATTTCCATGTCAGGGCCTGCGAGCTTGCCAACAGATGCACAAAATGACGATGAAAGAACATGCGGGTGATATCTCATTCACTTAATGAGGTAATATTTTAATTTGTCAGTCCTCTTATGATAAACAGGGCACCACAAATGAGCTACTTGTAAGCCAATTATTGTGCAGAGCAATTTAGCTTTTAAAGGGCTATACCAGGGTTTTTGCATGTCAAAAATAATTTACTACAAACCATTTTGCATTAATGTACGCCGCTTTTTAGATTGATAATCATGTCAGAGCAGTATGAAAATATTGCAGAGATTGAAAATTCACACTTATTGGAGATACAAAAGATGCATAACACACTTCACCTTTATATTCCTGATTTTATATTAATATAACAGTTTAAAGCACAGGGTTGTCTTTCAGGCTGTGCAGATGGGATATCCTCAATATATGACATTTGAAATGCAGCTGGTTGGCTCATTGCAGGGTGAGTTAAAATACATTTGTAGTGTAATTTTTATTTGCATGAAGCCTGGTGTGATTCCCAGAGACTGCTCAAACAGCGCGCCTCTGCTTTGATATATAAGTTCCAAAGGCATGCTGACATCCCCTGACTGACCGTTCAGCAAGATAATGCATGTGCAATATTCTGAACCTCTGAAGGTGCCCAACACAGCTACATTTCAATAAACTAGGATAAAAAAAATAAAGCTATTTTACTCTTCCAATTTTGTAAAAATAAAATACAATAAAATACAAAATACAATGGCAATACAACTTTAGCCAATTTATAAACCGTGATCTCAGCATATCCTGTCTAAATTGCTCTGTAAGCAACTTGTACCTGAAATTATTCTTTCATGCTATTGCAAACAATGTTCCACTGCCTTCCTCTTCGTATTTACTGTAATGCTTCATTAGCCTACGAGTTGAGAGAAATTTGAGATTTCAAACGCAATGCAAGCAAATTTAATGGAGTTACAGAGCTCCTGCATTATTAAGAGAAATGCCAGATAGAAAATGCTAAGTACTCAAGTTATTTACTTAATCAGTCAGCCACTTAAAATATTGACACTCAGCTTGATTTAAAATGCATTTAGTACTTAAACACAGCCAAGATTCCCCTCTATTTGTGCAGACTCAGAAAAAAAAGTAAGAGAATTATAATGATGTGCTTTTGGAGCACAAAAGCTTGTAGCTTTGGAAACACCTCACAGGTACATTACGAGTCACATTTTGTAGCGCTAACCAGGAGGAGTCACTACTATACCCCCACTTTTGAGCATTAGGTTATTCTCCTATTTATGCATATTATTGCCTCGCAGCTCACACATTTCAAGACATATCTGCTGCTCTGATCTCTATGACTGAAATGCAAACACTGTAATGTGAAGAGATGAGGCTGATACCTAAAATCACTGCTACATTCCTGCCAGAGAGCGTCATAAAGTAGCCTAGTACAAAAGCATAAGTCTTAATTGGCACCACTTCTTAACTTTCAATTACAGTTATCATCATCTTTTGTGGCAACTTTTTTAATTATAAACTTTTAAACCCTTTAAAATTAAATACTGAATTTTTGCTTTAGCTGTTCCCAAACTCTGTCCCTTCTGAGCCCTAATGCAATGTCAGACAGTGAGCTAATCAAATTAAAGCTAACCATCAAACAGGTTCCTGATCTGCAGCCTACTGTACTGTCTCCACACAAAAGCAATAGCATCAAAGCTAACGAATTAACTTGCACTGTTAATCCCACCACAGCAACCTTTCACAGATGTGAGGTTGCCAAATTAAAAAAAATTAAAAAAGATCCACTGTACAAATTCAGCTTACCACATGAAACATAACTGTCCTTTGCTGTACAGGCAATAAAACGTGAGTAAGTGTCACAGGCAAGGGTCCACAGGTTTTACCGGTTGAATCTTCCTCAAAGTTCCCCCAGTGGCATGAAACAGCTGTTACAATGTGATGGGCTGAAGAAATATGCAGGGTAACCCACAGTCCTAGTAACACTGTATCTCATAAACCCCATGGCCTAGAATAAAACTGCTGATTAATAGCTTGTGCACATTAAAAGTAAGATCAGGTTTGAGAGTGCCAACTGTGCTTCTGGTCCCACTGGGTATTGAAATGTGAGGCAGTGCTGAGCAGGATAGGGGCGAGCAGAAGCAGGGCCGCGGTGTAGCAAAGACAATCCTGTGCACACTGTTAATGAAACAGCGCTGACTGTACAGTATGTTATCTATAGAGCACTCAAATATGAATTTCAAAAAAAAAAAAAATCAGAGTAATGCAAATATATAAGTAGAATGGGAGATATGGAAGCTGAGACGATGTAAAAGGAGGCCCAGTGGGGGTTTTACTGGGGAAATTATTTAGGCATGAACAGTAATACCCTCCATTAAATTTTATGAACTCAATTACCTTGAAAAGGCTGACTTCTTGTAGTGACACTGCGCTAACCTCTGTAGATATACACCAGATTTCATTATCTTGACAGGAAAATGTGTGAATTTGTGTTAACTGAGTTTGGTTTAGCTTTTATTTTCCCAGAGTTGTGAAGGAAATGTCATGAGAGCAAAATGAGTATGTGTAACTGTATTTAAATTCTACTTAAAATGAGGATGAAATTGGGGGCTGATGAAATAAATCTTTCACACTGCTTCAGCTTGCAACTAGCGTTATTTGTTTTTTCCAGTCTCTGAAGTCACCTCATACTGACTCCTTGTCTGTTCCGCT
Source organism: Seriola aureovittata (assembly GCF_021018895.1). Lineage (NCBI taxonomy): Eukaryota > Metazoa > Chordata > Actinopteri > Carangiformes > Carangidae > Seriola > Seriola aureovittata. The sequence goes on along the minus strand of NC_079378.1, from coordinate 3,732,298 downwards.
CCTGTCTATTTAGTGAAAAACTGCAGTATAGCTATTTAAAAGTGCACCCCCGAGACTTGGATTGCCCAAAACTTCTCTAACAGTGAAAATCAACCCTTTGTAGTGTCAACAAATTGACACATTTAAGCTGAAGCCATTCAGAATCAAACCCATCCAAAATTTTTATTGGCAGCTGCAGTTTGGTAGGCCTTTAAGCAATGAACATGGCAGCCTGAGGCATGGATCGAGGGCTGAGAAATTCTCAATCCACAAGCAGAGGCTGGAGTCACCTCCAGGAGAGTTCTCCTAGGACCAGAGAAGCGAGGTCACGAAGAGGTCTCCGGATTTAACAAAAAAAAAAAAGTGCCAGCAATGATAAAGTATGCTGCCAAAAAGAAGAAGAATTTTCAAGTTGGTGGGCCCATGCTGTATCCACAGGGTGTAAATGAAAACAAGGTTAATGCATTCGGCTCTTATTACCCACACTGGAAGAGAGGCCATCAGCTGTGTCGAGAGGCAGAAAGGCAAGAAATCAAAACAGCGAGCGATATGCGGGCTGGTATGCAATACAGCATCGTACTGCCAAGGAAATCTGTTAGGCTTGCTCTTTGGTAATGACTTATAAAGCATGGCGGAAAAACTTTGTTTCTACGCTCTGTGCACCTGGGCCACAAGGTCTGCACCAATATGCTCTTATGGGAACTTGTAGTGGGTGAATGGACTGCTGTAAAGCCATTGTGGCCCTCAACAGTTGGTAGAGTCACTTCAGGAAAAAATGTCCCAGTGAGAAAAAGAACAAAACGTTTTCAAAGTCCCTGTTGGTTAGTCAACCATGGGTGATTGTTTCCAGATTACAACGGTGCCAAGGAGCCCTCTGTGACCTACAGTATAATGGGATGGGTCTTTAATCTCCTGTTTTGTTCCCCAGATAGTGTTGTCTTAATAAGTGGCGTGTCTGTGTTTGGATGTAATACCCTCTCTAATAAGACTTAAGCTCCCTTCTCTTCGGATGCCAGCTGGAGCTCTAGAGCCTCGCAGTGTGAGGTCAGGATGCTCTGCCTCCCGCCTCTCACACCCCCAGAAGGACCACTATGACCAATTGCTCCAGTGTCAGTCATGTTGACCTGGTAACACTGGACTTAAACAGCAGGGCAATAGGAATCCCGCTGGCTAGCAGGGGTCCATGGATTTCAGGATGGCTCATAATCTCGCAACAAGGACTGTTGGCTGCTCTCTAATGTGCCTGTTTGAGTCATATGGGGCCCCTAAACTTCAATCCACACAGAAACAGTAGAAGCTGAGCAAAAGGAAACCAACAGCCTCAAACTCAGGTTGTGACAGCAGAGTTAAAAGGAGCTTTAAAACGACACTACAAAAGATTTCATGGGAAGCCGAGTTATATAAAAACCCTTTGATGTATTGCATGCAGTGTATATGGCTGTGATATATCAGAAAAAAAGGTCCATAATCTATTAAAACTGTATTTTAAAAAGCTATAGAAACGTTGCAGTTACTCACTTCTGCATAGCTCCTACAAAAAAGCTTCTTCCCAATGTATTTAATTAATAATGATGAATCACTGGTAATAACATGATTGGTGGGGTGACGGTGACCGAAGGCAGCAAAAGAGGATGTCAGGTGACGTCATGCACAGAGCGACATGGGTGGACAGATGGGACGACAAAGAACCAAACTTTCACCAACTAGTCACCGTTGCTTCTTTTATTCATCACCGTTCCACAACCTTAGAGGCATGTTTATTATTGTAACCATGACGACAACTGTTCACCTGCCATTCACTCATATCCAAGGGTAGGGAAGAGCAGCCTGTGTGGTCGTTGAGGTTGGAGGACATGATGGTAACGAGTCATAGCTTTTATACAAAATAGCTTTCTATTGCCCGTGAGGAAAACAAGAAAATATTGAAACTCAAATATAATTTACCTGGAAATATTTACTTCTATATTTTTAAAAAGGTCGTTAACATGTAAAATTGCAGCAGTCCAGCGATAAAGATCAGAGAAAACAAACTTAAATGAATGCAATGGGGAATGACCTCTTTACTTTTGCCAGCAATTATTACCTGGCCCATTTAGCACAATCTGCACAAATCAGTGAAAGTGAATTCATCCCCCAAGGCTGCTCTTCCTATAAAACTCCATACCCCTTCAATATTTCCCACCCTCTCACCCCAGCTGCACCTTGAAGCCTGGGAACAAAGCCCATTATTGCTCCTCTGAACGCAGATGCTGTGACAGGTAAATGTTGTCTCTGAAGAAAATGTCCCATGATGACAACATTCACTGCAGGGTGACTATTATCCCTGATTCATCATTCTCATATACTGCGGTGGTTTGCGTATTTCTTGCCTGCAGCTTATCAGCAGCAGCCATTCTCTCTCTGCCTTGTGCTCCTCTTTCTATCTTTCTCTCCCTCTCCTGTCTTTTTCCTCCCTCTGTCCTGCTTCAGCAAATCCCACCAGCCAAATGCTTTACCCCAGAAATCTAATGGAAGTGATTTGACTTCCGATTAATAGGGCTGACAGAGGCAAAACGCTGGGGCAGTGCACTACTGTGCCTATTATGCTAAACACAAGCCGCATGGAAAGAAAGCCTGCAGGGCTTTAGACTGTTTGGTAACAGCAGCTGGTGAGGTAAACAAAAAAAATCATCTCTGAGGAGTGACACAAAAATGTGATATCAATATTTTATACTTTGTAACGCCAGCATGACACTTCCAATCAAATCATACATCTTGATGTAATGGAAGCGAGGATATTATTGGTTTCAGTCTCGACACTTATTATTTCCAGTATTTTGTCATTGCAGCAGACTTCATTTCGATTGATGCCACTAAATGTGATAATTGTGCTGCAGGTCGGTGTCTTCCTGTGAGACGAGGCTATAATTCAACACCAAACTGAACCGAATTGAGGCTGTGATGATGAGGTTTAGGGCTGAGCCAATTAGATTGACATTATAACACCGGAGTGAAAACTCATAATATTTGTCCCCAGCTCTTTAGGTGGTCATTCTTCTCCCCAACGCGGCCACAAACATCATTTTATCAAGAGTTCATAACTCCCTGCTTGATTTATAGACAAAATGTCTACATCTGCTCCCACATAAAGCCTGATCCCTGCATTGTTCTCCTCACACTATATAAATATTATATTGTGTTTTTCCAGAATCAGGACATGGCTGCCTGGGGGACATTCTATAAATACAGCCTGACAGGCTACATGGCTTTTAGGGTCCTCTGTGAATTCACTTGGCTTGCTTGGAGTAAAAGCCTCTGTGTCTCACCAACTCTGAGGGATGATCTGTGTGCACCAGTCTCACTGTGATTTGATCTCGCTCAGAAGAGGGCTTTTTTTTGTTCCATTTAAAAGTGCCGCATGTCCAAGGTCTGACAGAAGTAGGAGAGGGAGAATAGGGTGAAGTCCTCCATGAGGGAGTTTGCAAGAAGACAATCAAACAGAACCTTCAGGGATCTTCTAAAAAATAAAAAATAAAATAAAAAGAGAGAGAGGCAATTCAACCAATAACACCAAGAGCTTATAAATTTCTCCGGTTCTTACTATATGACAAAAGCTTGCACTTGCAATTAAACTCCTTCAGAGCAAACGACATGCAAGAATCCCTCGACCAAGAAGAGTCTGGCTGCGTGAATCTTTTTTTGTTCTTTCTTTTCATGATGATTGCACAGTGAAAGGTCACCGGCAAACGAGGCTGATGTGGAAACGGACTGAATTTTGCCTACAGTGGTAAGGTGTGAAATCAGAACATCACACAACACCTGAGGTAGCCCTGCTGCGAGGCTGAGCACCTTTTGCCATGGGTAAGCTCTCAACCAACTTTGCACAGGAGAATCTCAGCAAATCTAGCATCAGCTATCCCTAAACCAAACTATCTCTGACCTACTTTAATATCTCAAACTATTTAGAAGCTTAGAGCACTACACAATGTGGGTGCAAGCATTTCCCAACAAGCGAAATCTAAGGTACAGCACCTATGTTGAGCTGCCTGGCTGTATATCTGCAGACTGCCAGCCACCAACTACTGCAGGAAACAACAAATTTCACAGTATCATGCGGAATATGCCAGACAATGACGCTCAAGATCAAAATGACTCTTGTGAAATTCTGATGAGCAAGTAAACACAGCATCACAGGGTGCTGCTCCCTCAGCTCGCTCACACACTTACTTCACATCATTTTTATTCATTGAATGAGCATGCATGCCAAATCCCTCTTAAAGTTCAAGTAACCAAAACAATTCAAATGCCATGCTGCTTTGGAGCCTTAGTCAAGCAAGGACCCTTCCATTACCACCATGAATGGGAGCAATGTCACTTTCTTGCCTCCCATCACCAGCCAAACTAGGAGAAAATTCTTGTATGCTCCATATGCCCAGTATTAGCATAATCAGAAACAAAACAGTTACTGGCACACAATCACAGCTCGCTGCATACCCCCTCAAATCATTTAATTACGAGGCCCCAGTTGAGTATATATTTAAGCCATCATTATCTGCTGAGTGCAATTGTTGTTAGGAGAATCTGCCGTGGCTCATAAAACAGAATTAAAGAGAATGTTTAAAATTCCCCTCCTTTTAGTCAAACCTGTTCTGGGGCCCATTTAATTCACACATAGTGATAAAGCGGCAACCAAGGATTTATAACAAAAAACTACTTCCACAGGGTGGCCCTCATGTAAGTTTATGGACAATACTTCTCCATGAGCATCTTTACTCAGCTACAACCAAGAAATGGAAATAAAAATACGACTTTGACAGAATGTCAAGGTGGATAAAGTGTGCACACAAGTCAACAAGAAAGGCTGAATCCTCAGAGTTATATCAGGTAGGTATGAGATCTGGTTCTGCTATCCCAGTGGTCCTCTCTCCCACCTGAACTCAGACCTGACATGTATCATCTTTGAAGATTCTGAAGTTGAGTGTGTGTAGGGTGGTGTTTCTTGAAAAACTCCAAACATATATTTCATTGTGTTGTTTCAAAGCAGCAACAGCGCTTTGACCCAAGTGCTACCTCACTGTACGGGTCAGTGAATGTATCAATGCAGCCTCTAGTGCAACAAGACGCACCTTTGATTGTGCTAAAACTTTAGAACCACCACAGCAAAAATACACACACACACACACACACACACACACACACACACACACACACAATACGGCAGCTCAGATCTGAATCTGTGAAACTGTCGACACTGAAAAGAATCAAAAACCTCTTTCAAACAATGCAAATACTTTCAACCTCTGGGTAATGATGTGGTGATTTGATCACTGCAACAACGCAGACTAGTCAAATTTCCAAACTTTAATTTCAAACTGGAGTTCTGATTTCAGATAACAAGTATGTCAAGCTGCGAGAATGTGCATAAACACTGCATGTGTGTTCCTCTCGGCTCGTCGAACAGTGTAAACAGTGAAGCACATCTGCCCATCATGGAGCTCCTCTCAGGAGATCAGAAATGCAGCTATTTCAGATTAAACGACACTGGTCACGTTCATTGTGATGAAGGAATGAAGCACACATTACGACACTAAGGCCGTCTCATATGTTTTTACAGTGTTTAGGATTTAAACTTCATCTTTCACAAAACTACATCAATCACCTTTTGTACGATCATGAATACCTTGGAGGAACAGGAGAGCTGTCCAAAAATGTGTCTTTGTATTCTCAATGCAGTTAATTGTACAAATCAGACCAACAGCACATCTAAAAGATGTGACTCCCGGGAAGAGATGAGGCAGCTCTGGTGCTGCACCTCTCACGGCCTCTAAGTCTGGCCATTCAGAACAAATGTACAGGTGCAAACTAGTTTGTTCAAAGTACACAGACCTTCCAATAAAAATGGAACAGCATAACAGAAAAAGAAGAACATACTTCAAACTGTGCACTGCAGGGAAGTTAAATTACTTACTGTATACTGTAGCACGTACACACAAGCCAAGGAGGCCAACTCATAATTTATAAAAGGTAAAAAAAAAAATATATATATATAGGTTATGTATTTATGCATAGCTCTAATGCATAAGCACAGAGGCTGATGTAGCCAATATGGCAGAAGCACTGTAGATCCAGATAGCAACTGGCACCAGTGGGCTTTGGATAAATGCAGGCACTGCTTGGTAGAGTTAGGAGTTAGTACATAAGGAAAATATACATGAAATTATTCTCCGATTCAAAATGTATCATCACCTGGCATGTTTCTTATGAGCAACCTATCTGTATGGCCCCAGCGTCCACAATCTGCCTAATTATTTTAAATTTTGAAGTCAAATGGTTCCGAGTTCAGAGAAAACGGTAGAGGTTACAATTTCAAGGCAGTAGCTCAAACATGAATAAACATGTTAATTACTGAGAAGTGGTGGTTGCTCTGCTCATACTCTTTCTTGCAAACATTAGTTTGCTGGTCTCCACACAGTACCACAGGTATGCAAACACATGAGGAACCACACTGAACAATTCAAATATTTTCACTGGAGTTTTGGTGCTCCCTTTGTAAGGAGCTTAAAACAGGAACTTTAGACTAAAGACAGGATTACTGTACATGCACAAGCAAATATGTTAAAAGTCATTTAGATGAATTAGGTTTTGAATATGAGAAATTAGAAATCACTTTAAGTAATAACTATATGATTTAAGATATGTATAAGTAGTAGATTACACAATGATAGCTGTTTAAACCACCAGGATGTAAGTTCATCAGTGAGACATAACAAAAAAAGAACAGAGCATTGTATATTCTGCAAAATGTCGACGTGTGGCTCAAGTGCATTTAAGAGAAACTGTTCCATTAATAAACATCTGGTTGAAATCAGATGTACAAACTTTAAATGGAACACGATGTGACAAACAGAAACTCTCAAAAGCATTGGAAGTGTCTGATCAGCCCTAATGTGGGAAATATGTAGTCAGGCTTCTGAAATCCTGTATTTCATGGGATGCTGAGCACAGAGTTGACTTATTTTGCAGGGTACAAGAGGAGTTTAATTATTTTAATGCATGAATGAAAATCTTACATACTCATCTGTATTAAAAAGAAGCAGGATTATGATTAAGAATTATTTCAGCTGAAAATGAAATTAAACAATGTCGCAGTTTGAAATCTTCAAATCTTTCCTATGCTGCTACAACTGTATGGGGAATAAATTGTACCGTGACATACTGTATATTGTAAACGGCATTGGATAAAGGTTGCTCCAGATTTTAAAACACTTTAGCACACGTCTTAGTGTATGCCGTAAAAAAAATCTTTTGTGCGTGTCTCACAAAGCTGAGGGGGAATTTGGATGCTGTCCTGTTTCCTGAAAGCCAACACTGTAAGTGCCAGCTCCTGCAGACTGAATCAGTAGCAAAGGATGGTTTTATGCGAAGCACATCTTCAGAGTTAGACTTCCCTGCACACATATGAATCATTTATTCAGATGCACGATGTCTTAATAAGGGCGTCACTCCTGGTGACACACAGTATGATGCTGTATTTGTGGGTTTTCACTTCTCCTACACATTTTCCAGCCACCTCGGAACACTCCTGCTGTGAGTGAGGGAGTTTGGGCCATTTTCCTGGCTCAAATCCACAGCATACCTTCAGCCTGGTGGAGCTTATTAATTAATCACATAACTATGTTCCATAACCTGGGGATTACAGCAAGCATGAGTCTCATAACCATCTGCGCGCTCCTTCAACCTCAAGGCAGTCGGACTCTTTGACTCCGAGGCTGAAAAACATTCAAGCGAACTACATAGAAAAAGTAATCTGCATTTAGTGTTTTAAGCCTGGTGCACATCAACTTAGTGATTTTGACTTGCGTGCTGCACACCTGTTGTGGCAGTTGCAGTGCCTTTCAGGTTATCAGGTTGTCATCAAATTTGATTTGTGTGTCTGAGCACAAGGGCAACAATATCCACTGCGGTCCCAGCAAAAGTGTATCAACTCATTTTGCTCATATACTGTAAGTTAACTTAAAGCCAAAGTATCCAAGATGTTGGCTGGTTGTCTTGGCCAATGTAAGCCATCTGCTCCCACAGCACACTGTGTAAGCTCCAATATACAGTACAGCTCCGACATCATCTGCACCGTCTAAATCCCAAAGACTGCAACAGTTTGCTTGTTTATGGTGCATTGCTTCGGCCTGCTATGCTGAAATATTGATGCCAGATGCAATCTCAAAATGCAAGGACAGAGCTGCTGTGTATGTGATATAATAACAGTTACACAGGAAGGACAATCCTAGTGATTTTGCATGTTTAGCTTCTGATCTGTTTCCTTTACCTTTTAATCACCAGTTTGTCGTGTCTTTTTCTGCTAGCCGAAACAGTTACACTGAACAAATAAAACATGAGACTGTTTTTGGGATCTTGTTAGAATTTTTTGAGGGCATACTTTCTCTTTTGTATGTATTTTGGCATTTGTAGCATTTTGGCATTTCACTATAGGGGGGGGACTTCTGCTCAGAAGAGCTGATTTGCATCCGTGGTGCAAGTAAGATACTTTATAGCGAAATGATAAGTCCACTATCTCACACTGATGTAGCCACTGTAGCACCAATTTATTCCCAGTGTATGTTATGAATATACTCGAGACTGAACATGGTTTCATTTCAGAAAAAAAAAAAAAAAAGAAAAGAAAGATTATTTAAAATTAGCTCCAAAATTTTTGTGTCCCAGTAATAGTTTAGAGCCGTTCTTTTTCACATCAACTGCCCTTGGGGGATCAATTAAAAATAATATGAATGATATTGCTTTTCCCCACTGCACACACAATAACTCCTCAGAGGCCATCTGGTTTCTGGATTAATGTAAGAATGCAAAAAAAAAAAATGAAGGGGTTTAATCTGCCCGTCATTTTTAAAAGCAGAAACCTTCACTCCACTGCAGTTCTCTGAAAAATCATGTAATGTTTGAAACAAAAAAACAAAAAACATGTCGACGGCAGCAAACTGAAATGATGGTAATTCAAGTGAGAGTTATACAGCTGCATGAAATACAGACACAAACAGAAGTGGTTTGTGTTCATCATGGTGGAAATGTAAGGGGAAGTTCAAAGAGGCTAGCTCACCTCCATCCACCCTCATTCCCTAGAAACAAAATGTAATTAACCCATTAGCAATTGTGAAATTCAATTTGAAAATCTTCGAAATTAAATAAAGAAAGCATCTTTTTAGCCACGAGCATTACAGCAGTGGGATGACGGATTAGGGTCCCATTACTCACGATTTGTTATTCAATAAATCATTAATCGGCTCTATGAATAGCAGGGGTGATGGACAAGAGTTAGAGCAAGCAGAAGGCGGTGTTGCTGATGCATCAAAATCTGTGTAAGTGTAGGCCCGGGCAGCCATGCATACTCCACAATGCAATGCATAATGTATAGCTTTTGGGTGTTTACGTGCCGCTGGATCACAGCTCCATGACAGCTTTTCAGCTTAGAAATTGGTTCTTTCAATCACACAATTGGCTCTTTAATAAAGAACTTTCGATTGTCTCTGCATATGTTTTTTTTTTTTTTTTCCTGCAGGAAACATTTTCAAGTAATACTGAACGAAATACAAAACAACAAAAACGCCCCTCATACATCTATTATCTATGGGCCCTGCTAGCATCATAGCCTTAAGGCTGCAGTTTTCAACACAAAACAAACAAAATTAAAATACAAAAAAAACAACAAACTTATAACAGATTAACAGATTAATGATTAATAATTAATAATTATACCAATCTTACAGAGGGCATTGATATCTTGTTGATACTGATTGCTACTGCACAGACTCTTTTCATATTTTGTTTAATCAGTTGTTTTTTTTAAGTAAAAATAAACACGCCTTACAGCATGCAACGTGTTGGTGAGACATGTTTAACTATCGTCAGTGTTTTACTAATCTGTTGAGTCCTTTACTCATTTTTTCCACCAGGACAGTTGACCAAGTTCTTACTCAGCTGTGATGGGATTGTTGAGGGAAAAGGTCATTTATGTCACTTCTGAAGCCTTACAAGTAGTAAGCCCCCCCCCCCCCCCCCCCACCTTGTGAGCGTGAATCATCTCTCTATATTTCATGGCTTTATGCCCTTTAGATTTTGATATTTCTATTGAATAATTGGGGATTTTGCTAGATTCAAAAGGTCAAAGATTAGACATGTGGCCCTGGTCCAAAGTGTTGGACGGACAGATCATCAACATCATCATCCTCTAGACTCGGACCACAACAGGACAAAAATAATCAGAACCTGAGAATAGAAATTGTTTTATTAGCTCTATGCTATTAATGTCTATCTATACAGCAGGTGATATGCATTTTATCTTGATAGGGAGTGGCACAAATGACAAATTAAAAAATAGAGACCATCCTGCGATGGATCACACCAGTTATTACTACATTATTCCATGAGTGCTCGATAGTTATTACTACTCAATATTTATGTGTCAAACCACACCCATTTTCAAACTCTGCCTTCATTTCCACCTCAACTCCACATCTGTAACTTTTCATGACTGCGTCTTGCACGGCTGTGACATTATCGCACTGACAGAATGTGTCCACTGACAGACATTTAAACACATGCCAAAGTACTCAAAACTGTCTCTGTGGTAGTTCCCACCACAGGAGGTGCCTCTAGGACTGCATTTTGCCATGATGACACACACTCACTCACACACACACACACACACACACACACTCACTAGGTGAAAATAATACCAGCCCTGCTGTCGCAGCTGGTAAAAAATGAATAAATTTGCCACTGCAATATCTCCCTTCTCCATCACACTCCCTTTTAGGCTTGATGATGCATCGCTGTGGGAGTCTAGTTGTCACCCTGGCAACTAGCATGGTACAGGCAACAACCTTAGACAGAAAGCCCAGCGGTGACTTGCCCCTTCCCTTCCAATATCATTCATTTATGTGCGGTGACCCTCACAAGACTCATTACTGTTTTGTTTGGGAATTCCCTGCTCTGTTAAAAAACAGCACAGATTCAACAATGACTGTGAAATACATAGATGAACAGATCAAACAGGCTGACTGAAAAGACAGATTGTTGCCATGACAGCAAATTGCAAGGTGGGCCAAAGTTGAAAGATAGCTACATCAACAAATTGAACACAGTTGGGAGAGTGGGTCACAGGTACATATCAGATCACCTGTGAAATTGGGCCACAGCGTCAAAGACATGTGAGAGGTCCCAACACATTTCTCTCACTAAATAAGGCTTAGTTATTGGAGGTGAATCTAAGGGTACACTCCACACAATACTGTTCAGAGCACTTTGTTTGACTCAGGGTTGCCGGCACTTCATTAACCATTTTACTCGTAACTCCATAAACACGCCTCGTACAAGCCAATGGATGTTTCAGGGCCCGAAACATGAGCAGACAGATTTTAAACAAACCTCCAGGTTAGCCGAACGTATTTGGAGGAGAGAACAAAGGTGGAAGGTAAAATTACTTCACAAACTCTCCGTTGTAAACATCCATCACAGTTTACTGACCAACTACTTGGTTCAACCTTGAAAGACTTATGTGAACAGTTTTCCTAAACAATTAACAACATTTCACGCACCACTCTCTCAGTTGAACAAAGCAGAAAACGTATTAAGTGTTTAAAACTTCACAGATACGTACAAGTTAATTAAAGTGAAACCATGTAGTAACCTGCCATCAAGAGCCATTGACTGAATTAGCCACCATCTTGCATTAGCGCTACCTCTAAAGTATAATTACCAGGTATTTTCTCCAAAACGATGGAGAGAAAAATACAATTCGCCCACGATCAAAGAAAGTAACTGACATACATAGAAAATGGAGACCAGTCAAAACCTGCTCATACTCTTTAAGCTAGCAGCTCAACCGTGTCGTTAGCTGGCGGCACACCGCAGACAGGCTTTTTTTTTTTTTTTAATTTATTAATTAAAAAAGAAATTAAAATAAAAAGATAAAAATGATATATTCTTTAAAAGAACAATGACTCTAAAATTGACAACAAACTTTCATTAGAAGTGGTTTTCTATTGATAACAAAACTAGTGGGAAAAAACATAATCATCATATGACGCCCCCACCACCCAACAGGAAGCGTCATGCTGCAGTGCACCAACAGGACCAGGACCACACACAGAGCGGGACAATGTGCAGACATGAACTGAAAATTATGTGTGGACACCCACTTCTTAACAAGGCAATTTTCTTTTTTTTTTTCTCCAACTGTCTTTGTTATAATGTGACTGTGGGTCATAAAGCCTATCTCTTTATATTTCTCAACAGGTCGTCACTCCTCAGCCATTGTACAAACAAATGACAGCGACAGAGACAGCAAGAGGTGAGCAGAGGGATGATCAGCTGCTACCACAGGAGCTGGGAAGTACAAAAGTACAAAAAAAAAGAAAAAAATGCATTTTTTCACGGGTAGTTAGGCTGGAAATTGAAGAGTGAGGTGAAGTCTCAGCACCGGCACACACCTAACTGCTGCCAGCATGGGGGTTGTATAGAAAATAATAGGGGGGGCTGTTTTGACGCATGCCAATTGGAGGTAGTGTGTTGTGGCCTTTAGATACAAGTGATTCAGCACCTAGTGGCCATATGAGGAACTGCAGCTACAGCAGCTCTGCAGTGGTCTCAGTACTCTTATCATGGTGGTGACCACTTGGGACATATGAAAACAGCTAGCTGTTGATGGCATGTGATAGATATCTGTGCAGCTGGGCCCTGCTGCCGTAGCAACAGTGCTATAGGACAGGCATGTTAAACGCCACTTGGATATGAGGGTTTCAGGCCAGAGTTCCCACAGAGGCCTTTCCATCAGCCTCACTGCCGATTAATAAAAATCTGCGCTGATAAGCTTCGGATGTGCATTACCGCACTTTGGGAATCAGCCGCTTTGCTTAAAGTCAATGCAGGGCCAAAAAGAGCCCTTCAATTTCCGCCATCATTAATCTAATCTGAAACTGAGAAATGATTTTATGATGGCGCTCCCGCCCTGTCATACTGTCGTCGTACCTGTCCCCTTTTTACACATGCATGCAACCAGGCGCATTAGGCATCATAGGGGGATGCCAAGGGATAAAAAGTAAGCAGCATTTGGCAGGATGCAAAAAAAAAAAGTATCCTTCATTTCAGGCTGGCATCAGATTGAGCCTTCAGACATAGTCATTCACTTTCTCCAGCCTTTGTATGAAAATACCTCTGCAGCAGCACTCCCTCCCTCTCTCTACCCTTCTCCCCTTTCTCCCTGCAGCCTTCCAGACAGATAAATGGGAGGGAGTCAGACTGAATGAGGTTTTCTCGAATGATCCTACTTCCACACCAGCAAACCAATTACCATGACTAAGATAAACCCCTCCAGCACCCCTTCCAACGCCCGCCCCCCCCCCCCAAAAAAACCCCACCTCTTTCCAGGCAGGAAGAGTCAGCCATTGTTGTGGCTCTGCGTTTCTGCCATGGCCCCTGAGGGTAAGGGGGGAAAAAAAAGTCAAAAGTCAGCCTGTAGTCACTTTTCTGCTTCTTCAACATGACACGAAGGCGAACACAAGCACAGACCGCAAAACACAGAGCGGTATTTCCTTAAAAAAAAAAAAAAAAAAAAAGACATTTTCCATCCAGCCACTTCATTAGCATTTTTCTCTCTGTATCTTAAAACTGAGAAATGTCACGACCATGCCTGTGGGCTAAAAGTCGCAGCGCTGTGTGATGAGTAGGTCTTGTTTTGGTGCCAAACTTGAGGGCAGGGACCAAAGCAGTCTTTGATTTATTCCTCTTGCCATACTCCTACTAACCTCATGATTAATGCCTTGTTGAAGGTAGATGTTCTGTCTCTACACAATCTTACAAAGACACTGTGACGGTATAATGGTTAAGATGGATTTAGTCATTTTCAAGTATAATTTAAAGAACTCCAAAAATAACTGTTACCCATTATATAAAAGTATATTGCTTTTAATGATGGTTTTTGTTGAACTCCATCTAAGCAATGCTGGTTTTAGTGGAGCAATTTCAACTACTTTCAGTGTTCATTTTCCAAAATTCATCACACCCTATAATAAGATTGTTGAATGCACTGATGATACAAATAGTTTTCCTCACCTAAGCAGGTGTTCAGACTGAGAACGGTGTTGTTAAAAGAGATGTGGTGGTGTGGGTGTGTTGCCACAGGTACTAGTGACAAGATGAAACACCATCCAGGATGCTGAGTTTAAGTAACATATAATACTGTGGAACAAGATTTTACAACTCTGGAAAATGATCACAGCACCATTTCTTTTGTATGCAGAGTTGATATCCTGGCCTGATGATTGCTCTAAAGTTAAGGTCAGAGGGTCAACATCCTCTGGAAACTAAGAATTTCTGCAAATTTGACCCCAGATAAATCAAATATCTTGCTCTAAATCAAACTGATGGATGGGTGAACTAACCACAGATGAACTAACATCATTGCCCTTGGGCTCTGTGGGTAGCAGGACAACAGGAACATGCAACCTTATTTGATGCAGCCCACAGATGTGTGTGTTAAGATTAAGACCACTAATCTAGCTTCAGTAGCGCAGTATAAGTGAGAGCTATGCCGTGCTTGCTATGGTGCAAAGATTACTTATCTGCCGCTTATAAAAAAAGACTCTAGCTATAGCCTGCCAGCGAAGGGCATTTCCATTTAAAAACAATTGGATCTCGCAGACAATGGCTGCTCATTGTAGTGCAGCCAGTGAAAGGTGCCCCTGCCTCTTGGCAGGGTTACAGCTGCTTACAGTCCTGCTACACCCCCTGTGCTCAAGGTTAAACTGACCTGGAGACTCTACGTGGGCTGGTGGGCACTTGGCCACACAGTGTTAGCAAAACATGAGGCTTGATAAATGAACTCATCCATCTTTGTTGAGCCCTGCCACATATAGTTTGCCTTAGAAAAGGCTACGAAGCGGCAATAATTAAGGCAGCCTGAATAAAGGTGTTTCAGCGATAGTTATAACTAACAAGAACGATGATGATTAAAGGTAGAGGTGTGATTAAACCACGCTCTGAGGGGGTGCTTTGAAGACAAGCACGATTAATGTTATTTTTAAGAAAAACCAAACCAATAATCACAGGCCTTGAAGAGAGCCTGTAGCAAACCTCAACACAAACAGAGGGCAAACAAATTATGACTGTTTCATTCTGACAGCTTTAATGTTTAAATACTTGGAACACTTAGCGAGGCAGGGACGGCAGAGTTTTAAAGGAAAATCCAACCTAGGTCTTATCTTTATAGATTGAGCCATTAATCCTATTGGTTCACAATCTAATCACCTGTGTTTTTTTAATAGTGAGATGAATAAAAATTGTGTTGTTTTGTTTCAATGATTATTTCATTTCATTCAGAGATAAATGGTCATTCGGCGCTCCAGTGTGTGCAACAGCAGCTCAAGGGGCAACACTGCTAGCAAAGCAAAAAATGAGGATGTGAGCTGATGTTCCAGGGTGAAAGGTCAGTGGGAAGAAGTTGGTGGTGCGAGTTTGACAAGTGGAGTAATTGATCATGAGGGAGTCCACTCTCCGTGTTACTTTCTCTGGTCCCACACTGCAAACTGAGGAAGCTGATGCGAATCTGGAAAAGGAGGCATCAGCAAGATTCTTTGCAATGTGGCCAATGTTCTTGGTATTTATACCCGTTGCTTTCTCTCCCTTTTTTTGCCTTTTATTCCTCCAAAACAAACAAACAAAAAAACCCAGACCTGTGGAATCCAGATGCCGTTTTGTCTGTGAGCCACCAGAGGCATCACTTATTTTTCAGGGGGAAAAACTTTCAATCAACTCAAAGTAGTTCTGGTATGCAGTGGAAGACAGAGGAAGGTACACAGCTTCCTGAGTGTAAATCTTCTACCTGAGGCCGTGTTTCACATCATCTAGGAGTTGGCAGAGCTCCACAGCCCGTCTCTCTCCGGCACCTGGCATCTTCATTACCAGTGGTCGATATGACTTAGCACTCACCTGCCTTGTTTGCTTGCAAGTGTAGACTTTAACTTCACAACAGCCACTAAAAGCTAACAACCTCACTGGGTAACACGTCAGGATCGAGCCTTTTCAATTTCAGCGTAAGATACGATGCGTCAGCTGAAGGTGTAACGTTGGGTCTTAAAGCCGGTGGTCTAAATCGAAGGTCAGATCAAACAGTGATTAGCCGATCATTGACTGTTGAGTCAAGGCTCTAACAGATGGTTTGACAGTTGTACTACAGTGACTCAAAGCAGAGCATCCTGTTACTCCTGAAGAAAGAAAAAGGAAAAGCTTTCTCCAGCAATTTCCCCGAAAAGATTTTTTGGATAAATCCCTCTTAAAAGCTGTGCTATTCGTATTCTTAGAAAAATGGGTATCTGCTGGAGTATTTGCCAATAAAATCTTAACACCTCATTATTTTAACAAAGGCACAGTCACTTTTATTTTCTAGCATCCAACACTTCCCATGAGGTTTGACAAGCCTAATGGGAGGTAGGGTAGAATCAGATGAAGCATGAAAACAGTCAGCCCTTAAAACCAGCTGAGCTTCGGGGAGTGGGTGTGTTTAGCTGGCTGTTAGCATAAGCTTCCTATCATGTCCTACTGAAAGCAAAAATTTCTGAGTACCTGCCAAAAACATCAGGCACTGCATGTGCCATTACGTTGCACAGCCACTGAATAATAGCCAGGTTTTGAGCAATTAGTAAGGGACAGGAAAACAATTAACATCCATGTGTTAGATGTGCTAAATACCTACTACCAGCAGCCACACAAGCAGCTATTCACTATCACAAACACACATAATGATATATTTCTGGTCAGATAATGACAGCAGTTTAGAAAAATGTAATTGCATTGTAAATATCCTGAACTATAGATGAGTGGCTAAGGGAAAAAAACAACCTAAATTTTCTGCACAATCCCCCCAGAACAGCTTCAGAGCTCAGAGAATCGAGTGTTGGAACATCTTCTTTAAAAAGATGGTGGTGGAAAGCTCTGTCTGACAGTTCAATCACAGCAGCTTTTATAACAGTCAACGCTTTGACTAAAACCAGTTCATTCCAAAAAGGGAGGAGGCACAATCACTGCTCACCTACGCTGAGCTTCCACATCGAGTTGCCGCTGCACAAACGAGATGCGGCACGCTTTATGTTCAGTCGTGACCCACACAGGCGTTTAATTAGGCTGAGATCTGGTGACTGAGAAGGCAGCAGAAAAAAATCCCCCCCCCCCCCCCATGCTCTGAACAGGAGCTTAATGTTTCTACACCATTTTATTCAGGTGTGTCCTTTGTCACTTGTCTGTAATAGTCAACTACTCTATCCTACTGTATAATTGCTGTATCTGTCGGTTAATGACTGAGGACAGTTTCGATGACCCCGCTGTCACACATCCAGCGCTCGCCTACAGCGGCATCAGCAACACACTCCAGGCGAACGTGGTTCCAAGGTGAAAGTCACTGCAGCACAATGACTCAGTCTCTGCTGGCATCAGTGGGCAACTGGGGCACAAATACTTTTTCACTCTATGACTCCCCATGGCTCAGTTTTTATCACCACAACTGCCACTCTTTGACGCATTCCTTCAGCGGAGGAGCACAAGTCCGCTTTCTGCTCTGACAGCATGCTATAAAATGTGAGCTAATCCATAATGTCCTCTGCTCCTTGTCCAAAACGCCAGTGTCAACTCTGATAACTGGCTGAGTTGTAGTGATGATGCTCCCCTTACCTGCCTGACACGGAGGGAGGGCAGTAAGACATATCACGTTTTCTCACATAGATTTTTAAATAACACCCCGAACAATAAATGAGAGGAAATGGGTGCAGACAGAAAAAATAAAAATAAAAAATGAAAAAAAGTCAAATCCTAATCAAATGAGGGGAATGATTTTGGATCTTTCTATTGTCATCTACTCTATAGTGATTGTGTGTAAAGATACGCTGGTTCCAGGAGTCTGAAACGTTGCCCACATCTCCGATTTGTTCAGTAATTCAAGTAGATCTGGTGTTGAGCTCCACTGACAGCTCCTTCCCCCACAAATCAGAGCTTTGTGGGTAGGATTACCGTAAGAATGGGGACATAATTTTCCTACACAGATTTTCCGTGAGAAAAAAAAAAAAAAACAACAGCAAAGGAATCATGGCCACAAAAATGGTGACAAGCGTGGATGAGACTGATGCAACCGTACAGATCGTCACATTAAACTGACGTAGAGAAAAAACACTTCTTAAATCAACGTAGTTCTTGTTTATACCATTAAGTCGACTTATGTGAAAACTGAAACTGATATATGGATGGAACGACAGATATGACAGTTACTACTGATGTAAAATGGCATCTCAGTCTGATTATAAGCGTAGTGCAAAATAATATTAGTTCAGATTTAGTCTATCCGACAGACTCCATCTTAAAAACGGAGTAGGATTTACAGGCCTACAATCTCAGCTGTGGTAAAATTATTAGTTTACTTCCCAAAACTTGGCTTGAATTTGTTAAGAGATGCTGAAATGTTTTTCTAGCATATATTGGCAATAAAATCAGAGGCGTACCTCTACTCTGAGCTTGACAACTGCAAAAGGTCTAGTACTCTCGGTGCTCAAGTAGCACAAAAAAGGTCTCCAGCAGCGGGGCTGTAGTGAAGCAAGTGTGCCTGTGTTGCAGAAACCCCCAGTTTCATTGGGTAATGTATCCCATCAATCCCTGTCAGTAGCAAATGCACAGTAATACATTTTGTATTGGATGTGGTCACTCTATTAGCCCCTTCAGCTTTACATAACCCAGCTATGCTTTGATCTGCAATGATGTGTTAGGGCAGACATGCATGAGTGACTGCTTCAGCGCGAGTCCTGGACCAAATGGCAGGAATGGAATACTGGATGGATTTAACAGCCTGGTTTTATTGCACACATCCACTTTCACTGTCATGAAAATCCACTTTGTTTGCTTTTCCTATGATGGAACGCCATACTGGTTTCAAATGATGTATCGTTTGCATAATTTGCAAGAATTTTCTTTTATTTTGCATTCATCTCTTGAAAATTATTCACTGCTGTGGCGTTTCTGCTTTGTTCCAAGCTTCAGGTGTTTATCAGCTGATGTGTCTTGCTCTTCTTCGCATTTCGTGTTGATGAAGGTTTAGTTCTGGGAGATCGGTAACACTCAGCAGAATCACAAGTAAGATGACTGGCAAAGTCGGTCCAGAAATGTTCAAGTGATGTTGCCAGTTTTTATTCTGGCATAGAATCAGAGCAAAGAGGCTGAAACTGGAAACAGAATTTTGTACAACACCTGGAAACGCCAACTGCTTCGTCTGTTGTCTTATGATAAAATTTTATCTTGAAGTTTAAATTTTTTTCTAATTAGTGACTTGAGCAGACAATGGTCAATGTACTACGACTGCCAGGGAGGTTTTGTTTTCACCTGTGTCTGTCAGCAGGATTACGCAAAAAGTGCTGAACCGATTTGCACCGAACTTGGAAGGAAGGGGGGAACGGACCAGAAGAAGAAGACATTACATTTTGGGGCAGATCTGGTTCATTTACTGTGAATGTGAATTGTTTTTTCTCTGAAGTCTGGTGCGGTCTGTTGTTTGTTTGCTCTCCGACTGACCTTCCACTTAGTGATGTGGAGCACTACTCAGACTGAGAAAACAGTTGAATATTGTCTTCCGTGACTCCCGAGGAGTTTTAATATCAGCTTTGGCTCGGAGTCAACAAATTCATGAAGTAAGGTAAGTAGAGTGAGTCTCCATAACGTCAGATAAACAAAAGACTTCTGGTCTTAAAAGCATATCTTTGCCTCTGTTGGTTAAAGTTCAGCCTATTCTTTCATCCGTCTCTCTAAGGTTTCCCCAACTTCATGAAAGTGAAACGCACAATTGCTGGAGTAAGAGCGAATGTCTCCGTTTTCAAGCATAATATTTTAATTCAAGTTTTGCTCTGTCTCCGTCCATCAAACTGGTTTCCAGCAGTCCAGTTAAAACCACTGCTCTCCAGAAGCCCAGCCATGTATGTCAGGTGAGTGCAGTGAGTGATTAGCTGCTGAATACAGTGGAGTATTTAGCAGTTGATTTGGTGGAGACCAAAACAGAACCAAAAGAACTGTGAATAATATGTTTATATATGTTTAAATTGGCAATTGTTCATCAACATGTTCACCATAACCCTAAATCTTTATGAAATGATCATATATGTCAATGTTTCAGCTTGTTCTACTGCCCCCAAGTGGCAAAAAAGAAAAATTGTTGATGCAGCTTTAAAAATTAACACTTCTTTTCTTTTGATTTACAGAACAAACATTTGTTTTCCTCTGCCACTGCAGCAGAACATACATCTGAATATTGGTTCCACTCTTTGTGTGCTACCGGATGTCTTCTGTCACTGGTGGCTCTGATGCTTTTTGCATTTTAACTGCGGTGCCACTTTATCTCAATCCTTTGTGCAATTTTGCTGGCTCCATTACCTTTTCTCAACAAGCCCATTGTTTGCCAATGTGCTAATGTCTGAATTCGAGTTGTTCGGCTATTGTTGCTACGCGGTGTCGCTAAATGAATATGCCTCACTGACAATACACCGCATTATGCATATTCCGTCTTCTCAATTTATGGATAACAGCTCATGCCATTCACACGCAGACTTGTGATACAAGGATACTTCCCTAGATCTTCCCATCAACAATCACGACAAGCCTAGATACCTCTCTGCACAAAAAAAATAGATAAAAAAAACGCAGAAGCTGGTCCAAATCTGCATTAAGACAAGAACATGCACATTCAGGGCTTTTTCAGGCTTTTGTAAACTTCCAGAAGTACGTTAGCAATCTGTCTTCTCCCAAATTACACCATCGCTTGCCAAGTCGTTGCCATATCTCTCCTCTTTGTTCCTTCAGCTCATTTTGACGTGCTCTGGGCAACTTTCACATCTGCCTTTGTGGTTTGGTTGAGTCCCAGCCAAACTCGAGAACGGAAGATTCATGAAGAACAGTGTCTGGTAATTTTCATCACCTTCTATTCAAGACTTTTTAAGATATTTTACTGCTCATTAGAATGTGGAGTAGCACAGATTAATTATTGGGAAAAATGTGTTTGAAATCTGAGCACACAGATTGCATGAGTGGTTTAACATTTTACAGGAAGCACAGTGCACCCGATCATTTCAGAGACTTTTGCAAAAATAAACCTGCAGACACCATTAAGAAACGCTTCTCTGGTTTAACTGGAACCAAAACACGACATGGTCACAACACAACCCATTTCCTGTTTTAATATCGGGCAATACATACAATTCTTCAACCACTTTCCCATTCACTTGAAAGGGGGAGTTGTCTCAGACTTTTGGACCCCACTGTATGTGTAATTTTCAGAAGATAGCGTTGGTATTTAAAGTAGCAGAATGGTATTTGTAGGATTGAGTCAAAAAAAAAAAAAAAAAAAGGGAGGGGGGGACTACAGCTTGTACATCATAATGAGGGGATTTGTTGACAATGAGAAAAATGCAGAATATCACCAGCCTCATCCTTAAAATTGCCCACTGCAAGCCTAAACTGAGAGCTGACTGACACCATAGTTTTGCCAAGCATGATCCCACTTAAAAAATAAATAAATAAAAAAAAGGAACGAGCTGCTTTCAGTTTTTTTTGGAGCCATTTTACCATGCCAACAATGTGACAATCCTATTCTTCTGTCCCCACTGCCAGCTGTGCAAATTTGATTGTGTTTCATTTCACTTAATTTTGCGGTGCCTAGTTAGCTGGCAGTTATGGCATAGAAGTATAAAAATTTCATGCCAGGGAAGGGCTGGTGGCAGCTCTATTACCACGGTGGCAGCAACAAAGAGCGGGCGTTCATACTTGCCGTTGCCCTCCGAGATAAGCATCTTTATTACGTGCTGCGTTTCAGCCAACATACAAGAAGATGCCACACATTTAAATGCGTCTGCATGTACAAAGGATTCTGCATTGTTTAAGAAGGCGAGATTATCGTGTACACAAAAGGGAATTACACATTTAATCAATGTCTCCACAGAGATGCAGTGTAAAGCCAAAAAGGGGAAAAGGAAAAAAAAATGTAAAGATGCCAGGGTTACACACACACACACACACACACACACACACACACACACACACACACACACCAACTGTGCGCATTGATAAAATAAAATACACAAACTGTTGCCAATAAATATATGCGTAAACTAAACACAACCCAACGCATATTTTTTATGCTTCAAGTCTATTTTCTTCCATTTTGCATGTGTATCTACATTGACTGAGCGCTGGCAAAACGCCAGTGACCTACACACAACAGTGTGCATGAACGCATCCTTGTAAAGACACAGATGGTGCACTGAAGCTGTTATTATTGTTATTTGGTTTATACTTGGGTTTACAGTGAAGAGACCAAATCTGACTTAAATATAACCTCAGAGCCCACGTCAATATAAGACTTTCTCATATGTAACTTTATTTTACAGCTTTGATTTGTTTCCAGACAAACACATAATAAACTCAGCTTCCAGTTTTTTAAGTTGACCCTAAATGATATTAATGTAGTCGGCTAAGAAGGATATCTTTGTACGACACAACCAACAAACTGACCAGCAAAGCTGAATCAACTTTGAAAATAATTGACCAAAGATTGATCATAAAATTCATTAAGGTCAGATTTATTGGTTTCACTAAAAACAGAGAAAACTAAGTGTACGAATGGTCGCACAGCGGCATGTGTTCAGCCCCACCATTATTCTCATTTCTGCTGTTTTCACTACAATGAAAGTCAAACTGTTCAAATGTAAAAACACCCACGCGCCTTGTTTTATACTTGTATAATGGCTGCGCAGCACGAGCGAGTTCACAGAGCTCGGCCTTTGTTGCGTTGCCCCCTCAGGTTAACATGTATATGCCAGCGCAAGTGAAAACAAACGTCATAAAGTTCTGACCACCGACCATCCATATCTGGCTGATATTTATCAGTGAATACATGAATTCTAGATTGGCAATGAAGAAAAGTGCAATCCCAGCAGTTAATCACTGCATGTGGACAGGGCTGTTGCTGCGGGTCAA
Source organism: Seriola aureovittata (assembly GCF_021018895.1). Taxonomy (NCBI): domain Eukaryota; kingdom Metazoa; phylum Chordata; class Actinopteri; order Carangiformes; family Carangidae; genus Seriola; species Seriola aureovittata. Next base: position 3,709,279 of record NC_079378.1, on the reverse strand, counting down.
ACCAGAACTCCTCTTCGCACAATCCAATTGTAATCGTCTAGATGCCAGGTCATCAAAAGTCGCCAACTAATGATCAAGCTCGCAGTTGGTGGGCCTCAGTGGCTTGGCAGTCCTTGACCGGTTTCCTTCTTATGTTGATTTACCCGCTAAATTGCTGCTCTCGGCCATTTCACATGCCGACATGAGGGCAATTAGAAATGTGCGACAGGGAACCTTTGCCTCTCATTAACTTAAGATGGGGAATTTTAAAGACTAGAGGAAGAGAAAAGCACTAGCTAACTCTCCCTTCCCTGACAAACTCTACTGTCCCACTCCATTACAGCAGAAACATGTCCCTTATTATATAGGGTGCCAATCAATAAGCTATTGGTTTGGCCCAAGTGATGTTATTGCTTTAGTTGCACTCCCTGGACTTGGATGAAGATGATAAATTCAGGGGGACTGGAGGGTGTCAGGGTAATTAAGTCGGTTAAAGTAAGCTCAAGTGACGATTCCCATGCTAAACAGGCAAAGCAAACGACCTGAAATAACCCTCACACTAGTGGCTTTGTCCGGTAGGCTCAGTGAGTGCTCTCAGGAAGTCGTCTCTATGCATAACTTTTCCCCCGCCGTGTTACGGTAATGACTTGGTACAAGACCCAGCAGTACCTCGGGCATGGCAACAAAAAAAAAAAAAAAAAGGAAAGTGAAGCACTGATTCCAGACGCTTGCCTGGCCTACAGAAACAGGGAATATTTATCCTGACAATGTGTGAGTGATTGAGGCACGCAGCACACTAATCCCTCAATGCAAAGAAATGTCTTTCCCCATGGCAGAACATTCTCATGCAGTCTGCTAAGTTTCCACTAATCCACACATATCATTTTGACTAAAATGTGCCTTTGAGAAAATGGTAAGTTTGGATATTAAAAACAGCGCAGCCATCTCTCCAAGTTCTCTTTTTTTCATTTTTCTATTTTGAGTGCGTACAAGGGGTTTCTCTTTTGCAGCCGTTACACAAACGATGCAAACACGAGCATCAAGCCGATAAAAGAAAAACACAGCCCTAATTAAAAAATGATTTTAGAAATAATAGGCAACCATTAAAGAAACTTTAAATAATTCAAATGTGTAAAAATAAATTTAATTTTTTTTTTTTTAAAAAAAGGTACATCAATGAGCAGATGTTCGTCACTATTCGCTGAGGTTCATTTCCTGTCTTCTTTGTCAAATGGAAGGAAGGGTTTCATTATTTATTCAAGTGAAGTAAAAGCACCATCAAATCCGAGGACATTTTTAAAAAAGAATCAAACCAACAGAAAAGTGTGTCACATCATTTGAAGCAATTTTAATGGTAATTTTATGGTGCGCTGCTTGGAAATAATTGCTGTCAAAAATGCCACAGCAATTTAAGAAGAGGAAGAGCTTTTTGGGAGACTATGGACACATTGAATGCTACGTCCTCACAAACAGACACCGGATGCAAGGCGCACTTCATTGTGTGAGTCACATAAAGTCCTTCACAATCTCAAAATGGGAAGCAGTTTTACTAAATCATGAAACAGCCACACCTATTTCTTCAATGATGCAAATACTGTCATTAGTATTTTTTTTTTTTTTTTGTCTTGTAAAACTCTCCCCTCCCCAAACACCTGGTCCTATCACATTTTAAAATCACACATATCCTTATTTGTAGTTGGTGCTGTGGCTGAGGACCATGGGGACAATAACATGCAGATGGTTTGCACCCTTGGGAGCATAAATGTACTCAGCAAATTTCATGGCAATCTGCTGATTAGATTTAGGTATTTCTTGCATTGAAGGGCATGAAGGATCACGCTCATGATCTCAACGTTTCTCAGCCAAGATGAACTTATAGAGGACTACTTGCAGTTTCTGCATACATATGAGATTATAAATCTTTAACGTGTGGCAGGGTCGAGCATTTGAATATACTCCAGTGATTTAATATTGCATTCTTACTAAGTTTTGGAGCTTGAGCAAGACAGTAAAGATATTGAAATCAATGCAGCAGAGACTGAGAAACTCTATTCCAAAAAATATTTCCAAACAAAAACAAAAAGAAAAACACAACCTACAATTCCCATGATGCAACAATAGTATGTTTTGTTAGAAACTCCTCACCCACATCTTTCAAGCCCCCCTCCCCCTGATTGTAATGCAGACTTTATGTTCCTGTATCAACATATCTCCACACCACAGCCAGGATGACCCTGGTGACATCATATAGGGTCCTTCTCTCTGATTGGACAAAGCTCCTCTGGAGGCAAAAGAAGAAATGTTTTTCAGGGGCTAAGAAGCACCACCCGTGACCCTCCGACTGACGTTCAATGTGTAAAAATTGGCGGCGTTTCCCTCTCAGAGTGTTTAACGTGAAGCTTGTTATGCCAGCTGCTTCTTTGCCTTCTTATCTAGGATACTGGAATAACATGGTCGCACAGCAAAAGTAAATTGTCAGGAAATACATTTACTTCTTGAGCATTGTAATGCATGTGGGTGGGTGGGGTGGGGTGGGGTGGTGGGGGGAGATCAACAGTGGAATGTAATCCCCAGGGAGGGAGGGAGGGAGACTGTGGTCAAAACAGCCTGGGAACATCTTCCTCAAGTAGCCTTAGCCTCCAACAGGGTCATGTTTATAGAGCCTTAAATAGAAACCCCCCCCCCTGCCTTTTCCTTTGCAATTATTTTAGAGAACTATTCCCAATATGCTGCTGATGGCTTCAAATGAAATATTTATTCCATGAGTAAGAATGCAGGCTGTTTTGTCCTGGGAGTTAAATTCTACATCCACACTGGGCAATTTCTTTGCTGCTCCGCTTGGTCCAGTCTGTGCTCATAAAAGTGTCCACAGTCGACCACTTAACAAAGCACAAGGTTAACGTGACAATAAGGATTAACTTGTCTTCTATTTGGATAAAAAAAAAAAAAAAAAAAAAAAGATGCATCTCAATGAATCCACAATTAAAATATTGTGATGTATACAACCATGGTCCTTCTGCTGAGCTGGAGTGGTATTTTTTTTAATGTGTTTATCTATTTATTGAGCGTTACTCAATTCACAATTCCCCGAACATACCACACTGACTAAGATGTCTGAGTGTGCTTCAGGCATTAAAAATAGCCAACACAGGCAATATATTCGGTGCAATAGATAAAACCCTCAGGAAGGGACTTAAAGTATGAAACGATTCTTCAATTAATCAGCCAATGGACAGAGAGGACAATTTTAATTGTATTATTGTTTGTCATTTGGATATTTGTGGGACAAAACAGGTCATCCTTTCTACATTTTCTAGACCAAATAATTCATCTTTAGTTGCCAATCTACAGCACAATGCTTAAAAATACAGGTTAACCATTCCAACCTTGGGGGAGAGGCTCATTGATAATATCAGATGAATAACATGCATCTCCCAAACATCAAACTCTCAAGTGCAACATAAATCATTTTGCTTGCATTTCCCCCGAGGGCAGCAGAGAAATCTTAAGACATAATTGAGTCTCACAGCCCTGGGTGTCTCCTCGGAGAGCCTACAGGTGGTAGATGATAGGGCGAAGCTTCTTCATGGACAGCTTGAACATCAACATCTGTCAGTTTGCCGCCTCTCTGCAGCATCCATTAACGTCATCTCTCAGCAATCCTCCATCCAACTGACACTTAAACAGGGCCATTGGCGCACGGAAAGTGCCATCAGCTCACGTCCCGCTCAGGTGAAACGTCAATCATTTCATCATAATTATCCCTGTGCGCCACAAAGAAGGTTTCCCCAGCCAGACGCAAAATCGCTGCAACACCCTGCACAACAACACAGCCGAGAGTCGTCCTCACTTTCTCTCACCGCCTCGAACACACGCATAACCCAGAGCTGCCGGCTGACACACGCCATGGCCGCTACGCAAATACATTCTGTCACTGAGCAAGACAAAAACCTGACAAAACCCAAGCTACAGTTACAGCGCGTCCTCTACCTCTCCATTGGTACCATCAGACAATCCTGCGTGTTGAAGCTTATATCTCTCCCGAAAACCAAAAGAGCTGGAATCAAACGTTGGCTCACAAAAATTTCTCAATTATAGCGAGTGGTATCTAGTCATGCAGATTTAGGGTTTATTTTTCTAGGTCTGGATGTATCCATCTATGAGATTTCTGCTGCCACTTCAACATTTAACAGATTCAACTGTTCATGTGTCAGCGTCCCAGTTACTCTGGATAAAATCTCCCTGTCAGTTTTCATTGGAACTGTTTTCTACTGAAGAAATAGTCCCTTTGAAAACAGCTGACAGTAAAGTCTGAGGATTATCCAAAGTAATGACAGCACAGTTTCTCAAAAGAATATGTTTCTGTTGAATTCTTTTCAAAACTGTGATCACCACATATTAAATTCCAGTCATCTCCTTTCTTCTTCTGTGTTGGGGTATAAGCAGAAAACTCAGAGTGGCTCGAGTAAAACCAAAAATGATCTGGCTGGATACCACGAGAGGTGAGAGAGAAATATTTCATTCATCTTTTGGGTGAACTGATCCTTTATGGGGTTCAGTGTTCGCAGGCTTTGAGTCAATTTGAAATTAATCTGTTTAAAAAAAAAAAAAAAAAAAAAGCTTCACCTCAATTACCTAAAGGTGAGCAATATGATTAGAATTACTTATGAAACATCTCTCTGGAAAAAAGACATTTCCATTAATACATGGTTTTTTGTTTTTTGTGACAAAAAAAAAAAAAAAAAAATGCACCCAGTGAATACTTTTCATCGCCCCTGTGACCCAGAAGGGGAGGGTGGCATTTGAAGCTACAGTGCACAAAGTGTAGGTGTGAATGTTAACTACAAAAAAACAATAGTTCAGCTCTGAGTGTGTTTCTTTACTCACTTAAAGCAGAAATAACCTTTAAAAAAATGCTGACAACACTTCCCCTGCCACTACTACTATGCCTAATGATAATGGCAGTAATAATTACTGAAACTAAACCTGTCTTGTTAGGATGAAAACATCCCAGACTTGACAATTATGACCTGCATCTCTCTTTGTATAAACATCTCATGTATTCACATTCGGCATGACTAAATACTGAATGAGCCGCCACTCAACTTAGATGCCTTAGATGAATATTTATGAAACTGGGTTACACGCTGGAGAGTTTCTGCCTGCAGAATGTGAAAGTGACTGTGAACCTACTTAAAGCTGTTTAGGCCACCGGCAATTTCACTACTCGCTATCAAAACTCGCATCGTGACAGACACTCGCACATGTGAAGTAACGTGGGCAAGTTGAAAGAAGCTTGGCACGCGGCGTGTTGTTAACGAGGGGAAGTGAATCAGGAGTGAAAGGCACAGTGTGCAACGCTGAGGGATTAGAACGGTGGAAATGTTTGCAGCACAAATATTGAGAATGTGACGAGGTTGAAATGTTGTGTTGCACAGTTTCAAAAATGATAGCATCCTTCCAGAGAAGCTGTTTCCCCAAATCGACTGACTATTATAAGGCTACAATATGTGAATTCTGGCCCTTTTCCTCTGCATGGTATTTGCTTTTTGGGTTTCCATTTACAAATACATTTCTGTTGGTTGTTGTACTTTAATTCAGGTATGGCCACCTGCAACCTTTTATGCCTTTATTCAACAGGACTGTGTGGAGAGAGACAGGAAATTGGGGGACAGAGAGAAGGAAATGGCATCTAGCGAAGAGTCCAACCGGGGACTCGCTGCTCAGAGCGTTCGCGCTCACGTCATAAGCGCGCTAACCACTCGGTTATTGGGTCGCCCCAATTATTATTATTTCTATATTTTTCTGTCTATTGCTGCACTATATAAACTTCTGTGCTCATTTATTATCTTGGTCGGCTGAAGACAGATTCCCACCCTTGTAGACGAGATAGTTGTTTTCTGCGTTAGTCTGGTCTCATTAGTTACAGTCGCCCAGCTCGGTCAAACATGTCAAACAAACTTTGCCGCATCCTCTTGAAAATGAAACATGGTGGTTTAACGAGAGGGCAGACAAGAAATTATTATTATTATTATTATTATTAATTATACCACTCATAGTGATACGGCGGAGGAAGAATGTTCTCAGTTCGCTCACAGCATGTGAAAGTGATGCAATTAAAAATATTGTTCATCTCCACGGCGGGACTGACAACCACCGTCAGCGGGTGACGCAGTGACGTCACCTGCTCCGTGTGGCACCACCCGCCTCGCCACCGTTGGGCGGCCAAACAAAACCGACAGGTGGCTGCTGTGACTGAAGAAAACTGTGACACCGAGAAGGGGAAACAAACAAAAACACATTCAAAAAGGCCAATCCCAATCGACAGACAGCCACAGTCAGCAGTCTGGGACTTTTTGAAATGTGGCCAGAAATTGAGTTTCCTGTCACGTGAAGTGTACTGCATGCATACAGTATGTGGCTCAGTGTGCAGGGAGTAGCATCAGATTACGTCGCTTGCTTTAACTGAAGTGGATTTTGTGAATATTTGCATTTAGTATCAGAGATTTATGCCTTTTCTCGTTGATGTAAGGTGATTTGAATCTTATTACTGGCATTGTGTGAGGAATCAAACACTGGGCAGCACAGACCTCAGTAAAACGCACTTTTTTTTTGCTATTGCAAAATGTAATTTATTTTTCCTACTATCCTCTTTTCCTTGATTTCATGGGCTACATTGGCAAAGAAACACATAATTACAAGTAAGGGTAATTTTCCCAGTCACGGTCTGAGGCCCACTAATATCCCTCAAACTCATAAATGTCTGAATACCAAATGTACCATAAAATACTCATTTCAAAGTAAACTCCAAACTGAACATGCACCACAAATTAGTTATTTCTGATAGTGTGAAAAAAAAAAAAAAAAAAAAAATGTACAAGCAAAATGTCATACAATATGGCCCATACTGATATTTTATGGGCCAAACACTGGATAATGTGAAACAGGACAATCATGCTGAAGCTCAACATCAGTTATGGCAATGACCTTTTCCTATAATTGCAGCAAAGAAGTGCGAGTCATTTCATTAGGACTGCAATATCAAACAGTTTGGATATTTCACACTCAGTAGTGTGATTTGTGAATGATTGCTCTGTTTCTGCAAATGGAAAGGTCAGCGGCGAGGGCGGCCTCTTTTTGGAAATAAAGTACTTGGCCAAGCAAACGACACAAGACAGCAATCAGACTGTTAATAGTAGAGTGAAGCACTGCGACAGGCACTGAGACAGTCTGAGTGTCTGCATGCAGCAGCGGGGTCGGGGTACGGAACAGGAGAAGTTGAAGAGCAGGATGAAGAGAGCCGACATGACCGGGCCCCCGCCACAACCTTGGCTTCGTACTGTAGTGGACGCAGCCCATAAAAGAATCTTCCTGTGCAGGAGCCACGGAGGAAATCAGAGGGGGGCAAGAAGACGTGGCACAAGAAGAAGTCAGCGAAGTCTGTGCAATCTAAGTGAAATATTACACACTCAATACGTTCCCTTTGTCTTCCTGGTCGAGAGCCAAAGCACTTTCTGCTGTTTTAACTATAATGGTGTCTACCAGGGCTGGACAATAAAGCAAAGTTATTGAATTACTGACATTACGGATCTCTTAGGGACCGGCCTTCACTCATACTGCAAATTTCAATTAATAATCTACAATAGCTACAAGAACAAATGACATCTAAGCAGCCAAAGAAACCCCGTATAGGACGTAACCGTCGGAGAGAGAAAACAGAGGAAATACAGAGTGCGATGTATGAAAAATTATTATTGCTGCATTTATTGTTAAAAAGGTAAAATACGACAGTTCATCTGCACCCCTTTCATACAGACTGTTCAAGGTGAGAAGGTTCTGCCTCTACACCACCTCGCTGTTCGCTGGATAAAAAGCACAAACATGGAAGAGGCTCTTCTTCATGGAAATAAAGCAGGATCTGTTTAAAAAATAAATAAATCTAAAAAAAGGGGGTGTTTGATATATATATATATATTTCAAGTCACACACAAGTCCTGACTTTACCCATGAGCGTGTGTTCCTACAGTCCATCATCAGAGCAGTGAGGGGGATTTATGGGGGATTGTGGTATTACAATATCATCAATGGTACATCAAATATGATGTAGACAAATAAATAAATAAATAAATAAGCAGCAGTTTAATCAGCGGGAGAGAGATGAAGGTTAAAATCTCTTGAGATGTTGATTTCATTGAGATCACGGAGGAGACGCGGGTCACTGTGCCAGGCTTCAGCCTCCACTCTCGTCCGCACAAGCTTTTGTTCAGCGAGTGAGGTTAAACTGAAACGTGTGTGTGTGTGTGTGTGGCCTGTATTTTCTTGGACACACACACACACACGCACACACAGCCACAGCATTTTCACCATGTTATTAGTCACATTTCTTATTTATTTTACAAGATATCAACATGTGAATGACTCTGTTTCTGCAAAACATCAAAAATACGACTGTAAAGCAAAACTGCTCTGCACCATAGCATCTGCTCAGTGTAGCCTGAGGGAAGTCATTTGAAAGTTGCTAACACCAGTATTTGTTGGCATTGTGGGAAAAACTTGCACTGGTGTGGAGAAAAAAAAAAAAAAAAAAAAAAAAAAAATGGCCCCACTGCAACGAGCTTACAGGAGGCGACATACATGCACCAGGCGAGAGCGACACCGCATCCACGCAGAGAGTTATGCTGCTGCTACCTCCACTTATATGACCCCTGGAATCAAGATGACAGTTGTATGAATCAGTAGACAGTTCCTCGGGGGCAGACAAAGAAGATTACTGTCATGTTTACGGGGTAATGACTACTCATCATAATACCAACACCATCTACACAGGGCTTTGGCCTGTTCAAGACACGCTCGAAAACCTCAAATTTCAGCTTCCAAAGCATGTGAGAAAAAAAAAAGAAAAAAAAAAAAAGTTGAAATTCTGTTCCGCTTGTCAAATCAAGTTAAAATACCCCAAAATTGTTTCTGCTGCTTTGCAAGAAAGAGCGAGAGAGAGAGAGAGAGAGAGAGAGAGCGAGAGAGAGCGAGAGAGCGAGAGAGAGAGAGAGCGCGAGAGAGAGAGAGAGAGAGAGAGAGAGAGCCTGCAATAAACTCATCCTATAGCTGCTGCGATGGACCAGACTTCTGAAGCGGACTCCAAACAAAAGATGTTTTTTCAGATTGCCGATCTAAAACGCCACCTTCCCCCTGCACATGAGGAGCTCCGCTGACTTTAGCTCAAAATAGCCTTCTGAGCGTTTCATCAAAAAAACAAGCTCAAACACTGACAATGATGGATTTCTAAAAAGGCTATTGTCACCGTGATTGTGGTTACGGGGTAACAGTGGGCGATCAAGTCTGCAAGTCAGATTGTTAGAACTAACTACAATCTTTCAGGCTGTCTGATAACAATGATGGATTCTCAGACAGATTTCCTGTTGCTCTTTCATTCAAACCACTTTGCTTAGTCATAAACAAGCCGCTGCTTTTGTTTGTACTCGCACAGAGAACTTCATTCTGAGGCTGCACTCAGTGGGGAAACTAGGGGAGTATAAGTGTGTAACGTTGGGTTGTTTATCAAAAGTGCCACGGAGATTAATTGCTTTTTGGACGATCATTTGTTTCTGCCATATTATAAGAATCCCAGTATTTGACGATGCGTTTCATACTTTTGGAGAGATGTTTGCTCATCCCGGCAATTAACTTTGTGAGTACAATCGGTGGGAATGACGGGGCGAGATACAAAACAAAAGATCCAAATGAGATCATTCATACAAAAAAAGGCCAGTAAAGAACCTGGCGGCTCATTCGCCCGTCATGCTGGCCATCAGCCGAGCCTGAGCGTGACAGTCCAAACTGAGCCTGACGCCTGTTGAATGGGTACAGTAGAGTGATTTTTTTTTTTTCTTTCCTCTTTCTTTCCTGAATGGCGGTACTGTAACGCAGTGGTTTGGAAAATCCGCTGACCCTTGACTTCCCAGCCTCCAGCAACAGTGCCCTGGAGCCAGATATCCCCTGTGCTCAGGCCTTAACAAAGAGCTGGTATGACAGCTGGAACTGGAGCATACTTAGAAACAATGCACAAACCCCCGACCCCCAAGACCTTTCCGCTACTCTTCCTCCTTCCTTCTCCTCAGGTGTCCTTCTCGCCATGTTTTTTTTTTTTCCCCCTCCTTTTTTGCGATTGCCTCCACAGGATGAACGAGCTGCATTATTTCCCCTTGATACTAATCATCTACTTACTAATTAACATCCAGTCACAAGGCTGCACCGTCACTTTCTATTATTAGAGTCATTCACATGTAACGGTAAAATCTTTCTTACTTTTCCTGAAGAGAATATGCATAAACTAATATCAGTCACGTTCTCTTCAGACAACTAAAGACAGTTGGTTGTGATGAGTTGGGGGTGTGAGGGTTAAACATACTGTGGATTTTGGCTGGGTTGAGGCATCCATACGCGTTTTCCCTTTTCCAACATCTAAGCGTTATGAAGTACAATTATGACGGCGAATCGATCGGCGTTCAAAGAAAATGAGTTTCCCGGTCGTAATTACAAAATGGATTTTGACGTCAACTGCTTTTAAAAACTTGGAAACTGGTAATTACAGTAACTTCTTTGTGATGTGAACAGAGTGAAAGTGTTTCCTTCAGCAGATTGGAACAGCAGGATCTGTTCAATCTCAACATCGGTTCACAAAATCTTGACAAATGGCACAAAAAAAAAAAAAAAAAAAAAAAAAAAAGCACCTCCATATTATCCTGTATTAAGTGGCTCAATTATTATATCATACAAAAAAGTAATAATTTAAAACATGACAGAACTGTTAAGGCCTACAGCAACTTTGAAGGAGAAATATGTTAAATGTTCACAAAGAATCACATTTGAACACAGGAGGGCTGCGGAAGTATTGAGACACAATGCATGTACAGTATAAAATATATACTGCAGTCTTCTTTATAAATCACTTTTTTTTTTATTTCCTTGACAGTGTACATTCTGTTATTGCAGTTTTAATCTTACTGAATGATTTACTCAGAGTTTACCCTTTTAAAAATGCACCACTGACAGAAATTTCATATCTGGCTATTATTCGCTCCATAAATGTACGCTAATGCCTAATGACATTCTCCTAATTATGGCTTATTGTTTCCAAATCATACTTTCAAAATTTAATCTGCTTCTGCACTTTTGGCAGCAGAAGACTGGGCCATAAAAACACCAATTACAAACCATTTACTTCAGTTTACACTGACAGGGATATTACAAGGTGATTTATGACTTTCAATCACACAAACACGTAATCCTGTTTCCTGTGAAAACATCTTAATTGTGTTTACAGGTGCACTGAACCCTCGCAAAGATTGTGAGATTACACACTTACACATGATGGGATTACACAAAGGGAAGGGAGAAATACTATTAGTCCTATCGTAGCTCAGGTACAATGGCCGAGTCACTTGAAGGTTTGCTTCAAAAGCTCGTCCTCGCCCCCGACTTAATTGATTTCTGAAACGCTTTATGATTATTGCACAGTGAGGGTTCTGACTTACCTCCTGTAAAGCTCCGATGAGGTTGATCAACACCGTTAAAAGATGCATTTGCTCTTGCCAGTTTCAATGCTGTCGTTAAGAAAGGACCACACCAGTGCTGCTGCTGCGTGGTTTAGCTCTTTATCAATAATTCATGTATAAGTCAGGATTAGTATTAACAGTTGAGATTGACTGCGAACCCTCCAGGCAGTCATGGCTTCATTCAAGTAAGCTATAAAAATAAATCAATCAATCAATCATCAATCAATCAACTTTCAAAGCCCTGAAACTTGTTTATATTCGTTTAAAAAGACTGGCACCTCCACAGTTGCATTATCTGTCCAAGCTCTTTGCACAAACAGTCCTCCAGTTTAACAAACATATAGGTCGCTTGTTTAACACGACTTCCAGCATATTCCACATAGAAATCCCTGAACTCCCAGAGATTTGTATTCCTGGTCTCTTTTTCCAAAAGCATTGTCCCCAAGAACTCAGGTAAACCTCTGCCTACTGCCAGCCAAACGTCTTACTGCTGGACTTTGGGAAAGTGTTTATGGACGATCTTTGAGCCTTTGGATTTACTAAAGGATTACAAACATGATCAAACTAGAGGTTCATATTTTTCATAAAAGATGGGATTCATTTCTCAAATGTTTTGAATCAATACCTGATAAGTTCTTTAAAATGGAGTGTCATCCAGGAAACGAACGGCCATCCCGTGTTGAAGTGCTTTGATCTGTCAAACGATGCATCCACACCAACCTCTTAATGCAGACTCTTCAGACGTCACCTGACGACCTCCTTCACTCACGTACTAATAAAAACTTTATGAAATTTACAAAAATCAATGGGAGAATTACATACAGTGACGTAAAGTCTGTCATTTGTAAATTAGGGGTTCGGTTAAACATGCCATCCAGTAAGATCCTTTCACAGCAGCTGGAAATTAAAAATAGTCCCAGATTCTGGCCCGAGCTTTGGTTCAGCCAATCTGCTTAACCGCGAAGATGCAGCCTGGCAGACGACCCAGCTTTCAAAACCCGCAGATTGCTTTATCATTGACACAACGGAGCACAAACTGAAATCAGGCTGCACTAAAAGTAGCAGCTGGATAATTTAAGGAACAGCTATCCTCAAGTGATCTGACCCCTACTAAAGTTTGGGCAGCCTGATAAAGAAGTACAGGGTAAGCTGCGTCACTGCTGCCGCTCCAGTGCATCACTAACAGAGTGCTTGTCACAATGATATGATCATAAGAAATAGGAATAAAGGCAATGTTGACAGATCTTAAAAAAGGCAGGAGTGGGCAAAAACTAAAGTGCCAGCTATTAAATGTGGCAGGTGACGAGTGTTTGTCTGCGATATATTGAAAGGAATACATTACGGCTCATCCGTCAGACACTTAAGAACAACAGTATTGGCCCGATTGTCACTTAATAATCGGGCAAAACCTTCTATTTGCACACAAGAAATATCAGAGTCTAAAAAGCAGAATATTTGAAAACTAATGACTGGACTTTACTGAGAATGTCAATGATGCCCCAGAGGATCAATACATGCTCCTTCCACTTGCAACAAGTCCTGCAAATGAAATGACACACACACACTAAAAAAAAAAAGAAAAAGTTGCAACCTGTATTTGCATTTTCTTATTTGAGGAAAATGTAAAAACAAACACTTTCCCCACATGTTGAATATTGCAGCCTCTAGGAACAGGTCCCAACTTGTAGTCATACTTTTAAATTGGCATAAGACCCATTGTTTGCTCAGTTTCACAATGTCCCTGGTCGGTGTGTGATCAGATGTTTCGCTTCACATGAAAACAAACGAGATAAGTGTTGAGAAAGACTGAAAATCACAGGTCTTTGTTACGTGTTCGTTTTCCGTCTCGGTGCATCATCCAGCAGGTACCCAGTGTTCTGTTCGATGTCACGCCGCCAGAGGATTCGCAGCCCTCTTGTTTCTTCCTCTTTTACATTAACATGTCATTTACGACTCGCAATTTGTTCAGTAGCTTCTAAATAGCATGTGCAAGAGAAGCAGAAATCCATTAGTGGGTCAACAGACGAGAGAAGTGGATTTTCTTCAGCTGGAGCTAATAACATGGCTGCGGTTGTGCTTTCCTGAAGATATGCATTATCAAAAACCTCATTTTAAGGCACTTAGTCAGCGTCCACCAAATAAATGACTGAGGAAAACAGAAAAGGGAGATTTTTTAAAGCTTTTTTCATACAACTGCTGCTTGATTTACAACCAGTTTTCACTCTGGTGGGGCACAAACTTCCATTTAAGGTTTGAAGAAGTCCGTTCCCGCGCACGCCTTTCCAAGCCGCCGTCAGTCAGGCCTCTTTCTCACCAGGCTGTACAAGCTAAATTATATCACACCCTCTTTACTTTGTGTATTTATGGGCTGAGTTTTCAAAACTGAAATGATACTGATGCTAATTTTCCAGTTTCCATGACACACTCATTGATGATGAGCAGAAAGTACTAGATACCAGAACATACACAGACCATCTTTTCCACATTGTTTGTTGGACACCTGGAAAAGGTGAGTTAATTATAGAAAAATCTTTTTGTTTTTTTTTTGCCATGTGACCCTGCCTGTGGTAATAACATATGCACTAAATATTGTTGAAAATAGATGATAATGTGTGTCCAAAAGATCCATGACAAGATATTATCACTCAGGAGCTGCAGAGCTCCATGTCTCCATGCCTGGTTGTCAGGTTAAGACTATTTTGTTCATCATACACTGTATTTAATGTATCTATATCTAAATCTGTTTAATATTATGTTTTAATATGATACGTCATTATTATACAAACACTTGCCTGATGCATTCACATTTATTATTCAGTTTCCACTGCACTGCACCCTCGTCCTCTGCTTTGTTAATGCAACACACACATTAACACATCAGCTAATAACCAATATGCAAAAGCCAAGTGCAATCTAAAGAGGGTCTTACGATATAAATCTGGTAAATCTGGTTGTGTCTGGCATCCGTTTGCCTTCATTATAGCTTTACCATAATTAAGATCGACCGATAATGACAACATAAATAAATCCTATGTGAACATATTCACATCCAGGCTGTCTGTTATGTATAAAGTCCTCAAAAGCCAACGCTCCCCTGGGCTGTTTTCTCATTCCACTTCAATGGACTGAGACTGGAATGAGTTGCATAAGACTCCAACTGGACAAATTAATCTGTTCCTGTTTTTGAGGCTGCCATCAGAGACATTAATCCAGATGCATGCTGTTGCTCTCCAATTTAATAACTACCCTGACAGTCATCGTGCTGTTTCACTGCTTTTTATTCCCTTTAAACTAGGTCTCACTTGTGTTTTCTCATGCTGTTTGTCAGTCATCCACGTGATACCTGTTGTTCCTCAGCTGTAGCCTGCATCGCCGTTTGCTACGGTTTCTCCTCGGTTCTCCTCTGCTGCTTGTGTTTGCCCCGTTGTTGGTTTAAATTTTTATTAAAGCTATTTTCTGTGTGTGTGTGTGTGTGTGTGTGTGTGTCTGTTGCTGATCATTGCTATAGGTCCAAAACAAACTGTATTTCCTGGTTGCTCTGCCTGGCTCAATCTCTACCTTTAATAAACACAAACTGCTGGATTTGCCTGAATTTGTGTGAATATCATTTAATACTGTTCCAAAACACGTTAAACACCAAAGTGCACCAATAGATAATCTGCAAGACTAACACCCTCATTTGCTTTCAAGACAAGGACGGTAACCTGAAAACACACTGTTGCCAGGGGCAACAAGCCATGGTTCATTTCAAGATGGTCAGGTGGGATTTGCACCTTGACCCACGCTGCCCCTCTGCCTCGCTAAACGCCTTTGTTGACAGATGAATGAATGAAGCTGCCCAGGCTGCGGGGAGAGAAGCTCAGAGTTGGTAAAGCAGTGGGCGTTCCTTTGCACGACTGGCTGAATGGCCAAGGTCCTCCTCTCCGAGCGACAGAGGAGCTGCTGGAGCGCCGTGAACACGTGCGTCTCCAACACGACAGCACACATTTCTTACTTCCTTTTTGACAACCAAGGCCGTCAGCAAACTCCTTCTTTGACCCTCTCTACAGAACTGCTTTTGATTCGCTACGTCAGACCAGGCCTGTGGGATGTTGATTCATCTCGGCAAACAAAGCCAATGGACGGGACTGATGAAATGCTTATTTTAAGGTTTATAAACATCTGTTTGTCAGACAAGCCGCTGAACGCCCACACACATGCACTCAAACACACTGATTTCTGAGGCAGTTGTCACTTTGTTGTGTCTCTGGAGGTGTTCATGCTGCAAAAGCCTATTCTTTGCCTTTGATGCTTTAGCTAATTTCATAGCATTTCAGGGTTCTCATGGTTCATTACCTTTGGCATCTGCTGCCGTCTTTGACCTTCAGACAGAAAGAAGAAAAGTGCAGCTCAACAATAAATATCATTAGATTTGAAAATTACAGACAGTCTCTTGATTTACCTTGAGTTGTTGTTGGAAATAAAACAAAATAATGCAAAATATATAAACTAGATTCTTTTATCTTTACCACCACTTCCACGTGGCCATAATATCTCTGCATACGTTTTTCTAATTTATGAACTTGGCTATTATTGAACTGGTGTTTGGCCTGTTTCATTAGACACCTTTATAAATTTAATTTTTCAAATATCTTTTCTTTTTTTTTTTTTTATAAACTTAGTAATTTATTTTACATATTTTTTTTATCTATTTATTATTTATTTTATTTTTATCTTTTATTTATCTAATTTCCCTCAAAATGTTCAAAACTTTTTTCTTTTTTTTTTTTAATAAAATTAAAATGAAATAAAAAGGCAAAGAATTTGAGACTTATGCAACTATGCCGGCCTCCTATTTATGTATAATTTCACACATTTAACAACTTCTCCAGCACTTGCATTTGTGATATGTAATAGAGCAACAGCACATTCTCACCTCCTCCTTTTTAACAGGAAATCAAGCCATCTTAATAACTACCATGAGCTAACATGCAGAGCTACATTCATTAGAAAGTGCCAGTATGCACTGTGCGTGGCTATATGCCGAGGGCAAAACTCTTTGTATAGTTTACTGAAAGATTTAAATCTGAGTAATCTGTATCAATATCAGAAATCCCAGATCGGTTTATTCTCAGTGAGAGCAGAATGATATCGGTGGAGCAGCAGAGTCTGGTTTGCCAAGTCTGGCCTGCCTCCCAGTTTGCAGTTGCGACCATGTAAGAGCAGGACACAAACTGATGACGGGGTGGGGGTGTGCTGCTCAGAGAGGTTTGCATGCTTGAATTAGTCCAGGTTCTCATCAGCCCCTGAGAGCACTGGCACACACTCCCGCACATATACAATCACTGATTGAACAACACATCAAACACACACACAAGCCCGCTGACACAAA
Source organism: Seriola aureovittata (assembly GCF_021018895.1). Lineage (NCBI taxonomy): Eukaryota > Metazoa > Chordata > Actinopteri > Carangiformes > Carangidae > Seriola > Seriola aureovittata. Next base: position 3,692,377 of record NC_079378.1, on the reverse strand, counting down.
CATTGGCACGGTATCACAGAGCGTGCTGGTTATTTATTTATTTTATTTTTTTAACGGACATATTTAGACGTATAGCGTGCACACGCAGGCACGCAGATGAAAAATGGCATCCACTCTCACCCACAGCTTTTTCTCCCTCTGAGCAAACCAAATGCAAAAGGCACTGTTATGTAACTCCAGCTGTTTCCACCGTTGAGCTAATACTATCAGAGGAAGCCTGCGCCACATTCAGCTCAATGCCGAGCGCCCTGGCAGCGAGCGACAGCCCTGGGCCTGCAGCTACTGTCACCACGTTTTACAACAGCCTTCCTTCAATTTACTGCCATGTCGACTTCATGAATATTCCCTGTGATGGTGGAAAGGCATTTGCCCTATTTATGACACGGCCATATTGGGTTAACGTCATACTTGCACAAAACATGAACAAATCCCTGCTCCAAAAGTGGGCTGCAAGTGGGCTAAGCTGAGGGACGTCCAGAACAGGGGGAATGACATTTGAAGAGATATGGCTGCACAACATTAGCCGTATGTCATCAAATTACGTCCATATTTGCACTTTATGTCACAACTGATAAAAAACGAGAAAGGAAAAATACACTATTATTTTGTCTCTTGTTACTTATTTCCTATTTTCGCCCCTTTTTCTAACAGGAATGTCAGATTCATGCATATACATAGGTTTTTTTTCATGTGCTTAGCCATGCATGTGTGCACATTAACAAAGCCAGAAACAGCTTTAAAATTAATCTTCACACAGACTAAACTTAAAAAATAATTTTTTTTAACACTTTTCATGCTATTCATCTGTAACCCCAGTGACTCCACTCAAAGTCGAGCTGTACGACACGAGAGACTTGATCCGGCCCCAAAGCACAAAGTCAAAGCATCACAGCTGACGCCAGTTGCCTATATTCAGAGACAGAAAATGTCAAACGGTCTTAACTGGAAACGCTGACCATGGCCACCAACGCCTGTGACGAGGATGGAGGTTTTTAAAGCGCGAGATGAGACTGCTGGACTGCGAATCAGAATTCACCCCGACAGAGATGAAACAGTTTTGTTCATGCAGCACACTGGGCTGGAAACATCGCTGCCAGATTTTCTTTGTTGATCAGAGACTATTCTCTATATCCAAATACAAAACACTTCTAAAGAAGTCCAGTTAACTCGTGTTACATTGCTGTTTGTTTTCATGGCATTGGCTTTGGTGAAAAACCCATTATGAGTCGTCTGGACTCGAAACCCAGTTGGGAGCTGCCTGTTCTGAACTTGGATTTGAGTGTCAGCTCTCGAGACTCACTGTACTTGTAACGTGCTAAACAAACACTTGGGATCACCTCTTCCACTGGCAGTAACTGATCTAATTAGGACTCATCACAACACTGTCGCAGTAGAACAGAAAGAGTAAGAGAAAGGCAATTTCTATGTCTTGACATCATCTTATTGACGGACAATAAACTCTTAACAGTTTCCTAATAATCTGAGACAGTAAAACGTGACGTGCATGTGTTGACCCAACCATCATTACAGTAAGGGCGATAGCAGCATATAAAACGGACCACACTACATAAAGTTTTAAAGATATTTAATCACATCGCTGTGTTGTGGTTGTATTCATACCACAGGCTTTATGAAGCTTCATTCTGATTTACAGCACAGACCTGATTTTCTTGCACTTGCTTAGCAAATATGTTCGACCTCCCAGCCTCATACTGCACGTACGAGGCTATGAATGCCTCATAATGCTAAAGAGAGGCACAACACAAGGCTGAAAGCCCCTGTTTGCTCTGTGACACAGCACCATATATCCTCCAAATGACTGGAGTCCTTTAATTGACCTTATATAGCAAAGTAAAGTGGATGATTAGCTGCCATCGATCTGAGTCCTCTAAAGACACCCAGTGACATTTCCTCCCGTATTTTATTTTATGTTTTGCATTTCCTTTTTCTCTTGCTATCAAGGCCCCACAGCTGAATGAGCATGCAGCAGAAGGCTAATATCAACACACTAATGCAACCCTTCATCTTCCAGCTCCATCCGTTTCTTCGTGGCAGCGGGAGGGACTGTAGAAATTATGGATTTCCTTAGCAAATGGAAAAAAAAAAATAAGCTGGGGAGAAAAGACAAGGAACGGGGGCCCTTGCTGAGAGAGAGAGAGAGAGAGAGAGAGAGAGAGAGAGAGAGAGAGAGAGAGAGAGAGAGAGAGAGAGAGAGAGAGAGAGAGAGAGAGAGAGAGAGAGAGAGAGAGAGTCTGGGGCCCCTGAAAGCTGAGGTCTTGGTTCTTTACAGATTAGAAGATCAGTCCTCCCAGCACTTCCCCTCAGGGCCGAGCAAAAGGAGAGCTGTGGAGGGAAAGCTTTTATTCTGATGCAGCTCTGCTAGTGTTTTCATCCCACAGCTACGGATGCTCAATCTCCTCTCTGAACCAGCTCCCAAAAAACAGGCTTTTCTGCTGTAATGCAGACTAAATCTCTAATTACAATTTTGGGCTTGAGTAGCAGAAGTCATAATTATGGTACCTCTTATTATGCAAATTAATTGACTGATTCCAAGGAATTAATTACCTCTTGTCCCAAGTTTGATTAACAAATGAGAGTTTTCGGCTTCTATTTTGATTTGTTGTTTGGATTTCTTTTCTTTCTTTTTTTTCCTGGTGGAGAGAATGGGATAATAAGGAAACAAAAGGTGATGCAAATGCAACGTGCTGGATGAATGTGAGATTGAATGAATATTTGCTCAGTACTACAACTACTCAGCAGATGAGCCTTTGTGGGAAGAGGCAGTGTCTGCAGAAATCAGAGAGTTAAATTTATTCCCTTTTCATGACAATTTTTTATTTTTTTTAATTTATTTTTTTTAAAAAGAAGAGGCTGATTTCTGGGCAAATTATGCAGGATTCTTAGAGTCTGAAATTTTTTTAAAACAAGAAAGCTCCAGGGAGGCTGCAATTTGTCGAGAAGGGCTAATTTAATGGCTTAATGGTTTTTAATATAATGTATTTACCACCAGGTACAAGTGTAGCATGAATGTATAATAGTAAGTATGATAAAAGGATTGAATATTTGTTAAATATTAGGACTCACAGGACATTAAATTGGCTGGAACTGCGTGGACAACCTTGTGTCAAGGACAGGAAGTCTTAATACTACACAATACAAAGATAAGTTAGAAAATAGTGCGTTTCCACTGCTTGCGCTCCTTCCCCTCGCACTCATGAGCTACATCCACAAAGAAATGGATTGGGAGAAAACCGAGTGGCCTTGACCTAAGCCCCATCCAACACCTCTCCGAGCCAGGCCTTATCGCCCATCAGTGGCCGACCTCACTGACGTTCCTGCAGCTGAACGGGAGCAAATCCCTGCGGTCGGGTTGCAAAATCTGGTGGAAATCCCTCCCAGAGGAGTGGAGGTTGTTAAAGCAGCAGATTAATGGCTCTTAGTTTTGGAACGATTTAAGGGCGTGATGTTCAAATATCCTAAAACTTCTGGCAATTCTGTGTATATTGCAGATATTTTAAAAAGAGCAGCAGGCGCTGAATAAAGCATGTGAATAAAGCATCTAGTCACTCAGTATCTATTTGGGGACTAGAGTCAAAGCGTGAGTCGTTCATCCCAGCTCCACATCGCCGCTGTGATGCGACTACAGCGTCTGTTAAATAGAGTTGTAGCACCTCACCCTCCTTGACATTTTCAAAGTTAGCCCACCTCCACGAAAGCGTGAAACGAATGGTCCTAATCCCTGCCTTAGCTCCAACTCAGTGCCTCCGGTTCATCTCCAGCAGGATTCAAAACAAAAGGCCTGGCAAATGAAATGCATGGGCAGAGAGGCAGCGCACAATGTGGCCCACCTGAATAGACTGAAATGAACTAGACTCGACAAAGCCACAGAGATGAGAAAGGGTCCCGTCAAAACTCTGAAGCGCGATTTGCCTTATTGAATGAGAAGCCCCTCAAAGCTGGGGAGAGAAAAAAAAAAAAAAAAAAAAAAAAAAAAAAAAAAAAAAAAAGCCACCCTTGACTTGTACCCGTGATTCACCTCAAAAAAAATTAGACACAAGCTTCCTATTCTTCCCCAGTCATTATCAACTAGATCAGAGCTGCAGCAAGAATTAACGGTTTAATTGGCTCTGTTAAACAGACAGAGACAGGCCATATAAGAACTATTGAGCTGAATTCAATGAACTGCCGTCTTCAGCGTTCGAACCCGTAGACAAGGTCAGCGTTCAAAGTCTCAGTAATAATGCAGGTTGCGGAGAGAATAGGTAAGTGTCAGACCAAAACAATCCAATCCACATCACACAATAGCATCCAGCCTTTGGGTTTGTTTTGCAATAAGCTTGCAGTTGTCATTGGCAGGGCTAATTACGAGGGCAGCAGCTATACAACAGGATAAATTTCCACATAACAGAACCCTAATTTTGTCTGTCGGGCATTTAAATTCTTCCTTCCTATGGAAGATAACAGGAGAATACGAATAGCAATTAAATGCTGCTCAACCTGGGTGAGATTACACTCCTGAGAAAGACAGCCAATAAGAGCAGGTTTATTGCCTCTGAGAAGTGAGAGGAAAGACAATGTGGAGGGAAACAAGAATGTGGCACCGACTGAAATCCACTTGGAAGAAAAGAGTTTAAATATTTTCTCTTTAGGAGGCGACCACGTCTGTCAAAACTTACATCACCGTCTGATTTCATCACAGCTACAGCACAGGTGACCTCTGAGGGCTTCGTCGTTATGATGGGCCTAAAGCAGGAAGTCGGATTAAGGAAAAGATCCTAGAAACACGGCTCTTCTTAGAAAGCGGTGAGATTCTGCAAAACCTTTTTGTTCAATGACACCGTTTTTTCATCTTCATTGTAAAACTATTTTAATAAAAGCGGGTGTAAGAGGTTTGGTGGTGGCAACTTGTTGGTCATGCAGAAGCAGCAGAGTTTGTTAACAACACTCAAATATTCTTTTGTAAAAAAAAAAAAAACAAACAAAAAAAAAACTGAATAAACAAAAGCTTACAAACACATTCCCCTTCAGGTGCATGCTTCATCTTCAGGTGAACAGGTTGCTATACCCCGTTTCTCATGGACAGTGTTGTTTTGTTGTTCGTTTCATTGGCTTGTGTTTCCCTGGAGATTTAGAGATGTGCTCACTCTTTTCACATTTCTCATTCACTTCCCACATGATTTGTGTCCCTGTTTACAGAGAAACATTTCCTCTTCTCAAAGCGTAGGCCTACCCGAGCATTATATTTGACAATTTTGCTAACAAGAAGTTTTTCAGTCAGCGGAAGAAAAGTGAAATGTGATTAAACTAAAGCAAAAGTGGTGGCATCGCTGTGGAAGGTGGCTGGATTAGGACATTATGCAAAAATCTTTATTTGTTCCCCCCCAACTGCATTAACAGAGACGAGACTGAAAGGAGGAGTGTGCTTCGCTGCTCCACGTTTTCAACGAGCGCCACAGATTTCGGTGGGAAAACAAACAGTCATCAGGTGGATGTCATCAATGCAGAGGCAGTAGCAAGTAATGAGATTCTACTGAGTGTAGTGTGGTGGATGCTACAACAACCTCCACATCCACCTTTCATTCCTTAGGAAGGATATAGTTCAGTCTGCCAGCGGGGGCAGACAGCAGGGGAATGGGAATGAGTATTACACCTTTGGATACACCCCAGCTTTCTCTTATATTATTTGTTCCTCACCTTTAAAACAACAACAGTTGGTTTTCAGAGCATGTGCACAAACGTGATTCATGTTCACTCGAGTTTAATTTGGTTAGGCTTTTAATGTGAAACATCTGCAGGAAGTTCAGGACCTATTTAAATACTACATGCCATTGTGAATCAACAAACACCTCAGTCTCACCCATCTACATGATGCGACGCTGCACTAAAACCAAAACCATGGTCCCATTTGTGTAATTTCATTTTCATACCCACTGGTTTTTACACCTTTCCAAAGGTTAGTAGGAGGCATGAATTCTCAGGACATTGCTGCATTTTGTTGCTCTTTTCAGGAGTCAGTAATTTCGCTCAAGACCGCACCTAATGATGGTTCTGACGAGCACATAAATGCCACCTTGGTTTTCCCGCGATTCAGAAATCAAGCCGGGAGGTGGGTATACTGTTATCATCCGCCGTCTACTTTCAGTGGTTTGGTGCATCTCCAGCTCCTGTTAGGTCTGGATCGATGCGTGGTCAATCCTTTCCCTGAGAGGATGCATCGATTTGGTTTCCTCGGGCTGACCAACCTCTAATCTCTTGAAACAGTGTGGTGCTCCACCTGCTCTTTGGAGACGCTGCATCCTGCCTGAGCCGAGGCCGAGCGCGCAGCACATAAAAAAACAAAAAAAACCACACAGCTATGTCTGAGGAATCCATTCACCGCTGCGTCTACACAGTCTGTATTGTGAAGCGTGTTCGATATCACATACGCGGACTCCCCACAGTAGGGGTTTAAGGGAGGGGGGCGTGCAGCTACCGTCACGCAGAGAGCGGTCCATCCTCTCACACAGTGTCATGTAGATTTCACTGAAAGGTCAGAGTGGAAAAAAAGTGCACCGTAATAAAGTTTATTTTTTTTGAACCAGGACCACTGCTGCTATTTGTGCTTTATATTCCTCACCTCCGATCTCATAAAGACTTCACTTCCATTAAATTACGAGGTTGAGTTAATGTCTTTTAATAGGCTCATGAGTAGCATTCTGAAAGCAGACACTAGATGAGAGGGTGCGAGTGGCATCATGCTAATGAATGTGTACATAGCGCTCCATTTGGGTTGAGAGGAAAAAAAATAAAAAATAAATTAGCAAGTGCTAAGCATCACAGCTCAGGCTGTATTTCTGTCAGATGGAATAAGTTTACCATAGTGTGAATGAAAGCCACAATGTCTTGGAAATGATGAATATTTGATGAAGGCTAAGTGCAGGGAGGGAGTCATAAGGTTCAGTTTGCTGCTTGGAGAAGAGAGAGCAATTTTATGTGACTGTGAGAAAAAGGTCAGCTTTGTTTGGCATCAGTGTAGGTCGCCACACAGGTCTCCACCCCTTTTGTGCGTTGGTGCATTTGGAGCGAGTATCTTTGCAATGGTTTATTTTAAAAAAAAATCTACAAGGGTTTTAGTTTGGTGAATTTGTTCTCAAATCTCAAGTGAGGATCTAAAAAGGAACTGGCAAGTTGTGGCAGTGCAGCTCATTACACCTAATGGGGAAAATGAATTCTCTAGTTAGGAGAATTCAAAGGCCACAATTTTTCAGTTTCGATCATATAGAAAACATCTGTCCAGTTTATACGGCCAAAAGAATAGGAACACACCTGCCCGCGTTCACAGGTTTACTGGTAGTAGTTTGCCGTTTATCTTCATAAACAATCTTCATTCACTGCCACAGGAAACAAAGATATTTTGGACCATCGTGTGCCTCAGCCCTCTCCAACTCACTGTGATGAACTAGAACACTGACAGCAGGCCGGGCCTTATCGCCCGACATCAGTGACCGACTTCTCTAAAGCTCTTGTGGTTGAATTGGAAACAAATCCCTGCAGCCAGGTTCAAAATATTGCGGAAAGCCTTTTTCAGAAGAGTGAAATCTGTTACAGCAGCACATTAATGCCTGTGCTGCTGAAATAACATGTTCAGCAATCATTATATGGATGCAATGCTCTCATGTTTGTGCCATACTTTACATTATAAATCCCAGAAATACAGAGTATAGTTAGTACAGTGTGTATGAAGAAGCTTTTAACTCTAAATAATCTACAATTTTCAAGCAGCATCCTTTTTTTTCCCCCCTTCCTTTTGGTTGTTAAATATTAACCATTAAGATATAAATACATATTTAATGAGCAACTCTGCATTTTAACTGATAGGCCTATAGTGCATTATTGTGATGACACACTGCACCATCTCGCAGACCTTAAAATAGTTCATCAGTTCACAACAGTAGGGAGCCTATTAGTAATAGATTAATTTCAACCTGGGGAGTAAAGAGGACGTCGTCATGCACAAAGCAGGATGTGTTATCCAAAGCCGCTCAAAGCATCTAAATATGGAAGCGGTGGGACTTCATGCTGAATGTTTGGCTGCACCTCCGTATTAGATTTCCACATAATATAAGCAGTTCAGATGAGGTCGGAGGTTTTTTTGCAGCAGTTAGTGGAGGTTTGAAGAGGTCAGATCGCACATAATCTGTCTGATCTTCCTTTAAATGTACCGACTAAAGGGCATCCCGTGAGTCGTTCGAAAATACAGAGGAACCTTAAAAAAGGCAACAAGGGTTTCTAAAAGAAGCTGGCAGAGGAAAACGCTTCACACATGAATTAACGTTTGCATACCAAAACGGCATGAGCAGTGTTATATAACTATGAATAATGAAAAGGCTGATACCACCGGGAATGCACCCTCACCCTTAACGTATATGTCTGTTTTTTCTATTTTTGGAGTCACATACATTTCCCTTAATTTATCTGAGGCAGCCAGTGCTAGTTTGAAATATATATGCTCCACCATTTATAAAAAAAAGGGTATAAGATGCAACTCGTGTTATTTTCTGTAACGTAAGAACTACCAGCGCACAAGGTTTTTTAGTCACTATCACTACCTTACTGTTGCTAATGGCTGCAGGCGATGCATACCCATGCACACAGAGGTATTCAAAACAGCAGGAAGAACCGAGGCTAACTGATGCACTATTTATTCCATGCAGGAACACGGTTACACTGATGGCAGTGAAAGTTGGGGAAATTACCAGGCTGCCTCTCCACAGGCCTGACTGATTATTCTCAAAGACTGCGCGCCCCATAATCCCCTTGTTTCTGAGGGGGGCATGATTGTACTGCTATACATGCAGGAACTTTAATAAAAGAAAACTTCAGGAGGAAGCCTGCGACGTGGGGCTGTGCTGAGGTAGAGAGAAACGACGCACGAACGATCCACCGCTAGTCCGTCCTCCTCTGAAGTCCATCATCGAAACACATAAACCGCAAGAAACTATAAAGATACTGACTGCAGCCAAGTGCAGCACATAGTCATGAAGTAAGAGTTTTAGTGTGATGCTTTTTGTTTTGCCATAGAAATATAAAACTTTTAAAACTTAACATATAGGGGCGTCGTGTAGCGTCCGCATCGGACGGCCTTTCGCTGCATGTCATTCCCCCTCTCTCTGCCTCCCTGTTTCCTGTCACTCTCCACTATACTGTCCATTAAAGGCATAAAAAGCCCAAAAATATACTTAAAAAAAAAAAACATAATATATAATAAATAAAACTGCGTCTTTTCTTGAAAACTGTCAAAAGAACATATTCATTTACACTGGAGAGGAACTGCATTAGTCAAGGGTATGAATGAAAACAATCATTTATTTACAAATTATTTTGTCTATAAAAAGCCAAAAAATAATTACAAATGCCTGTTTAATTAGTTAGTGTTCAAACAATAATAATAAAAAATAAATAAATAAACAAAAAACACCAAAAGTTAAAATTTAATTATTTGATTGTCAGTGATTAATTTTCTGTGGAAACGGAAGGAAGATCATTATGAAGTCTGTGTGTTTGAATAATTGTTTTCCTTTTGTTGCACATCAAAATCATTATTGCCCCTCGCAGTTTTTTTGTTAAGTGGTTATCTTTTCTCTGAAGTACTGAGAGATACGGTATCAGCGGGAGCGCAGTGACCACACAGGCGTGTCAGAGCGGCTGATGTGAAAATCTGAACCTGATTTGACTGCTGTGAATATAATCACTCCATCTCACCAGCTCTTTTCACAGTTAACTTCCAGCATATAAAGTCCTGCCACTGACAACAACAGTCTTAATTTCCACAGCATGGCAGCAGTCGGGGCTTTAGAAATACCAAGGCCTCCTTCAACATACAAACCCACCACACTTAATATAAAAATAATTTAAATAAAAGAAATCTCAATTTCACATTTATTCAGTTAATATTTCTGTCAATTCCCAACATAAAGCTTCAAAGACCTCTCTCTGCAGCCAGGAATAAAAGTCTACAACAAAAACGCTGAAGCCTTCACTCATTATTACCCAACTTAAAAAAAACACTGAAATCAGTTCATATAGTAAGTGTTTGATGCAGGTTGGTAAAACCAGGGCATCGTCCCTTACATTTACAAAATAAACAATATAGAAGATAGATCCTTATTGTCTTTGATGGTTGCAACATCAGATTTGGAGATTTGGAAGTCAGTTTGCTCAAAGTGCGTCTATTAAAAAACACCTATGAAAAAGAAAAAAAAAAACTTTTTTCCCCCCCTTTAGTGGGAACCCATACATCTACCTGAAGAAATGTCATTAAAAGTCTAAAGTTGAAGGTCAGCATTTACAGCCTAAATAAAGAGCAATGACAAAATCACCCTATTAAAATCCCCCAAGCCTTTTTTCTTCCCAATCTAAACTTCCATTAAATAAAGTCCAATTGTTCCGACTGATCATTAATTTCAGTGGGAAACACATTGTCAGTCTATAAGCCGTGGTAAATTACGTGGTGGCACAAAGTCAAAATCATATGTGAAGTGGCTGCGTCAGCTTTTGCAAAACGCTGCTTCTTGCCTCAGCAGTTTCAGTCTGCGTAGCATAGCAGGGTTCTCCGTTTGACTAATGTGAGCAGTGAGGGATACCCAGCTTTCTAAACTCATAAAACAACCAATACAACAAAGTTTTGGTTCTCTAGTTGACCAATAACGGGCTACGGTTCCTTTACGGATTAATGACGTCACGTCGGGAGAACAGGTCTTGAATCCATACAGGATTTCTCGGGGGAACGCCGAATTGTTCTGCATTTTGAATGAATACGATACGGCGACTTCGATGCTGGTCCATGCCTGTTTTATGAGAGCTGACAAAATAAATTAATCAGCGTTCATCAATGTGTTTATGTGGCTCGTATTCTAGCAGAAACACCAGGCAGATCTAACGTACGGGGGTCAGGGCCAACCCAAGGGTTTTTTTTGGGGGGATTCTATTGGAGCAGTCTCTTTGGGAAAGAGCTACAGTTAAAGGGTTGAATGTGGAAACTAAACAGCATCTTTAAAGCTATAGTAAGAAAGCTAACGCTCAGCCATTCTGACAGACACATACACTTTAATCATATAGAGTCGAGGGCTGGGTGGTTTTGATACAAGAGCTTTAGGTTATGTTTTTTTTGTTGTTTTTTCCTCTTGCTCTTTAAGTGGAAGAGATGTTCTCAAATGTTGAATGTTAAAAGCAGCAATTTGGCTGAATAACAAACTGGCTAAAGTTTGATTGAAATGAGAAAGTATGAAGAATAACAAAACCAAAGCACCAGTCTGAGCAGACATTAAATGCCAGCCACTTGAATTTTTCTGATGGTCTGTGCTACAGATACACTTCTGAAGACCAGAACAGAAAAGTACATCAATTTACAACAACAGGTCTGTGAAGCCTACCGCAGCTTCCTGAAGGTGTTAGGTGGAACCTCTCCCAGCATGCACTGGGCAAAGGCAAAGAAACAACCAGGACAGGTCAGCAGTCTATCACAGGAGGAGTTCGCTCGGACATGCAGTCACAGGCTTCTACCTTTGTCATTTTTCCTCTGAAATGAACCACAGTTTCTCCCCCCCGCCGAACATTAGTGTGACAAAATAGAAGGCGAACTGACATGGCCGCCACGCTCTGCCTTTCGCTATTTTTGCTCCGAAATGACCCACCCCTTGTCATCTTTCGGCACATTAGCGTGACAAAACAGAAAGCAGATTGAAGGGGCACCATCTGTGGATGACAGAGGACGCAATGAATCGATTTCTACCGTCTGATGCGCTGCTTCACACAATGATACTTTTTTTTTTTTGAATATTATTGACTGACAACAGAATATCTTAACAAATCAAAAACTGTTGTCTTTGTGTTTGGAAGTGGAAAACTGAAAACCTAATCACCAACCAACAAGTCATTCAACCCTGATACACAGATGGAGCAGTTGTATTAACCTTGAGGGGTTGCAGCAATCACACATAACACGTTACCTTCGTGTTTACTGGTGCTTCTCTTGAAATGTGCCCCATGTAACACTCTGGAAGACCTCAACAAATAAAGATTAGATGTCAAGGTTCAACTGTGCTGAAACTGCTGAATAGATTTTATTTGGACTGACCCTCACAGCTGGCAGCCGTGTAACCAGGCTGCAACCCATGCTGGAGTGTGAGGAAGTGGAGATGTGGTGTTGCTCTGACGAGAGTGAGGTCTCTTATACTGGATGGGGGTGGGCGATGAAATGTATTTATAGGTAGCGGTGATACAACAACAGTTACAGGGTGCGAGGAGAACGAGAAACCAAGACGGCAACGTTGGTGAACTGCGATACGATGTCGTCACAAAGGGTGAGACGGTCTGAAACCATCCGCGCTCAGCGTCTTGCGCTAATTCACCAACAAATTGTATTAGGTTCTTAGATAAAGAGGATGCTGAATTGTAGCACAGATGTTATAGTGTCAGACATTTTCAATCTATGAGTAGTAACTGCTGAACTGTGCCCTAATTGTTTAGTAACTTATAGTTAACTAATCAGACTGAGAATTAAGGTGAAATTAGTTCAGCCTTCATTGCAATCAATAAGGAGGTCTTGAGACTTTAGTGCCCTTAAGACTTTCAGTATAAAACTTGGAACATGAGCACATTCTCGTCTCGTTTAACGAGAGCTTATGTCTGGGAGAAAAAAAAAAGAAAGACCTATGTGAGGTATAACGCTGTTATATGGCTTTCAAGAAGCACTAATAGAGCTGCCTAAGCTTCAATTACAGGCCAATCGTTCTGGTGTGGGAGGTAATATGATGTATGTTGAAAAAAGCACTTGTATTGTTGAAGAGGTCAGAGTTGATGTGGAGAATGTGCAGTGACATCCCTGAGAACGGCGACGTGGGCGGCGGCGAGCCAACGCACCGTCTCCGATTTCAATTTGACAGTCGGCAGAGCGTGGATCATGAACTAAAGTGGTTGTATGTAAACTGACGAGGTCCAGTCTGATCGTGGTCAATCACGTTTAAAATTTAATATCAAGAGGTGTCACAATAGCCGTAGACTGAATCACCCCCGAGATTCTTAACAAAATATTTTCCTTATTTCTCAGAAAAGAAATTTAACTCTCGGCAACCTGTCCTTGTAGGAAGTATGGGGGTGGGCATTGGCCGATTTTTGTGACTTTCTGAAACAGTAGGCCGGATATGAGCTCTTCACAACGCTACTTCACCGTCAGCTTTTAGTGTGTGTGTGTGTGTGAGAGAGTGTGAAACAGTGAAATTATGTGGCGTTATCCCCATTTGCACAACTTCGCACATCTAGTCCCTCTCCCCCCGACCGCAGGCGTTTCGCTCCATCAACCTCGTGTTGATGGACGGAAAGAAACGTCTGATAATAACTACATAATCTTACATGCTGGGTTATATCACGTCAGGCACCTACATAATAACTGCACTTGTAAAGCTCTGCACGTAGGTGTAGCCGACAACATTTACCTCCTCCTAAGTAAACATAATTTCATCACTGATCAATTATGAATGGATAACAGCCATACCACCTCAAGGCAACGCTTTCAAAAAGGGTCAGCAGTCCCTCAAATTTACAGATGCCGCTATTTTGCAGGTATTCTATCATCACAACTGGCAACTCAAAGAAGAAATGTTGAGATAAGACAAGACTCTCGGCAATCAGCAACGCAGCGAGAGAGTTGGATGATCCCGGCATGTCAGGTCAACTCTGCAACGCCAGACAACCAATCAATACGCAGACAGTTTGCTAGACTCGCAGCTTCTCATCCTCAAAAAAAATATTCTTATGCGGATTAACTGCTCCTTCACCCATTTTCATTTTCAGTCGAGAAGGTATTAATCTGACAGCCAAGTGAAGCCCAACAAATACTACACACTTCAAAGCAGCAGGAACCGCTTTGGAAAACCGGCCAGGTTCAAACATTTCCTTTCATTTCTATTTTCAGTCAGAGACACATACCCTGCCCATGGTGTTTTAAACAACTCTGAGTAAACCCGAAAATACAGAGCTGCTTATTGATGTTCCAACTGAACATTTTAGCTCATTTAAAGTTGGATTCACTGCTTAAGTCGAGTATGTTAGGGCGGGGGGGTGGGGGGTGGGGGGGGTGGCAGGTAAACCCATCACACACAAATGCACTGCTGTCCTCTTTTTTACGAAGTAGATAGCATCAATTTGTCATCTTCCCTTCATTATTCTTTAATGATTTTTTCAGTTGCAGTGTCAGCTGTAGACATTTTGTCTCAGTCTGCCTCAGTCATTTCAAGTTCAGTTAGTGATGTCCTACATTTCACAGGAAGTCTTTCACCTCCTACACAGCACCAATTCTTTTGGCTGCACAGGATCTGGTCCACTGTCGGTGGCCACTCGTGAAGAAAACCACAAACATTACTTATAAAAGAGAGCTGGGCTAAGGAAAACGCATGGAGGAAGGAAAATGCCCACACACAGTCAAACAACCCAAAAAAAGAAAAAAAACATTTTGTAATGGATGGATGGATGGACAGACAACAATTTCAGCCTGACAGCTCGTCTTAAGGTCAAACAACAAAGAGCCACGACCCGGTCTCCAAGTGTTCGTACAATAAAGTTGAGTGGGAGCAGGGTGAGCCTGCACTTTGCTTTCCTTTCCCCTTTTCTCCCCGCTGGATGTGAGCGCTGGAGGGCGGGTCTACAAAAAGAACTTGCTTTTTCATGGTTACAATGTAAAACCAGAAGACAATACGAGGCAGCTGAATTATGTATGTTCTGCACCGTCGTTATATTAGATCAACTGCATCCATCAATGCTTTTCTTTGGGTGTTTATCTCTGTGGGGTTGAGGAAAAGAAAAAAAAAAAAAAACTACCCCATCAAAACTGCAGCTTTCAATTGTAAGATTCAGTGAGTTTCATTTATTTATTTTTTGCTGTTTGGTTTTTTTTTTTTTAAGTGATTGATTTAAAAATTCATAATCTTTGAATGTTACTGCATGCCTTCTTCAAGCAAAAATCGCAGGAGGACATACACAGTGAACTGGATTCAAACTCTGTCAGATCAGAGGCTGATGGGGAGCAGGGAGCGGTTTGTCCTACTTGCTGGAATATTGTTGTTTCCAGGGCCTGATTAATTTCGTTCCGGGAAATAAACAAACCAAATGTGCACCTATTTCAAGTAATAATATCAAGAGAAAGATGCACAAAACATAAATAAAGCCTCTTTACATTACAATCTTACATTCTTCTGTAGGTAACCATGCATTCTGAAACTTTTCTGGTATAAAGGAGAAGGCCAGCTTAAGGTTTACAGTAAATTTCTGATAAACACAATGTCACTCACTCACAGCCAAACAGAAGCAGAAGGCCAAACTGCAGAGCCTTAATTTGCAGCAGAGCAACCTTGCATAGCATTCCACCGAAGGTAATTTTTAGCCTTTGTCAATGAGATGTTTGCTGCCAAACCTTGTTGTTCCAAATGTTGAAGACTCACTCAGCAAAAGACTCTGATGCCAACTTGCCAGTTTTTGCTTTAACACCTTTTTTTATTTTTTTTATCTTGTTAAGCAGCAGAACCTGACATCAACAATGAGAAGAAAGGAATATTAAAGCACCCCCCCCAAAAAAAAGGCAACAGAACTAAACCAATAAATCAATTAAAAAAAACACAATTTCAGATATTATTCGTTTTGAACAGGAGCCTTTTGTTACCCATAGTTACACCTGTGGGATCTCTGCACTATGTACGGCTTCACAGGCAGCTAGAGTTAATAAGTCACATCGATATGAACACACAATATACAGTATGTATTGATATCTTAGACTATTATGTGTCTGTTATTGCGCTGAATTTCAAAAAGAACACACTGTAACACAATAATCCCGGTATAATGCACAACTGAAACCTTACCCACTACACAGACTGAAAACAAAACTGTCAGGCACAAAGTCAAACAGTAGACACGGTGTGTCGTCAGACGCAGCAAAGGTTGTGCCAGGTTAACCGAGGGTTAACTAGAATAATAATGAATAAAAACAATATTCTGTACTTGCAACAAGCTCAGAGTTCATCCCTGATCAACAAAACTATTTGTCTGCTGGAAAACAAAGTAACTCAGGAATGTATTGTTTCCTGAGGAGAGCGTCTGATTGTGACACTAAATGAAACTAAGTGGTCCTTCACAGCCTTGCGATCTCGAATATCTGTGCAAGGGAGGGCCCCATTGTTCTCCAGCAGGTTAAGATTTTCCTCCGCAACATCCAACTAGGACACAAAGAAAAATGAGACGGCGCATTATTGTGCAGCAGTTGTCTGGCATCAGTGCAGAAAATATCAGTCAAGACAGAGTTACAATGGATGAGACAAAGGACAGGAACCGAGCACAGCGGGGAGACGTGATCCCGTTTCCATGGTAGACAGTGTAACAGCCTGAAGGGTCTCATCAGGAGCAAATTCACTGAAATGTAATACAAGCGGGAGTGTTATGTAAAATGAAAGATGGGAGAACCCAAATCACTCAAGCCTACTGTGCTCCGACGGCTAATGCATACCTGTATTGTATTCAGAAGGGCATTCATTTCCACTCCGATGATTACAACGGAACACCAGCTGTATTGTTTATTTGGTTGAAAGCACAAATGATATGCATTGATTCCTTATTCATTCATTGTTGAACTAAGCATTGTATCTATGAATGCAGGCAAAATGGGCCCAATTACAGCGAGCGATGCCTCCCTGTGACTCCACAGCCGAGCAAGATGATGAAGGCCTCAAACTGGGAGGAAAGGAGCAATCAAAGGCCACTTGTTGTCCTTTGTAAATTCAAAAAACCGGAATGGAAAACATTTTCTTGCTGTGACTGACAATGGTTGTCTCGGGACCTCCAATTAGATTAGTCAACCACATGCTTGTATTAGAGGTTGCACCTTCTCCTACTGTTAAAAAGTGCTTCATTGTCCATGACGTGACCCTCCACATTGAGGCTGAAATTACTGGTCAATTTATCAATGAGTTGATCCACAAAAACGCACTATCCATTACATAAATAGATCAATTACATCTCTCTCCGTCAAAGTGCTCAAGCACTTGGCCAGATTCACTTTGGTCTCTGATAACTTAGCACCATATTTGACCTTCGGAAACTGATTAATCAAGAAACTATGATGGCTAAATGAAAGCATACTGTACATACTGATCACTCTGATCCTTTGTAGCCAAAATAACTTTATATTTGAACCACGTTATTTGCAGTCTCTTGTGCTTTGCCATTTATTTTTATTGCTACCATTAATGAAACTTAACATTTCCTGCTCATTTCACATTAAAAGCCCATCAAAAAAAAAAAAAAAAGTGATTATACCCATTGGGCAAGTGGAAATATAGTATTTCTGTTAAAAAACAAAAAGACACAGAGAAGCCGAGTGTGAGAATAAGAATGACATCACTGAACAGATAACATGGAAACATGGCGGAAGTTTTCGCATTTACCAAGAAACAATGGAAATAAGAAACCAAGCCCCTTCTCTAACGTATCCCTGCTCCAAATAAAGACCTGATTCTCTCTGCTGTTGATGTAAATACAGGCCAGTATTAAGAATTTATGGCATGGGGACTGTTACAAACAACTGCACACCAGTTTAATCAAGCATGTATTCAGTCAGCAGTGTGTATGGCGTGAGGTTATAAAACCAGGATTTTAGCAGCAGCTTGGAAATGGCATGGAAGTTAACATGAAGTCACTGATTTCCTTTTGTCAGACAACAGAAACAGGAAAACATGTAAATGAGAACAGCTTTATTGGGGACTGGGTTGTATTAAAATACTGTATCTGCTTCCTTCCCTCTCTCATCTCTGTGCTCACACATAAAGAGCTGAAGCCAGCTGCCACTAAGCCGAATGCAAGTACGACGCCATGACGTTTACGAACGGCTCCACGATAGCTTAACTTACGTCCCTAATGTCGCACATTGACCATATGTGGTCCAGCTATATACACTATAGCTTTTGAAATCGTCTTATCTTCCAATGTGATAATATGTGTGTGTTTGTGTTTTATCCCAGCTGTCAGTGTTTGGTCAGGACAGCTTCCATGTGTCAGACACACGAGGCAGATCCACCTGCTCGAGGCTGTGCTCGTGTTGCCAGGTCGCCTCCTTGTGCTTCACAACAAAAGGCCAGAGAAAGAGTGAAAACGCTTTGCTGTTAAGATGGATCTCTCTGTAGACGTTAGAGTGTGCGTTTCCAGTTGACAGCCTGCCGATGAAATGCCAATTTTTTACCCTGATGTCGGCTTCTCTTTGGAGCTGGAACAGCGGGAGAGCTGCTGGTGCTCTGAGGACTAGCTTTCCCGCCATCAGCAGCAGAGCTGTTTGCATCCTCGCCACCCTCATATTTTGGCCTGACTTTCAGACGTTTGGAGTCGGTATCTGTCTGTCTTTGGTTTGAGAGGCATTTATGTAACACTTGTTAGAAAGCTTTTATTGTGAACAACTCTCCGTGTGTGTGTGTGTGTGTGTGTGTGTGTGTGTGTGTGTGTGTGTGTGTGGGATAAGACAACACAATGAAACAGAAAGCAGATGAAAGGAGAGAAATATGACCCTAAATGACAGCAGAACGCAGTAGAGATAACTTTGGCAAAGTAATATATAAATTTCTTCAATTTCTTTTCTTTGGTTTGGGAGACTAATTAATAGCCACAATGCTCAATGACAAAACAGTACAGGCTGAGATATCCTGACTTTTAATCAGTAGTAAGCTCCATGTCCCACAGGAAGTTGTGATACATGCTTTTTGTTATAAATCTTAGTCTCCAAGCCAAAGCCAGTAGCCAGTAAACAGATCTTTCTGGGTAATGTCGGCGGTGTGGCGCTTTAAATTGTAATTAGCAAGTAGAGCAGGTTATGACATAAAGTGAAAAAGTACTGTGTACGTGACATTTCCACTGTGATCCTTGGCTGAATGCATCACAGCCTTGTAATGCCTCGGCTCCTCGGACTCTCATTCTCACAGCTTCTCCAGTGATTTACTGATTTCTTAAACTAGTCAGTATTTGTTTTCAGTGCAGAGAAGCTGGAGGACTCAGCCGAACGGGACTCCTACGAGTGATGTTCAGAAAATATTTGCATTCACCTCAGTAGCCTTTTGTGCATCAACGTTACGTAAATAAGATCATAAATATTCAAATGTCAGCTGAATTTGACTCATTTCACTTGTTTCACAGCGCAGCACCGTTTAATTTGATGCCTCCGCCAGTAGGCTGCTTTCAGAATGGCAGATTGCTGCCCACGCCCACCACCTCAACCCCTCCCCGCCACCCCAAGAGATTTGGAATCCGAGCATGCTTACTTGACATCCCATCAGTCGGCGGCTCACTAACAAGTAGGCCATAAACCTCTTTTTTTCTCTTTGATTACACTAAGTGCACAGAGGCCAGATGCAACCCAGCCCCGTCATCTGTTGGCTTGCCTGCAGACTATCTGTAGACTGGGGCGGCCTGGGGAGGAGGGGGAGGGTCACTTGGGGTCCCCTCCCTTTAGGAATATAGCCATTGTTCTTCATCAGAAGCGGGGTAAACTGCTGTGGGGTACAGACGGAGAACAAGTCCATTTCCACACCTGTTTTCCATCACAAGGACTCCTACCGGTTTGACTCGGAGCCAAATGACGCCGCACCACGACTCAGCTCGGTTCTCTTTGTAACTCGAGCTGCACGTCAATGTTTTGTGCCAGTTCAAGGTGAAAACCAAAAGTGGTAATTTCCATGTCAAATGATTTTCAAAAGGGAAAAAAAATTAATAAAACTTTTAAGTGCGTTATGTGCCATTTTACAATCAGGGCACTAAAACTCCAATGAATAAAACCAAAACCAAACAAATCATCTTCTCCAGATACAACAGATATTTGTGCCCACATGCACTTTGGCACAATATACATTATCTGCTGCGAGTAGACTTTTATGTAACAGGCTCGGAGAAGATGAGCAAACTGCAGAGAGTGATTTGTGATTTAAAGCAGGATCTGTTTTATAAGAAAAAGAAAAAAAAAAAATCTATTTCAAGTTCATTAACAAAGTAGGAATCTCCAGGCAGCTAATGCTGCAACCGTCCCCGGACAGGGAGGAGCAGCTCCTGGACAATGGCACTAAAGCACTTCCTATTAAAATAAAGTCATGGATAAATATACTCAACATGTAATTGTTTCATTTCATATTATTAATTTACCAAGAGAGGCATAAATGACTAATTTAATAAGTACGCTATTAATAGAATGTCTACTTAATGAAGTACCAGACCAGGTCTGAATCTGAGCACCAATGTGAAGATTTCCTGCTCCGCTCTGTTCTACCTGGATTCGTTTGGGTTCGGTTCTGTTGGTCCAACAGAGCAAGTAACGTGACAATGTCTCTGTGCTCTCAGAGGACTGCTTTCATCATTTATTTATTTTTGATGAATTTTGTAAATAAACTGAATCATTAGCTTCAGCTTTAATTATGATACTTTCCGCTTCAGGGCCTCACGCAGAAAAGATGAAGGAAATGTTGATCAATTATACAACAGGTATGACATTTAAAAAAAAAAATAAATAAAAACTTGCTTCATACAATGCTGTTTGCAGATAACTGTACTAATGTTTCAAATGCGGATACATGCAGCAAAAACGGTGTTTATCCCTATGGGGCCCATTTATTTCAAAAATCCCATTAGCCACTTGAAATTTCATGTAATTCTATGGAACAATACTGTGTGATGTAGTTGTGATCTTTTCTATTGTGTTTCTATACATTTTGCCCATATGCCTGGTTCAAACATTTCTCATGTCTGTGCAGACTAAGGCACAACACTTTTAAGATCAGAGGAAGTGAAGCGGGTTTTATCTACACTGATATATGAGATTAGCTTCCTCAGTTACTGGTGAACTAAACTGATGTTTACAGTTAGAAGCCATGCTTCTCATGTCTTGCCTTTAAGACCTCATGAAGTGGGGACTTCATAGAAAACTGTCCCCTTCCTGAAAAACAATGAAAGTGCAGTCCAGACTGAACACAGCGAGCACATTTTCTGAGCGGAGCAACAAATCTCTTGTGAAGAGCACAACAACAACAACAACAACAACAACAGGCGTAAAGGTGGCGAGGGACAAGCAGGAAGCGTGGAGATCAAGCCTTAAATGAGCCGTCACATGGGAGGGGGTGGATGTAAGCAATCACACCTGAGATCAGTGAGGCAAAAATGCAAACTGCAGGCTACACTTGAAAAAACACGACACTGAAATTTAAATATTTTTTCCATCAAATGACTTTTCTCTAATTGATATCACTTGACATCCCTGATATTGATAGCGTAGAATAATCCTTCATCCAGTCGTCATCTTGAGGCTGTAAAGACATCAGCGCAGCCTTCAGTAATTATCAGCTGTGAACTCAGGCCAACAACCACTAACATACATAAAAGAAATATCTTCAGCTATGTGTTAATTTAGGCTTTGGTGTTACGACGATGCCAAAGGAAAACAAATGGATTAACTCAACACATTTTGTACCACGACAAGGTAATAAGTTCCAATGGGATCTACTTACTCCTGTTCATTGTCTGAAGACGGCATGACTTATTATTTGCATGCAGAAAACAAGCAAGGAAAAATTTCATAATTTCCTTCAGTGGGGAATATGTTGGATTCTCTGACGTGTGATGCTTTTATCCACTGCAACATGAAACATTGATAGGAAACATAAATCAGCATCCAAGATCAAAACGCACAGGAAGCATGTTTAAAAACAAAAACCAAGGCAAAGCTGAACTCATCTATACGCCAAACATACCTACATTTATCATCTACATTCATCAACCTGTCACGGTGATGTCATGTTAACATATATTTTTTCCTGCAGGCACACACACACACACACAGTCAGTCTCTTACCTGCACTAGCACACCATTACATAACGTCACAAAAATGAAAGCAGAGATGCTTCTCACTAGACCTGATAGATTGCCTAACCAAGTGTTCAAGTCTCAGCAAGCTTGTGGTCGGAGCGCGCCGTGTTAGCACTCTCTATTAACACCTGTAAAGTGCCACACCTCTGCTGCTCTAAGTGCATAATCTATATTACAATTGTACTCACTAAATATTGCTATAGGCTACATAGAGCATAACAATGACTTAAAAATACAGCCATGCATAAATTACAACAGGATATGTGGCATTTTTAATCGTTATAGCGAAGCTGAAAATTAAACTAACAGAAAAGTACCTTCATCATTTAAAACACCTAAAATAAAAAAAAGAAAGTTTTTTAAAGTTATTAAAATGTACGCATCAATAAATCAAGAATCCAGCGCAGATAGTAAAATTAGGCAGAGCATCTAAACACACACAAAATATAAAAAATAAAAAAATCACTGTCACAACCAAAGCCGATTTTTTATAAAAGCCTAATAAAGATACAAAAATATATCTAATATCTCAATGCATCTCTTTGTGTGTCTATTGATACCTAGGTAATATGTTCTATATCATCTCTAATTACCACAATGAAACTTTGGATTCCTTTATGGCCTAAAAATAGAGGGCTTGTCATCTCAGCACTCAGTTCAAAACCCTTTATCTTCAAAGAAAAACACCATCACCAAAGTCGATCGCTGTTTATTTGACTTTACAAGGTGCGGATGAAATATAATGAGCACAATTCAAAAGGTATGCATGGTAAGTTACTACTTCCTGTTTGAGTCATTTGCAAAAAGAAACAAAAAAAAACATATCACTTATTGACTTTTTTATTCCAAAGGATGAACGTTATCTCTGGAGGTGCACTATATCCACCCTGAGCCCTCTGAAACAAGAGCGATGGCAGTCAAAGGCAGTGAACTGTGAATGCTTTCTCATAAATCCATTTAATTTGGAGCACTTGTGTGATTTGATGACAGTATGAGCTGAGTCTGTCTGCCAAAATGGAACTTACAGTTGGGGTGAAATTAATTAATGCTCTCTTCTCTCCTGACTGCACAGCAATTTTCACCCTGATAGCACCAACTTCCATTTATTTGTATTGAGGGAAATACAAATAAGCAATCCTTAGCACAATGTGAGCCTACTATGCGCTAGAGGTAAATAATTGATATGCTTTGTGCAAGCACCCTGAGCTTTGTTTGAAATCAGTGGAGCCATTTCCATGAAGGTAGAGCAACACTGCCCACTGCCCAGCCAGCAGCAGAGCCTCGTTTAGTTTGCTGTGCTTTACAGGACAGTTTAACTGACTTGTAGCACGAAATAAAATTAAATAAAAAGAAGACAAAAACATTATCACAGTGCGTCCATTTTAATGGATAAAACGTTGTAATGGATTTAAGCCTGGTGGATAATCCACAATGTGACAAACGTCGACATCTGCCTCCCTTGTCATTCTCACCATTAGAAGCTCAAACTCAGCATTAATAAAAAAAGGTTTATGTTCTTGCGATGAGCAGCTTTGCACTGAATAACTTGAAGTTTGTAATCATTCATGGCACAGAAGAGACTTTATACAGCGAGAGCAAGAAGGTGGAAGCGCCAACCAGCAAGTGTGATTATAAAAAAAAAATCACCACAAACCTGTAGTTTAACCAGTTATATAATTGTGTAAGCGATTTGAACGCGTTTCCAGTCTCTTCACAGCATGCGCGTGCTGTGTGGGGGGCTGCGTTGCCCCGACTAGTAGCCTATTTCTATACGTCTTTATCGTATCAGTGCGCAAAGATAAATAACCCCGAAACGAATGAGCATTTCCCAGCGGCTCATGCCTGAACAAAGAGCGCACACACTGACAGTATGTAACAGAACACTTTATCCCGTCTTAGTGTGGTAAATAAGCGTGTGTGCTTGTTCCGCAGCCCGCCAACTCAACCCGCAGCACTCACAAACATCACCAATCGTTTCAAAGCCCAACGCGTAAAAAATTGTGTCGCAGTTTTCACCCTCACCAGCTTTATCTGTAACCTATCCGCTTCTTGAAAGCATCTGACTCACATTACTACACCCGAGCGAACCTTTGATGTTGCATGATGCTACTGCAAATCCAGTCACGATGTTATGGAAGAAGAAGAAGAAGAAGAAGAAGGAAAAAAAACAGCCCGGAGTGCAATTGGAAACTCAGGCAAATTAATCTCCCCCCGTTCATCACTAAGAGTACATTCGTGTTAGAAGGCAACCGAAGACACGGTGTGGATCAGTATGATGTGCGTTTCACTTCGGCATACATCCAGAACACCGAACTGCACTTGTATCATTGAAATTTCAACTTTTATTACGGGGTCGACCGTCTTTATCTCGGTCTCCCAACGAAATCCAAGCGGGATGACCCACAGCGAGGGGATTATCAAAAACTGAGATTAAATGGAAAACAACTGCTCATCTTTGCGCCGAATTTACACAACGGCGCGGTATCACTAAGATACACTGAGTTATGATCTACTTTGTCTGAATTTTTGACTCAGTAACGTCCTATTAAAATCCCCATCGTTGTGAATAGAGTTTGCCGTAGCGGTTCCTCGACCCGCACGCTGTCAGGGCTGCGTTCCAATTTAACGCACCGCTGTTTTCTGTGATTTACAGCAGTCCTGCCTCCGTTTTCAACAACATGCCACATATTAAAAAAAAAAAAAAAAAGAAGTACCCCAAGTTAGCGGACTGACCGCACAAAACATCCACCTGAGCGCGTGAAACGTGTCTCTCCGTAGCCCCCACTACGGAAGACCCCACTATCCGCTTTTTACACAACAGAATTGGAAACATTTTAGAGTTGCCAGCTGTGTAGCGGCAAAGCCATTTACAATTGTGAGCTCACCAAACTCGTGTGTGTTCCCAGGGCAGCGTATCTGTGACGCCCGTTTGTACACATGGCAGAAACATAAATCTGCTCTTTCCATTCAGTATTTCAACTTTAAGGACAGTTAGCTTTTTTTTTTTTTTCTTCTTACTTGCTCAACAACAATCACACATCCAAATGCTCTGCCGCGCACGTTCAAAAAATCTCCCCAGTACGCTGCTTAAACCACACTCCTTCATCTACATACATCGAAATCTGAGAGCAAAGTGTGTATTCCGCCTTGACATCAAAGGAAAAGTCCTACCTTTGTGAAGAGCCGCTTGAAACAAGAATAAAAAGAGAATAGTCGCGAGAGAGCCACTGCGAGCGTTCGCCATGTTGGACACCTGCTTCAGTATGGCAGAGAGAGGCAGCTTCACCTATAGCTACAACGGGACTCACTTAATGAGATGCAAGAAAGGGAGGGTACTATTTATCATATTCGTTTAATTCGCAGTTCTGATAAATCCTGTCCCTAGTAATAAATGTCTTGTATTCCACCTTTTTGAATTCAGTTATATTAGATAATGGGGGGAAAAAATAAAAATAAAAAAATAAAAACTCAGCAGGGTTCTCAGTGTTTTTAAGGCTGTGTTGTGCTGCAGGAGTGGTGAGGAGGGACGTTGTGCGTCTGTGTCGCTGTGTGTGTGTGTGTGTGTGTGGTGTTAATGGATGGGTCCCATCATGGGGAAACAGCTCTGCTGCTTGATTGAACCGAACAATTGTTGATAAAACTTTAAAAACATTTTAATTGTATTTTCATAAATCTGCACTAATTCATTCACCTATCTGTAGTATATAATAATAAATATAATAATCAATATCTCAAACACAAGCAGGGCCAGGCATAGTATTTTTGAGCCCCCTAGGCCTCCAACCCGCCCGCCACCCTGCCACCAGGTGATTGTTCACCTGCACTTCTGATGCAGGAGAGAATCAGGTTTGATGGAGGAGAGGTAGCCGACCCAGAGAGTTGGTCAGGCGGGTGGAGCTGCTGGTCTTGTTCACTCCCTGGAAGAAAATCAATAGCCTATTAGTGCCACTTCTTCATTTTCTGTCTGTCCCAACCGCTCTCGCCTACCAGACAGCGCATCAAAATGACAAAGTTTGTCTCTGTGTTTGCCTTTTGTGATAATGTTCGGTATATCCAAAACCTATAGCAGAACCTATAGCAACAAGACGTTACAGGTTCTTAAAAGCTAAAGTTATGGGTCATTAATTTCCAATAGTGGAAAATATCCTTTGTGTTTTCTTTTTTTTAGTCCTTGCAAAATAAAAATGCATTGTGAAACATAATGAGGTTCCCAAGCTGTGATGATGACTTTGCCAACCTCTTGCTGATGATGAGAAAAATAAAACTGTGTAAAAAAATAAAATAAAAATAAATACTGGGTATATTTTTCAAGCTGACATCCAGATTTCTTCATAATGCTGTACTTCAGGATCTCAGTAGACCATTTAAATCACTAAAAATATTTCATCCACACAAGAAAAAGTAGTGGGCCAGGTAATGTAGGCATTAAAAAAAATCACAACACATACCTAAACCTAATCCATTTTGTTGCTTTAACATTATTTGTAAATACAAACTTGGAGCTTTTAGAGCATCAGTTGAAAGATGTAGACAGGCAGGGCGCCGCTATTCTTAATGTTTAATATTTCTGAACACAAAAAGATGTGACGCAGAGATGTGATGGACCTCTATTCACCCACATTAAAAGCTAAGACTGAACAAACATCTACAAAGATGGGAAGAGAATAAAAAGACAAGCAGATAACCAGAAAAAATAATCAGTTCTTTTTTTTATTGAACGCCATCAAATTTAACATACATTCATTAAATGATTGCTCATTCATCCTGTTTATTATATCACAGGTGGCATTTTATTATACCACCTAGGGCAGAATCTGTTTATCCCGACCTGTTGAACTCAGGTTTAATGTTATATAATATGATCCTCAAATATAAATGAAAAACACATGCCAGATTTGAAAACACATCTTTTGTGTTGTAAACATAAGTGAGTTTGAATCAAAGAGCTGGAAGTAAATTGGTTGGTAGAACAAGAACATTGGATCCTGGCTCAGTCCGTTCTTCCACACGGCATTACTGCTGCCGTAGAGATATTTGAACTCATTTTACTTGTGATAGTGACTCACTCCCAATATGAAGAAAGTATCCATTATTTTGCAGAAGTGGTGACTCTTATTCCTGATGATTTGTTTCAGTGGCGTGCGGTGACTTTTACAGATAGGCGAGCAGAGCCGAACACCCCTCAAGGTGCGATTCTACACCTACGTCAAAATTATGGACCAGACTGAAACATACTTTTCCATGACAGTTGTAGCAGCAAATCTCTCTTAGATTCAGGTCCTGCTCTGTCTCATGACTTTGTGCTGCTCGTCTTTCCTGTGCTGAAAGCCTCTCTCCTGCATCTCGCCGCTCCCCGCCTGGACACCGTCACCTTTCTCCTTCCTGTCTGAAGAACTTGAGAACTTAGAACAATATTCTGTCTCAAACCTCTCAGACTTACGACATTAAATCAGTGTCATTTGCTGAACATTTAATGCTTCTGCGCATGTGTACGATGCTGCAATATCATAACTGATCTCAGATCCGTAGAGGCTGAGTCATTGACAGCTTGTCGATACAACGCCTGGAAAAATCAAGCTAGCTTACAGAGACAGTATCCGGCTGCCACCACGAGTGGGCAGTAGATTACATGATGAATGCAAACAGGCATCAGATCCTTTGTGGGACAGGAAGCTGTTCTGAGATCAGATGTAAAGAGATATATCGCTTCCTCTTTGGTGTTGTTCTAACTGATGTCTAATTTGACCTTTAACTAGGTGAGCACTGCTTGCCTTGCTTGCCCTGACAGCACGTTACTGCTTTATATTCGGCTCTGAATCACCACAGTACGCATTGGTACACATCATCCTGAGACCACCTAATGGACACTCTCCATTCCTAGTGCAAAAATAACAGAAATAAAAAAAAAACATGACATGGCATAACCCTGGCACAGTCCACGCCCCAAATCCCATACAACCACAGTACCCCCCACAAGATACCCCAGGAACACAGTCACAAATCTTCTCCAAGTCCACAGAACACCAGCAGAGTGGATGGGCAAATTTCCATTACCTTTTCAGTACCCTTGCAAAGGTAAAGAGATAATCCACTGTTCCACAACCAGGGCTTAACAGCATTGTTCTTCCTGAATCTTAGGACTCAGTCAGCAACAGTTTCCACTCCAGCACCTAGGCATCAGCTTTTCAACGGAGGCTGAGCAGTGTGATACCCTGACAGTTGGAGCTTCTTGTCCCCACAGAAGCTGCAGTCATTGTCTGTGTCTGCTGGGAGTCCCCTGAGCCAACTAACCCTGTAAGAGGTCTTTCTTCAGCTTAACAGCTTCCTTCATTACTGGTGTGCACCAGCAGGTTCTTTGGTTGTTGCCGTGAAGGCTTTTAAAATATGGCCCACTCAGATTCCATGTCCCCTAGACCGGCACATGCACTTCTGCCGCTCCAGGCGAAAAAACACCCCAATATGCCATACACATAATACAAATACTCTAGTGCAACGCAGCAGTATTAAAGTATGCATGACCGATTCATAGCGAAATAAAACGTCTTGCCCAGTCTGGCCCATATCCTTCCACATCTGGAACCCCTATATGGACACGCTGGCACTGCATGTTCCCTACTGCACCAAGGGGAAAAATACCTCCTGATGAGGGAGTTGTGGAAATTCTCAGTTCATCCTGACAACTTGTTTGGAAATACCAGGTCTCTGTGAAAGCTTCTGACGTCTGGTCTTGGTCTGACCCCTTGACTTGGACCAATTTGCTTTGTGACATGGAGCATTATCCTGCTGGAAGTAGCCATTACAAGATGGTGAACTAGGACCATAAAGGGCTGAACGTGGTCAGCAACAATACTCAGATAGACTTTGGCATTCAAAGGATGATTGATTTGTTTTAAGGGCATCAAGAAACCATTCCCCACTCCGTTACACCACCACCACCACCACTACCCTGGACTGTTGGCACAAGGCAGTTTACGTCCATGGATTGATGCCAAATTGTGATACCCTCTGCGTGCCTCAGCAGAAATCCAGATTCATCAGACCAGGATATGTTTTTCCAGTCTTCATCTGTCCAGTTTTGGGGAGCCTGTGTCCACTGCAGCCTCAGATTTCTGTTCTTGGTGGACAGGAGTGGAACCTGACCATCTGCCTCAAGCTGCGACGTGTTCTGCTCACCACGGATGTAATCATACCAGTCTGGTCCTTTTCCTCTGACCTCTCTCATCAACAAAGCGTTTCTGTCCACAGAGCTGCTGTTTACTGGATGTTGTTTTGTTTTTTGCACCATACTGAATAAACTCTAGAGACCAGCAGCTTCAGAAATACTCAAACCGGTCCATCTGTCACCGACAGTCATGCCACGGTCAAAGTCAATGAGATCACATTTTTCCCCACTCTGATGTTCAATGTGAACATTAACTGAAGCTCCTGACCTGTATCTGCATGATTGTTTGCATTTCATCGCTGCCAAATGATTGGCTTATTAGATAATTACATTCATAAGCAAGTGTACAGGTGTTTAGTGCTATCTAGTGTATTTTACATAATCAGAATAATCATAATGAGAGTAAATCAACTCCAAATCATCTTAGTATGTCAGAAAGCTGTTAGGACACTGCTCTGTTGAAACTTACACAGTAAGATATCCACTGTGACATAATCTGAAGTGGAAGTGAAGAGAGGGGAAACATGCACATTTTGGAATAATGCAGTGGAAGAATTACAAAAAAACAAAACATAATAATATTATAATATTTCTTAAATTACTTGAATTATAAGAACAATTGAACATAGGGACCCCTGTAGTTTAGTAATTTTCTCTGTGGGCCCCTCTAGTGGCCATGTGGGCCTAAGCAGCTGCTTACAGTCTCCGGCCAACTAAACTGACAAGACTAATCTGATTCTGAAGTGAAGGTATATGATTCATTTGCTGCTTCCCACAGTTCACGCTTGGCTGATTGGTCCCAGAAGGACTTGAAAGATCAAAACAAGCTGATTTACTGTACTGGTTGGTTCAAATGGGAATTTACCATTCACGGCTTAATGATGCTCTAACATGTCATCTTTGCATAATGTGTGCTTGGGTTGACGACATAACATACTGTGTCTAGTAACATAACATATTCAGATTTTTAAGCTAATGACCAGTAGAAGCTAAAAAAGTAATTACGTCCATATATGTACAGTATATAATCCACTGCACTGAAACGCGGGCTGTACTGTTTATATAAACAGGCATTCTTTTACATTCTCTGTTTATATTGACTTTCCCCTCGGGCACATACCTCGGTTGCAAAAGGAATTTATATTGTGAGGATCATCAAAGGTTTGTTTTGCCCTTTTTCTGGCCATATTAGGAACTGCCACTTGCTCTAACACTTAGGTTCAGAGTAAAGTTTCTACAATGTCAGAAAGATTGTAACATTCTACCACATACCTGGGGTCAAGACCTATATTAGCGATTACAAGCCGGTCAAAAAAAAAAAAAAGGAAAAGCACTGAGAGGAATGACATTCAGTGTCAGTGATCGAGTCCCTCAGGAGCTCCTGGAAAGATGTGAAATTCAGTTCCCAATAAGAAAACTTAACTTTTTGTGATTAAAAAAAAGGAAAGCCAATATTTCTGTAAAAAAAAAAAAAAAAAAAAAGAAATGGTATTGATGGAAAACTGTGGTCAGCTGAGCCAACACCTGCATGCATGCACTGTGGGGCCCAGATATAAAATGGCCTTTGCTGTGGAGGTTTGCAATGGGGGAAGAAATTCTGGATGGAGCTTGTTTGCGATTCCTGGCTTCTGGACGAGACGACTGATGCCCTTCTCCAAACTGATGGTGGCCCCCGCTAAGTCAGAGCGAGTGTGATTTAGGCTCAAACTGTGTGCTGGTTGAAAACCCCAGACAAGCTGGATTTGCACAAGCTGCTCCCCAGCACACGAGCATCTGCTTATCACATGCTCTATGAGAAATTCAGCATTTCTACTGCTATCAGCCTCATCATGAGGACCTGTGACAGTGCAGCTTAAATCATATTTAATGTTATTGCTTTTAAAAAAAAAAAAAATTATATTAGAGATTGCTCCAAAAACTGAAAAATACAATTCAGAGCATTTTCTTTAATACTCCGTTTATTAACTCTACAAATACAGGAATTACAGGATCACGATGCTTGAAAGTATCTACACACTACAAACCTACAACCTGACAAGCAGTTGTCTAAATATCTTGCCATGGACGAAAGTGTTGGATGAACCGACATCATGACATGACCAACTGTGACACTGCCATCTACTGACGTCGCCGATGACAAGGCAAGGAAGGAGGAAACCTTGAGCAAGTCAAGGTCAAAGAAGAACCCTAAGCCTGACCCCACCTGGACGGATGGACACATGGTGGGTGTAAAATGGACAGTGGTAAAGAAATGGGTTCACCGGCATCATAACCTCGATCTATACCTCCAGTTAGAAACACTACATCAGGCCAATGTCTGACAGAAAAGGAGAGATAAACAGCCGCATATACACCAAGCTGAAAGAGACGCAGTGGGCCAAACGGACAGTGGTGCAGATAGCAGGGTGACTGAGTGTGGTGGTGCAGCAACCAGGAATGCAGGAGGTGGTGCTGGGTTCCTTCTGGACTGTTTGTGTATTGCAGCTGTCTAGGCTGGGGTAGAGTAGACACTGCGGCCGGTGAGCCAGACGGTGCTAATTTTCGCTCATATGACAATGAGAATAGATAGGCTATGAGTTTCAATTTGAAGGTTTTCACAGTCTGTGCTTCCTTTATCGGGGGGGGGGGGGGTTTGATTCCAGAGAAGGAAAACACTCTGCCGGCTGCAGATTTTGTGATTCTCTGGACAGTGGGGTAACCACAGTCCAGTGATCTGAGGCCAAGAGGGATTACATGATGGATGATGAGAGTGGATAAATTTTATGATGTGAGCCCTTGATGATTTCACCAGCACACTTTAAAGTGAGGTGTGGGTTGAATTTGATGCCATGAAAGAGAACATTTTGATTTGTGGTAATATTCTGACATGTGTGTGATAGTTATCTAATCTTAAAGTAAACAATATATATTATCTGAGATTTAAGTAAATGGTAGTAAATTCACGCCACATATCTGAGTGCTCAGCTCAAGTGTGAGCACTCATTCAGATATAGATACAGTCTTATTCTGACGGCATTCAAATCAAATTAAATGTTTAATATTACCTATACGTCCTTTGTCTTGCTTAACATTTTACAGTCATTGTGATAAATGCAGCAATTCATAAATCTACACCTTATAAATAGAATTACTTTCACAAGTAAAGAATGTTTCCCATTGTATATGCAAATTTTTTAATTACTGGGTGAGGTAATGACAGGTGGTGGGGTGGTGAATGAACATCCGGGGAAAGAGGGATGAGCGGGAGTCCAGGGGTGGGAGGAAATGGGGGTTAAGCACAATGGAATGAGCAGAGGTCTGAACGGAGATCGATGACAGGCATCGGCAAGAAGGTTTAGTAGAAGGCAACCCAAGGTGGGAGACTCAGGTCGGGTGGTGGGTGGAAGAGGGTAACTTGTTGATGAGGCTTCACATAGCTGCAAACCCCCCCCCCCCCCGTGGTTTCTGTAATGGAAAGAGAAGGAGGTGAGGAAGAAGACAAGAGGTGTGGAGGGAAAGGTTGGGAGAAGTGAGATGAATGGGAGAGAAAGGGGTTTCAAAGAAATAACTACAGTGTATAAATAGCCACAGGAAATTGGATTATATTATAATGAGGTGTCATCATTCATTTATTTGGTATCTATCTACTTTAACAAGTACAGTAGTCTATGTAGTTTGCTGTTAATTGGTTCAAACCGCTGAATTTCCTCCTCCTAAATTTCAGATTTGAACATATTTGCTGTTTTCTTGCAATTCTTTAATATCCTGCTTTGGATTTATAACCCAATGATGCGTTGAAACTAAACCACTGACAGATGCAGGTCTATGTTTAGTGAATAGTGCTGAGTAATGCTGTCCCTTGGGGTTTGCCACACAAAGGTTCTGAGGGGGCTATTAGGGAACAATGCGCTGCATGTCTACGTTTGCACAGATGGCGAGAGCTAAAGACCTCTGAAAAAAAAAAAAGAAGTTTCCAAGCCACAGCAGTACTGTCATACTTTCCAACTGAAGTAACCGGGTGCACACAAAGGTACACATAGCTCCCTCCCAGAGCCGTCAGCATTGTAGATTGTAGTACTTAAAGTAATGGGGTACGTTGCCATTGTGATCAACAAAATCTGCTCGGCTGAGCCTGCTCCATTTGTGAAGATGTGGCGCAGCACTGCTACTCAGAATGCAAAAATCTATTTTTACTGGTCTATTTTCACAGGCAACTGTATTATCTTCTTCACAAGAGTCAGTTATCCAACACAGATTTGTTGAATATTTACAGCAGGAGAACATATTTGTGCTTTTTGTTTTGTTTTTTTGTTTTGTTTTTTTTTTTTTTAAATAATATCACAGATGCCACTTGTTTTCGAGAAAACTTACATAACAGGCTTTAATCACACTGATGTCACAGCTACTGTACTTTTTTGAAAAGTTGATATTGCAGCTGCATTATCTTATGGACGCACGCTAAGACAGAAGCGTCTATAGTCTGTGTTTAATCTGACAAGGAACAGGTAATTGTGTGCATTTATGTAAATGACATACTGCAGCACAACTAATTATAACATTGGTTGTGGCACTGCTGTGAGACAGGAAGAGAGAAGGGAGTGCAACAGTGAAACGTGTAAATAAGATTTGTTGCTCAAAAATATAAACCAAAACTGAACATCAACAATAATTTAGGAAGTTAATGCAGTTCACTGATGACAGGACAATTAAATGATCCAACAGGAGGAGAGGAGCAGAGAGAGAAGAGGAAATGGGCTTCCTGGTGAGGCTGTGGCAAAGCCATAGTACATATTTATAACCCTATTAACTACGACTTTTTCTCATTTATTGAAACTGATTTATATTCTCATTAGATCTCAGTTCTCCAGCAGAAAAAAAAATCCAGTTATTGCTATGCAATTTTTATTTTCAATTTTACTTCTATAGCTCCAAATCATTATCTCAAGGCACTTTACAGAGTAAGGTCAAGACCTTACAATATTATGGAGAGAAACGCACCGCGATGATGATGATGAGTGCTGAGTAGCAGCGGCGGATCTGAACACACAGAAACACCTGCAGAATGAGGACAGGGAAGGAAAAGCAGACAAACTACAGGAGAGAGAAGACACAGTTAATGACATGCAGTCGTGTGATATAAATGCACGGCGAGAGAGGAGAAGACAGAAGAAGACGTGCTCGGCGTGTCATGAGAGTTGTCCCAGAGGCCTCGGCCTGTAGCGGCGTAACTAAGGGTCGGTTCAGGGCTCACCTGAGCCAGAGCGTGTCTATCCCTTCAATGCCTCAATGCATGACTCAGATAACAAGTCTTTTTCTTGAGGATGAGGGAGTATTTTTGTTGTTAACAGTTACAGCTTGAAATTAAACTAAGGTTCCAAGTCAGTGAGTTTTATTTTGATATATCCCACATTTACAGGATATTTCTTTTTTGATATAATCCTATAGTTAATATAGGAACAGGACAAACATATTGAAAAATGTTTTACTTTATAAAAACCGCATTCAGCCCCATGATATAGCATGATTAAAATTACGGCCTTGTTTTTCCCAAACCCTCTAATGTTGTCTTCTCCAGTTGCTGTGGATTATACAGTTCATTGACATTCTCTCCAGTTGATTGTGATTTCCTATTCAGGGCTTTGATGCAGGCCAGATTTAAAAATTCTGTTTGTGAACCGTCCATACCTTTGGTCTGTCGAGAGCTTGGCAGGATTGGAGGCTGACAAGCCAAGCAATAGTCACCTCCCCCTGAAAAGAGCCAGGGGTGGTGTGAAGTTCATGGTCTTCAAAGCACCACCACTCTCCTCCTTCATCATTATGTTGTATGCTGTTGTACCTTCTGATATGACTGATAACATATCTTCCATAGCACTTTATTTATTCATCTACATTTAGGCTTTTTCCTTATGTGTCTAAACCGTGTGGACATTCTGTTGTTATTTTTTGGTTGCTTGTTTGATTGTTTTTTTTTTTTTATTACTGTATTCTTTTCCTGATGCTAAGGTTTAATGAAATTAGATTTAACTCATAGGGATATTATTAAAAAAAAAATTTAAAAAAAAGCAAACATACACAAGTGCTGTTTTCTCTACATGATAAATATTCATGCTAGTCAACCAAATGTGAGATGAATCCCTCAGGCTCAGTTAGTCTTTTTATGAAATTTTATCCTTTGGCTTTGTTTCATCCAGGGTGATATGTAGGTTATGTTTTTCATGGAGATTTCACAGTGTTTCAAGTAATTGCATGCACACACTCTTGGGAACTGGGTAAAAAGGGCACTATTCCCCCCAAATTGCCAGAGAGGTTTAGCGGTACATCCCCTTTGAAAATTTGCTTTTAAAATAATTTCTGTCTGCTTTTTTAAACCACTACAGGTTGGCTTAACTCGGAGCTCTTGACGCAAGAATTGACAGGGGACATGATTAGAAATTTGATTAGATTTATTGTCTGGATTTTCAGGAGGGATGATGATGATGGGAAAATGTACTGAATTAAAATGAGAATATTACACTTTTTTTTTTTATTATTCTTTTCAAGAATATGTTTGTTTTCAATAATAAAAATCACTAACAAGTTTGCACCTCTCCCTTTTCATTCATTCATTCATTCATTCATACACCAAGTGGCCAGGAAAGTGGTAAGATGTGAAAGCTGATATTTATTTTATTTTCATTCGTTTTTTAATAGTCAGGGACAAATGGGGTTAATTATGTCCATTGCTTTTCATAAAACATTGTTGGCCTCAACCTTTCCTGTCTGCATGGTTTCTAGGCATGGAAACAACGGGTTGCTGCTATTACAGAAGAGAATTCTTGCACACCTTTTAAAATGCAGGAATAGAAAATAGGAGTTCAGAAATAAAATAAGTACAACTGGAGCGCCTGTTCATTAATGCGGCGCCTAATGTCACATACGTCTGAAAAGGCACTGGAAAATGTCTGCACTGTCATTTTTGGGAACTCGCTCCGTGTTGCTCACGACCTGTTTAGTAATATTTACTTATTATTTCAATCCGGTTTTCAGCTCATTGTGTTTATCTAACACGAAATGTTAAATGCCACTATATAATCATATTACATCTCTAATTAAAACCTGGGTCAGTAACATTTAGGGAGAATCATTTTTGCTTTGGCTCATTGCCCCTCATGCTGCTCAAACACAGGATGAGCAGACTTTCAGGTGAGAATTAAAATAAATAAATAAAAATTAATCACAGCAGAGGAGGCTGGATTATGAAAGCCAAGAATGACGACGGTTGCAATTATTTCCCTTTTTAATCCCTTTATCTCAATATTGATTTTTTGTTTTATGATTATAACAAGATTAGTGACCTGTTATTTCCAGAAAACACAAGGCGGTTTTCTCAATAATTAGATAATCAGCCTGAGATTGCCCATTCTAATGTATCAAAAAGGGTAATCTTGAGAATAGGGGTCAACATCGTCATGCCGGCACACGCGCAGGCGGTTGTGGTTTAAGCTGCATTGTGTCTCTCTGTTGTTGCTGATGTACAGTAACAGTATCAGGTTCATGATAATCAGATACTGCATGTGAGGGGTGCAATTTAAAGTACCACTTATGGTCCCCTTTTATTTAGCTGTGTCCTCCATGGTCTTAAGTGGGGGGAGATTCTCATCATGGACTCCTTGTACCTGTTGGACCTGCTGTATCTCCTCTTATCTATCCTCCTCCTCCTCCTCCTCCTCCTCCTCACTGATAAACCACTCTGATCTGTGTAGGAGGGGCCGCACCACCGATCTTTTATGTTGTAAGTGGTGGTTGGAGTCAAAATCGAGTTGTGTGTGAGTGGGTTTCAGAAAAAGCTAGTAAGTGCAGCCTTCCCCATTATGTTCATGAATAATCTGAATATGTTAAAGCGCACGCTGGTTTAGCTAAGTAGGTTATGTAGCTTCTTGGCAACATAATTAGCCCAAACAACAGTTTACAACTGATGTGATAAGCTGTTTTCATTAGTTGGAGGCTGCTTCCGCCCTTTTCAATGACTCGCTTCTAATTGTTTCGGAGAAATAAACGGAGGCGGTAGTCATTTTCCCTTTGTAGGCTTTTTTTTTTTTATTTGTTCACTGTTAAACGACATGGGCTGAATTGATCATGTAGCCTTTTACCATTTCCTCATAAATCTCTTAAACGGTTGTGCTGAAAGTGAAAGTGTAAAACAGGGAAACTGATAAAGATAGATATCATTTGAAGCTATGTACTGCTGTCTTAACAGCTTTTAGTTTTCAACGCTTCAGGTCAGTGCTAGCAGAAGGACGCCTCAGTAGCCTACGTCACAACGTTAAAGCTACAATATGCAAGTTCTGGAAATCAAGCTAGCGTTAGCGTGAGAAGACACAAAAGCAAACTACTCCACTCCTCCCACCTCTCACCCCTCTTTCCCAGCTCTGTTGTTACACTCCTTCCAGCACTTCACCTATGTCCTCATTGTGTCCGCTGTCTCAGCTAATGCAGGAATCAGGAGTTAGCTGCTAGCTTGTGAGTCTGTCACACCAACATCTCCCATTCGCTAGTACTAGCTTACTAGCTTAGCTCAGTGAAAGACAAGTAGTAGTTCACCACCAGTGTGTTTGTGTATTTACTGACAGCTGTGAGCTCCTTTGGCCTCTCTGATTGGTTAGACGGGTGAGAGGTCCGCGGCTGTTCAATGAGTCTGGGTCACCGAGACCTTTAGCAGCACCTCTTCACATTAATATATTGCTTTGCTCCACATTTGACAAGAAAATGACACTGCTCAATATCTGCTATTGAAACGTTGGGCAGCCTTTTACATCTGTCAAACCTCCTGAGGAGCTAAGCACAGGTGAATAAGTGCCATGAAATGATATTCTGCTTCTTTTTGTCTTTTTTAAATGTTTAGTGGTGTGTAGCTTCCCTCCCGAACTCTGTAACCGGCGATGACACACCTGCTGCCGACTGAACTCAAGCACTTAAAAGAAAAAATCCACCCTCAGATAATGTGGGTGCAAAATTTTGAATCTAAAAAGAAGTTATAACTCTTTGATACTGAAGGTCTGACACTTGAGCATGACCTCTGCCTTTGATGTTTGCCACAGCTGAACTGTAGCTGCACTGCAAAAATCTTGATGCAGTGTCACACAGGCTTTGTTACTCAGCGAACAGATAATGGAGCCATAGAGGTGAGAAATAAAAACAATATCACTTGTTACTATGTCGGTTAGCAGAGGTGTGAACACTTAGAAGTATCATCATTAAGATTTTCTACATATCAAACACCATTTTGACACAATTGAAAGAGAAATCAACCAGATCCAGATGATAATTGTTACCTGTCTTGACCAAAGAAGTTTTGCTTTGTCTGGTAGTTGTAGTTTGGGCTGCCTGTCAGGAATATGAGGTTTGATTGACGGGTGATTTAATTCTGATGATGCAGACGGGATGTGATTTTTGCCATTACACAGTTTCCGTTTTGCCTCAACCAGACAGTATCTGTTTTTCTGCAAGTTTTAGCCTATTAACTCAAAATCAAGCATAAAACTCATCTCATTACCTTCTATATATTTTTTTAAACCACATTTCACCGCAAAAGGAAATTTCTGCAGAGACTTCAAACTTGCTTGGTTTAGTCCATTCATTACAGGGAGTTATTTTTGCTGCAGACCGATCAGGGTGTGTAGCAGCTGTAGATTACACATGATTTGTGGGAAATTAGCAACATTAGCTAAAAACAATGGTTATTTAATCATGAAACTAAACACAGTATGACGAAGTGTTAGCAGAGCTTGGTTCTCACATATATAAGGTATATGTGTTATAAGGTGTATTTAGACAAGCCATGAGCCCATGCAGTGACGCAGTAATTATTGAAAAATGTATTTATATTGATGACAATCCTTCATAAACGGCCCATTTTAAACAATGATTTGTCTTTAAAATATATATTGAGTCAAGCTGAACGATAGTTATTTACACCTTTTAAAACTATCTAATAAACAGCTTTGTCATCACGGACACCACTCAGCGCTCTGGATCTCATGTGGTGTGCAAAATAAATGAGGAATGCAATCAGCTCAAAACTGCTTCCAGATTAAAGCAAGTCCCAACAGGCAGGATCAGGAGAGTACAATTTGACCCCTGAACCCATAATAATGTTCTGAAATCCCTGCTGTAATCGACTACAAGGCCCTGACAGGTTGTTGGATCAGCGCAGCTCTCCAAAGTCACCACAAGGGCTCTTCACTTAATGAAATCGCTCAGCTTTCTTATTGATTTGCCTTAGGTACTTTGCAGTTGTGTGCAAAACGGGGATTGTTTTATTTGGAGTAAACACAACATGCTTTTTTCTTTTTCTTTTCTTCAGTGTGGAGCATCGGCATCCTTTCCTTTCCATTGCATTATATAATGTGCAGCCCTTACTCTGCCTAGATTAAAATTAATAATGACATTGGCTGAAATCTGAAGGATTTATCAATAAGTGCAAGCTTTTATCTGCAGAGTGGGAGCAATCAAGGACAACATGGATCGCTAATGCTCCGAATTGGATTTTTCTCATCTCAACTTGACAAAAGGCTAGTACTAAATTCTTGCATGAGATGAACTATTTTATTGAAGCATGCAAGGAAGACTGAATTAAAAGCATCTGATTTGTGTGTGTGTGTGTGTGTGTGTGTGTGTGTGTGTGTGTGTGTGTGTGTGTGTGTGTGTGTGTGTGTGTGTGTGTGTGTTTGAAGGAGACACACCTTTTAGTGGCCACTTGTCCATCTACAGCACCACAGTCTCAACATGTTTTCAGCTGAGGGAAACCAAGGCAGAGACAGAGAAGTGGGCAGAGCAAACTGCCAGAAGCAGTGACACATAAGTCACTACCTGTCATGATTAAGTGAGGCTGGACCCAAATGCAGACAGGGAGTAGGTGGAAAAAGTGACTTTACTGACCCAAAAAACACAAGGAGCACAGGAGCAAGGGACACGAGGAAACATCAAAATCCAAGCAGGGTAAAACGAGAAGAACAGGAAGCACAAGGTAACACTGGGGACTTGAACAGACGAACAGGAGCACAGAGACTAAATGAACACAAGGGAGGCGAGGGTGATTGAACACAGGTGAAACACATTAGGGCGGGGCAGACAATCAAACTAGAGGGAGACAGGACAAAGACAGGAAGTAAAAACATCAAGAGAGACAAGGAAAGTACCTACAAAATAAAACAGGAAATGACAAGGACCAAACTGATGAAGTGCAAACACAAAACACAACATACATTGTTTGTCATGGCAACCCATGACAACTCCCTATGCTTGAAAACTTTATATCAGGCAAAGTGAAATTCACCAATGTGACTTTGGTTTGCTGTCCCCTTCAATATTAGTACATGCAGCCCCTCTTCTAGCATGTGTACTGGTTGTGGAGGAAGGTGACACACACACACACACACACACACACACACACACACACACACACACACACACACACACACACACACACACAGACATGGCAGCCTGTCAGTTGGCAGCTGCACTTCTGAAAAGCCGGTTGTTGTCTTTGGAATGGGTTCCTGTGAATTCTGCCCCCGTTTTCCATACGTAACGCTGGAGCTGACATTGTGATCAAAATGACACCAAATAAGGTGTGCCAGGGGAGAAGGAGGTTACAAAGAGGTGAATGCATGAGTTTTAGCATTTCAGAGTCAACATAGAGACTCGTGAAGATGGAGATGCAGATTTGCATGCTCTCG
Source organism: Seriola aureovittata (assembly GCF_021018895.1). Lineage (NCBI taxonomy): Eukaryota > Metazoa > Chordata > Actinopteri > Carangiformes > Carangidae > Seriola > Seriola aureovittata. The sequence continues at coordinate 3,651,606 of NC_079378.1, read as the reverse complement.
GTGCTGCCGCCTCTCCTCGTACAAAAGTACATCGTAGCTGCTCAAAGAGGCACTAAAAGTTGCAAAATGACATCAAACGTTCATTTGCATATCAATGTTTTTGCTACAGGCCCCTGCACTGCGGAGCGAAAGGGGCCACACTTAAAGCCGGAAACAGGGAGACCGTTAATACACCATGAGTTGGTAGAGGAACGGGAATCCTTGTAAGTTGTGTTAGGCATCAACATGTTAACATTCCCCTCCAGGATCAGAAGCAACGCTGGAGCAGCCAGGGAAAGGAGGCAACTGCTCCAGGGCCCCAGACTGTTAAGAGCCCCAAAGGCCCCAATGATAATGAGTTTTTTAGTAATTTGATTAATTCCACATTTATTTAGCCTATGTTATGTGTAAGATTGAAACACAATATCAGTTGAAATGACAAGGTCCTTGAGATCGGTTGTGCATTTTCTACCTGTCTTGTGTCAAAATTTATATGTTAATAAATCTGAATTAAACCACATTTCTACAAGCTGGGAGTCAATGGAGCCCTGCATCATATTTTTTCCCCAGAGCCCTCTAATGTGTAAATCCAACCGTGGTTAGAAGTCTGATTTATCTCTGGTCACATTGGAGAAATAAAGCCCAGGTGGCCTGAAAACTCACCACATCGAGCAACAATGTTGTTATTATGTTGGCACTAATTGTGGACGGTGGCTTTTCATTTTCTTCCAGTTTAGCAACATGTAGGTGGACGATCACAATTCTCATCACGATGATCACGTTCCCATGAAACAAACTGCAATATATGTGTACACTGTCAGTTTGTACTGTAATACCACTTAATCTGTATGTGTGCCTCTCTTTTTGCACATCTGCAGACTCATAGTCATTGCACACAGTGGTGGGTTTACACACACGAATCATTGCCAAAATTTTAAAGGACTGGGGCCAATAGCCTAATTATGTGGAATAACAAAAATGGATGAGAAGCCTTAGTGTATCTGACAGCTAACTGAAGGCTTACATGATACCAACTGGAGCTCATGAAAAGGTTGATATAACACCACATTTCCACAAGAAGTGAAAATGTTTACTACCTCTGTCGAGGTGGTCTTGCTTTGGGCCCTGATGGGTATGGATCTAAAAAACCAGCCGATCAGTTTTGAGAAGCTCGAAGCAACAACAGTAAGAACATCAGCTCAGAAATTTGGTTCAGAGTGAAATTTTTACTGTTTTCCAGAAAATAATTTCAACTCCAATCAGAGCCAAGTCATGAATGTGATGACTTGACAAACTAAAAACCAACTACGTTTGACTTTAACACCAATGAGTCGCGTTTTGGACTTAAACATTTTAATTTATAATTACTTAAAGTGTCATCCCCAAGCCCAAATATTAAACACAGCTGCCATGAGCAGGAGGGAAAGGTGTGTTTGGCAGTGCAGACCAGCAGACAGCAGGTTTCTCATTTTTAGCCAACAGTGAGGAGTCCTCTTTAGTGAAACTATCCTCCAAACTAAATAATCATACTGCTTGTCCCTACCTGCAGATATGAATCATGGGAGCGTCTTCCCAACAGGCATAATGGACCTTTGTCATCATGGTAAAAGCACAAACTGTAGGAGCATACCAGCAGCAGGCGGACCAGACCAGTATGGTTGGGTTTAGGGGTAAAAACCACTTGGATAGGTTTAGGAAAACATCATGGTTTGGGTTAAAATAAGTATTTCCTTAAGGTTAGAGAACCTTCATCATCACGTTACAATAACAAACACAACACAAAAGCTTGCATTGTGTCATGGATCAAAGACACAACATTGACTATCTGTTTCAGATGGGAAACAAACAGCGGCCTCCTGTGCAAAGGTCCTGACTTTCATCAACCCATCCATCCACCTCAACCTCTTTCTACTGTGGACTTTGTTCCTCTATATACAACCTCTATATAAAGAAATACACCTCTTCACCACTCATTCAAAGAAAAAAAAAATCCCACAAACATTGACATATAATATATGAATGCCCCTTTGCTTGACCTAAACTACTCTATTACTGACTGTCGGTAGCACTACAACATAAAACACAGTCAGTTTTTGGAGCCCTGGAAATAAGTGACTCTGAAATTACCAGATTAATATGATTATAATGTATGCATATTTACTGTTAAGCATGCCTACTGTACACTGTATGCTGCATGTCCTGAGTGATAATGGTTAATTTTCCGTATGGCTTTGGCTAAGTCCTCTTAAGGTATTATATTCTTTGAAAAACAAAATGAAGCTGATAGAAGAAAAAGATGATGGGAGACAAATTACATTGAATGTAATTTGTCTCCCATCAGCCTAATGTGTTTTTACATGGATCGCACATCCGTGTAGTGAAAGACATTAACCAATAGAAACCAGTCTTGGCAGAAATAGAAGCATCTAATTGCGTATATTTTCTATGACAACCCTGATGTGCTTTTATCCAGTGATGATGTCGCAGTGAGAGGTTTATGTGACACAGTTGGCACTAAATTTAGAGTCATTATGATGCTAGCTCTGTGCTTTTCTTAATTCCAAGTCTGTTCATCACTGCAGGTAGGAAGATCTTTGGAAACGTTTTCATTTCTTCTTCCTTTGTCTCAATCATTGATTATGAACATTCAATTCAGTGGTGTTTTTGCACTAAATTTTACAAATCGCTTGTCAATCCACCAAACACTAAGACTATCACTCCTGTAGGTAAACTCCAGAGTCCATAAGGCATATTTGGCCTAATCGCTACTCCCTCCTTTTTAACCAGCTATGAGACATTAGCCATTTCTACTCTGCACCCTTTGGCCAAACACTTAATTTTCCAGAAGTGGAAGTCAGTTCCATCTATGGGTCAAAGAGCTCGCAAATGTGCTTCACCCTGAAAGACTTCAATATTCACTTGTCAACAAGGGAAATAATATAAGATCTGGCAACCCACCTTCTTGTCAGATGGGAGGCAGTTGACAAGACCTCCAACCATCTGCCGCTCCGTGGCCTTGACACTTGTACACTTTGCCTATGAAAATGCTGCCTGTGGAAAACAGATATACATATGAAATGCTCAGGTTTATACATATATACAGTGTACCTGGACTTGAAGGTACTTCCTCTACCATGTTTGAACCAATGTAGCTGTTTTTTTGTAAATTTGCAAAAAGCAATAAACAACAAAAAGATATTAAAAAAAAAATTAATCTGAAAGTACCACACATCTATTTCATAGAACACAAATAATGATAATTATTGTTATTCCATAAAAGCATGAATAAGAAAAAAAACTTTCATTTCACAGCTGCTGTGAACAGACTGGTCAATGAATCACCATTTTACTTTCAACAGTGACAGAAAGTAACAACAGTGACATTTATTTCTTTGACATTTTCATTGAATTATTACTTTAAAAGCATATTAGTGACAATTCAGATTCCTCGACTAAAGTCAGTGTAGAGGCTGTGATGGATGTTTACAACACTATGGATAATATTTTCACCTTTTAACTCAAATTGCTTCTCCAAGTTCTGACAGTCTAGGAGTTTGTGTAAAGACTTTCTCCTTGGCCAAAATTGTGTGTATTGTTGGCAATATCGCCACATTTTAGATCCTAGGAATTACTTTTGTTAGTAGAATGGCAACATCATTGATAGAAATTAAGTAAGGGGGATAAAAATTAAGTCCCAAGTTTTGAAAATCATCCCCAAGCTGCAACCCTTAAAGGAGCTAATTGTAAGTTTTGCTATTGCTACATAGCCGATGTTAGCATTAACAGCTATTTACTTACCAGTCTAGAAGAAACGTTGAGAACTGTCTCAAGAGGTGGAACAGCAATTTAATGCTTGTTTCTATCTCTGTCTTTTATTCGTCTGAAGTTAGCATGCTAACCAGCTAGCCCCGACCTGTCTCATACCTTTCCAATAGTATCTCACCTGTAGCATTCAGTATGTCCTGAAGACATAGCACTGCTTAGAGGGAGTATTATAACCTCTTGTCTTATAAACGCAACAATGGCTGAAGCTCTTCTCAAGCGACAATCACCTCCACCTGCTTCTGGCTAGAAACCATGTTCACAGGAAACTTACAAATAGCCCCTTTAAGACTGAGGCGATGATGCAGTGCAGCTTTAACACATCTTCATTTATACTGTAGCTACCAACATAGCAGGTAACCACATCCAGGGCAACACTGCTGCTAATGTAAGTTTGATTTAATATAGTTCATTACTTTTTCCTGGAATAATTAATAAATAATAATAATATGTTTTGGAGATGAGACAGCACCAGGGGCTCTGTCTAACAGTGGTGCTCTTGCATGAAATATAATTCACACATACACATTCAATACTTTCACAAGGAGCCTTTTAATGTAGAATTACTTGATGTCCTCCCCAGATATTAAACACAGCTGCCAATCAGGTTGCATGAGCAGGAGGGAGAGGTGTGTTTGGCAGTGCAGACGAGCAGACAGTCTTACAGACGGACAAGAGACGACTCTTTGGATTTTCATTAAAACATTCATGTGGTAGGCTTCTCATTTCTAGTCAGCAATTGCACTGTTTATTCAACAAGGCCAACAGAGTCAGGAGTCATCCTCAGTGAAACTATGCAGCCGTGTCACATCAATTTCAGTACGTATAATCTCCTTGTAAAACTTTCATTCATGTAATGTCAAGGTGTGACAAAGCAAGAATGCAGGTTTATTGCAAAAGAACATCAGTGGAAAAGGTTTATGATACACATTACCACAACTACTGTATATTATGTGATTTTAATACTTTGTGTCTGACATTTTGCCGAGTTTGAAAAGAGGTATACAGTGTATGTGGTTTATAATACAGTAAAAAAAAAACACACTATAATGAAGTCGTAAGCAGATTTAAGGCCATTTAAACACGTGTAAGTCATTCTAAGCTTCCAAAACTGGTGTACAAACAGTTAAAGGGGCACTTGAGCAATTTTTATTTCACAGTTAATGTCTCCTGTGGCTCTGTTGTCTAATAACTGAAAATAACCCCTGATGATGTCATTATGATGATCTCAGCTTGGACATGAAGGCTCACTCGCATGGACATAAATGTGGATGGATATAAACATGTATCATTGTGTGTTTCTGTGTATGTGTGTTACGTGTCTGAATTCAGCTTGTGGAGATGCCCTTGGTGCAATGTGTGTTTCCACTGTATTCCAGATGGCTTTACATTACACACGCTCAATATTGCTGTGCACAGAGCTTGTTAGACGCTTGTTTATGTGGAATTGTTCTCTCTATCCTCCTCCTCTTGTTAGTTTCTGTAGCCCCTGGAGCTGCTGCGAACCGCCTCCCCAGGGGCTTAGCCAGATTGAGTCAGGCGGACGGTTATCTAGGATGTGCACAGCTTTGTCATAATTGCCCCCCTCATGAGCTCACCACCGCCGTTATTTCTCACGCTAAACCCTATTAACTGTTGCATATGTTACCGTGCCTCGCCTTTATTGTACAACTTTGAACTTCGGTGCCAATTAGCTGGGCCCAGTCTGGCCTCTCCTGGTGACACTATTAAGAGTGCATCCTTGGAATTACAGCTCATTAGTTCATTTGTTTACCCTGGACTACTCTAGATTTACTATCAGCAAAAGGGTTAGTTGTTTTCCTATTTGGTTTGAGCTTTTATCAATTAGTTTTGAGGAGAGTCATGCAATCCCAATAACTACTAATAACTGACTATTGAAGTTGGGATGCATTTTTTTGTGAATCCTGAATGTGATGATCAAAAATGTAAAAATAAAAGATTAATATTTGGTTCCAATATTATATCTTTTGTAATTTTTCTCTCTGCAGTGCAGAAAGTAATATCTAATCATCGCAAGGAAAACACACAACTAATCTAGTGAAGTTCTGGCTCATAAATATCAAAGTAAGCTGAGGAAAGCCACACATTTGTATACTTTTATTTGTATCAATATTGTCTTCTTGTAGAGGCAAGAATTACATTTCTTTCAATCCTCTCTTTCTGGTAAAAAAAAAAAGGCAAGATTTGTCCAAAATGTGCCTGAGATACTGAAGGGATTGAGATAGAAAACAAACAAACCCAACCTGTAACCTTTATCTTTAAAAAAAAAAAGACAAAAAAAGAAAAGGAAACAACGATGGCAGAAACAATCTAATTTTATGTTATATGTTAAAATACAGTGACAATTTCACTGGCATTGTTATAGCATTTATTTGTATCTTTTTAATTGAGGATCCATTTCAGATTATGTCATTTAATTTTAGATTGGGTAATCAATTTAAAAGCCCGACAAGGGACAAGAGTTTAGAATTAGCTGCAGCTATAAAGTCTATGTGGAACACATCCTTTTGATTTTAAAAGGTGGAATCTAATCCTGTTAATTGCACTGTCACTATGAAATAAACCATGAAATACATTTATTTGAAACTCAATATCTGCGACTGTCTCAACTCCACAAATGGTTCATCACCTTCGCCCATACTATGGAAATATAGCCCTATAACATCCAGATTGTTAGATTGCTACAGGGGCTAACCGCATGAAGAGTGAAAGAGAATATGAATTTGACAAATGACACCACAAGTTGTCTCCTTATGCGGAACAGAGCACGGTTAACCTCTTCTGTCTGGACCGGATCACGCAGGCCTGTGCAAGGTCCTCTGGGAGCGCGTGTCCTCCTTTGGCATGCTGTGCAGTCCTTCGCTGACATACTGATACTTTCTTGTCATTGATCATTTGCTGGAAGCAGGGCATTGCTCCGGTTTCATCATGCTTGCCAGACCCTGCTTGCTGCACTGGCTAACCTATCTGTGGTCATTACACTGTAAAGTCGGGACTGTGGTAAGGCCACAGCCATACCTCAGGAGAACTTGCTCTCCATTTTCAAACATAGAAACTTCTAGACCGACTTTCCCTTGTTACCAACTTACTTGTGAGCCGCCTCTTCGACAGCAGCAGTGTATGAAATGAATTCATTTTCTACGTACTGTTTTTAAGAGCTATTTTAAAATGATATTCCAGTCAACCCATTGTAATCGAAAATAAACTTAAAGATAAATATCAAACTGTGTCCTAAACTGGTGTCTACATGATTATGGGAACGACATTCATCACCCTCTGTAAATGGCAAATGGAGCCTTGATGCTGGTGCCATCAGTGAGATGGAGGCTGAGCACTACAGGTGCAGCTAATTGGAGATAGGAGATGGGCATCAGTGATTGGTTGCTGCGAGAGGGGTTTAAGGCTTTGTTGATTTTCTAATGTGAACCAGAGTGGAGAGGCCTCTTACATTTTAAATTGATAGATAATGGAGAGAAACATGAAAATATACTGTCTGGATGGAAAGGAGCCAATTGGTTTATTTACGGGGGCGTACTTAATGAAGGTGGGGAAAAGACAGTGACGCTGTATTTGATTGTTGCAGAGCTTTACAAACCAAGTTCACATCAGATCTCCAAGCCTGTCACTGCGAATCTCAAGTCCGAGTCAAGTCCCTCAAGTCAAAATGCCAAACTTTAAATGGCGCTATCCTCTCTAATCTGTGTTAAGTGTGTTTTCATACAGCTGTCTACACAGACTGCTCAGTTAATGTGCTGCTCTCACTATGTCTTCTGAGTAGACACAATGTTGGAGGAGTTCCTTTGAATGCACAATCTGAATAATTAAATATTCAAGCTGTGTGTCTGTTCAAGGCCTGTCTCGCACTGTCACATTTATTTATTTATTTTCTGTTCCAGAGTTTTTACCAGATTAAACCTTGAGTCTTGAATGTTTTCGCTGTCAGGGTTTCAAGTCAAGTCGAGTTTTCAGGGAATCGAGTGTCAAGGAAGTCGAGTCTCCACAAGTTTCTGCAGTTTTTTTGCGACTGAATTCTCGCTCTAGTCCAAGTGTGAAGTCGACAGCTCTGATTTACACTCAGACCTGGGAAGTTGGAAGTAAATCCCAACTTTTCATGAGTTCAAGCTTCCAAGGAAGAAACACACGGACAGCTGCAGTGACGTGTTAGTTTGGCAGCTCATGGTGTTAAATACAGTTTAACCAAAAAAAAGAAATTAAGTGTTGGTATGCTGACCGATTTCAAATCACACCAGGCTGAAAAACAGAAGTATCTTGGTTGTTGGAATCCAGGAACGCTGACAATATTGGTTTTTACAACAAAAACTGAACTGAAACGAAATCATTTTAAATATTCAAACCTCTTTCATGTAAATTTTTAAAAAAAAAAAGGTCAGAATTACAGTCAAGCCCATGTCATTCAGAATTCATAGTACATGAAACTCGAACTGTGAATTCGGGTGTTAATTATGTTTGTGTGCTTGCCATTAGCGCTTAGATATGTCATCAGTTGCCTTTAATTGGTTGCATGCTGTTTCTTTACTTATTTTTTATCTTTATTTCCCCATTCAGTCGATGAGTTTTAAAATAGTTTGGCAGTGTTTTGCCAAATTTTTGTTTACATCTGACTGAAATGTTTTCACAGTGTCGGAATCAAGTATGGTTGTTTTTAGTTATGTAATGTTTTTGATTGATGCAGTTAATTGATGTGAAATGTTCTGTACGTGTAAAATGAGGTAAACAGCTGAGGTTCTGAATCTTTAAGAGGTTGGAGCAATAAGTCAGACCTCTGAACAGAGTCTCATTGACATCAGCCACATGCTCTGCAATGTGGCAACGTGCAGTCTCCATGCAGGTTCTTACTGGGATAGACTGAAATGCAAAAACACTGGAAAGACTCGAAATGAGACTTCAAGAGTCTGGTGACTGTTCCAGGTTCCAGAGGACAGCCTCTCACTACAGAGCTAAACTTTTTGTCTACTGTCAGTCCAATTTTTTTTTTTTTCCAGGCCAGGAGGAACCTAGAAGAAAACAGATTATAGTGCTTTACACACACATCCGCACATTCAGCACCTGCCAGCATAGCTACTTTTCCAAGTTTATCCCTTATTTTAATCCTGTCTCTCTCTTTGGTATCTTGGCATTTCTCAACTTAATCTCTTCAGGAATAATTCCAACAGATATTTAATAAGCAGGGATACCGGAGCGCACCTATGATGTGTATGTTTCTCATTTTCTAAGGTTATGTAACCACTAGTTCCTATACATGGTGGCAAGTTTACATACATTAGTCAACTATAACTGATCACATGAAAGAAATAAAAAAAAAAAAGTAGCAATAATACTGCCAGAGAAGATTATGTCCATATTGTCTCAATATCTGAGATTATTCTATGGCAGACTCATTTTTGTAAATAAATGGCTATAGTAGTGTCAGTATTTCTTGACATAGAAGAAGTGTATTACATGTTATGAAAGGAAGGGTTATTAATCACTCCATATGACGCTGGGATTAGAGGAAGGAGGGATGTTAAGGTAACACTTGGTTAAGATTAGGGAAATATTGTGGTCTGGTTTAATACAGAAAAGTGTTCACCACCTGTTTCTATACATTTAACCAAAACCATGATCTTTCCCTAACCTTAACCAAAGTGCTTCTGTTGCCTAAAGCTAACCACAGATGGGCCTCTGAACATGAACACACTGCTGTAAAAGAAATGTAGCACTTCATTCAAAAAATATGTTGCTTCTGAGGATCCATCCAGCCAGGGATTATGTTTCCCCACAAAACAGATTTTTCTGTCGCAGTTTAGTTGTTTAGTTGTGAAACGGAATATCTGCCCATTAGAACAATGGGATTCAGGTTGAACATTTGCAAAGTGTCCATTTAATTTTGACTTGCTGCAGAACAGATATGGAAAATTCAAAGAGCATTAATATCACTCTCAATCTCTGCAGTTATTAAAAATCATGGGATGTCCTGAGGTCCCATTCAAATAGGGTATTAAATTAGAATAATAGAAGTTTGATATTAGATTTATTGAGCTAGTGGACTGCCTGAAGAACAGAAAGTCTCTCAGTTCACTCTTACTTTGCATTTCAGATCATTTTATTGTAGATTGCAGATTTGACTGTTCATGTTGTAATTTATATCGAAATTACTTCAAATAATAGCCCTAATAACTACATTCAATGCAATTGCGGCCATAGACATACAACAAAGAAAAAATACCTATTACTGTTACCGGCAGTCATAATGGCTACAGTCATTTGTGTGTGTAATGCAGTAATTGTTACATTGCTAAACCATCCTGGGGTCCCTCTTTCCCACTACTCTCACACGTTCATCTTAAAGTTTCTGAATAAAGTGCGAAGTATAAATGTTAACGTAACAGTGATTTGTTATGTTGGTGTACGAGGTGTTTTGACCCTCAGAGAGCAGTATGGATTGAGGAGCTTTAAAGTTAGAGTCTGTGGCTTAAGTGTGGGTTACTGTGAGGAGAATCTCTAAGAGGTCGTCTCATGTTATGCAGGTGTGCAAATGTAAATCACCTCTGGATCACACAGGACACCTATGTAGCACAGTGGCTCAGGGTTTAGCAATGCTGCCTCAGTCCTGGGCTTGAACCTGTGAGTAGTGTGTGGGCCTTTTTGTGTGGATTTTACAAATTCTCAACTTATTTGTGTGGGTTTCCCCTCAAAAGACATTCATCTTATTATATGCAATATTACACATATTTCAATGCAACCAGGTGTAGAGATTTGAGGAGGCAGGATTCTTGTCATTGTCAATTGAAGACTAATACGAGCACAGATATTCAAAAAGACATAGTCTAATGGTACTGCATGAATGAGGAAGCAGTATGTCTATGCAAACACCTTTTGATGGAAGAAAATAGCAGCCCAGAGCAGCAACCAACAGTGCAGCTCCCAAACAGATCAGTGGTCGTCTCTCAGTCATTCATTAACTTGGAAAATCTGGTGCACCTACACCAAATAATTTAATAGTATAGATAGTTAATTTCAACTAGTCTAATTGAGGCTGAATATGTAATTTATATCCCAAAGCGGCAGATGCAGAAAGAAGCTGGAGACTGCTTTCTTTTATTTATTAGAAGTCTTTATAGGTCCACCTGAGTTACACAAAACCTACCCCAACCAGACGTGCATTAATTAATTTTCAAAGAAAAGAGACCCAAGGATGATCAGGCATAGTGTGAATAGACCCTCAGATAATTCGACCTGATTCAAAATACAGTTGACTTCAACAAACTCAAACAGTGAGAGAACACCAACACTGACAGCAGCACCAAAGCCCCGTCTTTAGGAGTTAGACCTTGGCTGCTGTGCTGTGGCTGACCTCTGCTTGTTAATTGTTTGAATGGTTCACATGCAGAGGACAGATTTCCACACCGATATTAATAGAGTTTAACGTGCAAAAATGTATTTCTTGTGGCACCTTCATCCTGTGGGTTCACTTGCTGATGTACAAGTCCATACAGTAACAGATCAATGGATTCCATTATAGACAGTAGCAAGGCAAAGCAGAGGGTCTCTCTCAATCTGCACTCTTGTCTGTGCTTGTCTGTTCTCATGGACTTGTGAAATGTCACCAGTCATGGCTCAAGTACTGTCAAAATTTATGATCCCCATTTAGTCAAGTATGGTCCATATGCCCAGAAGTGTTTCTTGCACCACCCGTTTTAACTGTGGATGCTTTGGGAGCTGAATTTGAGCATGACATTTTCAAAGATGGGGGGGGCCTGATAGACAACAAGACTCATGGTGATTTCAAGAGCACGCAGGCCGGCGCCCTACATGACTGGCAGGATGACACCCATGGTAAGAGCTGAAGAGTTTAAGAGTGTAAAACCAATGTGCCAGAGTGTAAAATTGTACAAGGTTCGTGGTTGGTGTGCTCCAAAGCACTGTACTGAGAAAGCCTGGTGTTCTGTACTACAGGTAGATGCAATCAGTGAGTTCAACGCAGGTGTTTTCTATGTTGTCAATCATCAAACGCCTGCTGTGACATCACTACATGGGGTGTGTCTAGAGGAGCAACCAGCTTCAAAGATTCAGCCCATATGTTTATGTTTCTTATCTCCCACAGTTTTTCTCCCAATTTGGCATGCCGCACTGCAGTTCTGCTGACCCGGAGAGGGAGAGAGAGAGAGACGGACATGTGGGTAGTGCACAGTACTGTACTATCTCCATTACACATGAGGCCAGCTTTGCATATGTGAAAGCACAGGGCAGATTTTCACAGTTCCTTTCATTGAATTTGTGCTCGCAATCTGTGTGTAATTAGCGCCTGCATTAAGGCAGCAGCTCATCACACAGTCAGCTGCTGGGACTTTCCTTCCAGGACGTGTTTCTGAGTGAAGAAAAGCTCAGTAGGAGCTTTTCGGTGGTGGGATTTCTTTGTGGGGTTTCTTAGTGATGCAGCAGAGAAATACTCACTAATGAAGAAACAAGATACTAAAACATTTACTTATGCTGCACACTCTACCTCTGACATATACATATACACACATCTTGGTTTGTCTGGGTTATAAACTAGAGTTTCTATCAAATTGTCTCAGTTTTCACTACAATCAAATTAACAATTATATTATACTTGTTTTTCAGCGCTTACATAGATGTTCATCATGTCCTGTTCCACTCATTATTACCTAACCCAATATGAAACGTAAACAATGCATACGCCTTAATTCAACACTGAGCGATCTGTATGTGTCAGTCAATCAATGTGTCGTTGTCATAGGAGAGTGTTGTCACAGGCGAGCGTCATAGGCTAAGGCGCTGGCGGCTCTTTCTGACAGAACCTGTCAGAACAGTTAGCTATCATGCAGAAGAGACAGTCGGTCTTTTCTAAAGAGCTCCAGGAGGCTCACTCCTTCCTTTGTGCAGTGCCTGGCAACGGAATTGATGTGTTCAGAGTGTCCATGATGTTGAGAGGTGGTGTGTTAAGCGCTGATATAAATGCCCCTCTCCTAATGGATACACCTATGCACGGGTGCATGCACGGGTGCATGAACGTGCACGATCCAGGTTTGGAGGCTTGAAAATATTGTCACCCTACATGTATAAATTCCTACCAACAGTGGACTGAAACTATATCGACCAAGTGTGGTTCACTGTTACTGGTCATTTTGAAAAAACAAACATTGGCGTTGCTTTCCACCACTGGAAACAGCTCTTGGACAGTGAAAGAATGAAGTTTGATGCTGAACTGAACGCAGCACTTCTTCTAAACTGGTAAGTAAACAGCTGCTAATGCTAACATTGGCTATATAGTAACCTATGAAAGAGGGGACCTCCATAGCCAGCAGTGGAACCGTCTGTGGTTAACATAGACTGAGACAAGAATACATGCAAAGGCATTTCTTGATGATTTCACAAATTGATCATTTAATTTTATTGTTTTTTAAACATCTGCCTTTGGCAAACATTTGGAAAATAATCATGTAGTGTTGCAGTAGCATCAACAAGCCCCGTTATCTAGTAAAAAGTATTGGAAGTATGTAATTGATAACCTTATATAATGCATGCTGGGTATATTAGTGACTATTAATGTGGTAGGCGAACATAGTAGTGTTTTATTATAGTTGCAAAAGACTTCCAACATCGTCAGACACTTGAGCTTCATGTCTTGGAGCATACTAAAAAGAAGTGTTCAAATTGTTCAAGGAGTCTTGTCTTTGCTCCTCAGGATCTGGAGTAAATTTAGAAGTAAACATTCAAGGGCTGTGGGAAATAAAGGTAAGTTGTCTGACTGAATAGCTCATGATTTTAGAGGACTCCCTGAATGGTTTGCAGTTGTGAGTTTGATCCTCATGAGAATCTGTAAATTTTGAAGTCCAACAACCCAAAGTGAGGACTGAAAGGCACTCAGAAAGAAACTCCCACTGTGAAGGGGATTTGGTCGCATGGTGGGTTTCTCGCAACTACGAGGCACCGGTGGTGCAGTGTCTGGTTCGACTCCTGCCTGTTGCTGGTTCCTGGAGCTACAAAACCAATCCCACTGCAGGAAATGGGGGGGGGGCTTTGCCCCCTCCCAACTTCCAGGGAGATAGAAGCAGACAGTTATGCAATGGAGAACCATGACCGGCTGCAATTTTGCTGCAACATGGAGGAAAGTCTTAAGAGAAAAGCGTATATACAGCCTGAAGTGAAGTATAATTTTACTGCTTGTGGTCACAGCCTGTATTGGCCCTACACTGTGTGTCTCTCTGCACTGTCCAATTATTTCCTTTTGATTTGAATGTTAAGAATATTTCTTCAACCTTTGTATATACTGTACACTAGAACCGCCTAAACGCTTTGAACTTCTTAAAATAGTAATTACATGAATACTAATTGTCAATTTCAGCTCAGCACCTCAGTGATCAATAAGGCAAACATGAGAGCCAGCTGAACACTTTAGGTGACCATCCTGAGACAAGTAAACTGGAAACACCTGAGTCTTGGTTCCCTGCTGTATATGGTCTCTGTGGGATGAATCCATTTGTGAAACTGAATTCACAGGAGGAGGATAGAGAAAAGAAAAGAAAAACAAACAAAAATAAAAAAAATTACACTAAGTGCTTTAGTTCAGTGATGTGGCAGTCAAACTCCAAAGGATACACCACCTGTCCCAGGATACAAGCACAACTGGCTGCCTGGCGTTTGGAAGCAGCACAGCTGTCTGCAGGAGAAATTAAATATTCCTGACGTTTTGCATGCATCTATTATCTTTCTTGTGGGAAAATAGCATGAGTCCTTTTGGGGAAATTGTTCCCTCAGTTCTAATCCTTGCAGAGGCATCAACAGAAGACTGATGTAGTTCCTTCTAAAGAAGCAAATGGAGCTGTGCTGTTGTATCTCTGCTATAACATTATGCAGCACAGAGAATTTGAAAAGACGGAAGAGAGGCTGCTCTATTTAGAAATCACTGTGCATATATGCAAAGAATATGTCCTCAAACTGGCTAAGCATGTATTGCTTATCTACACAGATATCACAATATATTCACTTTCTATATTTATTTTTAGTAGCTGGTAATGATATAACCTTAGACCAAAGCATGAAACAGAAAATCAAATCACTACAATCTACAATGCTTAGAGAGCTAACAGGCAGGCTGTCGCCAGCACGGAGGCATAAAAAAAGTCTCACACTGATATCAAACATAGTTATTCCATATTATGTAATTAAGGTTTAACCCCAGTGGTATGCTTCTGTGTACAGGCAAAGAAAGGTTTGCTCTTTTTTTTTTTTTTTTTTTTTGGTCTTCAGAGTTTCTAACTGTTGGCGGCTCACTAAATGGTGTAATAATGATTCATCTGGCCTTAGCTGTTTAGAGCTATACATAAAACTACTGTCAGTTGTTTTCCTCACTGCCAGGCTCATGTAATCACTCCAAAAGCTGAATGACGGAGGCTCCCCATAAAATCCAACCTTCACAGAACTATTTCTCTGGAGATTTTTTTTTTTTTTTACTGCTGTTGGGAGTGGTTTGAAAAGAGACACATGGATAGCTGCTGTGAAGATATTTTTAATTTCAGCTGTTGAACTGAGTGCCCATAAAATGAAATGAACAAGTCAGCCCTCTTTGTTATAGCACAGCAGACTATAACACTGGTTTGATATGCATTAGTTTGATAAAATAAGCATTTATATTTATGAATGCTTCTCATTCAGTAGCCTCATATATACGGAAATGACTTCAAAGTGCCTCTGAATGCACACACCGCTGTCCGTGCGCTGTGTTGTCAAGAAGCTACTGGTGGTGGTGGCCATGAAAAATGTTCATTTCTGCAATGCTATTTTCAGATGCTGTGTTCATATTTTCAGACATCTCTGTAATAAATCATGAGGTCATCATGCCATGCGATGCAGAGAGCTCACAGTAACAATAAAGCAGCTCCAATCCACACTAGACATGAGATGGTTTTAATAAGATGGACTGTGACTGTTACACGTGTTGCTCTTTTATTTTCCTTTAGCCTGCTTATTTATTTATTCGACACCTAGTCCACACCAGCAATGGGAATTTTGATTTTATTATGTATTTATATATTTTTAATAGAGTGACGCTTTACATACACTTAATATTTCAGCCACATTGCGGCAGCAGAACAAACATAAAAATGTATTATCCCCTTATAAAACTTTAATTTTATGTATGTCAGCTAACATTAGGGGCCTAAGGCACTAATGAGCTGCTGGACCTATTTAATACCCCGTTCTTCCTACCGCCTGTATGAACAGTATCTCTATGCTTGAATATTTTAGGTTATTAGGTAAGCAGTATAAATTAATTGAGAAATACACACCATGCAAACACATAGGACACACTGACCCTCTTAAAGAAAAAGATAAGGTTATAAAGCAGGACCCTTGTGGATCTGGGATTCTTGGGGCGTTGTCATTCATTTGCAGCTTTGTTTGTATCCACCGTATGAATATATGGCCAGTATTCACTCTACATGTTGCTCTGGTTTGTTCTCCACCAACTCCTGAAGGAAATATCTGGCTCTTCAGCTGATGCATGTTCCATTTTCTTCACCAGCTAGTTGCAAACTGTCATTTGGTGCAAGGCTGTTAGCATACAGTGGGTTTATCAAAGCTTTTTTTGGCATAAACAGTTTCTGCATCTGGATACAGGTTGATGACAGCAGAAAGGCTCGATCACTCACAGCGTTTGTCACTAACAATGACCCTTTTCATATTTCCCATAGTCACACGTTCCACTGTCAAAACAGAAATATTGACGTGTATCTCCGTTCTCAGATTCTTACCCCACTTCTTTGGTGTATTCTAAGAACTCAGTCGTTGTCTTACTACATAGAGGAAAGTGAGGATGGAACTTTAATAAAGACAGCAATGCTACTGACAGGTGACAAAGGAGAAACCGACATAAAGTATAAAGGAGCCGGGCCACCACATGCCGCTAGAACAGCTTCAATGCACTTTGGCATAAATAGTGGAGGGATGAACACCATTCTTCCAAAAGATTTTCCCTCATTTTGTCACGGCTGATGAAAGCAGCACAGGCAGAAAGGACCCAAATGCAGACTCAAAGGCAGGCGGATTCAGTGAAGATACTTTAATGATGAAAAACAAGGCTTAGAGGCAGATGGGTTGACAAGCAGAAAGGCAGGAACACAGGCAAGTAGAGGTAACAGGATAATGCTCACTGGTAGCAGGAACACAGGGAAAACCGCAGGAATATAAGCAGTAGATCCAACAAAGAACGGTGGAAATGGGAGGTTTAAATAGTGGCTTGGGTGATGAGGGAACTGGGTTCAGATGTGGGAGTGTGGGAGGTGATGGAGATGTGGAACAGGTGAGCTAGTGGAAGGGGGCAGGGCATAGAGGGAGGACATGGAAATGAAGGGAAGTGAGCAAGTGCTGGAAACAGAGGCCAAAGGGAACTAGGATGCAGACTGTGACACATTTGGTGTTTTGATGATGGGTGGTGGAGTGGCGTTCAAGTGGGCTGAGATCTGGTGACTGCGAAAGCCATAGTATATGATTCACATCATCTTCATGTTCATTCAGCAACCCCTCGTGACCTACAGATTGGGGCATTGTCATCCTGGAAGAGACTGCCATGTCCAGCTCTGCTTCCTAGGTCATGTTTTCATGTTTTGTTTATCATTTTTATACACTTCTTGTTTTATTGTGGTTATTACAAACTGTTCCTATTGTTTCAGATTAATTTCCTGACCTTGTGTGTTTCCCGCCACTGTGATTGTCTGCACTGCCCTAATGTGTTGCACCTGTGTCTCTCATTGTCTCACCTCTAATAGTGTATTTTATCTGTTCTCCCTTCTTTTGGTGCCAGTTCATGTTCATCCTCTGTAGCAAGCGTTACGGCCTTTTCTTGAAGTGTATTTAGTTTCTTTGTGTATGCTCAGCTACTGACCTCTCCTTCGTCTACTCCCTCGGATCAGTCTGTTGCTCGCCCAGTCTGCCGCAGGTTGCGAGTAAAGAGACTTTGATTCTGGGAATTACGCTTGCATGAGTCATGATTTTGAGTTCTTACCTCTGGTTTCTGCACCACTGAACTTTCAAACATACATTCATCTTACAGGTGTAATGTGTAAGACTGTGCTACTATTTCCACCTCCATAGGGGGCAGCAATTCTGGAATTCTGTTCCTGATATAGTCAAACGTGTGATAGGACAATTAGTTTAGATCATACAAGTTCTTTATATTCATACATGTTAGGTCTGTTGTGTGTGTGTATAATAAATAGTAAGGATAGATATGAGTATGCTAAAATAAACAGACTATTAGGCAGTGGTATAACTGTGCTATAAATATTCATTATTATGAATCAGCAGTATGAACGTGTATACACTCTGGCTCTGATATAATCACAGTGGTATAGACAAGTGGTGCAGAGGGGAGCAGGGTGACAGCTGAGGGGAAGAAGCAGATCAGAACCCATTGGTTCTGGATCAAACTGTCTCTGTGTCTTAGTTGTAAAAGAAAAGTTACTGATGCAACTAGCTGGACAACAGCTGCAGGAACACGTTAAATAAAACACTAAAACGTCTGTCGACACCATCAATCATACATTTATGCCACTTGAAGTGTTTGTCGGTACGGGTTGTCGTTTGCACTAATGATACTTACATTAGATGTTACTCACCAGTCTAAAAGAAAAGTTGCGGCATGGCATCAAAGCGCATCTCTTTACCCGGAGCTGTGGCCAGCGGTGGAAAAACACACCAGGATTTACTCGTGTTTTCTTCTTTTCTTTGCCGTTGAACGTGGTTTCTTGTCAGAGCGGTCCTTCGGGATGAAGATAAAGATCGTTTTCAAGGAGCGTCAGCCATCATTGTGTTTCTGTGATGCTAGTTTGGAGCTGTACAGGGAGCTGTAGCGTAAATTCAAGCTCAGGAGGGAAGCTGATCTTCTTTGTGGGACTGAGGGCAGACTAGACGCTACACTGACTCACACAGCATCTAGTGACATAAAGTGGTATAACAGCAAGGTGCGGGACGGAGGTTAGCATGCTCATTTCAGTAGATATCTCTAAAATACAACAGATGGAGGTCTTGGTCATGACATCATCACTGTGGCTCCTTCACATACTACTGACAGTGTTAGTTCATATTTTGAATATTTTGAACTAAAATTCTGGCCAGATCTTACACATTTCACCTTTAATGTATTGAGGGGTTTATGCACTGCCACCCTACTATAACATCCCTAATGTAAATGTTGACAGACTGTCTGATCACGACCTGCATTGATCTCAGTAACCTGAGGAAGAGCTGCTCTTCTGTTTTTACTTACATATCATGCTCATGCACGAGCATCACGGTTATCAGATGTGTTGACCACAATGTCCGACCCTATTTACTGATTTCTTTCCCATAGATCTAAAAGCAAATGTCACTTAAGTCACTCTTCCTATTGAAACTTTTTCAAAGTCACTTAGATGTTTCCTCTTGCCATCTTACAAAATCAGCCTTTTATACAGTCCACAGAGCATAATTGGATTTTAATCCCTTAACTGTACCATGCAATGCACGTGTGGAAGCATCTGCATTAGTTATGTTCATTTATTCAGGTTTTTCCTTTAATTTGTCACCTGTCTGTTCACAGCCCTCACTTTATAACCAGGCTTTGACATGTTTTTTTTTCTTTCCAAAAATTCAATCCATCAATAACAACTGCGCTTTAGGCCTTGTATCTTTGATGAGCAGTCAGTGCCTGCAGGCTACAAAACATATATTACCAGGTACTTGAAAAAACGTTTGCAATTCATTTTTGCACCAAGTTTCATCTTTACATTCATGGAGAGTCTCGTGGTAGGGTTAAAAGCTTTAAGTTAAACAAGATATCTGCACAGTGCAAACCTTGGCTGAACTCGTCTTTCGAAGTCTGACACATCTGAGATAAAGTTTCAGTTCCAACTTTATTGCAAGGCTGCCTTGTCTGCAAAGATTTGTGATCAGGAATGGTAGCGAAGATGGAATTCTTTGTTCTGAAAATAATTAGACCGTCCCTTTGAAGCTGTTGTTTCTGGTGGTGATTGGCTCATTGTTTACAATAATTACCACACTATCAAAATTAATTTAACAATATCACACTGATGTGAAAATGCTGCATTCAACACATTAATTTTGCTGAGAAATTACTTTTAATGACATGAAAAAGCTAATAAAATAAACATTATTGTTGCAGTTGCAGACAGGGATCTCATTCTGCTTGCCTTTTCATTTTGGGTGCACTGGGTAATTTCCATTTCCTGGCAAAACCTTTTGTCTCAGAGTAAAACTCACAATACCAATAAAGTACTATGAATTGCTTATCTTAATTAATTTAACAATATATGTACCCATAGGTGTCTTTAATATTCTTACAACTCCCTTAACTAACCTTGCACATAAATATTTATTTAATGTTGTGCTGTTGAGTGCAGATCAGATCATTACTCTGTAGTGAGGTGTATTTATTTTTTATTATTACATCTCTCATGACTCTCACGTGCAGGGTTAATGCAGGCCGTGAAGTGTAGAGAGACAGTGCACATTGCGCACACACACACACACACACACACACACACACACACACACACACACACACACACACACACACACACACACACACACACACACACACACACACACAGTAGTGTATGTATTTTGATGGGGCAGTGTCCCAAAGGGCAGGGTGTGGCATATGTGTGTCACCATTGCGAAAGTGGGAGGGGTAATCCAGGGTTTTGACAACTGTTTTGATCAATAAATAACTAATCAAAACAAAAAAAGATGGCAACAATTTAGAGTGAGAAGTGTCAATTAATTCAATTCTTTGACAATTTTGAGTGCACCACCCGGGTACTTAAAGCACTGCATGTTTCCGTACTTGCCAATGTGAACGCACTTATGAACTAAAAATATCAAGTGTGAGTATGGAAGTACAAGAACTGAGACACAGCATTAGATTTTTAGACTTTTTTTAAACCTTTACTGAGACGCAACCTCTCTTTTATGGGAACACCCAGACCGCATTCACCCAGTTACACACTTTCACACCTGGAGGCTGCCCACTACAACCACAGTGTGAACTTCTGGCCACTGAGCAGCTCAACTGGAGCACTTGGGGTTAAGGGCCTTGCTCAGGGGCACCACAGCGGTGTTGATGAGGGCTGAGTAGGTGTTGCTCTTTCACTTTTCCCACCCAGGTTTAATTCTGCCAGTCCAGGGATCGAACGTGTGTGTGTGTGTGTGTGTGTGTGTGTGTATGTGTGTGTGTGTGTGTGTTTCAGTGTTAGATCTCTACTCTCTTCTATAAATGGTGCTGCACCAAAGCGCAGGGTTGAGCAAGAGGAAACTGATTGCATGGAAAATCAGCCAAACGATGGTAAATTATCTTTGTTGGAGGTAACAAAGTGGCTGCAGCGCTGTTCTGGCCCCGCTCAAGCAGCAGTAGGAAAAGATTTAATGACATAAGAAACAGAGCCAGAAATAAGATGGCAGTAAATTGTAGGAGCAGTTTGGTGCCAGGGTTCCTCACTGAAGCTGTTGCACTACCTTCCCAACCCAGAGGCTGGAGAGGTCTCGAGGAGAGAGAGGTCAAAAAGAAGAAACAAGATTAAGTCAAACCTAGTATATGGCTGGACTGCCTATGGTCAGATCCTGATTTTATAACCAGGACAATGTCTAACAAAATCACCAAACACATCAAGTTTAAGACAAAGATTGAGTTGTGATTTCAGCTGTATTTACTGTAAAATGATCACTCAGAGGGAAAGTTAGAAGAGACAGAATATCTTTCTTATTTCGTCTCTCGCACAAAGCCCAGCCTCTGTCTGGGATCCACAATAGTTGAATCTTTATTTACTTCAACTCCAGAACATAACAGACTTTTATTTGAGGCAGGTCTTTATGTGTAACTCCTATGTTTGATATGTTTAATTGGTCATAGCGGTATTTTAGTACAACTTCCTGTAACCATTTCAAATTAAAATGTATCATATATATAAAAAGAAACCTTAAGATCAATAGATCAAAACAAAACCATTATAATAAATCATAGATAAAAACATTCCAGAGACTTGCCACGCAATCTTCAAACTAAGCTTCCATAAACAAAATACAACACTTTCTCAAGCTAAATATACTTTTTTTTAAAAATCCATTTGTTGTTTTCTGGACTAAAGCTTTAGAGCTCCTCACTTGTAAATGAACATGACAGTAGATTCATGACTTTAGGTGGTTTTGGAATTGCATGCTCCGTTTTTACATAAGTTTATTTATGCTTTTTTACAGAGACTTGGCAATGAATGGAGGAATGTGGCCCCTCTCAGTGAACTGGCGTCACTTTCAATAGTACCTCCAGGATCTCTGGATGAGGTGTTTGCTGCTTTTAGTGGGGAGCCAACAGTGCGGCAGTCAATGTTGGAATGTGTTGACCACTCTAAACTAATGTTAAAATCAATTGAATCATTCAATCAGCTCTTGAATCTTTAACAGACTGGCTTTCTATAGTTTATATAAAAAAAAAAATGTAGTCTTTACTTTAAACTCCAGGTTTTCTTTCTCCAAAAGTACCATGTGTTATCCTTAAGTGAGGGTTTGCTTATATTTTTCTTCGTAGGTAATCCAAGAGCTGTATTTTTCCATTTTTTGTTGATCTTGTTAAAGATAACAGAGCAGTGATAGTTCACCCCTTTGCTCCACACTTCAGTGATGTCACACACTGGCCAGTGGTTCATCATGTTTTAACCATCAGTTCTATGCTTGATAAGATACGCTCCTCATTTGGCAACGTCTCAAAAAATGCACATACCCCTTCAGCTCATGCCCAGTCTCCATAGACAATCCATTTTCTCAATCCTTTTTTTTTCTAGCTGAGTCCTGACTCATTGTGAATAGGCCATGCAATTCTGAACCAACCTTCACAATATAATAGACTCATCTAAAAAAAAATTCTTAGCATCACAAAAATGGTTGTGAAGGACTTGGTTGTGCGAAAGTTTCAAACCCTTTTTGCAGAGTCTCATTGTTGTCTGGATTTTGTCAGGGACACATTTCTTTCTCAGTCTTTGTCAGGGTTTTGTTTGACACTTTACACACTCCTCCCTCCTCTAGTCCAAACAAAGAAATACTGTTGAACTGAAGAACCCTAAATTACTGAAAGCTATGAATGTGATTGTTAATGTGTTGATGTGTTAGACGTACATCCCGGGCTAGCAACTCGTTCATGCTGTTCGCTGGTCTGTCTTTCACTTAATGCATGCTGGGATGAGCTCGAGGTCCCCTCATACCTTTTAATAAGTAGGTACAAATAATGAAGGGAAAATTTGTCTCCAACTGGGAAGATCATTAGTAATTTCGCTTAAACCAAATCAGCAGGAAAGCCTCACTTTGCTAATTAGCTGCTTCCAAGGAATGGATGACTATTGTTACCCCTAACATCAGAGGTATGGCTGAGCCTTCACGTACTCTCCATTTACACACAGTCATGAATGTTCAGAACTTGTATGTCAACACTGAACCATAAGTCAAGTCACTGTCCTATGGTTCTGCCCACATACAGCCATAGCAGCTGGTAGCTGAGCTGACATTTTTAGAAAATATATACAAGAATGTTTTCATGTAACTAGATGTTCTTGGTGACACTGAAATGAATATGCTGACTGGGCAAAGTGGTTTGCTAACAACATTTAAGGCTAATTGTGAATTGACAGAATGTAGACATTAAACTTGTACAGCTGTATTTTTCTGACAGTGTTTGTTGTGTATGCACAATGGTACAAGTCTGAGAACAAATGAGCAGGCATGCAACAGGGGAAATTTCAGCCATTAAACTCTGTGTTTTCTGTCAAGCCATAGTTTAGACACCGCCATTAATTGGAGCAGCAAAAATGTTTTCTTTTTACAGTACCATAACAAAAGTGGCAAAGCAATGTCTTCTAATGTATAAGCCAACTGTTCATTCAGTTCTGAAATTAATTAGACAAAAGGAAACACTTCAGAATGGCATGAAGACAATTAAATAGTAAAATATAA
The DNA here is from genome assembly GCF_021018895.1 of Seriola aureovittata. NCBI lineage: Eukaryota > Metazoa > Chordata > Actinopteri > Carangiformes > Carangidae > Seriola > Seriola aureovittata. The sequence goes on along the minus strand of NC_079378.1, from coordinate 3,627,768 downwards.
CCACAGTGTCTGAAAAACATTAGGTCATGTTCATAGCAATAACAACTCTCCAGCAAAACACAGCAAGGAGTTGTATTGGTATGGGTGCATCACTTCAAGCTACAGGTGTGAAGGTTAAATATGAACCATGAAGGCTTATCAGAGGCCAGGACTATGCTACCTGGTATGTAGCCTTGCAACAAAGGGGCATTGTGAGATGAAAAACAGTCTTGTCGGCTCAGCAGAACTGCAGTATCAGTTCTGTATAATCTTCCACACAAAATCAGCTTGATATTGGTGAGTCTCACCCTTATACGTCAAAGATTAATCGGATTGCATCCAGAGTCCATTCTTTACTGATATTATTGGTGAGTAAGGTGTGATGTGACTGTATCATAATTGTTTTAACTCAAAGTCTGGATGGAAGATCAAAATAGCAATGGTACAGTCAGTCAGTGGTTTACATGAGTAAACGTAAAATGTACATGCAATAATCTGACTTTTTCATCTAAAATGTGAATCCTGTATTTCCAACAAGTCATCCAATTTAATTATATATTGGTCGTTTGTCCCCCTGGATATGAGCCATAGGAGCGTACCAGCGGCAGGCGTACTGGACTGGTACCAGTAATAAGGTTGCGGAACAGTCATAGTTTGGTTTGGTTTAGGAACAAAAACAACTTGGTTAAGTTTAGAGAAATATCATGTTTTGAGTTAAAAGAAGTACTATCTTAAGGTTAGAGGACCTTTTCATCATGGTTACAATAATTAACACATGTTAAACGTTGTCAAACAATCATGGATAAAAGAATCAACGTGTCTTATTGGGTTCACATGGGAAACAAACAGCACTCTCCTGTGTGAAAGTCCTGTGTTTTGTTGACCCATCCATCCAACACAACCTTCTTTTGCTCCTGTCAGAAGTTCTTGACTCAGGTTACTTAACAATAGAAAGTAAATATGGATCGTAATAAGTTGCTTGTACAGATGACCTATGGTCTGATTTTTTTTCCAGGAGGACAGTCTCATATTTCAGTATGGTTTGTCAGTGGACCAATTAGCTAAGTTATTATTACAGCTCATTTCTAATGATGGAACTCAACGTTAATTATAGGAAACTGAAAGGTCTATTGCCATGCTGTCAACAAGGTTTCATGCACTACGAGGGAAAATGGAAGAAATGGATAGGAAAGTAGAGTTAATGGGGTTGAGCTATTAAAGAAAGACTGCGAGGAACAATGGCAACATCCCGCAGATCTGTGGAAGCAGAGAAGTACCAGTGCCTCTAGAGCCTAAAACTGATGTCACGGAGAGGAGTTTTGTAGCAATGTTGAGGAAGGAAGTGAAGAAATGGGGTCTAAGAATGGGGACTATGCATATAACTAATTTTCAGAGATGATAATGTGAGAAACCAAATGGTTTGATTGTCATTGTATTGTTCCTTCTGTTCAATAATTTTGCATCATAGAATATAATGAATGTGGCATGTTTTAAGAGCAAGTCTTTGGACTTTTTTAAAAAGTTATAATGCTTGTTTGATTGTCATTATATCAGATTCTGTTTTAACACAATTTATGACAGGCAGTTTTGCAGTAATAGACTAGAGTAGAATATATGAATATTCTGTAAATGTCTCTCTAGGCAATATTTGTCATCATTACTGAGGGAGTCCGTTTTATCAGTGCAGGATTCTTGCGTTGCATTTCTGACAAAATAGCAGCTCAAGGCATGTTTGATGTCCCCAGTGGATCATACTGTACAGCAGGCCTGAAAACTCAAAGGAAAACTAGCAAAAGTTCAGTCAGGAAGATTATCTCTGTGTGCATGCTTTCTAAGTCACAAGCACAGTTCCTTCTATCTCTAAGCTCCACCAGGTCATTCCTGTCTTCATCCAATCACAACCTGACACGCTCGCCTTTAGCCAATCACTTGTAAGCTGTCAAACTTTAAAAGTGTTCTCTCTCTGCTGTCATTTAACTGTCAAAGTTGAACTGGGAAGTTAGCTTTTCAACTTACTGTTGGGGTGATCAATTCATTTAACTTAATTTTCTCAGTCAGTCTCAATCAGTTTGACAAACCTGTAGGGCTTGTTTAAATCCTTTATCATTTCCGGACTGTCCAGTTTTGTTGCCTTGGTGTGTTTTTGTTCTGAGATCTCTGCAATCACTTTGTTACAATGCAACCGTAATCAACAGAACCATTGGCCAAACCTACAAAGTATAGTTTTCCTTTAAGGATTACACCTATAGGAGCTGTTTTGCCATCACTTCACAGCTAGCATTAGCATTAACAACTGTTTACTTATCAGTCTAAAAGAAATGTGAGTTCAGCATCAAACTTCATTCCTTTACTCACCAAGAGCTGTCTCCAGAGGTGGAAAGCAATGCCAATGTTAATTCTTGTCTCTATCATGTGTTCTCTTCTACTGAAGTTAGCACGCTAACCAGCTAACCCTGGCCTGTCTCGTCACTTTCTGATAGCGGATCACTGCAGCCTCCGATCTGCCCAGAAGATGTAGCGCTGCTCAGAGGACGTATTATAACCTCTTGTATTAAAAAGACAACAATGGCTGAAGCTTTTGTCAAGCGTCATCACCACCATCCGCTCCCAGCAAGAAACCACGTTCAGCCCCTTTAATCCCTAATCTGCCTTCATAGTTAATCCATAAATTATGCAATTTCTTCACTTTTTGGTGATGCATTTTGATGACTCGTTCATTGCAAGCCATAACTCTAATATGTTACTTGGGATGGTGGTGGAAGTAATAGCATGAGTAGTGGTAATGATGTTAAGGCCTAAGTGATACAGACAAAATGTGCAATATGTAATGAACTCGCTTGATGTTGAGATCATATAATGATGAATGAATGTTTGGATGCACCATTGTAATGGGATTAATTTGGTAAAATGATGGCTCGTATGTTCACTGTTATTTGCATATGTGTTGATGACAGGTATAGTCCTTTCTCCTTATACGTTTCCTGACATCTCAAAAGCTAGTGTGTGTGAAATACACAAGAAATATGGAGAAGCTGTGCGAAGAAAATGGATGAGTTGAGTAACCCTAACTCTGAAGAACACTCTGTTATGTGCAAAACTTCTGTATTTGGTCACATCTTCAAAAGGGAGTTAAGTAAAAAGAAAACCAATGAAAAAGGTCTTTGAGGGACTCCAATAAAACCAGAAGTGGTTTACTCTAAGCATCTATTCTGAGGGTTAGGGTTAGGGTTAGTAGCATGTGAAATTTGTGCATAATAACACCTAAGCAACTGATTCAACATTTCTCTGGGATTTGTTAAGCAGCCAGTTGAATCTTCCTGATAAAAGAAGTGAATGTATTTATAATCATCCTATATTGTTAGAACTGTGCGCACAGCGATGAGAGTGCCTGTCTCCAGAGAGAAAAGAATGGGTTGTCTTTTTAAACACAGCAACTAAACTGCCCTCATACAAGCTGATTACCTAAGAAATGTGAGCTGGTCTCTAGCTCTGGAGCAGCTCTTTTACTCTGAAATGTTTCTAAACATCTGTCGTAGAGGCAGGAGTGCAATAAAAATGTTAGAACAAGTAAGTCATAGGGATAGCGACGAGTCAGGATATGGTTTTACGGGCCAAATATTCAATTGCATGAAGGTGAAAATTGAATTGTGAGCAGGTAAATGTCTCGTGACATCATCCAAATTGACAGGATCTGTCTGTGGATGGTTGTGTGTCAATAAAGAGAGTCTTCACAGGGAGGTAAATTCATTCATTTATTGCTGTTACACCTAATTAAACCTAATAAATGCAGCATGTTTGTCAGGATGCGCCCTTCAGGTATTTTATATCTTGATTTTATCAGAGATTTTTCAGGTTTCATCCTACCTCGGCTGCTTTGAGAAATCTGTTGATATTCACAAATTTTGATTGAACAGTCGAACATCACAGGGGTCTGTATGTGAACTTTTGCTTTGAGATGGGAACACTGCGAAAGCACTGCAGGGTGGAAGTCAATATTTCTATCAGGGTATGCTTTCGATTTCATGTGCAGAGAGCTATGATAGTTCAGTTTTAGTGTCAGGACAGTGTTTGATAGGTTGGTTGGATTTGTTTTACTTTGTAATACTCAATATTTAATTGATATTGTAAAAACCTGTCTGTCAATAATAAGCAATAACTGGATTTCATCTGTCTTGTAAAGGAGCCCACAGATCCAGTGGTGCTGGTTCTTGTGCAGAGAAAAACAGACATACTCCCTATAAATAAATGCAGACAGTTATCATAGAGTCCTGAATAAAATACTCATCTGTCAACTGCCAAATAAGCCCACACTTGAACAATGGCATGCCCTAACATACAGTGATACCCTCAATGTAGAGAAACAAGGCTGTGGGCCACTGCTACTTCCTCATTATGAGCCCGCAGGGAGGCTTTGTCGTCACTTAGAGAGATAATGTGACAGCTCAGAACAAAGAACCAGGTAAACAAAGGCAACGCTTGAAAAACACCCATGCTTTCTCCCTGGGGAGGGTGGCGAAAGGAGGGACAGAAACAGTGAGAGCAGTTCCTGCGGAGACCAGATAGAGAATCAGATCTGACCATCAGCAATCCATCATGCAGATTTTGCCTGCAGTGGCAAGGTTGCTGTAAATCATCATGAGTAAATGTGCTGTCTATTGTTTGTATTTATCACTCATAATGTATGCTTATGTTTGTGAGCACATGATATATGTAAAGGGAGCTTGTGCACCTCATGAGAGCATAATGTTTGCAGGGTTTAATTGCTTATAGATATAGTATGTGACTTTGACAAAACTCGCTCTGTATCCAAGGAATTACATTAATGTAGGACTTCTTTCAGCATATCATGATTTATTTCCTGCACCTACACTGGAAAAGGTCTATCCTTTTATTTAGAGAGTGAAGGACAGGATGGTGTATGGGTGTGTAGCACATCCAACTTTTATGTGGTAGACCGCCGTTTGTTTCCCATCTCAGACCTAAAATTAACTAATCAGAATCTTTGCGTAATCTTAACCATCTATTTCAGATGCCCAACCTGGACCACATGTTAAAGGGATAGTTTGGGTTATTTGACACATGAAGCGTGATGATATGGGAATGTGGGTAACGGTGTAGGCGTGCTCATAATGTCTGTGGTTTGCACATTATTTTCAAGCATGTGTACTTGTGTTAGCTGTGTAGTTAGAGTCGTTACAGCTGGATGCGCTGGATGAGCAAGTAAAGGTGAGAGGGTTACGCCACATTCATGTTATTCATGTCAGTTATTGCAATGATGAGTAAATAGCGTTCAAAGTTGTAAATACGACTGGAGTGCTTGAAAACCAAACTAATGTAGACGGCTCGCTTCAGCTCAATATAATTTCATGGACGTCCTGTTATCTCGTCATCGTACAGTATTTTAATCTTCACATGACCAACTCTGAAATCATACAATCATCTTGATCATGTGAACCGTCACAAGCTGATAAACATGGGAGTCTATGTGATCGCTATCATCTATCTCATATGACATGAACGTGGTGTCACGTCTGTGCTTGAATTCTGTTATGAAAGGTTGAGATGACGCCTGTAGAATTCTACTCTGAAATTACAATTTTAATTTCATGCTTGACTTTCATAACTTGCATTTCGACTAGTCTGAAGTAAACATACAAAGCAACAGAAACACTGACAGAATTCAGAGTTATGTGCCACTGCTCAAACACCCATCATTACATTAACCAAAGTGTTCATGAGGTGATGATAATCACTTCACCAATTACGTTAATTAGTAGAATCGTTGTGGTGGCGGCCTAAGTGTCTGCAGTTATCCATGATACTGGCATGACAGACAGAGGAATGACTCCTCTAAACCAGGAAATTCTTGTTATTATACAAGTCAAGCCTTTAATGCTTAATTAATGCCCTTGCGTTCCAGCTCACTTAATGCCTTTACCACTAAACTGGAAAATGCTAATTCATGAAAATATAACCCTGAGGCAAAAATAAGGGGGGAACATACAGAAAGAAAAAGTGCTACAGAAAAAAAAAGATTCATAAAACAAACTGGGTGTGGAATTCCAGTCTAATTTAACTTTCAGTTCTTTCTTTTTAACTTTTTTTTTTTAACTGCGAAACCATTGTCATTCACTGCAAAGGCTTTTCATATCCATTTATACAGAGTGCTGTTTGATTTATGGCTCTTGGTTTATCTGCCGCCTGCAAATAGCCAAGCACTCTGTAGCTGCAAGTCTGCCATCCAATGCGTTGGGATGCTGAAGCCGAGTCAGTCAACAGAAATAGCAAAGAAAATAAAAGAGTTGCTTAAAATGAATGGGATTTTGATGGCGAATGGCATTTCAACAGGTCTTACCAACATCTTGCAAATTAATAATTTCACTCTGCACATCATGAAATGTTTCTGCTTGGCTTTTCCACTCTTTTTTTTCTCCCTAATCCCTAACTTTGTTAAGGCAGACCAAAGATTAAATAATGTGTGCTACAGCAGGGAATAAGATGGTTATCTTAAATTTTAAAATCCTACTTTGCTTGGTATTTTGCTTCATTACTTCAAGGGAGTTTCTGCTGAGAGGAGAAGTGAAAACAAGTATTGTAAGAAAATATATTCTTTCATTACAGCTGGGAGTGGATCGGCTCTGCTCCAGTGCAGTATGTTGTTTCATTATACAAAACATTATACACAGCAAAGGCCCTGTTCAGGCCCAGTGTCTTTCATCCAGGAACATAAACACAGCAACAGAGCTACCACAGAGTTCTTCAATAAAGACACATAGTGGGACCAAAGACTTTCCACGCTGCCTGTTCACGTATTCACTCACTGAAACAGGTTTTTGCTTAAGTATCTCTTCATAATTCATACTTAAAGGGTCAGATCACCCAAATAAAAAAAAAAACAAAACAGTTCTCTTATCTGTGGTTGAAGCTATGCAGATATGTGTGTCAAACCAAAACAATTCAGGTGACTAGAACTGCTCTGATATTGCTCAATGTCATTTCCATCAGAAAAAAATTAAAATATTTATTACTTTATTTATCTTTTATTTATCTTCAATTTCATTGCCATGTGCAGAACAGGAAAAGTGAGAGACTTGAGAGTCTTTGGCACTTTTGTGATGTCATATTAGAAAGGAGGAAGATGTGCGTAGTACAGGTTTATCCCCTGGACGGGATCTAGACACTGGTGGTGGTGGTGGTGGTGGTGATGGTGATGGTGATGGAATGAAGAGAACACAGAAGATCTGGATGTGATTAGAGAAGGACTCTGGTGAGCTCAACCTAGACAGTGGACATGACGACTGGAGGTGAAAGGGGAGGAGGAGGGTCGCAGCAATCTGCCTGAAAAGAAAGCTGACAGCATAAGAAGAACAGATTTAAAGTTTGACAGCAAACGACATGATTGGCTTACTGATCATGGCGAAATATGATTGGTTTACCGAAATCGCTCATAGTCAGCTGATTATACGACGCTGAGAGAAAGATGAGGCATAAAGATAGCCTTCCCGGTTGAACTTACATTAAGCTTCATTTCAGTGACAAAGCCAGAATCCTCACTGTGAACAATTTTCATTGAAACACATTTTTCAATGTTTAGATATTGTTGGAGGAAAGTTTCCACAAATCAGCCGAAAGGTATCTGCTCTGCCTTCAGCACTCTGCCGGAGGAGGACTTTTACAGTCCCAAAGCAGAACATCTTCAGCTGTGTTTGTGAGACTGTCAGCAACAATCCGCTGTGCAAATGCTTAAAACAGCCTGTGTTTACCACCTGAGCCAGCTCCAATCACTGGGTGAAGACAGTGAGATACAGCAGAGTCCTCTGCAAGCAAGTAAATTGACATTTCTATAACTGTGCTATTAATATTGTGTATTCTTGTGTGCCTGAAGTTTATATTTTAACCTTTAAAGTCACTGATGTGCTCTATGAATAAACTGAAGTTATTTTAGTGTGTGTGTATTTGTTTATTCATCTCATTTATCTGTATTTGTTGACTTTACTAACTTCAGACTAACTTACTGCAAAGTTTATAAGAAGTTAGTGGAAGGATAAAATTACTATCTCTCCCATTACTGTCTACATTTTTACTTAACTTTTTCTCAAGTAACATCCTGCTACACCCCGTGCAGCGATGCAGTTCAACATATTTATAGCCGTGGACATCAACACGACAGTTTCTGTACATGCAGAAAGACTGAATACTTTCCGTTTCAACATTCAGTTCAAGCGGAGCAGGAATGAGGACTAGATAGAGACTTAGGAAAATCAATTGCTCTGTGGAAAAGAAAGCAATCTGTCAGACCGCAAAACTATAGCACAGGGATTTCAACACATCCAGTCAGGCAGAGCATGTTTGAAGAGTGGCTTCACTTGCTTTGCTATTGAACTACGCCGGCCTATCAGGGGATCTCTCCATCACTGAGGTTTTACAAACAAGAGCTCCTCTCTGACCCTCTTGATCAAACATGTATCTGCAGTATTTTTTTTTTCTTTTCAAATCCAGATGCTATGAAATCACCACAATTGTGATGGATGAAACCTTACAATGAAGGTTATTGTTAATCAAATCCAATGTGAGGTATGAGTTCAAGAATAACTTAACTGTGATAAATGTATGGTATTGCAATGGTGAGTACTTTCCCAAGGTCAAACTTTTTCATTTATTATTATTACTACAACAGTGCAAAGTAAAGCTATGTAGTGCATTTAAAAATTGGAGCCCGGGTTCATTTCTTTTATTTCAAATGAGCATCATATCAAAACTGCAAATGAAGACTGAAAAAGTGCCGTTCTTTTGAGTCAGAGATGTATGTTTGATTCAGTCTTTTCTCTTAGTGAAGTCACACATGAGAAAATGTTCCCGTCTAAGTGTTCTTCAATGCATGACAAACACACTATTCAGCTTTCTAAGGTAGAATCACCTGGTTCTGGTGGTAACTGCACCCACGAGACTATCCCCACATTTATCGAGAGAACAGAGACAGATTTTGATCATGCAAAGTGCAGCATTATTATTTTATTTCACTTGAAGTTTCTGTTCTACCAATAATGAACAATTATATTATACAACAAATTTAACAATTAAACAGGTATCAGTAAATGGAGTTTGTTAATCCATTTTAAATCAGTACGGCCTTTAAATTTTGCTACAGTACCAGTTGCATTTTAATTCTAGCATATGGGCATATGCTAGAACCATATACATACTGAGCAATAGGTGTTTTTATACACCTTTCTCTGTATTATATGAATGGGATCAACTTCAAGCTGACATAGCATGAGAATGGCTGGGGAGATGGCAACACTCGGCAGAAAGAAAAAGAAAGTAGGAGTAGGAAGGAGGCAAATTAGATAAAGTTATTACCTCAATATTAAAAGACACATTTGTACCAAAAAAAAAAAAAAGATCATAATTAAACTTCCAATACATTGCTAGGATACAAACATCCACCAAATCTTAATGACAATTATAAAACAAAATCCACACTGATCATGGGTAAATCTACATGTACTTGTAGTACCATAGAAAACATGCCATGATAATGTGTATTTTTACCCATAACAAGCTCCTCCATCACCCCCTTGCTCTTTAAACCGTTGCTAAATTAGCAATCCATTCAGCCTCAAATCTAAGGAGTTTCATGTCCTTCTCATGATGAAGGCTTGAGATCATTTGGCGTATGATCGATTAGTTTCAAACGCGTGAACAGTGGCGAGTTGGCGTCAATGGTGTTCATCTATCTGGATCTCTGTCTGGTCTGCCGTTCTTCGCCGACATACTGGAAATCAACACAGACATGGTTTATAAGGCAGGCCACATGGCTGGATGAGCATGTAATGGCTGCTTTTATTTTGTCGTTTCTTTTAGTTAGTGTGCTATGAAATTGATCTGTTTCAACTGCAACTTTTATTCCTGGAGCTAACTCTACAGAGGGACACGTTTGAAGTCGCAGCCTCCCTGTAGAAAAGAGCACTTTTCTAATGAAAGGTGTACTTTTATGTTCCTGGGACTATAGTAGAGAGGAAGAAGTTGATTGTGAATAATGTGACTGTAAGTGATGGGCTGTCAGGTGTTTAAAGTATAGCTTCATTCAGCTTCTCACCAATATAATACAAAATAGTTCTTTGCTAAAAAGAAAGTAGTATGAAATTTTCACAGTCCGTTTTTTTCTATCTGTCACGTAGCATCGGATCTTCATCAATAAAACTAAATGTGGCTGTAAATATGGTCAGTGTCGTAATGTACATAGCATTCCCATATTGTTACGTCACCATTAAAAACACTAAACCCAACTGTAACCCAAGGATTATTCTCCTTGTACAGCAGAATCAGCATCTTTACAGATAATTCCAACCTCTACATGCATAAACAATAACATGATTCAGTAGTTTGACAACAATAAAAAAGCTAATTAATTGACTCGATTAACAAAACTGCATCAGCTGAGGAAGACCATGAGATGCAGATGAAAGGTTAAGAGAAAGAGCACATGTTCAATGTGAGAGTTAATGTTGTGAAGCTTCTACAATTTAGAGAGATGTTTGGGGACAAAAAACAAAAAAAACCAAATCAAAAATAAATTACGGTACTAGCTATTAAGCTTGACAAGGTGAAGGATAAGCTGCCTATAATTTGGGTCACAACATGCACACACTTTTTTTTTCCTTCTCATTCTCTCATGTGCTGCAGTGAATAGCAGAGAGGAGAGACAGAGAGAGAGATAACTAGGGTCAAAATAGAAGAAAATAGAAAATAATCAAGTCCATGTGACCAAGCCTGGAGGACGGTCCTGCCCTGTTTTGATGACAGGTCCTATTTCACAATCTAGTTTTAAGACCTTTATTAATTGAGCTGATATAGTGCTTACAGTGCACGGTGCATATTCCTAAAATTTGATTTAAGAGATTGATAATTAGCAGGGTGTTAATAGGGGCCCTGAAGCTCATCTTGCACTGTTGCAGGTTGAGTTTATTGTTCCTGTTTTTTTTCCTCTCCAGCATGAACCATGTGTCTATATACGTTAAAACACGTCAAGTTCCCTTCTCCAGTACGTGCCACATGAAAATGTTTCACCAGCCAAATAATAGCAAATTACCATCCATATGTATTCATGGTGTGTATGAATAATATGGTGATGTCACTTACTGTACTCACGATGAATATTTAATGTACAGATGCTGCTGAAGCATTACTAAAACAGGCGACGCAGCTCATGACTCCACCACTGTTTCTATGCAGTTAAAGCTGCTTTGAGAATGTAACATTACTGCCACCATTTGGGCACTGCATAAAATGGTCAGTCAATATTGGATTCCAGCTCAGTCCTCAACTACCTGAGCACATAAAACTCAGCCAAACATGCCGATTTACCTTCACACCCTCCGCTTCAATAAAGTGAATTGTCTGTTATCACAGGAAGGTGCAGAGCCTCGATATCTTTGGCTAGACTCTCCTTTTGATCTTAATACAGCCACAATTTCCTACCTTGTTATCCCATAAAATTAAAATCCAAAGTGACATGAGGTTCGGTATTAAAACTCTCTCACGGGGTCTACGTGTATTCACTTCCCTGATCTTTGTGCTCCCTTTATTCCATAACCGGTATTAACGGTTGGTTTTTTTTTTTTTTTTTTTTTTTTAACAGCCTTTGCATGACTAACTCCCCTAATTACTGCCACTGTCACTTTTTCTCAGTTCATTCCCTCTTTCCAGGCGAACAAAAATACATCCCACTGTTACCATGTTATAATTTTCCTCTGCCTTCAGCCTTGGAAAACATGTCCCCCTCTGTGCATCACATGGGTGTATCATTGAAACACAAACAAGTACAACACTTTTCTGACACATCTTGAGAGAGCCTGCCTTGCCTTGCAAGTTCTCTGAAGATGGACTGTTTCCAGTTCCTCTTTTTCCATTCATAAATGTATTATTTTGTAGTACAGGCTCTAAAAAAAAAAAAATCTTTTCGATCTTGAGTGGCAGGTCGGTATTTGACTCTGTTCTGTTTTTTTTCTTTTGCACTTGGCTTGTGCTGCCTTATTCCTGATCAAACCTGATATCACGGACAGATTGGAAAAGGAGGTAGTCTTTACCTTTGCTATCTGTCAGCTTAATCCCCATGGAACATAACTTCATTTTCTCTCAACACTGTTTTGTTAGCCACCCTTGACTCCTTCCCCCAGACACTCTCGGTGTTTCATCACTCCTAATCATTAAAAGTTTCTCAAATCCTTTCCCCTCTTTTCAAATCATTTCCTGTTGTGGAAGCAGTATTTTTTTTTTTTCATCTTTCTCATCCAACAATAAAAACATTAAATCTTCTAACCTTCTAAATCTTCTAACCGGTGCTCATACCTTCGTAACTTGAAGAGGATCACACACAGTTTCTATATCCTCTTCTTTATGTGAGAAGCATAATGCTAAAATGTCATTGGGAGCAAACAAATCTTAACAATGCTCCAAATGCAAAGGAGAGAAAATTCCTCCTTTGTTCCTGACAACCAGCAGAGGGCTTCGTCACTTGTACGCAAATGTTTGTCGTTTGTCATTTTCAGGCATTTGCTGAAACAACTGAAGCTATAATTTTTCTTTTCTTGTCATTTCCTGTGATTAAAATGACCACATTATTCTGTCCTCATAATTGTGTTTCTGAAAAAACGTGTGGATTTACTGTTTCTGTAAAACTGAAAATACGGTACAAAACACGTATGTATATACTGCACACAAAGCACATATATGAAATAAAAATGTCAATGTAAATAGTTACGTACAAAATACACATTAACTTAATGTAACAAAACAGAAACAAACTATTTCTTAAATGTCCATGAATGTCAACTCTCTCTCTTCAAAAGGTAACAACGCAGGTAAGCATTTTAATCCAATACAAATATCCAACAATATTAGTAACTCAGGTAAATCCTAGCATATGAGTCGCAGGTCTTTGGTTTAACACAGACCTCCACAGAAATACCCCCCTGCAGTTAGCTAGTGAGCAAATAATCAGCATGTGTAGCCTACATTCATCTAACAACTAAAATAACATTTTCCTTCCACAAGAAAACACTTATTCTAACAATATTTTACACATCCACTCTAAGGCTTAACCTAAAGCAGGGAACTGTTTACATGCACACTGAAGGTCTGCACTTTGCTCAACTGAAAAAAACATGGAGGATGGGAAAATACTTTCTCAAATTATGCAGTTTCAATTACCCCATTTAGGAAGGATAGATCAATTTGTCATGCTAAAACCATTAAGACAGAAAAACCTAGAATTAACGCCTGATGGTTGTCTGCCTCCACCACTCAGACTAGTTTCAGATTATAGCCCTGTTTATCCAACACACAAATTTAACCAATCACCATATAATGATATAAGGATGTCACAATGATTTGGAGACAACGCTCTGATCGAATGTTGTCCTGGTAGAAATTATGTTTCCTTGTAAAAGTTCAGGTATTTGTAGAAAAAAAATTAACAGTGCGTAAGCAAATTTTGAGGAAGCTATTCTTCTCTGTGACACAAAACGATGGTGCCTTGAAGATGTCTCAAATCCAAGGGGAGCATTTGGTCTATATGGTTCCCTTTTATTAAGGGTATAAATCCAATAAGAATAGCTGTCCCTCTGCAACAGCTGTTTGGTTTTATTACCACCAATGCAGCCTGGTGCTAGTCTCTCAGTAGCAATAAATTGAAGTGAAGCTGCTGAACCATGGCTCATTTCTTGACAGTGTTGCATAATCCAGATTACCATTAACTTTATGTTTGGCTATCCTGAATATAGTTTTTGTGTTCCTGTGTACATCAGCACACGTGGACAGGTCTAAATCCCTGTCTATCTGAAAATAGCTAGTATATAATATTGTGATACATGCAGATGAATACCATTTGTTGTGGGCATAACCAGTAGTGGACTATTTATGGCGCTCTACTGCCCTTTGGGGAGTCAGTTAAACTAACCAGTTAGTAACAGCATTTGCGACAGAGTGTGCATGTGAGGTTCAGGGTTTTGAATTTAAATTAGCCTTGAAGTCATTCTGTGGCTTTGTGAACTTCGTCCCACGCTCAGGTGCTGATTTCACCGTTCCACAATGCAATTCACAAGTAAGAGTTGATACTCAAGTGGATTTTGAATAGACCGAGTTACAACAGCTTCCTAAAGCTTTATCAGCAAAAATGTCTCACATGTTCATAGAGTCTCTGATGCTTTATCTTTTTTGTCTGTAGGCAATTCTTCCCTGACACAAAGTTATCACTGAATGTTTCAAACGGTTCTCAAGCTTTTTTTTGAGTATTTTACCCCATTTGTAATGAGCTGACATGCCTGAAGGACCTCATCTTTAAAGCCATAATATGTAACCTTTCCACATTAAAATGGCTTAAAAGGACTAGAATATGTTATTTATTTTTTGGAGCTGTGTACTTACATTATTTCAAATATTTCCATCAATTTTAATCAAGGTAACGGTCATTTCATTCGGTTACGTGTCAAGATCCCCTTTGTGTGTGAGTCAGCATTGTGGTTGTCTGCCAGAAGCGGTAAAAATTGACGGATTGACGGAAGGATTTTAGTCTTCAGACGTCTGGATCATAAGTTATCAGACAAAGAAGCTGAGTAAATGTTGGCAGCCCCTCCAAGATGTCCCCTGTCAAGGAGAACATGAAACTGTGTTATTCTGTATTTTTACCTCATTTTTAATGAGACTGAGTAATTATGACAGGGGCAAACGGATACGTGTGATGTAATGTAAAGAGCAACAAAGTCCATGCCAGGAGGAGGTCATGGAGGCCATGTGAAACTAGCTGTTTGTATTGTAACCATGACAACAAGGTACTTATTTTCACCCAGATCATGATCTTTTCCTATACCTAACCATGTAGTTTTTTGTGCCTAAGCCAGGGGTGGTGGGAAGATGTTTTAAGTTGGGGGTGCTGTAGTAGTAGGAGCCTTTTACCCTAACCCATACAAACACAATAGGACTACAATAATGCTACTACAACACAGCCAAAAAAAGCAGCAGCAGTAACAACAGCAGCAGCCAGGTCTATAAAACAGACTCAGTAAAATACTACTGCACAATAAAGCTCACAATAATGCCATAACATTGCAATACACATGTCCAAAAGTTCATTGCGCACAGTACACAAGAACATATCCAAATACACACATTTTTTCAAAAGGTATATCTGTGTTATGTTGAAAGCAATTGACAACTGAATATTAAACTGCTCGGCGGCAGCTTAAACCAAATAACTTACCTTGAGCTGCAGGTCAGTTGCTCCAGTAGTTATAATAATCCAAATGTGGCCTTGCGCTCAGGTGTTGAAATCTCTCATAAGGGCATGGATGTCCAATGAGTTCAAAATGTCAGCGTGGACATGCATAAGGGAGAGGTGAGTCTGTCTCTTCCGGGTCGCGGTGGAGCGGTATTTTCGTGTGATGCAAGGCGGCCACGATCCACAGACAATAACTAAGAGTTTTCCAGCTTCTGTAAACAGAGCTTTTGTTTGTGGATGGAGCTCATCTCAAACTGTAACACGAGACTCTCTCCTGACATCCCCCGGCATTTTGAGCTGGAGATAAGCACGGCCCGGGTCCAGCTCCTTGGGAAGGTGAAGGGGCAAAATCAACCGGTTTCCCTCTGCTGCCTCTTTACACAAGCAAAACACACAATCTGACCGCACTCCGCCTCGTAATGAAGAAACTGCCATTTAGCAAACCAAGTCGGCGTAGCTAAATGCACGGCTGAAATTTTCTTTCCCAAAACGTCTGGCCGGAAGTTTGAAGTTGTGTGGCTGGGAAGGCTACTCAAAAGCCGCCAAGTCAGTTCGTCACCTGTTAGCAGCAGGCTCCTCAACGGTTGCGATGCTAACGGCGGTACGGTAATCTCCTTCTCTAAATACCGTGCCGGAATAGCTGCTCTCCTGGGAAGGCTGGACATAACCCGTGCTCTCTTTAGCTGGTGCTTTGACAAAAAATAAATTCAACAAAAATCTGCAAATCGTTTTTCCCCCATTGTTATTTTTTCCTTCGATTAGCTATCGATGCTACAGCAGCCGGATGTAAACTTGGAATCCTACCATGGAGTTGACATGTCCCGCCCTACACTGCCTCTGATTGGCTAATGATCGTTGCCTTCGCTGGTTGGATTGGTTAGGTCTAGGAGTTGGGGGAATGGTAACCACGACGACCGAGTTCCGGTACACCTTCAGCCGTTTCAGGGGTGGAAAAAAACGACCAGGTTGTTTTTTAATCAACGGGTGATTTTGAGAGCAGGAAACCACCACTGAATAATTTGGAATGCAGTGGTGGTGAAGACAACAACTCCCATGATCCCACGCTAATTTCATAACATCACCAAACTCCAGCTTTTGTTATTGTTTTCACTGAGAGACCCCTGTCTGCAGAAAATTACTGTCACACACAGCTCCGCCATTGTGACGCCACCTGTACATTTCTACAAAGTCACATCGTATTTGTAATGTAAAAGTCCGATGTTCATGCGGCTGTAGTCCTTCACTCATCCCGCAGTGCTCAAAGAAGAAAAAGTGCTCTTTCCCTGCTACCATTGTTCATTTAATAGTTTGTTTTGGGGGGGTTAGTGAGTTACTGTTCAGAAGGTGAAGGTGAGTCACAGAAGACATCATACAGCTGTTTTCACAGGCTGAGTAGCACTCCTCATCACCAGCAAATTGATCTCCTCGTGTAAAATTGAAGGAGTGGCCCTTTGAATGTGTGACACGAAGCACCTCCTACAATTTGCATTCTGATGGGGTTTTTTTTTTATAGTGGCAATGTTCCCACTATTCTTGGTGAGACATTTCATCATAATGGGTCATGGAAAAATAGTCCATTTAAAGTGCCAATCAAATTACATCACATATACCTTTCTGAGAATGATGCAAATAAACTGGATCTTGTCAGACATCCATGTTCTATTTCTGTCAGTCATCCGTCTCTCCTTACTCCACATTGATCAGAAGGTTTCAACATAAGCTCTCATCATCTCTCACCTCGTTTTTTTTTTTTTTTTTTTTTTTTTTTACCCTTTCACTTTTAGACAAGTAGTAGCAGCAGCTGTTGAGCCTCTCAGCATCCATCCAGCTTTACTCACAAATTTCTCATTTCTCACACAGACATAAAAAAAAAAATGTATTTATAGGGAAACCTTATGGGGCTCAGGCCACCGTCCAGCCTGATCCATGACAGAGTTCATGAGTCGCTCAAACATCTCAGCCCTCCAAACAAGTTCATGAGGGGTGCAGGAGCTCAGGCATAGGGCTTTGAAGAAAGAATGAAGCAGGCTTGCTTAAGACTTGAAACCCTCACGGGGATGTTCCACCATTTCCTCTCTGTGCAGGGAATGAAACCTAAATGCTGTCATTTGCATATATTTCTTGTGGAGAGCGGAGAGAAAAGAGAGAAACACTTTGGGGAGCATTTTAAATTAGGAATGTGTTTATTTCCCGGACTGGCCTGTTTAGCATTAAACGAAATCCAATCTCTGTTTAGACAGCAGCAAATTAGGCACAATTAATTATTTTTTGTTGTCCTGGGTATTGGGATTAGTCCAAGCTGTTTGTATCCATCCCTCTTCACTGATGCACTAAAGGAGGCTGAAATGTCAATGTGCACGCTAACAGATTTACTGTATGGCAGTGGGGGATTAAAGCTGTTCAGCATGGCTAGATGCAAGAAATGATGAGTAGTTCTTAGTCAAAATTTCTCACACCTTTCCAGAGTTCATTATCTCACTGAGGGGCTTTCCACAGCAAGCACAGCCATGTTTCTTCACCGCAGTACACTGCTGTTTCCTTCATTATATGGCTCCTGCCTGCACGGGAGAGAGAATCTATAGTTTGCTCACAGTTGTTAACTTATATTCTCTCACACACATACACACAGAATCAGCATTAACTATTTAGAGATACGGTAGTTAGTGCAAGAGCATCTTTGTCAACTTGGCACAATCAATATGTTATAATTTCTTACTGTACAGAGAATATATGTTTGCCACCTGTAACCTACCTGATGTAACTGCCATTGTCATGCATACAATCCCGTGAGCACAGTTCGTCTATATTTTGTTTGACAGGTTTATACAGGTTTATATTACATACAGTGACTTCCATAATGTTTTTTTAAGTTATCTTTTTGGCCATTTTATGTTTTATTCGACAGGACAGTGAAGAGTGACAGGACAGACAGAAGGGGAATGACATGTAGCCGGACGGGAGTCAAACTAGGACCACCCAGAGCATTTGTGCCCACATGGTTTGCGCCCGACCCACTTGGTTATTGGGTCACCCCGGTGCCCTCCATAATGTGTGGGCACCGTGTGGTTTCACCATGTTGAAATTACAACACCTTTTATACACAGAGCCTTTCCTGCCATAATGTTTGGGACGTAGCAATGGTAGGTACATTAAAGCGGTCATGTGTATGTGTACTGTGTTGCATATCTGTCGCATGCAATGACAGCTTGACGTCTGCGACTTGTAGACTTGTAGGCTTGTCCCCTTGGAACATATGCTCAGTTTGTTTTAAATCGGGTGACTGGCTTGGCCATTCAAGAATTTCCCCTTCTTTTATCTTTAGCTTTGAAAAACTCCTTTGTCGCCTTGGCAGTATGTTTGGGATCATTATCTTGCTTTAGAATCTTATCACCTAATTTTATCCTCATAGACAATTGAGTTAAATTGTGTTATAATTAATGAGGGAATTTGTGAGTTATGGCCGAAAAGGTGTTTTGGGAGGTCACAGTGTGACAGATGTAATGAAATTCCCTTTGGGCGTTTCTGATATATTTCTTTCACAAGAACATGAGATCACAGTGGCCTTGATCTTTGACCCTTGTACACTAAAACCTAATCAATTCATGTTTGAGTCCGAGTGAATGCTTGTGCCAAATCTAAATTTCCTCAAGGTGGTCTTGAGATACCACATTCAAGAGGCCAAAACCATGTTTTGTGAGGTCACAGTGACCTCGACTTCTGACCTCTGACCACTAAAATCTAATCAGAAAAAGACTGTCAGTGTCTGAATCTGACTGCATCCAACAAATGCAAAATAAAAAGAGACAAAAGCTAACCTCCCTTTTCTGTGTGTATGTGTGTTATCACTGACATACACCTGTCTTTGCAACTTGTTTACATGAGCTCAATCTATAGCAGCAGGATCTCTCACTCTGCATGTTATAAACACACTCCACAAAGAACCTAAGCCTGCGCTCACACACAACAAAGACGTCTCTTGTTACTGCGGCACAGAAGATGGTAAACACTGCATGCGATGTCTCTGACTTGTATTAGATACGTTTGCTGTGACATCTCTCTTCCTATTTATTGATCATCTTCACATATGATGTTCTCTCAAAGGTTCCTTGCTCTCTTTGAACCAGACAGGTTTGGATGTCACCACTTGCACACAGACTGACACATAGAGCTGCTCATAAGCTCCGACTTGACCTACTTGTACAGGAAATGTTTAAGTCGAAATCTGCACATCACAAAATAAAAACTGGTTGCACTGCACATTATTGTATATTGTGTTTTTTTCTGCAAGAACAGATGTAGGAAAAACAGATGAAATGCACGTTGTCAGTGAACATGTTGCGGATATATTTTGCAAAATGTAATTTTAGTGGAATTATGTTTCTCTCAATATGTATTTGTGATTCATGAGGAAACAAGGATCCCATTACCTCATAACTATTGATCTTTGAAGTCAAGAGCATTTTAAAAGTTCCTGCCTTTATGGTGTTCCAGAGGAGATATCGAGGTGGTAAGTGCTGACTCCTTCTGTCTTAAAGGCTGTGGCTAGATGTTGCATCAGCCTAAATGTGTAAAGGAGTCCAGTGGGATATTTCTGGTCGTCCATTTTGATTTACCAGCATCTGCTCGGGTCCTGAGTCAGGGCGGGATTCTCATCATCCACTCCTTTCAACCAATTAACTTTAGTGTCACAACAGCACACAACTCATGCTGGGAAGCCTCTCAATCTGCTGTTATTTTATTGATGGAGATAATAACTTAACGATTGCTCTCTTTCCTTGAATGCTTGTTTGTTATTAATTTGTCACATTAATAGAGGTCTAAAACAGTGGGGGGGGGGAAACCTTTCCTGCTGTGTAAAAGAAAAAAAAACTTGTTTAATGAACTTAACTGCTTTTTAATTTTAATGGCAAAAGCTAAACAAAACAGTCCTTTATAGCAGCAGGTACGATCCACTGAGTGTGAATGAAATGTGTGATAATACTAACTACTCTGAACCCACAGGAAGCTAATCACACAGCATTAAAGCTAACCAAACCACTGCTAGGCCGAAGGCCAGAAGAAACACTGCTAACTCCACCCCCGATAGGTCAGACATTGCTGTGATTGGGGACTCCATAACCAAGCATGTGAGAGTGGCAAAGTCTGAAAATGTGACTATTGCTGACACACCTGTCAGGGAGCTAACAGAGCTGTTGCTAGTTATCCTCTCTCTACACATCCAAGTAATATGAGGATCATTATCCACACTGGGTTTTTTGACATTCTGCGAAAGAAAACTGGCTCTGAGTTCCTGAAAAAAGACTTTTCCCTGCTACTGGAGAAACTGAGCGACAGTCAGTTGCGACATGTATTCATCTCAGGCTCCATTCCAACTCTGGGGAAGGGAATCAAATCTTTTAGCAGAATCCTTGGCCTGAATACATGACTGACATCGGCGTGCCTCACCTGTTCGATAAAGTTATATTATCAATTTCAATATCTTACGGAACTGCAAAGACCACTTTAAAGTTGATGGGGTTCGTTCAAACATCATTGGATCAAGACTACTTTGTGCCGCCCTACGTCACGACTTTGGGATGCCATACCCAAACAAGAATGTGAGGATAAGGACAGGCTGCATCTCTCCCCCCTCACTTGACCCTCTGCTCCACATCCACATCACATGCATACAGATGATGTAATGTATTGACCAGCTATAGGCCGATATCCAGCCTTCTATTCATTACTAAGATACTTGTAAAGACAGTTTCAGTAGAAAAAAAAATCCCTTCTTAAAGTAAAGTGGAGGAGTTTCAGTCAGGCTTCAGAACATGTCCTTGAAATGTTTTATCAAGTTACTAATAGAAATTGTCACACACATTGATTTTTTTCAAACTAATTATTTGGAAACTCCTTTTCTTATTTTTGTAACATGCTCAACTTTAATTTTCAAAGAAAACACATTTTCTTCATTGCAGTATGTGAAGCCACTCTGGGTGGGTGTGTCACTACGGGAGACTAATCTGACATTATACAAAGTTATTTGACATATGACTCATATAAAAACTATTGATTATTGCCACTTTAGAAAAATAAAATGTGCAAATGTAACCTGGTGCTCCTAGTCAGATAGGACCAAATGGAGCCTCCCAAACAATGAATCTGAAACATCACGTAATGCTTGCGGAAGCAGACATCCACCTTTTTCGTCTGGTACTGAATATAATACACTGTGCAATATATCAGAACCAGGAAGACTAAAGGGTATATCATCGTCATCCATTAATTCACCCCTGTGTAAAGTGCTATGGAAAGTGTCTCTCAGGGACAAAAAAAATGCAAATAATATCCCTCATAAGGCCTGATGAGTATTAGCTTCCTCGTAGATATTGTTTGGCTATTCATAATCTCATTACTGAGCAAACCTGATGCTCAGTCTGGGACACTAAATGCATGTGTCTGGTAGGACTTACACTTAATACACAAGAGCACGAGATATAATATAAGAAGTAAAATGTATAAAGTCATAGTTGTTACAATCTGTGTCTGCATTTTGCTTCAAGTTGTTTCTATTTGCATGACAGTCAGGTCTGAATAAAGCAGGAGGACAGCGCAGGCTACATGGAGCCAATAGGTGCAACTGTTGAGAGAGGCGGCAGGGAGGACTGATGAATGGAAGAGCCACAGGTGTGTGAGGCTCATTCTAATTCTGCGTATTGAATATGTAGCCAGTGTACACTACTAGAACATGACACAGTGAAGTACACTTACAACAGACAATGGTCATAATAAAAATCCCTGATTTGAATGAGGTGTTGACAGGATTGTTTCAACGCAACACGCAGCAGGAATGAAGGCGCCACTCAAAGTGTGAAACAAAGTGACACGTTCGTACTGTAGGCTGTGGTGCGCTGACTGTGGAAACAGGAGAGAAGAGAAGAATGAAAAACTAGAATTACACAGTGTCACAGTGAAGTTGACCTTTGATCATTTGGATATAAAATCACTTCATTTTTTCCTTTTGAGTCAAACTGTGTCATAATTAGTGGATGAATTTGTGAGTTATGGCCAAAAACGTGTTTTGTGAGGTTACAGTGAGCCAGAAGTACTGAAATTCTCTCTGGGCATTCCTGATGTATTGCGTTCACAAGAACGTGAGCTCACCGTGACCTTGACCTTTAACCTTCGACCACCAAACTCTAATCAGTTCCTCTTTGACTCCAAATGAATGTTTGTGACAAATCTAGACAAATTTCCTCCAGGTGGTCTTGAGGTACCACATTTAAGATGCCGAAACGTATTTTGTGAGGACATCATGACCTTGACCTTTGACCTTTTAACACCAATACATAATCGGTTCATCGTTGAGTCCAAGTCCAAGACATTTGTGCCAAATTTGAAGAAAATCCCTCAAGGTGTTACTGATATCACAAGGCCAAAACCATGTTTTGTGAGGTCACCCCGACCTTTGACCTTTGACCTTTCACCACCAATATCTAATGAATTCATTCTTGAGTCCTAGTGAATGTGTGTGCCAAATTTGAAGAAGGTCCGTCAAGGCGTTGCTGAGATATTGCGTCCACGAGGCCGGACGGACAGAGGCATAAAGAGAAAAACTTCACTGTTGATAAAATTGGAATCTGGAAAGAAAGTATCAACCGCAGGTGGAAGCAACAGGTTTACATTACTCTTGTTATTATAACAAAGTAATTTTTGTGTACTTCATAATATTAAAAGTTTCAATCCTGACATTGTAAAAACTAAAGTTATGATAAACCCTGTGAGAGTGAAACAAATGAAAAGAGCCAAATCAACAGCTGCAACGGAAAAGCTGCTGGTGGAGATATCACTCTGGTTTACACTGATACTTACTGCCTTCAGCACCTGCACACCGCACATTCAGAGTGGAAAAAAACAACATCCCGGCACTAGTCTGCAGCATCATGGTTTGCAGCTGCTGGAGGGCAAAACCCGTGTCAGAGGGGAACTAAAGCTCTCAGCTCACAGTCCAGATACATGTTTAAATGTTTACGTTCCCCCACTGAGTGTCGGTGTGCGTTTCACACCTGTGCCAAACCCAGCAGGTAGTGAACCATACGGAAAATGCACACAACTCTGCAATAAAATGAAGGATGGTGTCATTATGCGGCCATGGCTAAGATTAACATTACCTCCGCTGAAGTAAAAGTAAAAAAAGAAAAGGTTACATCTACCTTAATTAATCACTGATTTAATGCAGCAGCCGGCGATTGTGACCCAAATCAAACACACCTGCAGTGTTGTGTCAACAGGTGCATGCTGGGTCTGCCTAAAAGCTAATTGCTAAAATGCTCAAGTGGACCTTCAAGCTGTGACTTCCACCTTCGGCGAGGTGTTCGCCACCTTTCTCCTGTTTCTGACTGTTGATCCCTGTTGTGACTGCAGAGCTCATTCAGCTCGGTGTGTGAAAACTTGGAGGAGCCAGTGATACGGAGGCTAAGAGGACTGGTTTTATTTGAACGAACAGAGGAGCTGATATCAACAAGCTGAGGCTAAAGCCAACGCTAATTATACACCTGTTGCTTAGGACCTTTTTGTTAGCTCAACTAAGAGTAAAATTTATTTCTTTAATTATGACTTTATTCATTTCTGAGATCAACACATGAACACAGTCAGACTGATTGGAAATGTGCCAACAGCTGAACCAGACACACAAATTTATTTGGAGGTGAAACTGTAAGTGAGCGCACCCAAAATGTTTGTAACAATCCCTCACTGGCTGTGACCACATCTGCATGCAGGAAGGATCTAAAACAGAAATGTGCATGTTTTTGTGTTTAATGAAGCTTCTCCACACAGACGGATACATGAAAACTGCATGGAGCTTTCTCATGCAGTGCAACTTTGGTGAACTTTGACATGCAAATTTGACCTTTGACCAGTTGTCATGAGTGACCTTTGAGGCAATAAAGTACAGGAGTCTATTTCTGTATTTCTGCTCAGGGCCCAGACAAGAACATCTATACGGTCCGCCCTCACTGCCACTCTGTCAATGCCTTAGTTTCCTTTTTATTCACACATGAATGGGGAGTTCAGTTTGGGGAGGGGGATCCTTCACAGGCCACATTATGCCCTGATGATAATCCAGGCATGCCCTCACCTCTCTCCACCTCCAGCCCAGCACTTGACCTTGCCTCCGGTTGCATCGCCTCCTCAGGCTCAAAAACACACCAGGTTAAGAAGAGATTTCTGATAGCAGGATACAAAGACTGAGAAATGATCAATACTTCTCAGGAGGTCAGTCAGGTCAGTTTGATGAAGTCCAGCAAGGAGTAAGCAAACCACAGCTTGCATCATGTAAGAATTCCTGCTAGTGAGAAGAAAGACTATATCTCTGACATACAGGGTCTGGAGGGCAAAGGGAAAGATCTGTAGGCAGAAACACTGAGTGACATTGCTTTAGGCTTGGAAAGGGACTGGGAATCAACACAGACTTTAAAAAAAAATCTGAGATCATTTGAGGTTATGACAAGAAAGTTAAAAAAAAAGGAGTCTCAGTGAAAAAAGAACTCTGGTTATCAAAGATAACTTCTACAATACTAATTTTAGAGCAGCCAATGATGCACCGCTGTCACCCTAACACCTTACCCAACATCCAGGCACCACATCCCCTATGTTTTCAGAAAAACACGGCTCATATATAATGTGCCAAAGGTACTCTTCCTCAAGTATAATGCACATAGCTGCAATTAAGGGCTCTGTGTATCAAATTGGCTCCCTATGTGATGGTTAACAAGTCAAGTAACAAGTAAAGATTTATTAGTGAGTAGGCATGAGGAAGAGCTGTTATTGGATGCTGGGGAATAGCAAATGCAAGTAGACATAGGCCAGTGATTCATATTCCCACCAGAGTTAGTCTTCACGGCTGAAGACATAAAATTATATTATGATCTGACAGTCAGAGGCATCATGGGCATAATTTAAAAATAACCTCGATTTAGATATTGACTTGGTAATTTAGATGATCCCAGAGGAGTTGGCTGTCACTGATGTGTCCTGGGACCTTGGTCATTTTACATGTCCAAAAAGTTTTGACTATGTAGGAGGTCAACACTGTAGGCTATAGAGACAATAATGTACTGTGAGGTGACTGGATGGACCATCTGTCTGTCACATGATGTTATGGTAACCAACAGAGGGCAAATGCGCCGCAATGGCCCAAATTCAGAAACGATGCAGATTCTAAAACACATACTAAAATACAAAACAAATACAAGATTAGAAACATGCTGCAAATACAGAAACGGTGCAAAAACCAAAACACATGATCCCCCAAAACAAATGCAACAGAAGAAAAGCTGCATATCCAGACAACACAACGGAAGTGCTCCAGGCCTCTAGGGGGAGCTCTGAGTGGAACACCCATGGACTCTTATAATGTTATTTTCAGTTACAGTGTTGGTTGTTGTTGGGGTTTTTTTTAAATTTCTGTTAATATATTAACAGAACTCTGGGATGGCGAGGCCGCACCATGCAGAATCAACCTTGCTCACAGATTCACACTGGGGATGCAAAATATGTAACAAGATGGGAATATCTGTGGGAAATACATGACCTTTGACCATACTGTGGTATGCATTATGTATTATTATGCTGTAAATCATTGTCAGATTTAGATGTTACAATAGACCAGACCGTGCATGCAGCATGACTGTGACTCTGTTATGTTATTCTCTTATGCTAAAATTAAATCTGACAAAAACATTAATTACCATTCTGAAACATCCTGGTGTAGGCGTGTTTTAGAAGGTGGTTGGCTGTCTCCAATTTGGGGTCTGACTTTGGCCGTCACCCTTTGCATTTACTGGTGAGTTTTACCAAGCTACAGTCCACAGTCCGTTACCTGTGGTTGGCCTGGACGTGCGTCACTCAAACAGCAGTCAGCCAATCAGAATAGAGGCTCATTAATATTAATGTGAGAGATACAAAAAGCCCTGTTGTTGCTGGAGCTCCATAGGGAAGCACAAGAAAAGAGATATAAAACTATATTTAGATGGTTTTTGATACTTAAATCTATAAACACTTTCTTCTCTTCTTCTTTTTATGAATATTAAAACTTTAAAAAAAAAAGTGTAAAACTTTAAATATTTTTTGTTCTGTGAACAAACAGCTATTATGACTTAACAGAAAGTTCTTCTTTAGTTTAATCTGTCCAAAGGACATTCTCCCAGAAGTGCTGTGGCTGTCAACATGCATTTTATTAAACTCAAGTCAGTTTTTTATGTTTCTCTTTCAGAATTGGGGTCTTCCTGGGTCTTCTTCCACGGAGTCCGCTTTCATTCAGAAAGCAACATATGGTGTGACCAGACACTGTTGTACCTTGATCTTGGCGGTCAGCTTGTGTCTGTTTTGAAGTTTTCCTTGATTCTTTTTCCAATGTTCAAACTATCCTTCTGTTCAGTCTGGGGTCTATTTTCCCCTGGCAGACACGTCCAGGGAGGTTGGCTACGCTTCCATGCTTTAAACGCCTTAATAATATTTGCAACTTTAGAAACATCAAGCTCCTTGGAGATGGTCTTGCAGGTTTTACCTTGACCATGTTTAGCAATCATGTTTTTTTCCCTCAGACAACAGCACACACAGCCACCAGGACACTAAAGGTAAAGTTTGACAAACACAATTGTGAAACTAACTGTATATTTGAATAAATGCAAGGCCGTGGCAGCCACCGGGGGAATGCAGTCTTGTCGTACAAAGATTTCATCATTTTGAGAATGGGAGCCACACTGAAATATATTGATGAAATGTCTGATGGTCCCGTAAAATGAATAGAATCACTTGGTTGGAGTCTCTTGTTTGGCAGTGATCTGCAAGACAAGGGCAACACATTGTATTGTATAAAAACATTTACAATAAAATGTTGTGCTTACAATTTAAATTTATGTTAGCAAAAATATGAAAGTTTGGGACATACTGAGCCTACAAAGGGGCGACAGAAAAGTGGATTATTCAGCACAAGAAGTTTGAGAAGTTTCTATGGACATTTTGTCTGTACTATACTAACTCTGAGTGTCACTGACACTTTTGTTTATATATTCCCAGCCGATGTAATGTATGTGAGGACTGAAGATGGCTATGCAGGTTCCTCAGGGGGACAGTGCAGTCTGCCCACTGTCCACTGACTGACAATTGTTTCTAGGAGTTCATTTGTTTCAGCTTAGTATTTTCAACATGAAATAATGATTAAGTACTTGAATAGTGCAGATTAACTAACAGCTATGAACAAGCACTCTTAATTCTCATATTAAACCATAATTTATCAACCTTTTATGTCCCCTTTGGAGAAAAAGCAACCACTTTAGTTTTGAAGGCATTTTGTCTTTCAAAGAAAAGCCACAGATTAGTTTACAATGTCATTTAAAATTCCTTTTTTTTCACACGTCATTTAACAGAATTATCCTCTCGTCGTGGTTTACCTTGTTATTACAGAGCTGGAATGGGAAGTGGTGCCACATCATAATAATTGAACATAATCCATGTGGGTTTTAAAGAATCGTCCAGTATCAATGTTCTGTCTGGCAGGTGGATTGATGACTAAATAGGTGAAATCCTGCAATTCCATAATAACCATACCACCAACATTAATTTGTCAAAGACGTACGCAGTGATTCAGGAGTGTTCCCTCGTCAAAGGCAAGATCAAAGCCGTATACTTAAAATACCCAACATGAGTAAGTGGTGGATCACTGTAGAAGTCATGATATGTAGGTGGGCACAAACAGTCCTGTTCAAGCAGTGAGAAATTTAGTTTATTTTTGATGATTGACAGAATTACTTAATAGTATTTTTGTTTTCTTGCTTTGCTTATTATTAAAGGAGCAATTTGTAAGTTTTGCTATTGCTACATAGCTAACGTTAGCATTAACAGCTGTTCACCTACCAGTCTCGAAGAAAGGTTGTAAGTTCAGCGCCAAACAGCTGTCTCCTGCAGTGGAAAGCAACACCAATGTTAAGTCTTGTCTCAATCACCTCTTTTCTTCTACTGAAGTTAGCACGCCAACCAGCTAGCCTCGGTCCATCTCATCACTTTCCGATAGCGAGTCACTGTAGCCTCCAATCTGCCCTGGAGATGCAGCGCTGGTCAGAGGGCGAATTATAACCTCTTGTTTTATAAAGACAACTAAAGAAATGGTATTTCATTAGTTTAAAATGAAGCGTGGTCATCACAGTTAAGGACAGATATGAATACCTCTCCACCAACTTCACCATTACACTTTCCCATGCTATTACGGTCTCAGATTATTACCTCTTATGTGAACTGCTTATGTAACCTTCTTTTGTGATGGGTTTTATGTTAGGTAACCAAACTTATTGAGCAATGGTATAATAATATTGAATCTTGTGCAAAACAAAGAAGCATGATGGCTAAACCAGTTGTTGAGATAGCCATGTAACAAAATTAACCATGGTACTGATTATGAATAAGTGCCATGTCAGTGTATCTGATGTTTTATGTGATTATGTGAGAGTAATTTTAGGGCCAATCTGTCTCTATCATGGTTGCAGCCAGCGGCTATTGTGTTGATGAATCAGCTGGATGGACCACTGTGGACTAAACTGACAGCTATCTCTGTGTGTATGTAAGCATTGTCTCACTTGTTCTCACCAGCCAGCGCCACACACACTGTAAGTATTTGCAAAAGCAGAGCCGCTGTCTTTACAACAACAGTGTGAAAGAGCAAAACTTTTCTGAAGGTTCAACTGCAACAACAGACAAGGAAAGGTAGACAAGGTGTTCAGATTTGAACTGAAGTAAAGTTAACATTACTTCTCTGGAAAAGTTCAAGTCTGGCCTTCCACATTTTACAACTTGGAATTAATAAACAAATTTTTATCACATTTCATGATGGTGCCAGCATGAGCCAAAAAGTTTTCTGTCAGAGTTTGTAGTGCTGTGGGGATGCAGGTATTTGTGTTTGTCTCAATGACTGTGCCTGTTGTGGGAAAGTTTTTCTCGCTGGGCTTACTCCTTCATACCTGTCTAATCTCCTTAAACCTTTTATTTCCTGTGCGCTCTCAGAATTGAGGGCTCCTGTCTGTTTAAAAGACGTCTGCTCGCTGCCGAGCCCTGTCCTCTTGGGCCCACATGCCCTGCTGTCATCAGACTATCCGACTCCTTTGAGCCCCTTGAAATCCAAACTTAAAACTCATCTTAACTTCCAGTTAGCACTTTATTAGTCACTATTTCGAGCTTTGCACCTGTTACCGTTCTACCACTCAGCCTCAGTCTCAATGTATATACAGTATAGTCCAAGTTGTTCTGCCAATGAGATTACTTTAAATCACTGCATCTCTCCAACTCTGTTTGTTTGCTCCCTCAAGCACATGGGTGTCCAGGCTGTGTGCCTCTCCCTCTCTCTCTCTCTCTCTCTCTCTCTCTCTCTCTCTCTCTCTCTCTCTCTCTCTCTCTCTCTCTCTCTCTTTGTGCTTCCCCTCCTCTCTCCTCCTGTTGCTCTCTGCAGGTATTTCTGCCTGTATAGTCTACATCAGTGATTGCAAACCACCTACCACCCCCATCAACCTGCTTAATACCTGCTGCTACAACTATTATTATTATTATTATTGTTATTATTGTTATTATCATCATGATTAATATTATTACATTAGTATTTCTTTACATCTCTGTGGAAATGCATTGTGCTCTTTCCTCCTGCTCTCTCTCTCTCTCTCTCTCTCTCTCTCTTTCTCTCTCTCTTTCTTTCTCTCTCTCTCTCTCTCTCTCGCTCTCTCTCGACCCAACGGGTCAAAGCAAATGGCCGCCCTCCCTGAGCCTGGTTCTGCTCGAGGTTTCTGCCTCTCTGTAATTAATATTACAAAGAGTACGATCTAGATCTGCTCTGTATGAAACATGCCCTGAGGTAACTTCTGTTGTGATTTGGCACTAAATAGATAAAAAATTGACGTGACTTGACTTTTCAGCATTTGCTCCATGTTTCCTCTTTTTCTGCAGTGCATTCCTGTATTTCGCTTGTGCGATTTTCATTTTCATTTTTGTCTGTTCGTCCTCTTAAGTTGCCTCGTGTTGAGCTCTAAGGGCTGCGGTGCATCTCACTCTCAGACAGAAAGCTAATGACCGAGTTTTTCCGAAATGAGTTTTACTGTATTCGGTTTACGGGTGATTTTACATTCATGACATGTTTCATTACAGTGCGAGTGCTGAAAGGATTCGCCTTCATTAGTTTTCGAGTTAGTTTTGTGGAGAGTCGAGCACTAAAATGAAGTAATTATAAAATTTTGAAAACATCAATGGTTATAACAGAGGTGCAAATAAGAAGGAATATATTTTAGAGAAGAAAGAAGATTATCGGTCTATAGCTTCTGTTATAGAATTGAATTTCCTGTGCATGTACTGTATAATTGAAGTGGAATAACACTTCTGTGCTATCGCAGTCATCAGGGAAGGAGGAACACTGACAGGAATGGGGGGTAACAAAGAAGGGGGGGGGCAAAAGAAAACATGGAATCCCACTCCTCAATTTTTCACTTTGTAATAGACAGAAGAGAAGAGACGAGCAGTAAGCACACACTTTCAAATACACCCGGACACACTAAGTGGATACCAAAAGCAAGACAACTTATCACAGGAGAAAAGTGTCAGTCTGAGTTTAAACACCAGCACAGCAACATCCTCATGGTGCCTGGTCCACTCCACTACCTGCTTCACAGCCATGGTCGTGCACAGTCAGTCATTTTAATTAGCCATCCTTGACATGGCTGCGATATATCACATGTGAACAGAGACTGCATGGAGGGGCTACTTGTTAGCGATAACAGCAGCAATGCCGGGGCTTGTAGTAGTCTGCGAGCTTCTCAGGCAGATAGAAAGTGAGTCACGGCTGGTAAAGTGAGCATAATTAACCCCAAGGGAGCAGGACGGGAGGCCTGGCAGCCTGCATGGGTGAGGAAGTCAGTAAAGATCGACCTGCGTGTATGTGTATGTGAGTGTGTATGTGTGTGTGTGTGTGTGTGTGTGCACTTGATAGCTGTGTAAAATAATTTTAATTTGCAGCGTGTGAATGCTGGGATGAAAGAAGAACAGGAGTAGAGTGATATCTTTCCTTTGAGAAGTAGCTAGACAGGCAGAGATTAACAATCGGACCAGCAGGTAACTTCAAAGTACCATGAAAAGATGACAGAGGATGATTGATGTGAACAGAAACATTTTTACCTTGAAATTTCTGGAAGTTCAAGGACGGCTAATATTTATTTCTTATTCTCTGCAGAATGACGTTTCTTCATTGGCACTTAGGATATTTTGTTCTTCTTCTGTGGTGTTACTTCATCTTTTCATTGTCACTAATATTGTTTGTAATGTATAACAAAATGTAATACTGTAATCAGTAATCTCTGAGTCTTCATCAGCAAATGAAGCCGGCTCAGGTGAGGGGATTTAATTCCCTGTGTCTGCTCAAAGATGTCAGGTCAAGTATTTCCATTTTATGTCACTTTATACATCTACTCCACTATATCTCAGAGGGAAATATAGTACATTTTTTAATCCAGTCCTTTTATTTGTCAGCTATAGCTGCTATGGCTACTTTTATTTTTATTTTTTATTATTTATATAATTTTATATTTACAAAAAGCGTATTATAAGATTATTGTAAAAGATTAAAACAGTGACTTTCAACCTTTGCTGATTCAAATAAATCTATTTGTTTCAGTTCAACAAATTTGCTGTGATTTATATTACGGTACTTGTAATACAATGTGTACTGCAGCCTGATGTTACTGAAAAGGCTGAGCCTTACAGGAAGACACAGCACTTGTGTTTTCTATTCTTTGTTTGTTTTCATGCAAGAAACAAACTCCCAAATCTGTGTGGGCGAAAACTGAAGCAAAATGAAGCCATATTGCTCATCCAGATTTTGCATGTACAGTTACGATACACAATTGTTTTTGCAGATGCAAAGCATTGATCACATTCACTGTGCTGTCTTTGCCTACTGTATGAACTCGATTGTTCTCCTTTCAAATATGATGTCTCACTCGCACAGTGGCTTTTGAGATTGTCCAACTGACCCAGTGCATTTAAGTCAACAGCACAGTTAACAAAACCCAACTGTTTGACAAGAGCATTGCACATAATGAGGGAGAACCATACATTTTACTTCCTGTAGACTCGCTTTTCTACTCCACAGGAGCGCCTTCTGCTTCCAGAGATGTAAAGTCTAACATATGAAGGCAATTCATCACACAGTGAGCAGGTCTGCCACGTCAGTGTGGGCCACCCCGGTAGCTTGCATGATTCAAAAGCTTTACATCTCTCAGGGTTTGAGCAACAAATTGCTTGAAGAGGATCCACAGTCCTGGCTGCAGAGGAAATGCACATCACTTGGGGCTCAGCACACCTTCTGCTGCTCCAGTCTTTGTAAACATATGCAGCAATTATGCACTATACCATCAGGAAGAGGGACTTTAAGAAGACATTGAATGCTCAGGTGACACATAAAGGACCTGAAGAACTGTTTTCATCCATTAATGGGATCTGATTCCCTGACAAACACTCATAGCTGATTATTTTGGTGGCAGAACAATAACAGGACATAGAAATCAAGAGACGTTATTCCCTTCTCCTGGTGCTTGACATCAGTGTGTTGACCTTTTTAATATGCACTTAATATGCTCAGCGTTTATTTATTCAAGGGTAAACGTGTAGATCACTATCCTGTCAACTAGCTCAGTAGGCATTGTTTCTTATCTGTCCTAACCATTTGTATGGGAGCACAACTGTGCAGAGAGCTCAACTCACTTACAGAGAAGGTAGAAAATGGCCTTGAAATGTTTTTACTGGAATCAATTGTCAAACTGTAAAAAAAAAAAAAAAAAAAAGCATTGGACAACAAATTCAATGACAGTGATTATAAACCACAAAATGATGAGATTCCATAAAGCAGAGCTCGACCGAAGGTATTCTCAAAGTGACATAGTGAAGTAACAAGGAAACCAAGTTTTTAAAAAAAAGCATAGAATAGCTGTGAAATAAGTGACATTGTGCTCCATGCCAGGAAAAAATGATGTATCACCAGTGAAAGATCAACAATGAGTTTCTCATACAAAGGACAGCACTGTAGTAAACATTCACAGTCTACACAAGTACAGCTAACAAAGGGTAAAATACACAACCATGATCCCAACAGTTAATAAAGGACGGATTGTAGAAAAATTAAATACCAATAAATCACAAATGAATAAACACAAAAGAGCTGTGATAAAAGCAGTAGCTCCAGATTGTGCTGCAACAAGGCCATTTGGGGAGTTGATAAAAGATGCCTGTCAATATTTGCTTGGACACAGATTTGACAAAATGATGGATTTACAAATGTCAGTTAAAGTGCTGTGGATCTGTGCCAGAAGGGGTTGCCACTGGCAACAGCACACCCAAATGGTATTTAGAAATGCTTTGCTGTCCTAACATAAAACTGCCACAATTTTCTGTCTTTTTACCAACGTATTATTATTTTTTAATACACATAGTAAAAACACATCAAAGCAGAGTTCATTTTAAATGTCGAGTACAACTATTGTGTTCCTTTTGTGCACATGAAACCTGTTTCAACAAGATGAACATCAAACTTCTCGCTACTATTTGGACTGCTTACACTCAGCCACTCAGCTATCCAGGGGTCAGGACGAGATGACAGCACTAACCAGACCTTAGAGGGATTAGCAGAGACGTGGCTAACCAGGCTAACACCAGGCAGGTACACAGGCAGCCGGTGAACGACATGTACAGAGAGACAATGGTCTGATGAGGCTAATGAGGCGCTTTTGACTCAACTAAATGTGATGTTATCTGTGAGCGTCACATTAACGGTCTCACACACCGTGTCAGTGTTAAGCTCTGTGACCAGGTTTAACAGGGTTTTTATATGATATAGATAGAGATATATGAGTCTCATGATAAGAGCTACATCTGGAATCACTGTTTGTAGACTTTTTGTGTGCCCTCTCCAGGTGAATGCCATGCAGACAATTCCAAC
Organism: Seriola aureovittata; assembly: GCF_021018895.1. Lineage (NCBI taxonomy): Eukaryota > Metazoa > Chordata > Actinopteri > Carangiformes > Carangidae > Seriola > Seriola aureovittata. The sequence goes on along the minus strand of NC_079378.1, from coordinate 3,593,512 downwards.
TCTGCAAACCTCTACCTGACCCTCAAGTGCACCTCCAACTCCTCAAAGACACACTCCAGTGGACAAGAACTGGCACTTGAGTTTTGAGATCCCCTGGAGTAAATCGCCATCAGAGAAAAAAAAGAGCAAAAAAACAAAGAGCGGGCAACAGGACGTGAAAAGGACGTGGACTGATTCATCTGATTGTAGGGGAGATCCTAACCATCTGCCCTACACCAGGGAACAAACATCTCAGTGAAATTGCCAGGAAGATTGTTTTAACTCATCCTCTGCCATTTGGAGATGTTATTGAAGATCAAGTTGTAGATAGTAGTTATGACTCTCTCACCGAGCAGCAGTAGAGCTGAAAACCCGATGAGGGGGAAAACCTCCCTTTACCTAAAAAACAGACATCAAACACAAGACCCTCCCTTCCTAGACGATGTCACCGGATACATATGACTGCCATCAGGGGAAACTGTGGAGACTCAGAAACATACACAAGAATTAAAGAACACACACAAAAAACAGAAGCAAAGACACCAGAAGTGTTGAAGACAAAACGCTGGCAACTTTCTACACTCATAGAAGAAACCTATGTGGAATGGAAACCCCCTTTTCTTCTGGTAAGAGAGTGGCCATATCTGTTCGAGACGTGTGGTATGATGGCTCACTCCATGTAACTCACGGGTATGGATGTCGACAGAGGATCTGCGTCGTTTCATACTTCAAGTCCCGTGAGAAGAGGAACGCAGACGGGGGGGGGACACCCAACAGGCATGGAAATCGCCAAAGCGAAGAATCTAGATGCTGATCTTCTCCGGATGTCTTATCCCACTTTTGAATCATTTCATTGGACTGTGGCAAGATGTTCCTGATGGTGTCTGCCATGTGAAAGTTGATCAACTTCCAAGGACACCATGTTGTAGGAGTTGGTGTTTGCTGTTGGTGTGTTGTAGTGGTTGTGTTATGTATTGTGAGTCTGAATGATTTGGATGTGTATTGATGTATTTTCTGTTACTGAAGTATGGTTTAAAAACTGGTGGTTGCCAAAATTACTACTTGATAAATAATGTTTCAGGGCAAATTATTCACTACATGTAAAAAGCCTTTACCTTAATTAATTCCTGCACTTTCTGTTCTCTTGTAGCCGAGTAGCTCTTGTCTTGGAAGGCAGACATCAGCTACTGATGTTCATTCATTATTGTATCACACTTTATCACCTGCTTTACTCACATCCTGAAGTCTTTCAGCCTTTCTCTTGCTCAAAGACAAATTGATCGAGCATTGGCTGTCTCTGACTCTGACTAGATACTGTAACCTTTCAAATTTGCCGGTGAACTGCCGCAGATACCTCATATATCAAAAGATGCAATGAGACACGTCTAATATGAAGTGAAATTTCTACCTCCTGCAGGTACATAAATGCTTATTTGTAGCTGTGAACAGAACAGTTGTTGCTCTTGAATATGTTAATAATGTACAGACGTGCAACAAATGAAAGGAAGAAACAATGCAGGTCCTTTGCACGTGCATTGTCTTCTAAAGTCAGTCTGTGGCTCTGCAGTATTACACTAGATAAAGCTTTTGTCAGACAGCTTTCAGCAGAATAACGACAGTCAGAATGCTAACTGTGACATTACAAATAAATGACAACATGATAGTTTGAAACCAGTGTCTACCCCACATCTCTGTGCAGGTTTTTAGTAAAGCTAATTTCCCTAGACAGCTGATTATATAAGAGATGTTTACTTCTTGGGAATGAAGTGCAGTGTCAGGGAGTTTAAAAATGCAGTTTTCAAAATTGTTGTCATTGTTGCTGATTTTACATCGGCTTTGATTATTTTCAATCTTTGGTGGACAGCATAGTCTATTCTATACTAAGCTATGTTTTAGTGATAACAGAGTTGTAAGAATTGCAGCGACTTTGTGGTTCTTAGACACTGGGCACGATACTCATCAACAAGTCATTTCCCATCATGCATTTAACCTGTGCAGTCAATGGAGAGCAACAGGGGAACATGAGTCATGAAAACTGCAGCTGAGGTTGTCATTGCTCAAGTCAGTGCGTGTTATGAAGAAATCAGTAGTGATTGATTCTGCACAGACGCAGCTCATCTCGACCAAACTTTTTATCTTGGCCTCCAGTCTGTATCTCCAAGGAGGAGACTGTGGGTCTTTTTCTCTATTGATCTTGTAGCCAAGCATCTCTCATTTGGACGGTTACATTAGTGCCTTCTCCAGTTAGTGGACTGTATTTTGGCATTTCACATACAGTTTTTTCTTTTCCATCTCAAGATGTTGTGCATGTGGTGTAAAAAGCTATGCTATAGGGGTATTTCTGGTTTATTTATACCTGGATATACAGTGGCTTCAGAAAGTATTCAGACTCTGATTTAGGATAAAACTGATGTTTTTGCCCATTAAAATTAATTAAAAATCAAAAACTGAAATCTCCCAACGGTCTCTCTGACACAGACTCCTCTGCAGAGATGGAGGAAGGACAACCATGACAGCAGCACTCCATCAATCAGGCCTTTTAGAGAGGTTAGACAGAAGCCACTTTGAGTAAAAGGCATATGACAGCCCGCTTGGAGTTTGCCAAATGGCATTTAAAGGACTCTGAGAGAACGAGGAAAAAGATTCTCTGGACTGATGAGACAAAAACTTAACCGCTTTGGCAGAACTCCAAACACAATGTCTGGTGAACACCAAGCACTACTTATGACCTAACTAAGGCCATCCCTACCGTGAAGCATGGTGGTGGCCACACCATGCATGCATAAGGGACAGGGAGACAGGTGAGAACTGAGGGAAGGATGAATGCATCCAAATACAGAGAGGTCCTTGATGGAAACCTGCTCCAGAGTCTGTGTGTCTAAATGTCTGATAGCTGTGTTTCTCTTCCCATCTGAATTCTTTCTAGTGAAGTATCAACAAATTTGACACTTTGCTCAGCAGAGAATAACTTCTATTTTTCTCCAAACAAAGGCCCTGAAATCTAAGTCCATGTGAAGTACACAGCCTAACACAATGGATGACCTTCATCAATGTAACTAGACCCAAATGTCCTCTTCCCCACCACCCTGTGCGTCTTTTCAGCATTCACTGCTTCACATTCTGCATAATTCATGATATGTCAACAGATACAGTATATATTTTCATTCTGATGATGCAACATTTATCTACTGCAAACATAATTGACTCATTAACTGGAAATTTAACTCCAAAGGATCAAAAACACAAACCACCCACTCCAGCTATCTGTTTTAAAAAAAGAAAGAAAAAAAGACTAATTCTAGTACAGCTGACATTTCTGTTTAATTGAAGTGCTTCAAAGTCAGTGCAGTGACTTTGAAGCTGTAACACAGACATTTATACTGCAGCTCCCCCTAGTGTTCAATCGAAGATACTGCAATGAATAAACAAGAGTCATAACAGCACATTTTCAATGTATCTTACTGTTAAGATTTTTCGGGGGTTTTTTGTATAGTGTAGGCTCTGCCACAAGTATCAAGTTTAGAGTTGGTCAATTTGCATATCATGGAAATTAAACGCTAAATTATTAATTTGAAAAAAACAATCTCAAGGTCCACTAGCTTGTTTCAAAATTTTCATAATATGATCTTGAAACTACTTATTACTTATTACTGCTATTTGTACTTGACCTTGGAAACAACAGTTTGACAAAACAATCTCAAAGTGCCAAGAAAAAGCTGAAAAGATCTGTAAACAAGTTTTAAGATAGATAGATAGATAGATAGATAGATAGATAGATAGATAGATAGATAGATAGATAGATAGATAGATAGATAGATACTTTATTTATCCCCTTGGAGAAATTCATGAATATCAATATTATTAAATAATAATATTAAACAATAATATAGCAGCAAACAACTATTTTCTATATAAAGATATGGTGGAGTAATGGCGCCCTGAGTTTCTCTGTTCTTCCTTTTGGTATCTGGTCTGGCAGTGTTAGTGCGTGTACGTGTGCATGCTAGTGCAGGTGAGTCCTTCCTGTTAGACGATGTCCCTCCCGCCATTATAAACACACAGGGACCGCCCACGCGGGTGATGGTGCTTTGCAGGCGGCACCTCTCAGCTGAAAGCTACCTTCCTTTCCTCCGCTCACGTTTTTGGTGTTAAAAAAAGGGCCTCTGATAAAGAAAGAGATAAGACCAAAGCTCAGGTGGACTGGCCAGGGTGACTACCAAAAAGAATTTTAAAGTTTTTACCGGCGACTTAAGTGTCAACCATTTTGGATTTTTCCCCAGTCCAACCATGGAGCCAATACTGCTCTGGCTTTACCGAGGTAGAGAACCGTTAAAGCTGCAGAAGGGATCCAGTTTGACTAGAAATGGACTTTTCTTCTCCATGTGTAAGTAACATGATGGCTACATGTCTGTTTTCATTAGTTACCGGCTAAAGAAGCTATGATAACGCTAGCTAACATGCTACCGATGTTATGTGTGTGTGTTACGCGAATGTTGCTATTGCTAGCTGCCTTTGCTAGCGTAGCTGTGGAGCATGCTAGCGCGGGCTAACGGTTGTGACTTGATTTTAATTTGATATTTAATTTGTTATTTGTGAGATGCTGGTGGTTTCATGCGACATCCGATCATTGAACTTTCAAATACACGTCTAACTTTATTACTTTTTTGTTTAACTCATGCAAGCATTGTGTCTAAAATAGCACACACACATGCCTATCACATTGTTATTCCTGTCTGTTTATATAATGATAATAAATAATAATTTAGCTTTATTTAGCACTTTTCAAAACAAAGTTACAAAGTGCCGACTTAGCTAGCACGCCTGATCTCCTTGAGTCTGTGACTGTAACTCGACAATGTCCCTGTGCCCATGAAGTATGATTTTCGGTTGTTGGTGTGGAAGCGCAGAGCCCCCGACCCTGACCACGTCCAGCACTTTTGAGATGTATTGCTGCAGACTGCAGTGCAGCCTTTATCACTCATCACCGGCTGACCTCCCTAATGCTCTAGGGGCTGAATGGGAGAAAATCTCTGCAGCCAGGTTACAAAATCTTGTGGAAACTCTTCCCAGAACAATGGGGGTTGTTAGAGCAGCAGATTAGTGCTCATGGTTTGACATATTCAACAAGGACTGTACTTTGAGCTGAAAAGGTCATATTTTGTGATTAAGCTTGGCCATGATGTTAGGTAGAATGTAACAATGCACTATTTCCTTTTTTGAAAGAGTAATTAATTTTTTTTGTGCACCATGTCACTGTTGTAACAGACAGGTGTGGAGCATTAACACCATATTTTGAAAAATTGATTTGGGAAAGAAGTTGTAGAGAGAAATGTTCAAAAAAAACAAATCCCCAGCCTGATTTAATTTATACTTCACACATATTTCATACAGAGCAATGGGAGCCCACTCCTTATACTGCACTGCCACCTAGAGGGGATTTTGCAAAACAGCAGTCAGGAATTTAAAGCTGAATCATTGTTGAATGAAGTACTGGGTGATGACAGCATAATCACAGTTTCAAAGATTAAAAAACAGCCATTCAGGAAAAAAAATCAGTGAGGTTCGGGTTTAAATAAATTGAGTATCTTTTCTTTGTCTGACATGGTTTCATGAAGTCGTACAGTTACAACGAGAAGTCTAGAATCATAATTTTATTTTCTAACTTTCTGTTCCCCTCCGTCCTCATCTTCTTCTCAGTCCCAACCCTCCATCATCTGTCCTTTTCTATTATCTTTCCATCTGTTGTTGGTCCTTTGTTATCAATTTGCCAAAAAGAAAATTGGAATGGGTTTTATTGTAGAGTTGGTTTAGACAAACATTTCTTTCTGAGTGTCAATTTTCACTTGATGCTTTTATTTTTTCTTTGATATTTAAGCTTTATTGTGGAATGGAGTAGAATATGGACTAACTCTTGAGTAGTTTGATGTTGAATGTTTGGTATGTCCTTGACATTATATTGCACCTACGCCCAAATGTTCCTGAATTAAACAAATTAATTCAGTTATACAAAGTCAAACCAACCTAGAGTACACCCTCAAACTGCTAGAAGCAATTTTATGTTGTCCAATTGATTCAGCTGCAAATTGCAAGTCTCTTAGGGAATACTGGTTACCGGCCAAATTTAATAGTATGAAATAAATGGAATTAAGTTATTCTCAAGTGACATTTGTTTTTACATGGTTTAATGCCCAGAAACACATGATGTTGCTAATTGCCAAAAGTCTATATGCAGGTCATAAATGCAATTTATGTATGAAGAAGTATTTTCTTTAATGGAAATTACCTTGAGCTTAATGTCAAAGTGTCATTTTTAACATTTGAATCATAAAACCGAGGTGTGTCTTTTGCCCTAATAGAGCAATTCCATGGTTTACTGCCCACGTAACCCTTCAGTGCAACAAGATTGCCCTGTGGGACAATAAAGTGCACCTTACCTTAATTCTGGTCCCCCTGATGCTGCGTCTGTAGGTGAACCTGATGATTAAATGAACTCTAAACCTATATAATAACTAGCCTTGCATCTAATGGCGGTACCTCTTCTTTTTTTGCCACTGCCTCTGAGAGCAGGGGATTTTAAGTAAAACCCACTTTGAGATACTGTTAATCATAAATCTAAAAGCCACAAAAGGAAAAGTATGATAGTTGTTTACAATAATCGTTTCAGACAGCAGTCAAACTGAAATCCATCCCCTCTTCATTTCATTAGGAGGTGAGATGAATTCAGTTCCTGCCTCTCACAGAGTTCATATGATTAAACTTTGACCCGCAACACAGTGATGCTCCAGTGTCCAAACAAATTGAGAGAAAGGGTGAGGATGACCTCTCTTTCCGGAAATATTGATTGTTGTCATTTCTTGTTTGTAGAACTGCCTGTCAAAAAGCTGCAGCAGAGGAGAAAGGGGTGTACTGTGAGTGCGAGGACAGGGATAGATGATTTGTGTTTATTTGTGCAGAATGCATCAACAGTTACAATAATTACACATGAGGGTTGGTTTTCATATTGTCTCACAGGAGTCTATAAGCAAACTACAATTAACCACAGGACCTTGAACTGAGCATCTGTGTTATTTAGATATGAGCATACGGGGTATTGAATGAAATGGGGGAAAAAAAAAAAAGTACAAAAGAGGGAACACAAAGCACAGTAAATAAGTAAATAATGGGATAAACTAAAAGCAGCATGCTACAACCCAAGTATCAAAGCTCAGAAAAAACACAGCTGCCCCCACAGCGGTCATCTCAGGGTGTTCTCAGCCCCAGCGTCGAGCTGCATCAGAGGTGCAAATGATCAAAAACAAAATTTCCAATTACAGGCAGGCATGCAGACACTAATTATTCATAATGCAGAACACTGAATGGTAAAAAAAAGTGATTGCATATTAGTCTCAATATTCATTAACCATTACTAACCTTTAGTAAAGAAATTGTGTTCCTGCAGCATATACGACTTTCTCATTTTGACTCTGTCATGGCCTGTTTCTCAGTTCCCCCCCGACCCCCTGTTTACTTCCCACTGACCATGTTTTGTCCCTTATTTTCCCCAGACCTGCCATTTTCCATCTGCCCACCAGATGTCCCTGGACTTTCTCTTCCCATTTCCATCTGCTCACCTCTTTTCTATCCTCAAGCACCTGTGATTCCCCGCCCACTCACACCCCCCAACCTGAACCTTATCACCCAAGCTACTATTTATACCTGCCATTGTCACCAGCTCACTGTCAGTTCATCTGTGAATCTTCTTGAGTTTCCCCCCCACTGAATCTGCTTCTGCTGAATCTGCTTTTGTTTCTGAGCATTATCTTTCGCACCAGCTACCCAGAGTTTTGTTACCTATTGCCTGTTCCTGCTCATTTGCATCAACTCGCATGTCTGTTCATCCATCTGTCTGCCTGTTAGCCAGCGCTCTTTAATTAAAGCTATTCCACTGCATCGTTCTGTTTGGCATGTCTGCGTTTGGGTCCATCCTGCCTGTGTTGCTTCCATCAGTCGTGACAGACTAATACGCTCTTCCAGATAAACACTGTCCTTTTATACTCATTGGGCTGTTGACTTATTCAAGAATACAGCATAATAAAACTCTATTTCCTACATAAAAAAACATCAGCTTGGCACTTTCCAGTTCTACATGTTGCAGGAGAAATACCTGTAGCTATGTAGGAAACGTCTGCAATGGTTGTCATCCAGTGCACTTAACTAAAGGATGGAATCTGTAACTTTATGGAGGAGAGGTGACTGGAAAACCCTCTCTGGCAGTTTTGATGATAGTGTGGTAAACTCACATGGGAGATGTCCAAACAAAACAAGATATTGATGGTTTAACATCTAAATAGACTTGTGTCATATAGCACCCTCTGACCTCTGTTAAGCTTCTGACTGGTTCTCACAGACTATAGGCCTTTTCCTCTTTTTGCTTCTCATTTCTTACTGTGACACACTGGGATGAACATTTAGACTTGCTGTTTTTGTTCAGAGGTGTTGGATCAGATAAAAAAGTTGGGGAAAAATGGTCTGAAGTGCAGCGAAGTTAGCCGCTGACAATGTGGTCGCCATCCTCCTGAGAAAAGCTGGAATAAAATTCCCATGTTTTTCAAACCCAAACATTAGCTAGAAAATCAGTTTTTAAGTACAAGGTGTAGTGCATCACATCACACCATAATAACATTTCATCTATGGACTGAAATGATCCCTTTTTGAATGAGCAAAAATAATATTCAAGTGGAGACAAAAGCACAACTCTCTTATCTAAATGAGATTCATAAAACTCCTGTAGTAATGGCAAATTTGTCACCGGTGTCACTGAGGAGTCAGAGATGAGCATCCACTGGTAATCACTTCAAACGTAACTACATCACTGAGAGTAGAAAGATTCATTAGTTCATGTCTGACACAGCTGTCATCTCAATAATTCAATTCAAGTAGATGACGGTTCAGAGTTGATAGTTTTGTGTTTTCAAATTCTTTCACTGGCTGCCATTGCTTTATGTCCTTTTTTTTTTTAAAAACTTTTTCTTTTGCTTTACGGTGAGAAGGAAATTGTACCATAAACATTCAAGCCAGCATTGCAATATTTTCTCCCACAATCTCAATACTCCCCGTTGTCTGCCTCAATCCTGTATCTTGCTGAGATATTGCAAATGGGGTCCAGTGGTGTTATGAGCCTGGAAAAAACAAACAGTCAAGCAAAATGAAATTTAGACCATGTCTGTGTGACTGCAGCACAAAGATGTGAAAATAATATTGTGCCTGTCTTGTACACAAGGATTTCTTCACAGTAAGTCATGAGGAACGGGTGTTTGGAATCTATCTGTGATACAGCAATCGCAGTATCTGATCAAGAGTTTTCAAAGGTTCAAATCATACTCTGCTTGTATCAAAACATTTCTATTACAGAGGTTATTTGATAACTGAACAAATGTTCTGTTTTCTAAAGATTTCTGCTAGTCAAAACAAGCCTGCTCAAAAATTTTTTAGGCATTGTTTTCACCCAAGATAGCAAACTGTTTTGATCTTGACTGTGATTCTTTTCTCTCTCATTATCTATTCTCTCATTATCTATAGATAACAATTCTTCTGTAAGCCTGTTATCACTATAATGATTTAAAGGAAATTTCTTTTTCAGCGCAGGGTTTCATTGTCCCAGCTTTGGCTAGTTTATCTGTGTAGGTTATCGAAACACTCACTGTTTCCATGCATCCCTGTAGAGACGGTGAACATGAGTATTTTTGCTGGAAACAAATGTACAGTGGCGCCAAAACTGGCCCTATATGGTTTTAGATATGTTCAGTCCTAAAAAGCAGAGGTCTTTTTTCAAAGGTCTAAATCGCTGTTATTTTTTCTTCAATAATTCCTTAACATTGAATATCCTTAAAATAAAGCACAGGTAAATTTTTAGGTGTTGAAAAAACATGTGAGAGTTGTATTCCTTTGGCCTCATTTGACTGTTATAACGGTCTCTGAATTATGAGCTTCGTTCATTATCATCAGTATAAGTTTTGCCGCTTACACTGCAAAAAGAATTCATAAATAGAAAGAAGTGTTTGTGTGCTCAATGTTTCCTTTAGCATCGTTCAATATCCTTATTATTTATTGTGAGACATCCTGGAAACTAACTAATTACTAATCACAGTGTGTTAGAGCCTGTCTGGGAGCCCCGTTTAGACGTCTCTAGTGTCAATAAACGAACTTTACATTTGCAGTGATTGTACTGAAGTAAACTGACGCATGTTTATGCCTCTCATCTGTAAGAGCCGCCATTTAACGATCGGTTAAATTGTGCGTCTTTCTTTTCTGTGCCTGATAACTTGTGGAACAGGCAGTGTTTTTTTAATGCAAATTGACTGATTAGGGGAGTCTTAGTCCATTTATGGCTAATTGTGGGAGCTGAAGTGAGGCTTGTGTACATGTGCCCAATTTCTTACTGCTAACACACAGCTTTATAATTTCAATGGAAAGAATGCGTATGCTTATATATGGTTTTGTGCAGCCATATTTTTAATCATGAATCTATACAGAGTTTTATGCATCTGGCCGCTGGATTCTGTAACACTTGATGTCTTTTGTAAGACAGTTTCATTGTACTTTCCTTTTCAGTCTTACCAGAAAGAGTAGCTGCAGAGAACAGGAAGGGAGAACACAACATTTAGGAAGAGAACTGTAGGCCTAATCATGTTACTGTTATGACGTAAAAACACTTGTAGACTGTTTGCTATCCGTGGTCCACTCTTAGGTTTAATCTAAAGCATCAAAATGAGGAAAGATCAATAGCTTTGTCCTACACTGGTGAGACTTATAAGACCTGACCTCAGCTTCTCTTCAGTGTTTGTAAAGGCTCATTTCATATCTCATCAGGTCAGACCCTTGTCTTCCAATAGGGGCTGAGGTTTGGGCCAGCTCCCAGTGCTACCCAACACCATAATGAACCTTGGTGGCGATAATAAGGGGTTGAAGGAAGAGATTAATTTTTAATGAATGACTCCCCAAATGATAATGGTTTCCTGAGGACTGTCATTAAATACTTTAATGATGACTTTGACCATTGCCATCCACAGGGCACTGCGGAATAGTCCCTGGGGAACGCTTTCATTACGGCCTGATTTGAGCAATGTCCTTTAAAATTTTGTCAATGCAGCAAACAGTGGTGTTTCTTATTCCTATCATCACATGCATAAATGAAAACATGTTTTTACTTGTTAAAATCTTGTGGAAATGCAACATATTTCAATTAAAACGGTTAAAGATTTAAGAACATTATAAATTATTCATAAACCACATTACTCAGAGGTAAAAAAGTGAAAGTGGGCGCACCAAAAATATTAGTAACCATCCCTCATTGCACAGGAAAACGTGTACTCGTAACCATGCTGAAGTATGGTAGGTGAAAGTTGAACCAGGAAGATGGTGTCTTGACTGTGACAGATGTTTTTACAGCTGAAAGTTTGAGTGGTAATTTTACTAATTGCCTTCATTTTCTCTTCCAGATCAGTCCGGCGAACCTGGAAGTGTGTTGCTATCATCTGACTGCTCATGTTTATTGCCTACTCAGACTTCTGATTTCAGCAAGTAACGCGGTGAGTACAATGTTATTATTTATGATGTACAGTACATATGAAAATGAGATTCGAGTTGTATTAAAACTGCCATTATCCTTTAAAATAATCCCAGAATATATTGGTTTAGAGGCAGAGAGAGAGAGAGAGCGAGAGAGAGAGACTGGACAGGTCTCCCCTTAATCCAGTAAATAAGGAAAAGTACACAAATATGTAAATAGTCGCATCAATCACATTTTTACCCACGGCAAAGTTGGTGCCTTCAGTGTGACTGACTTGACTGTCTTTGACTGGGGGGGAAGAGGCAAAAGGTGAACAAGGCCTGAGAAACAAATCTGTAACTTTCTGACAGCAAGGGCACAAGTTAACCACTTAAGACGGAGTGACATGCAGACAGAAACAAATATTTTAACCTTCTCTCTGGGCTGCCATCAACTCCTGAGGAGAAAGTAAACACAGCAATAGAAAGCTATAAATGTCCCATGGAGATTGACACCAGGAAACTGAATAGCAATATCTTTCCTTGTAAATAACCTGGACGCCCTTGTCAGTCTGACTCAGATCAGTACCTTGAGGGACGTCTCTCAATATGTCTGCATCTTGGCCCGGTGCCCGCATGATAGAGGGCACATTGGACCAGGGGACTGCCAGCCATTCGGTGGAGTGTAACTAAAAGAGGCGGAGGCAGAGATGGAGTGAAGGAGAGGGGTTATTTTGAAGTTTGGGCACAGTAAGATACTGACTCACATTAAGCCTCCATGACAGCCTGCTGACAAGCTGCAGCTGCGGGCAGAGATTCCCCTGCAGCTCCGGGGGAAGCTGCAGGGTGAGCATGGATGGAATCAACAGCACTATGAATTTCATCACTTACTCGCCTGCCATGACGCGCACTTGTTTGATGCTTCTTCAATTTCTGCATCTAAGGCTCATGTTGCAATTTTCCTCCTTCTACTTCTTTTTTTTTTTTTTTTTTTGAATCTTTCAGAACTTGAACTCGTATACTGTAAACATGAATCCCCACATTTTAGAAGCTACATTTTTCGGTGAAAATGCTCTCTGAAAAAAAAAAAACAGGTGGCTGTACCATGTAAGGGCCAATCGGGTTATTTCTGTGAAAGTGCTGTATTCAGTGTATTTGCTCTCTGAGGCAAAGCAAATTTGTGTGCCGATTTCACATAGAATTAAACTATGGTAAACTCTGACATGCAATCTCATTGACAAACAGCAAATTGTCTTGATTGTGCCGAAACCTGAGGGACTGAGATAATTAAACATTTAGAAAGCTCTCATATTAGCTGTGCCTAACAACCTTATCCCTCTCTTCTTTTCAACCGAAAATCAGTGTTTTTATCCAGATTGCCACAAACAAAACCAGTTCCAATCAACATCACTGACACTGCACAACCTGCAAGATGCCAACATGGCACCACCTTTTCTGAGAGTATATGCAAATAAAAGTCGCTGCTCCTCTCTGTGGTGTTAGCAGGTTGTGTCTTTCATAGAAAGAAACTCTGGTACTGAGTATGTGGGCAGTGTGAGTATTTTTTATTTTTTTTTCCTCTCAAGTGCCAAATGAGATCCATGAATTTGAGTACTCATGTGCTTTTCACATGAACCGCGAAGCGATCAGATCAGTCATCATTATACACATTTCAGTTCTGTTAATTCATCACAGTGGAATAAGGACAAGCGGCACACAAGACGAGTAAGCAAGTCTTGGAACTTTTGGAATAAAGTTTGATTCAAACAGCAGGAATGTGAATTTAGTGTGAAAACAGAAGGCATGCCTACAGTGTTATGTCACATTACACAAGAACAAGTGCATACCACGTTGTGCACGACCAAAGTGTGTTTCAAAACCCTGGAGAAAATACGAATGTATCAGCCAACATATTTGGCAGTCAGCATTACTTAACATTTGGCTCTTTTATCACTTACATTTTTGTTAAACTTTTCCAACATTAACACTGTTTTATATTTATAATACAGCTGTCCTGTTGCTGAGTTCTTTAAAGCCACCTCGAGTAATCTACCTATACCTCCAATAATAATAATAACTAATCATACTACTAGCTTCTGATGATGGAGCATTAGCGTTTGAGAGCTTTCCTTTGCTTTATACCGCATGCTGCTTAATACCACCACTGGGCAGGGCAGGGGAACACACCGGGGGCACCTGGTGGACAGGTGAAATATGACAGACTGAGTCCTACTTCAGGAGCTGCTGCCTGCATTTCAAGATCAAATATGCTGTAAAAGACTGTAAACACAGAGCCCTGCTGTGCTACTAAATGGACGTGGATGAGGACAGCATTGCGTGGACAGTGGATTGCACATACAATTCAAAATGACAACCTCTCGACAGCAACAGCTGTATTTGGCTGAACAAGAAGAAACAGTATCATTGTGTCTTAATATTCTCTGAAAGATAAATTATACAGATGTGGGTAGCAATGGCTCTCTTTTTAAAACCTCTTGTCAAAACACAGCTTGAGACTAAGGACAGGAAGAGACATGAGCACACTTAACTGTTCAGATTATTCATGACAGTGTCTGTGAGAACACAAACTCCAAAGCAAGCAAAGCGAAAGATACAAATGAGGCAAAGGAGCACAGACAATAATTATCAATAATACATCAGGGGCAGAGGTGTATCACATCTCTGTGACATTAAGATCCTTGAGGATGCTATGATCGCTTATTTGTTTTGCCTGGCATACTTTAATGTTTAAACAATATCAAACAAGACAGTAATGAACCTCATGCATATTGATTATGTATTTAACTGCTACTTCTTCATCTGAGGCTACCGGTCCATTATATCTTTATCTTCCCATATAAACAATAGAGAAGCATCTGTCAGATGCTTGTCACTTTAATTTTCTGCATAGTAAGCACACTGTACTCCAATCACTTAAACTAGTGGCTCAGAGAATTCATGCACTATGTAAATCATGTTATCCTGTGCTGCTGCAGAGTTGCAGTTCTTGCATATAACATGTAAGACTTTGATTTGTTCTTGTCTCTGTCCCAGACTTACCTGTTATTTTACTTGACAGCTCTCTTTCTACATCTCAGTTTTCGCATATATTAATCACCTCTAACCGAATCAGGCTGCTCAAACGGAAACTTTCCTCTCACCTCCTGTGGATTAGCCTCTTTGCTCTGTGTCAATCAATGATAAAGTTGTCTCTTGCTGTTAGCATTACAATTCTATCACCATAGTATTTTTTGATGTCTTTATTGATGTACCACATCAGTGTAGTTAGTCGTGACAGTAAAAGAATATGAGGTTAGTTCTTGTTTTTGCATTTCACATTACCTCGATTTTATATATATATTTTTTGTTGTTGTGGTGCTTTCTGTCCAACCCTTAATGTGTTTGTTTGGAGTCTGTGTGAGATACATGTATAAAGGATGGAAAGAAGATGCCGGGAGAGTCATTGTTATGTGCAGGCACTAAAAGGTGTAGGGGCCGTGGGCCTAGAACCTTTGTTGCCTGTTGCATCCTCTGTTCTTGATGTTATCGCTCTCTCCTTTGTGAACTCTTTGATAAAAAGAAATGCTAAGGCTTACTTTTAAAGGGCACTTATTCGGAAGTGCTGGTATAGGCTGGAAAAAGCACCCATGGGGAGAGACTTTTTAGAACGTGCTGGTGAGCTTTGTACAATGTTTTTATTTATTTATTTATATATATATATAACCTTTCCAGCCTGAAAAGACATTGTTGCATGCATTTCTGACCTCTCATCAACACTTAATAATTTGTAAAATTTTTGGAGGTTTAAATATATATACATATATAGACACACACACACACACACACACACACACACACACTCACATAAAATTCAAAATAAAGTAAGACTGAACAATGAAACGGCTCTAGAGGCCATGGGGGCATTGCCGATCCATCACATTGCGAGTAAGCATGAGCTCACTAAATATAATTGGTACAGTATCTTGAGTGCTCAATAAATGTATGAAATTTTCAAACTGATTTTTCAATGTATTCTACGGCACAAACTGGAAAGTTCTAATATCTCTTTAGGTAGGCTTCTGTGCAGCTGTTGTTTCATTGTGCCAGCACCTGACCTGACTGGAGAGTGGTTTTGAAAAGCTCAATTTCTTTTGGTTTGAAAAACACTGGCTTAGTGTGGGTTGAAAGATACCACAGAGAGGAGACCATTTGTTTTCATGTTCAACCTGCTCGCTGTGACGTGAGCGACGGTCCCAGTCTGCTCCATTATCCCTGGCACAAAAACTCAGCTCATCCACACCTGTTCAGCATGTGTGAAACCATGTCGAGTATATGTGTGTGTGTGTGCATGTGTGAGAAAGAGGGAGGGAGAGAGCTGCTAAAATGCCACATTGTGAGAAACTTGCAAACATTTATATGCTGGGCCATGACTATATATTACTATAATTAGTTTAACATTTCAGGCCATAATCCCACAGATGGAAGTTATGCACTACTGACTCCTCAGTTAAGCACATCCACCAAATGTCTCACTGAACGCCTCTGAGAACCAATGCTAAATCACTAAGATGACCTGATCCAGCTGCAGCTTTCAGGTCCTCGTGTCTTCTCTAATCTCTGCACCAAGGACAAGAAAAATCTTTTTGTTAGAGCCATATCTCCATTATACACCCTGCACACTGATTTTTAGTAGTGTCATCCTGGTTATCATTTAGATTTTAAACTCTGCATGTGCTTCTTATGCACATGTTCTCTAAAATACTCACCAAATATTAGAACAAGGAGGGAAGAAAATTAAGGAAGTGGCTTGTTTTGAAAATGACTGCCACAAAAAAAAAAAGAACTGATCATATGCAGTGGAGAAAATATTCTCCATAATTTTCTCTAACTGAGGAGGCTAGATCGTTAATATGTGGTGAGATTTTTTTAATCGTCTTGTATAATGGTTCGTTTTTAGATGACTGATATGTTTGTTTACTAACAGACATGATCTTGCAGCCCCCCCCCCAATGGAGGACTCTGTTTTCAGACTATGTGTCTGAACTGCTATCAGATGACAGAGCTGCCGTAACATTATTGTTATTGGTGCTTCTAGAGTTCTTTAATTATTTGTGCTGAAATGGGTGTTAATTGTGTTGGAACGATAAGCTCTTAAAATGTCATCTGTTACTTTTTAATTGCTTCCAGTGTTATGTCTTTAATTAAATTGTATTATCTTTATTTCCTGGTTCAGACACTGGGTTTTTAAAAACAGTTGGGCGGTGATTCTTCACATCAAGAAAATGGGGACATGAAACACTGCTACATCTAGGCATCACTTTAGAAGTGTGACAGCCATTAGGCTAACTGTTGTTGAAAGAAGTATTTTTGTAATTATAAACATAAAATATAAAAACGCAGAATACAGCATAAATTCTGAGTCATCTAGGAATATGGATTTTGCTTAAAGTGGCCATACCTTGGCCATACCAATTTGCATTTTAATTTGAGTTTTATTTGTTGGATGACAAAATCCAACATTCAGTTCAGTTCTAAAATGTTATTGTTCAACTCCAAGGGAATATTCTTGGCACCTTTCTGGGTAATTAAACCATGCTGCCAGAAATCCTGGTGTTTTTTTTTTTTGTTTTTTTTTTGTTATTGTGACCCCCACCATGGAAACTGCCAAAACAGTCCAAACCTTTGCCAAAATCAAAGTATTTCTTTCTAGTTGTGACCTTTTTTTTTCCTCCCCCTTCTCACCGGAACTTTCTCTTTCGTGAAATACGTCAATGGTCGCTCTTTGGCCTCTTCTTATTGTTGCCAGCACAACATCACATCAACACAGTCTTGACCAGACCCTTCCACTCACCTAGACTACTTAAAACTACAAACTTCACCACAAACCTGTGTTTGAGTATTATATTTGGTTGCTTTGCTGCATTTCAGAGCCACAAGCATTTTCTGCCAACTAAAAGACACAGTATGAAGACTTATGAGAAAAACATATGATGGGCAGTGGGTTTGGTTTCTGCTCCATAATCTTTTAACTCTTTGGACTGGCTCAGATATGGCTCAGGTGTCCCATTATATTTAAAACTGCATTGTTGAATTTTTTTTTTTTTAATGATTGCTTCGTCATCTTTGATATTAACTGACTTAATGCAAATAATGATGTGAAATAATCCGCAGCTGTTTTTAGCCTTCTTTGGGGGGATTTTTTAAAGAAGAGATAAACTGTGCACTTTTTTAGTTCAAGGAGACTTTGGTATCACACTGCAGAGGATGTCCTATTTCCAGAGGAAGTGCACTAATTAGGCTGTGGATTTGAGACTTTCTCTGTGCCCACATGATGAGGCGGATTTCCTCCAGACTCCAGCTCAGGTTTATACCTCACAGTGAATGGAATCAGCAACTTTTATTGGATAAAGCCATCTTATACAAGAATTCCATTTAAAACTGAGGCAATGCTAGAAATTCTTGTTTCACACATATGACCCTAATAAAATAACAGACATCTACATGTGTTTTTGTTTTTAAAATTTTGTATTATTTTTGCTTGTTTAAAGTGTAATAATAACTGTTTAACACTGTTAAAGTCCTTCACTCAAAAACGTACTTCATGCTTCTTCCCTTCGATGATTGACCTTCACTGTGCCGGATGATGTAGGTTCAGCTTCAGAAAGCTGTTTTTCAAATTCATCTGCTGAAGAGGGAAAATGTGTTCGTTTAAATATGCAACTTAAACGTGTGATATTCAGTCTCCAGTGTAGTCTACATTGACTCAGAATGGATCTTTCAGTGAAGTGGATTTTTCAAATTTTTAATATTTCTTTTTAACAATTCAACTTTTTTATGAGGAACAAACGCAAACTTTCATTAACCTACAACTCTCTTGTTTCGCGCAGCAGTAGCAGCAGCAGCTGTTCTCACCAAAACAAAAGCTGTAGTGAATCCACTGCCTGATCAAGCACCAAAAATCAAAGAAAAAGTTAACAACTAGCTGTGAACACAGTGGACCAGTAACCAAAAAGGTAGCTACTGTTCTCAAGAGTTGGTACGAACTAAAACGGGGGACAAAGTGAAGCGAATATTGGATTTAGGCGGCCACAATGGAATGAATGTTGAGTGCTCTGATGCTAACCAGTGTATTTAGTGAGTGTTTAGATTCATATGGATGAACAGAGAAGTGGATTATACTGCAGCAGGGGTTTGAGAATTTTCTATGGAGGCTTTGATGTTGTTTTTTTTCCCATTGTAGCTGAGATGGAGCCAAGCTAGTTCCAACTGAAAGGAGCAACCTACACATGATTTTACAGTCACTTCTCCACTTTATAGGTGAATATTTGATACTATAAGGTAGATTTTTAGATGGAGTATCACTTTATACTGGCGCTTAGCTAATGAATAACAACCTCTAACTGAACACCTTTTAGCCAGTTAAACCACTGTTATACTTCAACCCATGGCTACATGCTACATTGAATTAGCTAGCTTTTTAAAAACAGCAGGTTGAGCTGAGCACCAAAAGAAAAACTGCCCTTGATGGTCTGTGTCGCATGTTTTTCTCATTTCCCTTTTAAAATAACAAAACAGAAACTTGATTTCAGGTTTTCACTTCTGCCTGACTTAGCATGCTATTTCAGTAATTTCCAAGGAGCTAAGCTTAGCATTCGTCATCATTCAGGGGCTGCTTCCACCTTTGATGCCCATAAATACCAGTTATTAGTCTATGCATTAAATACAAATGAACATTTTAACCCTGCTGTAACACTCGATATAATAACAATCTACCTGTACCTCCATTATTAAAAATGAATAATATTACTAGCTTCTGATGATAGTGCAGTGGATTTTATGAGAGCATATGACTTTTCACAAAAAACACAGGTTTTATCTCTAAACAATGGCCTCATACCTGGCAGGTATGATAATGAGTTAATGAGGTGCAGCTGGTGAGGCAGGCAGCAGGGCCGGCTAACGAGGGAAGGAGCCACAGGTGTGCAGGGGAGCGCACTGGTGGAGAGGTGAGGAATGACTTCTACTGAACCCCTTGCTCTAGGTTTCGTTTTAAGTAGGTGAAACTAGTAGGTTAGAGATTACACACAAAATGGAAATAATGGAAATGTCGCTCCTGGTTGCTAAAAGATTAAAACTGACTGCCATTCCCGCGGCAACAACCTAGCTACTCTGAGTTTTCTCTCTGAACCAGATGGCAGACAGCAGACAGCAGAGCGGCGACCCAGGTTGGCAAATGCAAATATCTGTTTCTTTTTCGAGTTCTACTTCTACACTTCTGCTTGTAGGTGAAGTTGATTGTATGTAGTCCACTGTGCCACCCACTTAATGCTTCAAAGGTAGGTTTTGATTGCTCTTTTTTTTTTTTTTTCTTTTTTAAGTCTATCCATGAACAACTCTCACATGCAGCATGTAGAGTTGGGTCGATTTTAATTATTCCACCTCCCCATACTGGCTGTGAAGCTGTACCTTTTTTTTTTTTTTCTTTTTAAAAGACTGCACTGTAAGAAGTTCCAGCTTTCAGCAGAGGCTGATGTCAGGCTTGATCAGTCTGAATTACTCAAACCGAGTGGCTCCTTCACATACAGAGAGGGGTGTGGGCTGGTGTAGTTTTGAAGTACTGTTAGCGGCTAATGCTGACAGTACTCTTCTCAGGTTGACTGCTTCCACTGGTAACTTTACCATCATGTCGAGTAAAAGTATTTTTGGTTCATTATGAAACTGTGGCGGGACAAATTAGACTATGGCAGTCTAAGTAATTAATAGGAAACAGTCTAGGTAATTAATGGGAAACACTGCGTGACTTACGGTACTTTAATTAGTAGCTAGGTTTGTGGTGACACTGACATATGTTAAGATAGTGTCACTTTTTTTTGTTTGTTTTCCAGACTGCAAATACATTGTAAAGATTTTTTTTTTGCTAGCAAGTTGGTATGATTGGAGGACGTAGCAGATGAGAGGAGCAGTTTGCACGTACATGAGCACCCAAAGAGTCTTCTGGTAATTTGGTTTTAACAGCTGTGATAAGTTTTAAAAAATTTCATGTCGAATTTGGGCTTGAGTCTCAACCTCATTTTCCAGCAGCATCTGTTTTCAGCAACAACAAAAAAAACTACAATAAACTGGTTATATGCCACCTGTCCGGCACCAAACAGCAGCCAGACAAAGTTAGTGACAAGTTTGTGAACATAGTTGAGAACTCTTCTTAAAACATAGGCTTCTTTGATCTGCGAGCTTTTCCTGGTTTTACTTTCCCTTTTGAATTGTTTTATTTATCTTAAAATCACTCTGTATTGGTTTTTATACTCCTGATTGTTTTATCTGCATTTCTTTTCTTTGAAATCTACTGATTTATTTGATTCTACTTTTTGCTGTCTCTTTTTTTTAATTTTGTAATGTAGCTTTTGAAAAGTGCTCTATAAATAGATTATTATTATCTGCAGCTGAAAAGCCTTTAATTTTGATATAACATTCATGTGTGTGTATCGATATAGATATGTAGATAGATGTGTGTTTTATATCTTAAATACATATATCATATTCCCATTCAAGTAAAGGAAATGCATATTTATATATAAAAATAATTATTTAATTATTATAACTTTTAATCTGAATGACACTTTTAATTAGTTCTTAGTTTATAATACGTGTTTTGCTCTACGTGTTTTTAAGCCACCGTTAGCTAGTTTGTAAGCCCAGTAATCCGAATTAGAGTCCCTGGTGACCATCTGCTGTCTGCTGTGGCGGCTCCGCGCACTACTTTGTTACTGCATTCACCTCAGCCCGCCCCCTCCGTGTGTCTCTGTGTCTCTGTGTGTGGGTATATGGGTATAGCCTACCGGGCGGAGTAATTCGCGTTGGTATCTATTGAGTGCATTCGTGTGTGTGTGTGTGTGTGTGTGTGTGTGTGTTAGTTAGTGCGTGCTACGGCTGCTGCTTGTCACTCATTGTGCCGCGAACACGGGTAGCGACAAGGACCAAAATTCCGTCCGGTAGCAGTTGTTGTCCCTGGAAAGGCTGATATCTGTTTTTCCCCCCCTCAGGAGAGAGACACCTCGCTTGTTTAAAGTGCGTCTACTCTACAAGGAGAATATCTGTGACACATTACAATGCTTCACATAAGGGACATCATCTGGGGATTTCTATTCATTGGCTGTGCAGGTAAGAAGCTGAGTTATTTATTTTTTTCATATTAGGTTATGTGGAGATTACTTCTTGTGTTTAGAATACAGGCCGAGCTGTGTTTCCTGTGGAGCAGCATCCTCTGGTCCCAGCGGCGGCATCCTTGTCCCTGACTCCGGACAGTGGCGTTTGGTTAGAGCTGGTGCTCTGCAAAATTCAGCGCGATCGTATCGAAAGTTTCTTTCTTACTAAAGTGAGAGTTTTGCCTGTTTGTGCGCCGAATCAACCGCGAAACACCAACCGAGTCGCCTCTTATTCAGTTTCTGTGTGTTCTGCTCCTGTAGTTTCTTATCAGGAGCCGCTCGACTCGGTGCATTTTTGAGTATCTCCGCGCAGTACAAGAGCAGTATGCCACTGTCTCTCTCCGGTCCGGTTGGCACACTGTCCGCTCTGAGTTGAGGCAGACTGTATTTTTGGGTTGTTTTTTTTGTTTTTTTTTAGTGAAAATAGCCCACATGTGTGCGGTTTAATGCGAGCTAAGATCCTGAGTTCATAAAGGTTAGTGGAGATGGATGCTGGTGCAGATTGGAACTAGTGATGCAGAGGGACGCTTTGTGATCCCCCTCATGCCAGCACATATTGCTTATACGATGTATGTGCGCTAGTAAGTCGTCGTTTATAGTTTCACATATCAAATAAGCTAAAGTAAAGGCATATATTCTCTTCAAAAAAGTCCAACGTAGCTCTCTCACTTCTGCTGGGTCAGCTGTGACGCACCGAGGATGGAGCGACCGGTGTGTTTGTCGCTCTTCGAGAGGGTGCTTTGTTTCAGTCCACTAAAAATGGGTTTACCCCCCTTTTGTTTTTATTTTATTTTATTTTTTATCAAAATAAAAGGATTTTTGTTTTCATAAGCGCTTAAACTCTTCTGGTTGGATGGATTAGATGCAGCCACCATTCCGACTCTGGCCATCATCGGATTTGGCACGACAACGATATTCTGCGCGGATGTGTCAATGTGCGATTTTTTTTTTGAGTTTATCATCAGCGTGGTCATGTAGGTTAACAGCCCGCGACATTTTTGATGTGCCATTGCCTCTGTTTCTGTTGTTTTTCTCTCTCGCCGAATAGGACACTGTAGTTTCTAACTTAATATCGCAGTGCAGTGCGTTTTAGGCGCAAAATAATGTTGACATGTAGGCCCCGACTGATTTGATGTAGTTTTCAATTTGGTTGGTTAGGGTGAAATTCGTCATCCATTGAGGACCACTGAATAGTCATTCAATGTATACAATAGAATCCAATCCCAGAGCCTCAATGGCTATATAGGGCGGGAGCCCCCCCCTTCCTTCTCCCTCCCACCCCCCCCTCCCCTTAAACCCCCACTTCTCCCGCTTCCCATATCCTCCTCCTCCTCTGCATCTGCCCCCTCTTTCTATAGACTGCAACTGTGTGCTCCAAGTGGAGTTTATGGACCCCAGGGGTCCTTGGAGAGAGGAAGACTAGTTTGATTTAATAATAACTTAAATTAGTAGACATTAGTAGTGCACAAGGATGGTTATTCTAACCTCAGGTGTCAATTTCACTATTCTTCCTCCATATTCTACAGGTCTGCTGTTTTGCTGTTTCTATCTTTAAGTCAGAGCATTTTTGTCGCCTCCCAGTGAGGTTTAATTCAGCCAATGACATCTCTGTCCCAAAGCAGTCCTGCCTCCCTTAAATGTTTAGCTAAAATCTTACTGACACATCCTTGGAATTTGAAAGCAGAATACATTATATTGATATTTGAATCTATGAATATTATGTATCAGCCAATATGTTATTTAGCATAGCTGCATAACATAAACATTATATCACTGATATAACTTAGATTTTGTTGTTGTTTGTTTAGGAAATAGTGACTAATAAATTCACGGAGCTTGACATGTTACAGTTGAGAAACGTGTCGGCACTCGTGGTGGCTCAGGCTGTCACTGTTAGTGGTGTAGAGGGCGGTATGGTACCAGTATCATTCGGTATGTGTTCATTTTTCTTCTATATGATTCATAATCCAACTGAAATACTCTGACTCCCCTGCAATTGGCTGTACCTCATATGAGTGAAAAGTGAACAGAACCAGGAGGTAGATAATTAAACAATTGCGCCTTAGCTCTGCCTTGTTGCAGCAGAGAAAGAAATCCAAAGAAATTGATCACATTATGATAGGCCTGGGGTATATTAAAAGGGTAATGACAGTATCACACAGTTTGAAGGCTGAGCAATTTAATTACATTTATTGATTTCCAGTTCCTGTTCCAGTTCAGTGATAATTAAATTTCGAGGCTACTAACAAACATTAGGATGTGGAGCCACCCCACCTTCCAAGAAATGACTAAATAATGGCCGGATTAAATAGAATATGATGTTAGGAGTGGACACAGACAGCTGCCTTTTGTGTCTTGATCTGTCTGCGGCCAGATGGATGGAGTCTAGTGTGTATCCTCACTTTTGACCTTGTGCTATTGGAATGATCTGCCCATATCCATGGTCATCAATCTGCAGCCTCAAAGAGCGTTGATTTAGATTCTTGGCCCAGAGTTAGTGATCTGCTGTTGCTGTAGGCATCGAGAGGTTGTTCCAGCTTTTTCTGTTTCATGTCCTGTGCTGTCAGCTATAGAAAAAAAAAAAAACACCACAGGGTTGTCTGCCAAAACACTTGAACCTGAGCTATCTTTTGCCGCGCTGCAATGCAATGTCATCTGGCAACGCGCTGTTTTGCACAGTGAAATAAGTGCATGCGGACATGCCTAACAGATAATTTTGTCATGTACTTTTTTTTGAAAGGTAATTCTGCTGTTCCTTTGTAATTGGAAAGTTTGATGACAATAATTTCATCCTCCAGCTCGACAGAGTTGTGAAACACTTCCGCATGGTATGTTTAGTGTTTTGTAGGTTAGTGGTAGTGTTTTTGCCTGTGACAGACTTTCAGACTCGCGCATCTATTAGTCAAACTGGACTTCCTCAATTGTATTTCTTCATTTCATTGGTACCTGGAACAACAAGCCCCATTTTGAATGCCCGGTTACTGCTGCACCTGCCATTCCATTTCTACAGAACCCAAGACACTGAGTTTAAGAGCAAATCATATCC
Source organism: Seriola aureovittata (assembly GCF_021018895.1). Classification (NCBI taxonomy): domain Eukaryota; kingdom Metazoa; phylum Chordata; class Actinopteri; order Carangiformes; family Carangidae; genus Seriola; species Seriola aureovittata. The sequence goes on along the minus strand of NC_079378.1, from coordinate 3,568,759 downwards.
ATCTGCTTTTGAATCTTCAGACAAGGGATAAACGCTGCAAATGCACATACTGTGAAGTCCATTTAATGACCCTCTGGATGTAAAACAATGTTTTTGTGCATAGAGCAGAGCAGAACTCCACAAAGAGAAGAAAAAGTTCAACTTAACATTTAGAGGGAGAGAAAATACACAATTCCTAAATGGCTAACATATGGGAGTTTAACTGCTGTGGTGAGTTCAAAGCCACTATGAAAATAATACAGGCTATTTTTGACTTGGGGGAACTGGAAAAAGCAGCCAAACAAGGGAAAATTATAAGGCGTTTTTAGTCTGCTCTCTGAATAAAACTGGATTCTGGATCTTTTAGAACTTTGCTCTGTATTTGTAACTGGATCCATGCTGCATTCAAAGTGACATGTACGCCTTTTGTACCAATTTATTACAGCTTATGTTAATCAAATTCTCATCAGTACAGGAGTTGCTCAGATTGCAGCTGTACCCCTTTTTGGATCCAGCTATATACAGCACACTACTGCTACTGTACAGTTATTATAAAAGTTTTAAGACTGAATTAGAAAATAAATGACTTTTCATTGAGTCATAATTGCGAGTTTAGCTGATTTGCCAGATGTGAGTTCTATGCTGCTGCTGAAGTTTACATAAGCGTCTTTCATGACTGTGCCTCTCTTTTTCCATTACTCTTGCTTCCTATTCTTCTCACTGTCGTTTATGTGTATTGAATTTAACATTGTAAATATTGGCATTATTTCTGTAGTTTTGTCGATTTCTGATTTGGGCCGACTCCAATTTTCCTTCTATGAACCACAATTGACACATAAACATTTAGTAACTTTTTTTTTCCAATGGACAAATAGATGTAAGCTGTGAGGCATTAGTCTTGGCGGCTTTGTCTTTGCTAGCTTCTTGAAATTGGAACTGTTCATATAACTAAGATGTATTACAGCTTTATACTTAAATTATAATTTGAAATGAACAGACAAACTCACTGAGAGTTACATGGACTAGTCGCAATGTTCTTACAGGTCTGTGGATAAAACGTCAAGAAAATTATTAGAAATGAGAATGAAACATGTTTTTACTAAGAGATCAAAGAGATCGTACTGTAAGGCAGGGGATTGTGATACATTATCCATAAATTCATGTCATCTCACAGCGCTTCTTCACACTGAATGTATGAAGTGCTGATAGTTCCAAACAGATAAGTTCAAAACCACTCGGCTGGCTGTTATATTTCTTCTCTGCTGACTGTTAGATGAGGATGGGCTGTCTTTGCATATTAATCAGTGCATGAATAGGGACCATGAGTGATTTGCATTGTGTGAGCTCTGAAGGCGTCCTATAGAGAATTGAATGTCAAAAAAAAAAAAAAATGAAAAAAGGAGATACGCTTGTTATACAGAATTGGGGCCCCCAATCTCAGCCACTGAATTAGTTTTTTTTTTTTTTTTCCTGTATTATTACAGTATTACTTTGCAAAACCTAATCTTATGTGTACCTAGTGGCTCTTTCTGCTGGTGTGCAGTATGTCCATGTTTTTTCAAGGTCCTATATTTTAGAAAGTGAGATTTCCATGTCTTTTTGACTGTAAAGCAGGTGTAGGTTCTATATTAACACTGTGAATGAGTAAAACACTCAATCCATGGAGAAAGGTATTTAGCTCGTATTCAGAAACTTTTCCTTAAAATGACCTTGCAGGGCTTCTGTAATTTTAATTAATTTCTTTAGCCAATATAGTCATCCTCATCAGCCATGCCCCCACCTGGACCCACTGACCATTTTTAAAAAATTTTTATAAAGCTTCATTAACAACACAACACTGAGTGGTCATTCCACCGCTGAGCTCGCAACTTACAAGACAGAAAGTCGATATATCATTGCACAGCTTTAGTAAAGATAGCAATTTGAGAGACCAGTGGACAGAGTTACTTTTTATGAAATATTGGAGCATTTCAGTCTGAGTTTGAGCCTCTGTTTGGCTCATTTCAGCACTGACTGACTATTGCCATTTGCATTTACCGCTGAGTGTTACCAAGCTACAGTAGTAGACTCCATCACCCGTGGTTGTCCTGGCTGTGCGTCTAATGGATATCCACACTTAAAATAAAACACCAGAAAGCTGTTAAATATGCAACCTTTAACATGAAAGATGATTAAAGTAAAACTGAAAAAGGCACAGTGATATTATTTGTAGGGTGAAGTTGTAATGTGTAACAACTGCACAGGTGAGTCCCTCTCAGTGCGGCGCAAATAAGATACTTTAATTAGCAACTCCATCGGTTTGAACATGCACTCTTGTACACCAAGTCATTATTTTGAAGTGAAAAGATGAATTGTTCAGCCCTGTTTCAACTTTTTTAACTTTATCTGGTCATTAACGGTAACTCTGCCCAATGACATGCAAGCTTGGGCTCGTGTATGAAAGTCACACATTTGGTCAGGTTTAACTTTAAGTAACCTGCCATGATTAAAACGAGTGTGGCTCTTTGTAAGCGAAGGTTAATGAACTTGGAGTCTTCTGTCCATCTGTTCAAATTTACAAAACATGTAGAAATGAGCTGAGAGCTTGTCTCATACCCTCCATGTTCTGGTCACTTCCCCTGGTTTAATTGCATTGGCTACACTTCTCTTCAAAGAAGACTTAGGCATTTCAGCAGGGTGAATTGGTATCAGCCTTTAATGGATTTAGATAAACCGTGCCTGAAGTGACTGTGCCCTAAGTGCTCACATTCAGCAAGGTAAAACATTTCTGATTCAAAACATTTTAAAACAGTCTTTGAAGCTGCTGGTGCCGTAAGGCTAATAGCCATGCGCCTCATGGGATGTGGGGGTGTGGGGGGTGTGGGGGGTGTGGAAGGTGATGGTGGATGGACAGTGCTGCGACACTCTGCATCCTCCTTTCAGTCTTGCTAACCAGGTTCTCTACATTAGCACTGATCTGTGCTGCTTTAGCATGCAGCTCCCCTCATCCTTTTTTTTTTTTTTTACCTCTCTGAGCTCTGTTTAAGTGAGGCTGCCAAGTCTGGTGAGGGTGCCCAAGGTGACGATAGACTACATTACCGTGTAACAGAATCCCAGCGTGATGTCGCTGTCCTCCTCCAAGCACCGATTCCGTTTGGAGCAGATACCGTTTGTATTGATATTGCAGTTTTCTTTATTGTCAGCATGGGGCCCTTTTGTTATTTATAGATGGTGGAAGTCAGTTAAAATAGTGACCAAAAGTGGTACCTGTGGACAGATGTTATTTCTGTCTGTCAAAGTCAGTTGTCTTCTCTCAATTGAATAAGTGATGTTATTACATCCCGTTACTGGAAACTTGCTTTAACCACACACACAACGTGCATTTGGAAATTAGATATAATTGGATAGACAACGCCTTAATATAATAACCTCTGCTGCTGCAGTAACCTTTTTTTGTTATATCAGGAATCACACACATGCGCGTCAGCACAGAATGATGTGTATTCTTAATGATGGATTACTGGCAGTCTTTCTCTAATGAGTCGCAAGTACAGAGAGTAGGAGGTTTTGCTTGAACGTCCCTTTGTTCAACTAAGCTTTTAAGTGTTGAGATAAGACCGCAATATCTTTCATGTGTCCCTGGTAGATTGTGGATTCTGATGTTTCAACACTTAAGCATTCACTTACTGCATATGGTGGTCTGTTGCCGGCTTTATTAGCTGCAAAGCTTAATATCTAGTAATCTAAAAGGAACTTTGACATTGTTGATATTTCTAGGAACTATAATAGATCATAACAAAATTGCAGTCATCGCAGTCTTGACACACTGTCTCATTTCCTAGTTTCACCTGTCCAGAAAACCTACAGTTTTATCAAATCGACTCCCTGCTTTGGCACATCCCGACTTCTTTACCATGAATACTTCTTCTGTCTGTATGGCACATCCGGTTTGAGCTACAGGCATCATGTGGCTCGTTGCGTGGCCCCTTTTTTTTTTTTTTTTTTTTTTTTTTTTTTTAAACAACCACTTTGGACCATGACAAGGTGTCACCACAATTATAGCCTTGACTCATATGCGTCAACTCAACGTTTAAACACTTCAGCCTTTGGACACACCCAGAGTAATATAAACAGAACCGCAGTCCTCCCAGCTGTCTATCTCCATGTCCGTTCTTTAAAGGGTTTAGGCTGATACTTTGGTAGCGGTGGTGTTGCACCTTGTTGCAATTTCACGCATTGTTAGTTTAGATTAGTTAAATTTCAGTTTGTTCAGTTTATTGTTTCTTTGTTGAGATTCAGAATGTTTTCTTGAGCCCACAGCTTCTGCTCAGTACTCTGAGTGAAAACAATGGGCCCAATGTCACTTTAGAAATATAATATTTTTACTTTTCTCCCAATTAGACATGCCCAGTTCCCCTGCCCTGTAGTGCCTGTCACTACTTTGCCCAGTATTTATTTGGGAGAGAGTAGACAGATGTGACTCATGGTAATATTGCCACTTTCCCAGTGGTATTTGATTTGAGATCTGTTTTATTATTCAGCAGGACCGCATGAAAAATTTAATTTTAGTCACCCTCAGTTAAAAAAAAGTAAGCCAGGTCACTGTTTGTGCCTTTTTGTTTGTGCCTCATTATCTGTCTTTGTTGTGCATCAGTTCTGCTGACTTGCTGGGTAATGTAATTGTCATCACAGCTCATCCACGATGTTCATAGTTCTTTCCTGAGCTGTAGAGTCGTTTTTTGGCTACTTCACTAGTGCTAGAGCTTAGGGACGTATTGAAGTAAAAGTGTAAGACAATCTAAGGCAGTTTGTTACAGGATTTCAGCAGCAAAGCTGATATCACACCTGCTGTATTTATCTTCAATTCGGGGGGGATTGTCTGCACTGAAATCCTGCTTTTCAAACCACCTGGAGAGGCAGCTCATTTTCTTGTACACCTGGTGTCTGCAGGGATAATTGTTGCTCATTTAAGATGCATGCAGTGATGTTTTTTCCACACAATTGATTGTGATTGTATCTCAGTTTTTGAAATATTTCTTTTTTTTTTTCACTGAATATCTTTTTTTGATTTGCTTGATAACCTATTTTTTGGTGTCTGTTTCATCATAGCGGTATCACTACTTATTTTCAATTTAGTACGAATTGCAACTTGCACATAACAGACTAGCTTTCTTCATAATGATCGGTGATTCATGTAAATCTATATATTTAGCAGTGGCAGCTGGTGATTACGTACCTGGGTGGTGCTACTGATACTTGGGGTCTCTCCTTACACACTGTTGTCTCTTCTGTCTTGGTGTGTGGCAAGCTTTTAAAAACGCTTGTACTGCCATGAACCAACAGCGCTGATTCTATTGTTTATGTTCTTTTGTCCATACACTCAAATTTACACAAATCAAAATCCAACCAGAAAAGCAAACATCTTAACTTTACAAATCTAAAACCTATCTTGTATCCATGGTGACCGCTTTCCTTCCTGTTTACATCATCCAGAGAATTGTTTAGTCCTGGAAAAACTACTATTATTTACGGCGTGTTAAAAACTTGTGGATATACAGAGGAAAGAAATCATAGGATGTTGTGACTATTACATAAGCATGTAAACAGGGAGTAAAACCTGAGGGGTAATGCCAAGGCTTCAGATTCATTTCAAAATCATTTGTTGTGCATTCACTCATACATGGAATTTATTTCGGTGACACAGAATAGAAAAGATAAAATCTAGCTGAAATTAGGTAAAAGGCTCATAAAGTGGAAATAAATTTTAACTTCTTTTCCGGCATCCTCCTTGAAAAAAGAACTTGTGTGTGAGTTTTTTAATTGAGATGCTAATTTGTAAATTGAATTTTTAATTTGGCAGGATTTTCTCTCTCTAATGCTGCCTTGCCTGATGATACACTGTGTCATGACAAGAGGCAATATGGCCTTCCTTGTAGCTGGGGCTTTTGATTGGCTCCTCAGGTAATCACTCATTAATTCCTTTGTCTTCATTTTGCTTGCAATAGATGGATGTGGGATAAGGAGAACCAGTGAATTAGTGAGTACTCTCCAAAACCCCTACAGGCATAGTGCTGGTCCATGTTGAGGGCACACCATTCAAATTCAGCACACAAGTGGCACATGCTGCTTCCACCCATCTGAATAGATGGCATGTGCTGCAAGCGGACAAAAGAACTACACGAAGGCCAACTGCACTGCAATCAGCACAGTCCGGCAAACACACATCTTTATGTGCTCTGGCATCACTGAATCCTAATTGAACGCACATTGTTCTGTCTCTGGCAACATCTGCAAGTTTGGGTTGACTGACAGTAGCAGAATAACACAGTAGTGTTACAGGTTTCTATTGGCCTACCTGATAATTAACCTTTTTTTTTTTTTTTTTACAAGTTATTCAAAGCAAGTTCATACGGTTAAACTCACATGACACAATTGAAATGCTGCAGCTCAGAGACATATTTGATGATTATTCTGGCCTCATTCATAAACAGGGTTTATCTGATGCACATTATGAGCATAAAGAGAGACGAGGCCGTTTTTGTTGATCCTACAATTGAAAATGTATCATCTCACTTCACTTGGATTAACCGTCATAGCATAGAGAGGAAAGCCATAGTGTATTTGGGCACATGTTACTCTCTTAATCCCAGGGAGTGACTCACCATCATGATGTAATGCTTAGCAATAGCAGTTAGCTCATCTCGGGTACTCTGTGATTGGCTGGTTTCCTCAGGTGCCAAGCCGCCTCAACCTTTGTGTGAAGAGCAAAAAAACAAAACAAAACAAAGAAACAAGCACATCTTTTTGGGAGTGAGGAACAAAGTGAGATGTGCAGTATGAGCAGGATTTTTGGGACTTTGTTTACTTTCTAAATTGGCACAATTCTCAGTGAGGACATTCTTGAGGCGAGCATCCTCTGTGGTTCCATGGGACTTTCAGACCATGCCAGCAAATGTCCAGAATGACTTATGTCACTGTGTACTGTTCCCAAGCCCTGGTGGCACAAACTCAAACTGTGTTCTCCATCTGCAGAGTCTCAGATATTTTATATTCTGTCTATAGATTTCATCTAATCTTAAAGAAAATGTGGTCATGAGAAATAATGTAGAAGAAGTTGTTCGCAATTCTTATTGAAGTCTAGTGGAGTTCTCTTTTCAAGTGGCCTTGGTGTGAATTCAAATGGCTGTGTGTGCAGAAACAGCACGTTCAAGAACAACTAGTGAATTCAGCTGATGAGACAAAAACATATTAAATAGTAACTTCAATAAATTTTTAACCTGTGGAAAAATAAAAGAATATTGGGTTTGCGTTTCTAGGTAATGGTCTAGTGATGAGGAGGTATTCATTTCTGAAATGGAAAAACAGCTAAATCAACTATCAGAGACAACAGACTTTGGTGTCTTTGTGCACCCGAGTCAAAGAAGCCAAAGGTGTCCAACCTTAGCAAGTATAACACAGTGTGTGTATGTATATATATAAAAACATACCGTGTCCAGTTCTCCTATGTGTATATTGCTGTTTAGTAATGCTATGGAAACGTGATGAAACGCAGACACATCCAGGAGCTGTTGATTTGACAGCGGCTGCAGCAAGACTCTGTGGACCGTTTGATCAAACTGATGTGTCATATATCATCTAATTATCTCGAAAAATTCAACCCACAATCTAATACGGGAGCTGCATATAACCAGATCCCCTCCTCTGCTGTCCATATATAAAAACTGCTTGTGAACACTGATGAGGTCACACTGACGAAAATAAATGTGTGCTTTTGTATCGGGTTGGTAGCAGGTGGTTGCAGGGCGACATTGTGTAGGTGATGAGAGGGTGTGGCTGTTGCCATAGCAGAAACAAAGTGAGTCTGAATACATTTAATACCCTTAGGGCTGTGATTCCCCATTACATCTACCTTAATGTATCTGTAGTGTGTCACATATTAAAAATGGGCATCAAATGCTTGGTCAGGTTTTTGGATTTAGGTCAGGAACTATCTGAATGAATGATGAAAGTGCAAGCAAACATGTCTAACTTTCAAAATATATTTCATCACCTTTAGTTAGGCATTGAGCAGGTCCTGTACTGTGGGGAACAAAATATAGCAAAAAAAGTATTGTTTTGGTATTAATATTGAAACTCAGGGACTGTATTTTGAACATTTTCAAATGATATTGCAGGGAATATATAAATTTACAATTTGTTGTGTAAAATGTAAAAAATTGGGACCATTTGCGCATGAGATTGCTCAGAATTCAATACTCTAAAGTTAAAATATCATCCACAGTATTAACTTCCTCTTGCATTATACAGAGGTTCATGCTAGAGAAACATAATGATGTAGAAGTCAGAGTGAACAGATTGATAAACCAAAAAGAATAACTACCCCAAGCGTGTTATTATGAAGTAATAATTAATTTACTATTTTCTGTGCACACATCAATATGCTTTGCCCTCAGTTTGGCAATCCGTGCTCACAGATGGAGAAAGGAGCGCTCTGTCAAGACGCACTCATGGCAGCGACGTCAGTATGGTCGTCTGACCTTCAGAATAAAAGGGGTGAGGGTGAGATAGTGTAAAAGTAGTTTAATTTGATAATTATACGTACTGAGTAAAAGTAAAAACACAAAAACAATAGGTTATTTTACACACATATGACGCTCAGTGACCATCAACCACTCGGAGGTGCACGGCCTATTTTATTTATTTATTTATACATAATTTATCACATGTGCTTCAACAATAAAAGATGAATTGCGCAATGGCAAACATGCTGTGATCGGCATCAGCTTATTAAGTATGTGTGGAACATAATAGTAATAATAACATTTTCTGCTTTTTGGAAATTAAGTACTGCCTTACATTACTTTACATAACCCCCTTTTTTTAAATTAACTATAAAGATAAATGAATAAATATTCCTTCAAAATGTTCCCTAAACCGTGCATGAGGATTTCTAAGCCAGTGTTTTTTCCATATGACCCCAGTGGCCTTCTTTTGTCTTTACAATGAAGAAAACGCACCCACTTTCATCTGAACATTTAAAGACAATCCCCCTGATTTGACCCAACAGAGGGTCCATTCCATTATGTGTTTATGGTCAGGCCGCTGTGTTTGATGAGATCAGGAGAGGTCTGTAATTTATTAGGCTTTCACACTAACAGCATTGTTGAAGAGCCGCTCCTGAAGAAAAGCCCCAGGAGTGGCTCCCTGTGAGCCAGGGAGGCAGACAAAGGTAGAGGGCGGCAAGTGGGAGGAGGGGTGGAGGATGAGAGGGAGGCGGGACACAATGCAAAGTGTCGTCAAGGAGGAGCCGCTGGGTTGGCAGGCCACTTCAACCTCTGGATTCATTGTTTCCCTTTCTGCTGTCGCAGCCCAGTTTTATGTAATGAAGCTCGCTGATAGCAATAATAGTTTTTGACTTTTTTTTTAGATGTTCACTCCTTGATTTAATTTAAACATGATACTGTTGTCTGGTATGACTTTCCACAATTTCCAGTTTTCCTGCTGCATTAAAGATGATGGACAGTGTTCACGTTGCGGATCCAGGGCACTGCTGAGAATTTCTTTTCTTGGATTTTTTCTTTACTTTTCTTGATGATAAATTAAATGAATTTGCATGAGTTGAATGAAACCTCACATGTTGTGAAAAGGGAAGGTTTGCCTCGAATTCTAAGGCTATGTGATGTGTGTGTTTCTTGTTTTTCCTCACAACATAATGTCTAAAAATAAGACGGGGCTCTGACGCTATTCTGGTAAACTGATTGCTGCAAAAGGAGCAAATTTTTTGCTCGTGTATCGTGGCCTGATTATGTCTCTGGAGTGAATAGCCGCTCTCCTGACTGACAGCTGTCTCATTTTATCTGCAAGGCTTCTCTGCATAATGCGCTGCTCTGCTGCTTTAATAAGCTACCGTAACTGCAAAGTTCTGTTACTGTGTAATTATTTTGCACTATTAACAGTTCAGAAATGCACTGTGCCTGCACGTGAAAATGGATACCAAAAGACTTTTTGCCCCGGTTGGAGGACAGAATTTGTTGTGTTGATGATACATGAATGTTGACAGGTGATAAAGGAACGCTCTTAGTTTCTTTGGCACTCGTTCACAATTTTCTTGGCACAGTTGTTTTGTAGTTTTCTTCTCCATATTATTTGGCAGCTTGCAGTGTTTGTGCTGCATGACTTACTGTAAATGCTTAAAATGTTGAATGTAAATCCCTGGCATATGAATGTGTGAAATGGAAGTATTGCAAATCCGCAGCCTGCACTTGTTGACTCACAGTATCATTGCATTTTGGCCAATACTGCGGGTTTTTTTTTTTTTTTTTTTGAAAAGCACATTATTGGCAAATCAATAAACTCCCAACTAAGCTCTCTGAAGTCTTTTCAATTTTTAATCTAATGCCAGCAGCATCTACTTTCACCCCCTGCCAAAGAACACGTCCAGAGTAAAGACGCATATGACTTCCCTGTCATGGTCGATTATGAGGAGGACAAACCAAAGAATATTTAAAAAGGTGTTTTTATGCTTTTGTACCCTTTTTTTTTTGTATATCTTTATGCAACTTGAAGGTTAAAATAACATGACCAATTATATTTAAGTTACAAGATTAAAAAAATGTTTGATGCCTTCATTCATGTTAGACGTCAGACTTATATCAGCTCTTTTATGAGTTTTACTCCATTCCTATCTATCTTTTATGACAGATTGGGAGGTAAATGTCAAATGAAGACCAATGCTCTGTCTGAACACCAGAAGGATAAAATATGTTTACATTGCAGGAACAAAGGGAGCGTGTCATGCTGCATATGATTGATACTGGCTCGCAGTACAGGCAGCCAGATGGGTCGAGCTCAGACGACTCAGCATTGAGGGTCCAGGGCTTGGCCTTTTTACCCGAGCCAACAGAGGTCTGAGAGACTGTGATGCCTAAAGGCTCCAGCTCAAAGGCTCGTAATGTGCTTGGCATGGCTCAGTGGCACTCTCACCTCAGTGACACTGCACTGAATCTGCGCAACAGCAGGCTATATTGAATTTATAGTCCTGAGTAGCAGTATATGTTTATTAGATTCACACATTAAAAAATGGCGCCATCAAGATTAATACAGCTGTGTCCACACTGGCGAGATCTTTTCATTTACCACTTAAATGAAATATTCCACTCTTCTTTGAATATGACACCATCATGATGTTCAGCTTATATGTACATCGATTTGTGGAAATTTCTACAGTATTATTTTGTGTCTTGTGCAATAATGGTGATTTATCCCTCGGTAGTTGCTATCATTATTCAGCATCACTGTGACTGGTGAGCCATAGATAGATCACTTATCAGTGTCTGACCCACTGTCAGCATGAAAGAACGAGTCTAAATGCCACATCACGCTCCCATTTTCGAATGTTTGTCTCACCGAAATGTTTCTCTCTCTATCTCAAAGAAAGCATACTCTGTTGTGGCTCGCTAACACAGTGAAAGCCCACTGTTGTTTTTGACGGTGCTTCATTCAGCCCCACTGCCCTCTGTAGCCGGCCAACCAGATCACTTAGTTTGCCACCCTGTGCCATTGAAACCTCCTGGGACTTTGTCGACTCCCACTTCCCTGGATGAAACCTTTTTAAAGGAGCAGGGCAGAGAGGGAAGTCTTCATTAATCACAGTGTCAGATTTTCATTGAGCGAAGTATAACTGAAATGACTCTGCCCTCCCTGTCAGGATGTAAAGCGGCTGATAATTTCCATGGGAAGTAGAGTACAGAAAATGAGGGAACAATGAAAATGAGGAGAGTTGAGGAGACAAACGAGCCTGGTGAGAATGGCCTGGTTGTTAGTCCTCAGATGCATGAGACTGGGTTTGGATACAGTATTAGCTGACATGGCCAGCTTCCCAAGGACAGAGCCCTTTTTTACAGAAGCGTTTGCTCATTAGAGAGCACATCTCGCATTGTTTATAGACTTTAATGAGCCTTGCCTCAACCAAGGGTAGAAAAACAAAGATGTGAAAAAAGGGACCTTGCATTCAAAATGCAGCATGTCCACTCGCCCAGGACAGGAACAGAGAGAGCTTCAAATCCGTCCTCCGATGCCTCCTTGCTAATCTTTCCTTCCCGAACAGTGCATGCTCCTTATGCATTTGAGGATGAGTTCTGCCCCCCCGCCCCCTCTTGCTTTTTTCTCCCATGTTTTTATCCGTATGTCTCTCTCTTTCTCATTACTGCTATTGCAGAGAACAATCTCAGGGCACCATTTTGCCGAGGACATTGAGGAGCTTAATTAGTTCATTCACGGATATGGCTCCTCTTACTGGCCCAATGGCTTTAGTGCCTCTGGAGGGCCTTAAATGCCAGCTCCCTCTTGCAGAAAGGCCTCAAACTGTACAGAATATAAAATACCTGTCAGGTTAATAAGGGAGAACCCCCAACAACCTTCCTGCATTTATTTATAACATTCGCACCTGCTCTGAAGGACTCGGAGTGGCAGTCTCTTAGCACTATAGTAGTAGAAGAAAGAGGGAAATAACGTGATTCACAAATGCCCTTATGGTCTGATCTTTTTTTTATCGCTTCCTGTCCTGACATGCTTTGAACAAAACAAGGCTAAATTACATAAAAGGAGAACTATCAGAGCGTGGTGCTGAAAAAATGAGGTTCAGTGCTACATAATGGTGTTTAATGTAATGAATATTCTTATAAAATATATTAAGTTACAGAAGTGCAGTTTTATTATTTTCCTTGGGCTATTTCACATGACTTTAATGCTTTTCCCTAATAAAATCATATTGTTTACATTGTTTTATACCATTAAAATGTTCATATTTATTTCATGTTTTTCATTTTTATTCTATATTTTAAAAAATATATAAAATAGATATCAGCAGCCATCAAACCCTAGAGGAGTTAGATTTTTCTTTTCAAATTGAAGGTCTGAAAGGAACAAAAGCCATTTTGACAAACAACCTGCAGATGCATTTGCTGCAGTGCTTTTTGGCCTCAGATTGACAAAAAATAGCTGTTAATAGGATTCTTGGTAAGACTTTCAAACTAAATGAACTGCAACCGATAATGTGATTTTTAAATTACAGAGCTCATAACTCGTTATGCATTGATTGAACAGAGGTTTAGGTCAGTCTCCAGTGATGGGAAAATGATACCAAAAACTCAATAACAGCCAGGTTTTCCTTTAGTAAAGGTGCAATTATATAATTCTTTGCATCCTATCTTCACAATTTCAATGACATCTGAACTCTCATTAGAGAGAGAAAAGATGGGGCCCCACAAAATGGATGTATGGGAGCGGTGTAGAGTGCTCGGACTGAAATGGGAAAATCAAATTTGGAGGCTTGGGCTGTTTGCAGTGCTTCCTGTAACACTATCCTGTTTGTGGAATGGGGGGTATTCCTGAAATGACATTCAGTTTCTGGGCAACAGAGCAGCAGCTGTGCATATCTTTGTATCCAGGGGGGCGGGGGGCAGTGTGATAAAAGCCCATTGATGCAGCTGTGTTTGAACAGGGAGATTGCAGTTCGATCAGAGTGACTCTCCAGCCGACAGAATGGAGGGAAAGAACTTTATAAGATTCCTATGTAGTTTTTTTTTTTTTTCATTTAGAACGAGGCGGTGCAGGCTAAAATATTGTGACACAAGAGCCTGAGAGTCTGGATAAATGACAGTTTTATGTTGTGTTCACATTGGAGTCTAAAAAAAGAAAGCAATGTTGGGTGGCATCATGGGATATCTGTTAAATACAAGGCCAAACTGGTTGGCATAGCAATTCTGAAAAACATGTTGAATAGCCCACCCATTCAGTATGTATTCGTACAATAAACAGCACAGTGTGACTGTTGGTCTCTCAAATCAGTAAACAACAAAGGTGAAGCAACAAAGTGTTGGCTAATTCAGTTTTCTCAATCATGGAAACATTAGTGCTTGTCAGTTTTAGTATTTGAGTGTATAGGTTTAATTATATTGTGAATATATCATTTTCAAAATTTCTGTTCACCCAAAAATATGATTTCAAACAAGCTGCAATTGAAATAACATTCCACAGGTGAAATTATGTACATTTGCCGTACCATATATAGTGTTACTGTAATGATTTAAACCGTATTCTCCAGCTGGGTGCAGATTTCTTTTTTTATGTCACTGCTGCGATTCGCCTATGTATTGATATGAAACTTGAGTTTGATATTTCTCCCGAATTAATGATGCAAAAAGCTTCAAACAGTATGAAAACATAGGTAAGTGGATTAAACTTTAATTATCTCTCTCAGGAAACTTGTCCTCTGCTTTTGATCCAGCATGACTGATTCTTAAAAAAACATGTTAATTTAATGCCGATTCATGTTAGATTTTGTCCTTTTCTTTTCCTTTTTGCCTTAATAAATGTGTAACTCTCTAGTCCTCTGGTTGTCCATGAGGAGAGAGTCTCGTCTCCTTTGGTTTTGGTGTCTGTTTTTGCATTCTTTATATACTATTCATTCACTTGCGTGGACATGAATGGGCCCCAATAAAGTTAATGGGTTTTGGTTCTGGTTCAGGTGGTTTTGCTGTATAAAGCTTTATGCTCGGGTCTGGTTCATGTTTGTCATGTGTTGCAAAGTAGATAACACAACGCCATGTAGGAAAGGAACTTGTGCTGCATTACCCTGGTGAACTTAAAAGGTCAGTAATGAATAGAATAATATAAAAATGGGTTTCAAATTTGCTGGCTGGGGTCCATAAGACATGGGCAAGGGCGAGGTTCTGGGTTTCGATTAAAGGTCTGTTCAGAGCTCTTAATTCATCGCTTCGAGAACAGGTGCAAAACAGGAAAATCCAATCCTGTTCCACCAAGTTTGAAGTCAATCTGCTATTGAGTTGTGTCTCCAGCCATGTACCAGCGCCATGTGAATGCAGCATTAGAGGTGATAAGGAGCGTAATGTTTTCAGGAAATGTATAAGAGGACAACTTGGCAGTCATTAGTTACTTGTTGACACTCTTACTGCTGAAGCAGAGACAAGAGTGGAGGTGGAGTATAACGGAGCCACTCTCCACTGGTGTGGCCTCATTAATCACTGTCCTCTCACTCGCCACGGGTGAAGGGGATCCTTTGTCTGTGTTTGGAGCCTTCTGTGTTTGATTTGATGCAGTGCTCAGATGCTGTAGCTTGCATCCCAGTTGGTGTCCAGGAAAGGTGGACGAATATGAAAGTGTGCTACCTGACATTAGTATTTTTGTCCCCGCTGTATGAATTCTCATCAAAGTCTAAATTAGGACTTCATTAACCTACATGGAATTTATGCCAGAGCAGCTTGCAGAAGGGGGTCTTATCTTTCCTAACGGTCTTTTTGTGAATACGCCACGCTGCCTTCTGTCTGTATTTCACTATTGTCTGGTCAGAGCTGCTCAGACCTACATTTCAGGGAAGAGAAGATTTATTTTTATTGTTCCTTCTTCATCCAGACCGCTGACAAGTTTCTCAGCCAGTCATTTCTCAAGCAGAAGTTTTCATAATGAAAGAGAGTGGAGAGAGAGATAGAAAAAAAACAAATTTCCACAAGAGTTTCATTATCACTTTATGAGGCAAAAGTGCCTTTTTGAGAGAAATGAATTTAATGAGAGATAAAGAAACTGCAGCAGACATGTCATTTTTATTACCAAATGAAACTTGTTTTTGTTTTTTTTGCAGACACAAAGTTTAGAGAAGACGTATGAAGATAATGTCTCAGCTTGGCTTCATAGAGCTAAACAAAAGCCTCAGACAGATGCTTTGTTGGTTTTTAGCACATACACTGGCCCCAGAAAAGACTAAACATTTTCAGTGTGTTGTAATTGTATCAGGACCTTGAATGATAACAGGCACATGTCGCTGCTGATTTATTGGCAGCTTAACCTGCTCATCAGAATGGTTGATGATGAGCATGAAGACTGATGGGCTTGCCTTCACAAACCTACAGCATAGATGCACGGACCCTGATTTGTTGACTTTCCTTAGAGATGAGTTGGTACATCCTGATGTCGGATATAACCAGCGTTGTGGTTGTAAGTAAGATTGTAAAAGACAAATGTGATCAGTCTGAACATTGTCAGTGTAATAATGTCCAAGTGTCTGCCAATTTTATCATGTTGAACTTTCAGTTAATGGGAATTCTTTGCTCTTTTAACATGTCTGGCTAAAGGTAATATGGCAACAATCTCAGCAGCAGGTAGTTGGTATTGATCAGCAATCCCTTTAAACCTTTGTGGGTTCCGGCGAATGATTGCCTGCATAGCAATAGCACTCAGGAACTTTGATTATGCCCGGTGAGCAGAAAAATAATGCAAATGATGTAAAATAGAACATTTTCTTGTCGTTAATCTTCACCAATTGGAGTATTTTTCTCTTTTTGTTTTCGTCTTTTTTTAAATTGTAAGTTAAATATACAACTGATGGTTTAAACATTTTCTGTCTTCCGTGGAGGGCTGGATATCAGACCTCAGTGCTTTGTGCTTGACTAAAAATGTGTCAAGCGCAAAGTATCCTCCTTTAACATTTGGTACTATGCATGAATAAACTCAGTAAAGTTAAAAAAAAAAAAAAAAACTATGATAACTTTTAGAGTGCAGTTGACCAAGAGGAACACATTAACAATTGGACCTCAGGATCCCTCTCCACTAGCCAGGTTTCCGGCTGCTCTCAAGAGGATTTGAGACTATCTGCTGGATTTCACTTCACTTTGAGACAATCCATGTGTTGCTTGTCACCAGCTCCGTCAAGAGAGTTGAGCATTAGATTAAGTACTGGCATGGATCCAGCACTTTCACCTGTACCATCTCTGACACTGGGGTTGTGTTTGTTCTGAGCAAGCCCTTTTGATGTCAAAGAGTGATTGCTTTGAGGTTTGAATCCACAGACCAGCTGGGAAAATCTTTGGTGGGCAATGTCAATGAGCAGCACTCATTCCCTCTCTTCCTTTACAAACACTGTCAGAAGTAGGAGACTGTGTTTACTTTGGGTGGGTCCCATTGTGACTGTGCATATGAATGTGAGAGAAAATGTTGCAGAAAAATTGTTCACTCAGCGTGGATTAACACTGTATAGAAAAATAAAGCCTAGAACTGCATTAATTAACTTTTTGGTCTATAGTTGTGACAGTTACCGTGTTAGCAAACAGTTGCCAGTTTCCATTTCCAACAGACATGGAGAAACATTAGCACTCATTTGGGGTTTTATTTCTGGCCACCTGTTGAATGTAAACTGCTGTAAGCCCAGTTTTTTTTTTCCCCCCATCAACCCCTGAAAACGTGTCTGTTTAGCTGCTCGTTTCTCCACTGTGTTCACCAGCTACGTTTTAACTTTGTATGCCTGTTGTCTGGTGCTGGCCCGGTAGCATATGGTGGGTTTACAGTGGGGATATTATAATTGTCTGCGTTTATCACTAGGAGCAACCCCCTTTTTAGTCATTTGATCCACAGAAAATATTGATTAGTGGAGCTTTAAAAATGGCCTCTGTGAACATCTGTAACCCTAACCCTTGACTACTCAGCCCACAGCACCCATCAACAGATAGAAGACTAATAGCAGACACACCTAATATCCCAGACTTGCATTTCAAATGTTGGTTACATGAATTGATAACCTTGAACAGTGAAAGAGATGAAATGGCCTTGGTATTGCATCTGTATAATACAAACATTATTATAACATTAACAGATGGTCACATGTCTTGAATGAAAACATTGTTTACTGTATGACAATGTGATTAGTGAAAGTGAAGCAGGCAGCAGATAAATAGACAAGTTTCCCCCCCATTAGACTTTGGGAGGCAATAGCACCGATCATGCTGTCACCAGTGATCACAGAATCCATAAACAAAACCCAATTAGAGATGTGGAAAAAACAGTAATGGAGGGAGGGGGGCATTGGGATTGATGGAGTGGGCGGGGCTGACTCCTACAGGACCTGCTGGGCTCCAGAGACGCCACAGATGTGACAGTGTCTGGACTGCGTCTGGAATATAATGTAATTCTGATGAATTAATAATCATGCAGAAAATGTCATAAATAATGAGGACCGATGACTGGTTTGTGCTGAAAGCAGAGCCGTGCTGAGCAAGGATGTGCCCCCCCCCCCCCCCCCCCCCCCCACCAAACACCACCCCCACCAAACACCCCCCTCTCATGCCTCCTCCAGTGGCAGGAGACGAGGCGCCAGACCGATATGCGATGTGATCCCAGAAGTCCCTCAGCAGACAGGGTGAAGTAACGGGAATCCCTGGAGTGGGGCTGGGGAGGTAGCAGTGGTGAGGTGGGGGTTTGTTGTTGTTCGTGTGTGTGTGTGTGTGTGTGTGTGTGTGTGTGTGGGGCTGGTCATGTCTTCTGCTTGGTTTCACCTGAGACAATGAGGAAGCCTGGCAGATTTGTGCCAAAGGGGGGGCTAAAGGTGATAGTGAGCCAAGAGGACTGAAAACACTGCAAACAAAGTAGCACTCACTCAGATGAACACAATGTTCACGCACTGTGTGTTCTTAAGCTGCTATAATCAATCTTTTTTGGTCAGACGGGAGCAGAAAACCATCAAAACAAGCCGACAGAGAGACACACACACCTAACATATAATATCTAATTGACAAACATGTTGGCGATCATTTGCCTTCTTGCACATCCAGCAGACATGGAGCTATTGTTCCTTCTGAAGTCGAACTCCTTAGAGAAATACGTGGGTCTTCAGCTGCTACATGAATGTCTTTCTCTACCAGCTAGTCACTTGTTTTGTTTTTTTGTTGCCGGGTAGGTTTTGAACCGTGGGTTTATCAGAGCTCCTCTGCTGAGAGAGCTGCTTAGACTGAACAATGCAGGAAATGTGCCGTAAAACCAAAACAATGAGCTAAAAGAAGCAAAAAAGTACCACAGAACTGCAGAGATGGGCGGTAATTTTGGCAATGAGTCCCACAGAGTCGAAAAATAATTAATAATCCAGCTTTAAGTCTCATCAATAAGTGTTTTTTAAAATATTCTTTTCAAAAGGATTGGACTGATCTGACTCATGGGATGTTGCAAGGCTTCAGAAAGCTGTTGGAGTACACAGCACAGTTTTCAATAACCAGGCTCCTCTGGTGGTGAGGACAGCTCTAAATATTCCTGCAATGACAGAAATTGGGGAAAAAAAAGTCATTAAACTGCAGAGCTACAGGATGTTTGTGCTGAAAACGGTTCTTTTTATAATTACATTTTCACTCAAAAATTCAACATTTATTCCATGTCAGAGGTGAAAGGATTGAAGTCTTTGTTTGAATTGCATTCACAGCAAGTCAGTCAGATATTTTTCTTTTCTTTTTTTTTTTTTTTTTTTTTTTTTTTTTAGACAGTGCTATTCAAATGAAAAGTATCACTATGAGTAATAAGTTAAGGTTCTGTGTTTGTAAAGTTTCAGACAGGGATTTAATAAACACAGGCCGATTACTCACTGAAATATTCTTTCTTTTTTTAGTGTCCTTCTTTCTGCCTTTCAGACCTCTTCCTCTTTTTATTTTTTTTCGTTTACCCCCTTCCTTCTTTCTGTATTTCTTTCCTTCCTGTCATACACCCGCCACTCTAACTAGCTCACACTCTCGGTAGCCCTTTTTCCAACTGTATGGTTCCCTCTGGCCGTGGTCCGTCATGGTTCCGCCATGCTTCATTTCTTCATTAGAGGTTCTGAGCATTTGGTATAATAGATTTCCACTATCAGGGATCCCATGCCGGTCTGGAAGGATGGGGAAGTCTAGACATTTTGGAAAAAGTCTGACAATTCACCTTCACAGTGCCGCCTGCTGCTGTGAGGCTGAGAATTGCATCTGTATTGGTGTCGGTGGTGGCAGCACACTTGTCAGTTCTGCTTGCCCTTTAGGGATGATGAGGCGTCCGTCTCTGTCAAATTTCCATCAGGTCTGATGAGCGTCCAGGCTAACTGAGTTTTACCTCGCATGTCTGGTTGGCTTGAGTTGATTAGCATGCAGCTAGCATTACTTGGTTTGGAGGAAGCACTTATGGATGCAATGCACAATTTTGCATTATGATTAAAGGATAACAAAAAGTGTTGAAAATCTAATTTGTACTTCTGAAGTGCGCTGTTGAACCTTCTTTGTATCCATTCTTTCTCCCTTGTGTTTGTGCCACAGCCACCTTTTTGAATCCTAACCCTCACAAGGATTGTGATTTTTTTTTTGTGTATTTGTGAGAATTTAGCCCTGGAAAAAGACATTCAAGACAATGGCATATTGAAAGTTGTGTGACACACAAGTGTTAGTGGAAAGGTTGGATTGTCCTTGTGTGAATGTGTGAAAATCAAAATCCAGCCTTCATTATTCTGCATTTTGTCCTTCACGTTAAAATAAACCATGCTTTCTTCACTCAGACATTTTTAAAAAAGATACTATAAAGGTAATGCATCTTCAGATATTATAGACAATACTATTCTGCAATGCGTTTTTCTATTGTATCAGTTTGACTGAAGTCTTGAGGACCAATTATGAGCTTAATTATGAGTTATGATTACGTTAAGTACCAAAGCAGGAATTAGCGTGACATTGTTATAGCTGCATGATGAGGAAGAGGGAGGAGTTTGCGGTGGTGAATTGGTGGTGAATTGGTTGGTATATATATATATATATATATACACACACACACACTTTATGTCAGAGTTCTGAGAAATACCTGTTTGCATATGTCTCATTTGCATTAATTTCCTGCCAGCTACAACATTGATTTCACCGAGCTGTGTAGCAGTGTTAACCATCACGATGGGCCTGATAAAACTGGGTGTGGTTCTCATTCCCCAAGAGCTCTTGCACATCCACCGAGACCTGAAACCAGAGCTGATGTGTGATATCATACCCATCGAGTCACTGACTGAACAATGTGCAGATGAACCTTCATGTTTTCTGGTTTCCTCTGTTTTTAAATGAGAAGACGCACTAATACAGATTCAAAGTTTCTCCTCCTGCAGGTTGGCGGTGTCTGGAAAATGTGTGTGATTTGGTGAACAGTTTGGTTGGATTGTAATTTCACAGTCATTGCCAGAAAGTTGATTCCCAATGATTTAATTGTTTTGTGTTTAACCATAACAAACAGATAATTATGCCCATGGCAATTCGAGTCATACAAGACAGTTGGCTTTGTGAAGGGTACGTTTATAGTTTTGGCCATCAGTCCAATTCCAACAAGACACAGTTGTCAGATGATCAGGCAGGATTTTTCAGTGCTGCCAGGCAAACAGTAAAAATATTATCCAGACGGTCTGTTTTCAAAAACACTTGCAGTTTACAGACTGACTTTTCAACTGTGACCCACCTCACCTGTCAAAGTTGTGCATTGTTTACAATCTATTTTTATCATCTGACTGCTCATAATCCTATCTCATCATGCTAATGGGGATATAGCTGCATTGCCATCTCATCAGTAGTTTTTGTGACTTTGTATTCATTTGTATTTCTGCATTTATTACGGTGTACAGTACCGTGTTATCGCAAAATAGAAGTAACTGCAAAAACTTCAGAAATAAAATCGAAGATTTGTTTTGTTTTTATTGTTAAACTGCTGGAGGGTTTTCGGGACCAGACAAATCGCCCTTACTTTTGGGAGCCTTCAGGATTAGGCTCCACACCTTTCTTCTAAGCGCTTGAACAGTCCACTGTAAAAACTTCATTGCATATTACAGCCCTTGTGTTGCCTTGCAGCTCTGACAATGAAATTGCTACTTTTGCTCCAGTGGAGTCACACTGCTTTGTGTTCCCTGGTAGCTCCGTCTCCGTACGAGTATTTCCATCACTGTTTTTTTTTGTATTATTATAACAAGATGTATGTGGCTTTGCCAGGTTTTTGGAGTCCCCTGGCAGATGTCCTTGCACAGTAGTTCTTGTTATCTACAGCTGAAAATAAGCATAATTTAACCTTTTATGCTCTCCATGTAAACATAATGCACAGCAGCACTTATTTACTTTGCCAGTGGATGGACCAAACTCAATACAATCCTGTTTCCTTCTTCCTGAGTGATGTTAACACTTTCGGGGCCTCATACAGTGCCTCATGTGTGCTGTCAGGCTAGCTTACAGTAATTGCTTGTTCTCTTAACATCCCCTCTGTTTTTTTTTTTTTTTTTTTCAACTCATGCAAACTATGTGAATATACTGTATGAGCTGGTGACGCAATCCAGTGAACCTAAAAAGGGATAACAGTCGCACTATTTTTCCATTAAAAAAAAAATACTTTCAGTGAAAAGCCAGTGTCTCTGAGAAGAAATGCATGAAAGCAGATGTGCCCCCCATTTTCAAAGAGTGCACCGAAAGCATGGACTTGCTGGCAACCTCTACCCAGCAGACTCTGCTTTTCTGAAAAGATAGCTTTCATTCTCCAGAGCTGAAATAACTTCAGACTGCTAATTTAGCGTCACGGCAGATACTAAAAACCATTCAAATTTGTTAGTATTCTCTACTCTATGTGCCTTTTTTGTTGGTCACTAATTTGAGCTGGATCTGAGCCAAACGCTGCGTTCCTTTCACTGTGACACAGAGACACTCAGTCAAACATTTGGAAATCTGGTAAGAAAGGCCATAATTGCCCTGGGCCCTATCAATGCACGAGATGTACCAGCGTGAAAGAATGTTTATATAGGACCTCTATGAACACACAGAACTGGTATTGAAAAAATATCACTGTGAAATTTGCCTGCACCGTTTGCATAACTGTCAGGAGTTGTAACACGAGATGAGAGTTTCAGTTGGTGGTCTCTGCCATAGGAATATGGGAATGAAGGGTATGCACTGGGAACGCGGAGTCAGTGTGGAGGTGAAGGGGGTGTGAATATGTCAGTTGTAGTGGCAGGAGATTCATTTCACTGCGGAATGTGCTGTTGGTATATTTATGTTGTCGGCAAGGCCAACAAACCTAGCCATGTACCGCAGTTCACTTCCAAGTGCTGTCCACAGCTCATGCCACGATATAAACAACCCTTTTTTTTTTGTTTGAGATCCTGTCTCACAGCCCTAAACCATGCTGCTTGCTTTTCCACAAGAATCAGGAGTGTGCATTGAGCTTCAACTATTCCCATAATACTGCAATTACGGGTGATCGGAGACAAGACAACACTTTAGGCCTGTTACCATCTTAGCTGTTTTCAACAATCACCAGTGGAACAAAGAAGTTCCAGGCTTGATTTTGTTTGGGTTTTTGTTGGGCCCAGTATTTCAAATTAAAGTTTCAGATGGTGCCAGTGGAGGGTATAGCAGTATTATTTCAAAAGTACAGAAGGGTACCTTTCTGATCAAAATTGTAGAGAAATATAAAATGGCAAAAAGAGATGCATTATATGGTGCTCTAAAGCAACTGGGTGTTGTTTGTTGGTTCCACCTCTCACTGAATTCACTTCTAGATGGCCTCTCTTCAGCAGAGAAGTCCATCATACTGTGAGTGAACTGCATTTACAGTTGTAGTGTGGAGAACAAATGGCATGAGTCTGTTTTGAGTTGCCGGGAAATAAAAGCCCTACTGTGCAGCCTCTTGAAAGTCTGGATAAATGGACTTGTCTCTGTGCAGCTGCTGTCTATTGTCTGACTCAGCGACGTCTGGAATTCTAACCCTGATGATGTTTCCTTTGGTCCGGAGCTGTTTGTCCGGAGCACGGAGAATTCTTGAACCTGCTTTAATCTCATTCCCATTTTCTCTAACTTGCGTCAGATCTGTTTTTCTGCCCTTGATCCGACTTTGTTTTGGGTTATATCTGTGCGGAAAAATGTCGTCTTTTTATATTTTTAGACTGAAATGCATATATATTCAAAAACCTCAGCATTAATTAGTTTGATGTCGAAGGGTTTAGTAGACCTCCTGCAGATACATCTGCATTTCAGGAGGATAGAGATTCAGAGCACATAGTCAAATCTTTGCTTCATTGCCTGTTCGATTCCCCTAAATTTTAGGGTCATCAATGATAATTTTTCATGCACAGATTGAAATGCTCCCTTTCAGTGAATTTGTGCTGTAGTCATTAATGGCTGTTGTCCTCAAAGAACCTCATTAATCAAGCGTATAAAATAGTCGGAAAGCTGAGAACATGGAGTAGATATAGAAAACAATTTTTTTTTGCTCTGCCATCTCCTGCATTTTTCACTAAAGCTTTAATGAGAAAGTGAACTATTTCAGTTAAAGTTCCTCTTTCGACATTTAGCTTTTGATCTTCTGTCTCGGAAAGCAAATGATTGCAAATCAATTCAGGCTGTTGTGGCTGCCTGTTTAAATTTCACAGGTAGTCGCAGCTCTAAGTTTATTCCCCAATGATGGCTGAACTTAAACCATATATCAGTAGTTTACTGATGTAATGAAAATGCAGATACATTTCCTCTTGTCTTTCATGACTGTGATGAATTATTATTATAGCAATGGTTGTTGAGACATGTAGAGCTACATATGTGCAAAGCTACAAATCATCTAACATTTGTGAAATCCATATAGGAAATAGCAGATAATCACAACAACTACTACTACTATAAACACAGAACATGAGCACAACACAAAGACATGGATGAATGAGGCTCATTGTTCCTGTGCAGAAACACATTGCCAGCTGATGGGAATGAAAAGGAGAGAAAGAGTCTTTACTGCAGCAGGATATTCAGGGATTAATGGATGTTTTTCACATCTGCTCATCAACACATTCAACATGTCTATTTTCAGACGTGCTCATTTTTCAAGGAACATGGTAACTGCTTGAGTGATTCATGCAGAAAGGCCTGTCAATTCCGTTTTAATTATGACTTGCATTCACTTGTCAGACAGCCACTTTGAGAAATGGAGTGCTCGGTGAGTGCCTTAAAAGCACACCAATATTCTCTTATTGTTGGATTTCCATTCAGGCATTACAGTTATTCACCTGATGGCTTAAAATAACTCATACTCTATGCTATTTTGTATATCAATAGCTGATATACTGTTATTTTGAATTGATTATCATTTTTACACCAGACCTTTTACACATTTTCCACAGACATCCAGAATATTTTGTGTCAGTACACATACAGTAACATCACTAGAGACAGTTTATCCAGAGGAGATGAAGCATCCACTGACTTGAATCTCAGAATCACTGCTTCAGTAGAATAGACATTTGGTCACAGGGGGAGTCCCCACCTCGTATAAAGGGACCTGACCTTGCTACCTTGCCTCATCCCATCTGACTTTTTAAAACCACAGTTAGACCTTATACATATGATTTTGCAAGCGAATATCTGCAGCCGTGTTAAGACCGAGGCCTGGCATTGTCATTCATCAGTGTTTGTTCACCTTTTTATATGTGAGTGAGGCTGAAGCAACATGAAATGCCATTTTGTTTTTATCTCATAAGTTGTTATTTCTGCAAAATCAACTAACAACAATCTCATAAATTAGCATAACACCAAACCAATTTGAAACACTGCAAATGGTAGTGGTTGGCGAAGGTTTAGAGGTCTGAAAATGGGATTGAGGCAATATAGTTTCACGACATGAAGAATTCATATCACACAGACGTGTAGAATTCAATCTGGAAAGGGCTGAAATAAATTCAGTTTTGACCGTTGGTGTGGCAGCAGTGGAAAAGAATCTCATGAGTCATGAAAGTGAGAGTCTGTCTTGCATTAATCATGGTATTTGTATAAAATCTGTGGGTTAGCTAAGGTAAGACTGAATCACGCTGATACACGGACCAATCTCTGGAATGTTCCATGACTCATCTCCTTGGTATTCTCTGGGTAGGGATCCTCCTCTTCCCAGAGAACTTGGTCTTACTCCATCTCCGACACAGGGAGATGGTCAAGGCTGGCAGGCGCTCTGACTTTTTCGAGGCCATTATCACGACCACTGCCACATCGCTACCTTCGTCCACACTTCATTCCCCTAAGTGTGATTGATGTTAATGTCCTGCCTGGCCTAGCACCGTGTCACGGCATACAGCCGAGGGCAAGGACTCCTGCGAGAGGGACAGAGGGGAGGAAGCGGGTAGAGGATGTGAACTTTATCAATGCCCCCTGCGAATCGGCGCGAGCAGAGTTTACACTTTACACAATATGTAAGAGCAAAGTCGACACCCTTGACAACATGATGCCACGCCAACCAAGGCTATAATAGCTCAGGGACACTGGGACATGGACCGCACACTTCTAACCAAGTCAACAGGGGTTTTAAAGAAATACAGTTATAACCCTGTAAAGTTCACACGGAGTTCGTTTAAAGCAAAGTTACAACTGTATTGTACAGTCGCAGGGATTTCCAGGGATTTCATGTATTGTCTTCTAAATTAGTGTGGGGATTTGTTTGGTCCAAGTAGTGTGTGCAACACCCCACAAAAGACACATGGTTGTTAAAGTTAGACTCCAAACCCAGTGGTGTACAGTACATACGTACTTTTAGTTTTGAAACTCTTATGTTTTGAGTATTTTATTTTATACATATATATTTTATTCTTAGGTGGACAGATACATTTTATTCCAGTCCATTTATTTGACAGCTATACGTAATATTTACTACTAATACTACTAAATTAAATGTCCTACAGATATATACCTATGTTGAGCCAGATTTTGCCACTTATTTTGGCTATTATGCAACCTATTTTCAGGACTGACATCTCCCTGACTCTCCTTTCAGCTTAGTTTCACCTTTTGGGGCAGGATGATTTAACTACCTTCATAACTGTTATTTGAATTTGGCGACATCATGTAAAAACATAGCTCAACCCGTCTACACCCCAGCATAAGTATAACAGCAAACACCTGTGTGGGTGCACAGGGCCTCTAAGATTATAAGTACATTACAAGCTGTTTGATCAGAGAAATGAGCTCTATCTTTCACAAGCAACTGTAACATCAAATAGCTGCTTAAACAGTAATGCACCAGCAATAATAATCCAATAATCTAACAGTTCAATACTTTTGATACCTCTATACTTGAGCACAGTTTGCTACATCTAATTAAGTAAAATGGATCTGAAGATGTCTTCCACCACTTCCCAAATCTGTCCTTTTAAGATCAAACACTAACCCTCTTTAGGAAAGATTTGTAAGAGGGTTCTAGTTTCCTCAGCTCGACTTTTCTTACAACCAGACCGAAAAAAGCATCAAAAATCTGTCAGAAAATTCTTAAACCCCTACTGAACCATTTCTCCACTGTCCATCTGTGCACTCAAATATGTGACCAATTTATGTTGTTGACAGATGACTTGAAAATGAGACGGTGGCAGAAGCCATACTGGTTTAAAACCCATTACTTTTGGTACTGTTATTTACATCCATGACAAACCCAGGGAAGTGGAAGAGCCTCCGTTTGCCTGCACATGTATAGTGTAGAGACGTGTACGACGCTCAACCCCCTTCATTGTTACTCCCAAGGATGAGCTGTGATCGTTGCCTTGGTGACCTACATTTAACTCCTAAAACTGTTGTTGCACAACCTCCAGCATCATTTAAATATTCTCCAAGGTTGTGTTCTCCTGTGGGTCATGTGACTCACCCCTGTAAACCTTAGTTACACGGCATCTCTTTGGGAGGCACGCTTCACATGCATTGCCTGTGGGAGCAGCGCGTTCCCTGACCTCCACAGACGAGGTCACCTGAGAGCCAACACAAATGCAGGCCATAGCAACTGAACGGCAGCTATTTTACTTTGACATTTTATTTATCGCACTGAACCGGATGTGTCCCAATGTGCCTC
Organism: Seriola aureovittata; assembly: GCF_021018895.1. Taxonomy (NCBI): domain Eukaryota; kingdom Metazoa; phylum Chordata; class Actinopteri; order Carangiformes; family Carangidae; genus Seriola; species Seriola aureovittata. The sequence goes on along the minus strand of NC_079378.1, from coordinate 3,541,138 downwards.
GGCTGATCTGACTGTGTACCAAATATAATTTGCTCTCAAATTATACCATGCATGGCACTGTGAGGAATTTGTGAAATATGTAATTTCATGTTGTTGATATCAGCAGTGTATGTTTTAAAGTTTTGGGTGTTCAATTTCAATAAGCTCCGCACAAGAGGTTGACACTAGCAGCAAGTAATTGAAAACACTTTTCAGAGTCATGCTCTGTATAGATCTGAGGAGTAATTCTAGCCAGCAGAGATGACAGAGGCAGAAGTCAATGGGAGTTATTGCCCTCCTAGTGGGGAGTTCATTGCAGAAGATCAGAAAGGAGACGAATGACAAAGCAGGGAAACCAAGGAGGCAACCAGCTCTTAAACCGTTGCCCACTGGTTCGGCATAGAACCACAGTATTTTATGAGCACTGACTGTGCAGTGACCACAACAGTGAGTTTGGTGTAAACTTGGTCTGTAAACCACTCAAAACTGGTAGCGAATGCCAGATTATCTGCACTGCTTTATTTTGAAGGTAGAAGTGAAACTCAGCAAGGAAATGGTGGGAATAACATCTCAGTGCCCAGGAAAACTCAGTGCAGGAAGTCGCTCTGTAAACCAAGATGGATGTCTACAACAGACATTTAAGATCTGGGGTTTGTGTGTAATATGTCTGATGGTCTTCCTGCTGGTGTTTGTTTCTGCATCAGACTCATTTTCAGCAATGTTACCAGATCTCAGTGGTTAATTGGTGAGCACAATAAAATTATCACTGATAAATGATGGCCAAAACTACACAAACAAGCCCCAAATTGTAATTATTGTAATTCTGTTTTCTATTTAATTACTCACATAATTACTTCCTCTAGTTTTTTTTATCTATTTGTCAAATAGCGTGTCGTGTTTAGTTTTCCCTTTTATTTTATGCATGTCATAGTCATTTTTATGGCCTGTTGGTTTGATTATATGCTGTGTTTCTTCTTGTAGACTGACAGAGTACACAGAAAAAGCTTGGTGCAAACACAATGCATAATGACTTTATTAAAGGCAGACGGTTTGGGAGAAATGGTATGATTGCTAAGCAAAGCCAGACTCTCATGGGGTTTGCCCAAAAATACTACAGTCAAGGTTCATTTCATCTAATACCTCCAAAGTAGGTTTTTTTTCCCTTTTTCATCTCTATCCAAGGAACATCAGTAGTTTCTTGCAGCGATGTGTATATTCTTGAATAAAATAACATATTTGGGACTCTCATGGGTTGGCTGCTGTTAATTTTGTTGGTGATGGAGGAGCAAAGATCAATAGAAAAACTGGAATAAACAGAGAGAGGTTATCTTCATTGTATTTTGCTTGGTCAAGCTCCTAGCACATGATCTCTGGAGAGAGGGATTACAGGAGTACTAAGCTCCAGATATTTTTTTCCATCTTCCATGGCTCTAATTAATCAGGGCAGGGTTCTACCAAGGGGCTTAGCTGGCCCCTTGTCAATTTGCAGCTATTGGCTTGCTTAGACAGGCCTCAACAGCACCAAACCAGTTGCCGTCAACAGTAGATAGTAAAGGGTAGATAGCAATGGGAAAAGCTTTCACGAGCTTTTCCCATTAAAGGAAATGCTGAGCAACAAAATATAACCAATAAAGAATTGAGGTTGCGAAGGGAATATAACAATTTGTGCCTTTAAATGGATTTAATGAATGCTATAGTTCTAAATCATCACTGTGATTGTGCCTGTTTTCAGGGAAGGTTTAGGGCAGATTATATCCGCCCCCCAACACACACACACACACACACACACACACACACACACACACACACACACACCTCCCCCAAGACGAGCCGGGGCGATTCACATGTTTTGTTATGAGGACCACAGTGAAAAAGAATTACACTTCATCCTGTGCTGTTAACACAATCAATTTGGCTTGGGCTGATTTGTCTACCAGTGCATCCACTTGCAACTGATTCCAAGTGGATGCACTGCTCCCATTGTCCTGTAGTGAACTGTGCTGTGGCGCTGACTCGAGTCATTATGCAAACTTGTTAGTGTTGGCTGTGGTAAACCATGATCTCACTGTTGGAGGTGAGCGTCTCTGTGGACAAATTCATCCTCTGCATTTGACTAGTGAGGGGCAGTTGGTAATAGAGTGTGCAGTATACTGTATGTATGTTATATGTGCTCTTGATGCACCTCGCAGATAATTATCATTATTTTTAAGCCAGAATAAGCTAATGGGAATGTAAATGGGTTTTGAAAACTTGTCTCGCATCATGTTCTTCCAGCTTTACAAAGGCGGTCACTTTTACATCTTTTATATTTGGAGATCTTTGTCCTGATATGAGATTTTCAGATGAAAAACATTAAGTATCCACTCACAGTGGCTGAAATCTTTGTGCTGAGAGTCTGAGCGTCATTTTCTTTTGAACCACTGAAAGCAAAGCAAGCTCAGGCCATGGTCAAATTCAGGCAGGATGGAGTTGGGAAAAACCAGAAGCTACTTTGATACAGCGCATCAAAAAACTTAATGGAATATACTGTAAATTAATAATAGATTTAACGTTTTATTTGAGGTAATATATCACCTGTGGCTCATTAATTGGCTTCTGCTCTAATACATCATCCAGACCACATAAGTGCAAACACATTTCAGCAGCACAAGTGCCTTCGAAGCCGCAGACTGTGATGGCTCTTTGAAAATGTGAAATCAAATGGTGTGTATTTTCTTTGGCACCGCCTGCTTCAGGGATTCAGGCTGTATTGACAATAGTATGTATGTATGTATGTATGAATGTAGTGTGTTTCAGATTTACTGGTTAGTGTCCAGCCAGCCCTTTTATTTACAGTATGTTGGATTGTGGGATCTGAGGGAAGGAACATCTGTGAGCAATTGAGACAAAAGGAGGACAGGACCTCATCACAAGCGCCACTGACATCAGACTGCCTTTCTGCTGTAGAACACTGTTTGCCATGTGGAGTGTGCTAAGAGCTACCAGTAATTGTTAGGTTGGACTACTTCCAATGACAAATTAACAGATTGCTGATGTACTGAGTATTAAAGATGGGGGGGGGGGGGTGTATGTTGGATTCAGCCTAACAGGCTCAGTAAGAGCTGTTGCAATATGAAGGAATCTAGAGGTTATCATCTGCACTATATGATAATGAAACACTAACTTTTAACTTCTAATTAAGAGCACTACAGGCAGTGGTGTCCTGGTGGCCTAGTGGTTTCAATGCACACAACTACAATGTCACCAGTTTGGTTCCCAGCCAGTGATTTAACATTATTATTTCTTGGTTGTCATACATTTTTGCTTGTTTCACGTCACTATCTCTGATGTCAGTTCCAGGAAAGTAGGGCTGCAACTACTGTTACTTTCATTAGTAATTAACACAGAAGAGCAGCAAATACTTAAATTTGAGAAACTGGAACCCAGTAAAGGGAACATTTGGTATTTCTGCTTCAAAAATATGTTAAACAGTGAATTGATTATCAAAATAGTTGATGAGACCAAAAAAAAAAAAAAAAAAACTCCCACAAAATATTTAATACAAGTTTCAAAACATTGCTCATATACCCAGGCCAAACCCTGCAACAGGCAGGTGTGTTGCTTGGGTTGCCCCTCCTATCTTTGCCAATATGCATCTTTGCTGAGGTATGGAAGAATTTTACAGGGTTGTATTAGCTGTCAAAGCTTTGAGACCGTTTGCTGGCCAGGTGGAAAGGAAGAAAGCAAGGCGGTGATTAAATGCCTATGAGGTTTAAGGCATGAGGTAGTTGAAACATGATGAGTCAAGGGACCCAAGCGTTGTCGTGGACCAGATGGATAGAGATATTGCGCCTCTTAAGTCTTAAGGCAACGTAGAATGACGAAGGGGATTATAGCGGCCAGTCTTTCTGTCAATAAGTTTTTCGGACGCCACAAAAAATTGTTTTTCAAAGAGGCAGAATCATAAACAAGCAATTAAATTTTCAGTTGGAAGATCTGTGCTCCTATGGCCTTAAGTCAGAAATGTTCAAAAACAAAAAAACAAACAACAAAAAAAACAAAACAAAGAAATGATTTTTTTATCAAGACTGCAAGTGGATGCAATAATATTTGTCAGATAATTTGAAACGTGGTGAAAATATATTATTGTAATATCATAAGATACTGTATTGCTGTGTTTTAATGAGGAATGTCTAAAATATGCGCATAGTCAGACACAAGCATTTTTAACCTGTTTTCTTTTTCTTAATGATCTTACATGATTATATGGATTACTCAGGAGATCTCGTTCTTAAGGTCCCACCATCACCAAGTGATATTTATTCAAGCAGTCTAGATGTAGTTTCTCCTCAAGCAGGTTCAAATAAGAGTTCACACCAGTCTAAACCAACCAAACCAAAATGGAAAATGTGTGTGTGAAATGCAACCACACAGGTGATGTGTGAAAGTGTCCTCAAAATACAGTGTCTGCAAACACTGTCACAGTTTTAAAAATAGACCCTATTTATGCTGTAAAGCACATGGGAATATTAGCAAAATGGAGAGGCAACTCTGATATTCTGTTTTAGTGCTGGGATTAAATCTGTCCTGTCTCGTCATATTTTTACTCTGCTGCACAGATGTAATGATCATTATTGTTTATATTTCTAGCTCCAGCAGGTGTGGCAAAAATGTTAGTCACAGTCAAACCAGTTGTAACAGATCCCACTGACTGTGTACCTTCAGAGCAATATACCATTAAATGTGACAGGTGTATTGGAAATCATATTAGGTTGGGGCTTCTGAGCTATCAGTCACTTGTTCCTGACAGGTTACTGATGAGAATCACAACTATTTCCTGTCTTCCCCCCACAGGGATATGTTTCTTTAGGGGGGGGGGGTCAGAGTAACCCAGAGCGATTGTGAAGGTGGCATTGACAAAGAGCATTTGATTTTACTCCTTGAAAACAAGCGGTGAGGTAGCGTGTGAGGCCTCTGCCTTGTTATTTGTGCTGTGTTGTCTTTAGCTCTCATGTGAAAGTCTTCTGTGTTTGTGGGATAAACAGGAAAAACGTTGTTTTCTTTTTTTGTTTTTTTTTTGCCCTCTAAATATTCACCACATCTGAAACCGGTGCTGTTTATTTTCCAATGTTGTTCATTTCCTGAACATCCTCTAACCTCCATGACAAAGCCATTTAAAGAGCAGCAGATTTCAAGAGTGTCAGTTAAGATCCACAAACATCCCCGCTCTGTGTCTGTGAGCTCTGCTGAATATTTCCTTTTAGGACTTGTCGTTTGTATCTTGTTGTGAGTGAGTTTGTGAGAATCGCACATTCTTGTGTATATTGAAATGGTATGGATTAGTATTAGAATTGTATTCTTATTATTATTTATTTATTTTTGCTAGTTTTTCCCCATATTGACACTAAAATATTTCTCATTTTTGTAGGAAGGTTTTCCTTCTAGTCGTCTGCAAGTTCCCTGAGCACAAAGTCACAAAATGATTTGTTTTGTATGAACTAAAGTACAAAACCGAAAGATATTCCATTTTAATTATATAAACCAGAGAAAAGTGCCACATACTGACATTTTAGAGGCTAGGACATTTGGCATTTCAATTACTTTAAAAATTGTTGTTTTGTTCTGCCACTTGACAGACTGATTAGAGAGCTAAAGTTTAAGTCCTAGGTAATTGACTATGTGCTGTGTCATCTTAGTCTTTGGCATGTGAGGCTGTTTTCTTTTTACGTTTGTGCTTGTACACACAGAGAGGCATTTTCCTGACTGTGATTCCTCTGTTGCTGAATATTTGAGCATAGCTCTGTCTACACTGGGCAGCAGTCCTATTGCTCATTGCTTCAAATACACTGAATTTCTCCCACTCTCAGTCCTATCAGGACCCAGAAGCCTTACTGCAGAAATGATGGCCCAGTGGCGATGCACAGTCATCAGCACTTTGAGTTGCAGGAGGGACGTGGGCTGTTCTCAGAGTGAAGTCCAACACAAATACACAAATGCCTTCTACTCAGAGCAGCAGTGACGAAAAATGAAATAACTGTAGATCTGCTCAAAGATTGATGCCTCCCACAATTTCAGCCGAAGCATAGTGGAATCTAGGGCTGCTTAGATAATAGTTGATCAAACGTTAGTCGATGAGAACAGTCTCAGTCGACCAAGTATTGATTAGGTGGGTGGTTGAAAGAAAGGATGGACAGACACTATTTATCTGGCTGGTCCCTGTGGTTATTAGATAGTAATTACATATGTCAGGTAGGAAATCAAAAGTGTGGGATCATTTTGAGAGAAAGATAAATGACGACCCTGAGAAGGTGACATGCAAACTCTGCAGGCAAACATTCACCTATCTTTCATCGACCTAAAACATGGATTATCATTTGAAACTTGAAGGTTAGTTCTGCAAGTATTCACTGTTAGGCTCATCCAAGTGTTTGTGGGGACTGGGGACGCTAAATTACCTCGCTTTACTACACAATGTGCACTTCTCTCTTCATCGTGTTGGAGTTTCAAGTTCATAAGTTGTGAAGTGTTTTGAAATCCTTCAACAAAATGCTCATTCTCATTGCTGGTTGTTCCGACGCATTCAGAATCATTACCGTTTTTGCCGGTGCCTGTAAAATTGATATTTTAAAGACTCATTATTACTGTTTTTGTATTTCTCTGGAATGAAGCACACTGTTACTTATAACATTCTTTCCCAGCTCTGGAACTCGAACCATTTTCTTATGCCTTCCCAAAATTCCCAATATTTAAGTTATTAAACTAATACCATAATCATGCAACGACGAGTCGACTGATGGCTTCAACTAAGGACTGCTAGTCGACCAGGAAGACCTTTGGGCGGGGGCAGCCCGAGTAGAGTCTGTTCAGAAGCTTTTGCAATTAAATTTCAGAAGTGTTTTGAAGCACCGTTATCTCTGCTGCATGTTTAATTTGGAAAATTACACATCTTCCCGCTCTGGTTTTAGCTGAAAAAATGGGTCAAGATTGTTACATTTTTATTTATTTATTTTTTTGCATATTGATGTTTTGGAAACTACATTGGCTACAATAAAAGATCTCAACCTTCTTAGACTTTCTCACTAGCTTGATGAACGAGTACATTTCTGAGAACCGTCCTATCTGAATCTGTATCTAGACCTATTGTGGTGCATGTCCTAATGTAAAAGATAAGCTCACCCGTAGGATCTTTTATCGGAAGACATAAGGGTCGTTGCCCCTATAAAAGCCACTAATGATGTTACAATTGAATTCGCTGGCATACAGGACAGAAGACAGAGGCAGAGATAATAGAGGTTCCTATTAGTCATCTGGCAGTCCGGGCTATAATGAGATTGCCTAGGTATGAGTTGATTATCCTGTCATCGATAAAAAAAAATAACTGCATTTTCCATAATTCCCTGGAGGGCTTGAGGTTGAGAGGTTGGATTAGGCAGGTGATTTCATCGACAAAGCATATGTGTGTTGTGGTGGATAGCCTCTCCTCCCAGAGAGCGGCATATACCGGGCCCGTTAGCCCTAAAGGTCATCAACTCAGACATGGACACTTGAGAACTATTTGAGGATATCTGACTTAGTTTAACAGGTTTTAAACGTGTAGAGAGTCTGCAGCAATGAAGTCTGATTTCTAACTACATCTGCCACCACCAGCCCACATCAGAGACACAAATCTCTGGGAGCCTGAGTCCATATGTTTCTGCATACTTGAGTATCTCTTAGCCACCTCATTGTTAGTTGCACAAAGCAAATGAGAAGTTTGAGGCCATTTTAAACAGCTACAAAGGGAGATAGTGAGGAAGCCACAGCGATGTAAACATTGCCTTTCAATTTTACATAAAAGGTTTTGAGTCTCATCTTAAGTACATGTTCCTTGGTTAACATAACGTATAGTATACATGAAAAGAGACTAAAGTACTCCATGCAACCATGTTTATCTTAAAAATGTCTAAAATTATTGCTCTCTAGTGGTTATTTTTTTTGCCAGCCTTCCTCCCTCATGTGCATTATTCCTGTGGGTTTCTGCACACTGTCAGTAATTGGAGATATCAGAGACTCCCTTCAGAGGAAACAGTTTGTTGGAAATCAATCCCACAAATTTCTCCTTACAAGCTTGACTCTGCCATGACTTTTTATTTACCTGCTCAAGGTTCCATAGTAGCCGAATTTTGAACACACAGTGCATATAAGGGCTGCACGAAAAATATCACATTGCAATTATTTTAGCAGTTAATGTGATTGCAATTTCAGTTGGAATGATTGCTTTTTTTTCTTGGGTCTTGTACCAAAAAAACACGTTTCATTTATGTCTGGAGAATATGTTTTGTTGGCTGGGGCGTCTCTGTAGCACCACAACACTTATGGTGCTAACAACGCACAACAATGTGATACATTTCACTTTTCTTTTTTTTTGTCTTTTTGCAGCTCCTGCAATTTGGAGATTGCACTTGGCCATATTGTGATTTTGATTATGTTTCGATTAATTGTGCAGCCCTAATGTGTGTGTATATACAGTACAGTACCTTCCACAGTGTATACTGTGAAATGAAAAAACCTGGATTTGGATGTCAAAGAGAATAAGATAATGTTCCATTATGATAATTTTCCTTGTTGCCAGTGAGAAGTGAAGGTGGCAGGCTATGGGACACTTTAGATAAGATCATAAGACAGCAGCATAATGTTTGTTGTTGACTGTAATCCCAAACAATTTCAAACTTATGAATACAGACAAAAAAAAAAAAAAAAAGCTAAAGCCACTAATGCTACTGGCATACTCAGGGTTTCTGCCAGGAAAGCTGTCAGGCCCGGCGGCTGGATTTAGACACTGCGAACAGTCCGTGGCTCAGATCGTGAAGACCAATCCCAGAACACACGTGCACGCAACACGCTCTCAATGACGGCCAAACAGAGAGGGCCGGTAAAACCTCTGTGGATTTTTTTTGAGCGATGTGGCGGCCCAGTGGGATTTGTGCCGGGTTGCCCGATGGCCATTCTGACTTTGGCTGTTACCGAGGACTGGGTGCGCTCTGTTGACCCGAGGCTGGGTGGCCGGCCGATCTGTTTTAACCAGCAGATGTTGTTGGGGAGTTTTCCAACGGTTGTATCTGGTTTCCAACGGAGCTGCCCCAAATTCCCCCGATGCTTGGGCCCAGCGGAGGGTCGCCTGTCGGGTCTGGAATAAACTGGCGGAAAGCCTGATGCCGTTATTCCCCATTTGCCGTAGTTTACAGGGATTTTAAAACATAGTGAACTATTGATGAATTGGTTCAATCAGTATTTGCCATTTTGTTAAAAAGCAGTCCTATCTTCAGAAACATCAGACACACCTTCCTGCCTGAACGACACTCAGCATGGTTATTAGACACACTGCACCATCCCCTCCTGAGCTATAGCTGCAAGCTCATTAGAAGCAAGTTGCTTGACTGTGTATACAACTGTTTTGATAATTACATCTATGATGTGAGCGTTGGAAATTGTCCTCTCTGTGTAGAAAAACTCATGATGAGATTTGACTGAGTGTGAAATATTAATGAAAGAGAATTTCATGTATTCCTGTGCAGTTTCAAACAGCACACTGCAATGGCGTGACGGTGCAGTTTCTAGACTCCTCTACTGCTGCAAAACCTGCACAGCAGTATGACAGGAGCATCAGCATAATAATTAGACACTGAGCATTGCCCATTTAGTCCTTAAGTATTGTGTCAACAATAAAAACCAATAAAAAAATAAGCTTTTTTCTGGATGACTCTGACCATACATTGCAAAAAGCAGCGTTGCATTTTAACATAGTGGGAGCATGAAGTTACCAAAATACAGACAAGTAAATGGAGTGTAACAGGGAACAGCAGGAGGTCTGTGTAAAGCTCTGGCATGCTCCTCTAACTGACGGTACTTAATAAACAGCATTTAAAATTTGTCAGTTTACCATTGAGACACATCAATATTTAATGATGCACAATGTGCTGTCTGTTTAGCACTTCTTTCCTAACATCCTTTCGCTCTCCCTCTCGTCAGACAACTCTCAGATGTGGGACTTATGGGCTTCTTTTCAGGCTGTATTCTGACTGAGACATCAGACACAAAGCAAGCCTCGCTTACAGCTGCTTACTTTCTTCTACCTCAGACTGGCCTGATATTAAGCCAGAAACTGATGCGACTTTTCTCTCACATCCTATTGATTTCCGAGCCACTATTACTGGGGCTGAATAGTGTCTGTTGTTACCGTGTCCTTCCAGTGCACCCACCTGTTGACGAGCTAGTGAAAGCCAAGTTGTGACTTTCTAGCCTTGCACATATTGTTTTACAGGTAAGGGTGAGAACATAGTTTGGAACAGAATTAGTAGCAAACCTTAAGCTTTGTGCCAGAACAAGTGTGACATGTGCCAAACAAACACATCCTGAGTGTCTGTGTGAAATTACACCTGTCCTCCAATGTGCTTTTGTGATCAAACACTGTGAACTTCAGTGAAGAGAAAACACCCAGCACTGCCACATCCTCTTCAGAGTTTACACTAGGTCTGCATTAGCACCTGGTATTAACATGTGATCTGTATCTGATTACATGATCAAGATAATTATATCTGATCACAAACCTTTGCCTGATAGCATTTCAATTGTAATTCCTTCTTTTTGCTTTTACACCTGCATTAACATGTATTTGTCTTTATCCATATAAGATATCTGAACACAGACTGCATGTTAATACCAGGAGTAAATGGTGATAAAATTCCTGCATACATACTTTACCTGCATTGTTAAAGATCATGCAAAAGGTAAATGCAGTGACCAAAGTTACAACAACTGAAATGTCTCCTGAGAGGCGAATGAGAATGAAAAAAGGAAATCAACGAATACTCGGCTAATGATTGGTTTCCACCAATGTAAGTGTGTGAAAGACACAATATGTGTTTGTGCACATGTGGCTCTGTGATGTGTATCCACATATTTGTTAAGGCTCAGACAAAGAGACATGGTGCATCCATGGCATGTATGTCGAGATAGAACAGTCAGTTCGCAGTTTGTAGAAAGACCTTGACTTGGAGCAGTGGCCAAGTCAGTGGCTTTGTTGGAGGAGTCTGGAAAAAAAAAAAAGTTTGTGGTCTTAATACTTCTCAGGCAGTGCTTAAGCCTGTTATCTGTGCCTGTGTGCTCTGCCACTGGCACACTCTCTGCTCTGTTGTGCTTGTTTTCAACAGTCAGCTCGGAGGCCATCACACAGTTAGTTGGAGCTGTATGGAGCAGACACGGTGGTGACTCCCTCCAATCACAAAACAGAAAGCCAAAGGCTTTTTTTTTTCTTGTTGCAGAAGCAGCAGCAGCAGCAGTGTAAATGAAGAATCAGTTTCATACCTTTTTTGATTTCATACCTGACGGCAGAGCTGACTCATGACCAGAAGCTGTAAACACACACTTGATTCTTATGACAAGCAGGAGCTGGCGTTTACATTGGCAAACCAGCTAGTTGTTCACGGTTTATCAGCTCTGATTAATGTGCTGGCAAAACGGAATAAATACAGACAATAACCAGCCTCATTTATTTATTCTTACTAGTTGCAACATTTACAGAAAATCTGGCCATTCAAACATGGATGCAGTGAAAGAAAATGTTCCCACTGTGTATATTCTTTTTGAATTTTATTATATTTCATTTTGTTTTATCTCTATATGGTAGTTGTTGTTGTTAGTGTTGGTGTGAGCCTTCCCCTCTCTTCTTTGCTGCACTGTAAACACACACAGTTTCTTTTCCCCTGATGTATTTTTGACTGTGGCATGTTTGCTGCCCACAGTGATCCATCCGTCATTTTACACGCACCACTTCACACTCGCATATATGCCACACTGGCAAAATGAATCGGGTCTAAAGGTGAATGATTAATACTTTTTACAGGTTTATAGGAATTCTAGGTTTGGCGGGGTCATGATCCCTGAGTATAAAATGAAATCTGCCAAACTGGAACATGAGTAACTCAAATGCTCATGCTGTCTATTGTCTGCGTTTGATTATGCTGTGGGAGGACTCACTCACTTCAACAGAAGACTAGAGAAAAGATAAAAGTGGTTCCTATTATGTGGCTGTTGACATAAAAAAAAGACTCTTGCCCTAAGAACATATTTTTGCAACTACAATTTACTTTAAAATAGCGGAAAGTGAAATGACATGGGTCTTTATTTCTCTGTGCTTGCAGTCATAATGAAAATCACTGTGCATTTTCCAAAGAGGCCCAGGCATATTTTAAACATATTCACCGATTTATTCATTCACACTGGCAGGCAATCTCTAAACAGTTCAGATTTCAGTTTCACAAGAGTCCACATATTGCTTTGTCAGTTTTAAAAGTATAGACTGGTAGAGCCTTGCTCTCTCGGATCCCTGATGCTCCGATTGTTTATCTTGAGGAACATGACTCACCACCGCCAGTGCACAAACAGTGGTAGGACGCCATTGTGTTAACACGACTTTATCAAATCCACTAAGGTCCAAGGGGATGAGTCGGGGTTGATTTGATATCATACAAGATTATTGCCAGATGACGTCAGTTGTCTACATTAAAATGTTAAAGGGGGGTTTTGACATTCAAGTGAGATACAATGACGACAAAAGGTCCAATATTAGAGCTCGGCTGAAACGTCAACGGGCTGCTATCATCAGGCAATATCAGGTTATCACTGATGTGTTGGCATATGGGCAAAAACAAATTGCAGAGCAAAAAAAAAAAAAAACTGCATCGAAATGTTTATTTTTCAACTGCAAAATATATTTATTCAGACATTTTAACATAAAATGCTTCAAGTTATTTATTAAAAAAAAAAGATTAAGATTATGCTTGTGGTATGCTATATTTGTCTGATCATCAAGATCCTATCAAGGCTATCAATAAAAAACCCAGGAAGTACTGAGACACAGATGCTGACATGTTTAGAATGAGTGACTTTTATGCTGTTTATTCTCCCAATCCTCATTTACTACCTTACTGTTGCAGAGTGAATAAAAAGGACTTTGTGTCATTGGATTCATGTCACCAGTCTTTGTATGGGTCAAAAACTGTGTAGCATCGTTCTTTGCATTATTATGATTTTTTTATTTATTTATTTATTTATTTTTTACATGAATACAATGTAAGATGGCAACGAGGGAAGACGGATCAAATTGATGATAAACGTTGCCTCTGAATGCAACGTTGCGGATGCTGCCGATGTTCAATCCCGGCTGTAGGCGGGCTCATATTAAAACATTTCTCTTTGAATATCAGTGACCTTTTCAGCCTTGTGCTTTCACTCCCATCGCTTCAAAGTTACCTGTTCGCTCTCTCTCATTTGCCCTTTACCTGCCCCCTCTTCTTGAGCACTTGAGAGGGCTGAGATGATTACCACTTTAGGAAAGTAAAAGGACAGTGGGGCTTTTCTTCAGGTAGATTAATAAAGTTGACCTTGGCATCCGCTTTTCACAGCCTTTTTATTTGTGCAAAATTCATGTAATTTACTGGCTTTGAAAAAAAGTATCAATGACTAGACAAAATGGTGCGAAAAGTAGAATGCTAGTGACCAGCACAGCATATTTTGCTTGTAATACAGATGCAAAGCATTTCGCTAATAAGAACTGTGGCTGGTTAATTGCATGCTGGTAAAGCGGAAACGTGCAGTAAAGTGGAGGAAAAACTAGTCTAGTCTGCTCTTCTGCGGTAAGATTTTGTCTTTTTATATGTTCTGCACAGCACGTGTGCAATTCAAAAGAAAAAGACTTGAATGTCAGCGAGTTTCAGAAATGAGAGGTGTTTATAGTTAGCAGCTGAGAGCAACACTGACCCTTAACCAATACAGACGAGATAGAGCAAATATGTGTTTAATTCCCCGTATGAGGCCCTGATTATAGCGCGACCTCAGTTGTAAAAGGTTGTGATGTAACCTGAGACGGTGTTAATCCCTTAAGCTGACTTAAATTAAACAAGCAAACAATACCACGCCGAGCCGCAGGGATTTAACAGTTGGTAAAACACTGCATCTCTCACATCACACCCTTCAAAAGTTACTTTTAAAAGTGTACACCTTCAAAATTTTCGACTCTACGACTTTACTCTACCGTGACCTCACTGGTATGTCATTATCATTAATGGGAAAACATGACCTAGCTTGTACGGGGTAAAAAGTGGTGAAGAGCGAGGATCAATTCACTCCCACACTTTGACTTTATTTAAAGGTCAGCTGAAAATAGCTGCTTTTTTTAATTTTTTTTTTCTTCTCCCTCTCTTCAGTTCATGGTCCAGTGTTGTTTGTAAATCTGCGCTGCTCAGACTTCTTGGCTTCATTCACTTTACATCTGGAAGGTTTTTCATGTGGGACTTTGTGTACAGTATGGGCTGTTTGAAAGTTGTTTACAGTGTAACTAATTTTCTCTTTTTTTCCCCCTTGTCTCTCCCTTCTCTGCTCCCTTTGGATCACTCTGACTTCTTCTGGTGTCTTCCTCAATAGGTGAGTTGTCTGAGTTATTTTTCTGTTCCAGGAAAGAGTCTCTTAGGGACAACTGTGTTAAAACAAGGGTAAAAAAAAAAAAAAGTATCCAAGGTGACCCTGTTTTCTGGAAATAATAGAGTGCCATTATATATATGGCTGTTCCTAAAGGCCAATTTACCACTTTACTGGCGGGTCTTAAAGATGGTGGTTGTGATTGGTCTCTCAGCTGTCTCTGTATCGGAGTCTTTGGTCCAAAGCCAGACACCTTTACAAGGTATCTTGAAAAGTCCATCATTTCAATTCAACTTATTTTGCTTTGTTTTGCACCAGAATACCGCCTTCATACAGCCGGCTACAATATCCACTCTTAGCAACTAAATCTTGATGCTTCTATTTAGACACTCATACCACAGTTTAGGAAACCATATTTTCATAACTTTAACCAAAGTGCTTTTGTTGCCCAAACCTAACCACACGCATGACTCAGGACGTGACTCGAGTCTGCAGCGTCAAAGTCCTACACATTTTTACCCCCAGCATTCATCCGCCACCCTCCCTTTAATTCTCTGTGGTAAAAAAAAATAAACAAAAAAGCATTGCACTTTGCCTCACTTGAAATACCTCTTCTGTGAAGTATTAAACCCCGAAAGCGTTTACATTTTCTAATAAAGCATATTTGGCAATACAAATTAGGAGTGTATAAACATGATTGCCAGGAGACAGGGTTGAGAGTACGGGCTACGTGCCAGTAAATGGCAATCACATCAATGCATTGGAGTAAATAATGCTGAAATGAAGCTGTCAGCATTTCTGTCATGGCTGGCTATGTTGTGAACATGACAGCTAGTGTAGGATATAGGACGTGACTGTAATGACTTTCTTGTGATAATGTTGCAGATAATAAAGCGTAGTTATAGGACACACAAACACGCACACACACGTACACAGCCCCTCAGCACAGTTGCAGTCTCACCTTCCAAAGACCTCATAAATTTTACAAGCTTCCCTAGTTTTGTTTTCATCTTAAATTTCCAAATCTGGTTGTGATTAAGCCGCTCAGCGAGAGCTCCTGGATGCCAGCCAAGCCCCTCGCCACACGGATCCCTCCTTAAACGCTCCCGTCTGCTGCCGGCCGTCCGCCACTGTTCATTTATTCAAAAGAGAGGGGCCCCGGCAGCCCGCTAAGCCCAGTGTCCCGGGGTCTAGGGTCCTCTCCACAGGGAGTATCCAGTGTCAGCCTTCTGCTCCATGAGGTGATCCATGATGGAGCTTTGTTCATAGCACTACAGTTTCAGGTCAGAATTTATCATGGTCTACTCACAGCTTGGATTGCGTGTAGCCCTCACAGGACCACATGAAGGCCATTTTAAATTCAGCCTCCCGTCCGGAGCACCCTTCAGCATAGTATGTGGAAATATGAAAAAAAAAAGGGGGGGGATTTTAAAGGACCATACTTTCGTTTTGTTATTGTAATTGTTTAGTCCTTTAAGGAGTTGGTTTGCTGCAAATAACAAAGAATAATAGATATTGTATTATTTCATGATTTTATGATTATTTTCTAGACAGCAGTGGAGTACACTGCTATCCTGCCATGTATTTGGGTTTTGATTTTGACCACAGGCAATGGCAGTGGTATGTGTTGGAAGAAGAACCATCTGTTCTATCTGCAAAGCCCGTGGTAAAGAGACTAAAAAGGTAGGGCTAATTAGAAATAATGAGCTGCACAGGTTGCCCTCGATACTGATATCGTACAGAAATTTCACTTCACTGCTGAGATCCCGCAGCCCAAAAGACAAATTATGTACCTACCGCTCCTGACATAAATGTTTCCACTACACAGTCTTGGTATCTCATTTCATTAAGTGGCTTAATTAACCACTTCTAATTCTGTGCACATTAAAATAACAAGCCCAAATGTGAAGATTGTTATTGATTATGCCTGTCACTTCATAAAGGCAGCAAGAGATGCGTTACATTATCGAACAGGACCGCAAGAAAAATTAAATCTGAATGTGATTGATAGATGCAATCAACAAGTGCTGAAACGTTAAATGAAAGAATGAAGGTTGGAGCACTAATGTAGCTCATTGTAGGATCTGTGTAATATCTTATCTATGTGCAGAGATCTAAGACTCCTCTCAAAACCAGAGAAATGAAACCAAAACTACAAACGTTTCGTTATGAAAATAAACATTTAGCGACTTCAAATCTGCATAAGTTGGGTGATTCAACACAGCGAACAACACATCCGTCTTCACTGTTGTCACAGTTATGTTACAGTGGCAAAGTAATGAACAACTTTTTAAATCTGCATTTGCAGGTTTATTTTAATTCTCCAGTGTCTCACATGTGTTTTTAAGTGTGGAGGCGATATCTGAACATGTGAAGAGTAGGGGAGATAAATCCGTCCATCATCTCAGCAGCAACTTGTGTTTCTAATTGATTTCATTAGAGCACAACATTTTTCTTTAAACAGTAATTCTATGTCATGGGTTGGCAACCTCTGTGATGTGCATAAGCAAGCTGACAAATGCAGTTCTAATTGAATACTGATCACATGCCCCTGGCATCACTGCGTGCTGTAATCCTGGGGCCGGATTGACAGCTTCCTTTCAGGACTCTATCACCTACCCACGTTGGCATGCGCCTGTGTGTTTGTGGTCGGCTGGTAGACGGGATAATTGCAGGAGAGAGAACATCCCAGGGAGAGAAAACTACAGAGGGAATGAAAAACACTTTACAGCATCAAAACAACTTGGCATTTTTCCTTTTATGTTTTGAGAAAGGTGACACATGCATTGTTTAAAGTGTATAATGGCTGACTCCCAGAGGTACCTTCAGATGAATCGCTGTTTTTGTCGATCAATAGATAGATAGATAGATAGATAGATAGATTTTGTAGAAGGCAAAGTAATAATAACCAAAGTAAAAATACACTATACTATTCATGTAAATCTATAGCTATTTTAAATGTTCCAAAATCTGATTACTGTAATCAAACAAAACCATCAAATGCCTGGAAGATAGAAAAAAACATGTTCAACAGGCAGTTTTTCTGGAGTCAATGGCCCAATCACAGGATCAGACACCACCCTGTGCTTTTGCTAGAACTGCTTTCTACCTAAGAAATAGTCCCTATGAAAACTGTTGGCAGTATAAAATGTGAATAATCCAGAGAAACATGGACAGTAATTCTAATGTAATCCAAGACCAAGGCTGTTTTTTTTTTCATATTTTCACAGTATGAATGAGTGCATGTTGAACATGTTTGTCCTGTTATCCAGGTCGCACCTTTATCATGTGAGTTATGACAGTAATGCTGACAATATTGCGTTTATCCCTTTCTCTATGTTTTGATAAAACCAAATTTAGAAGGCATGCATTAAGGACACGTGGACGTTGTCATTGTGTAATTTGTCTCCATGAATGGAGATATGTTCAAAAGAAAACACCTCTGAACCCTCCTTCTAATTTTCATTCAACTATTCTTATGCAGTACCTTTCCTAAATGCCAAATCCTCTGGTTCTGTAAGTCTCTACAACTGAAGAGGCGGCCTGCTGGTATTATCCTCTTCAGCCTATACTTAAGTTACATTTTTTTTTTTTTTTTATATTGGTGATGGTTCACAGTGGGTGTCGAGGAGGTGTGGCTGTAGGGACAACGCTGCTGGGCAGAAAGTAGAGGTTAGAGGTAGTGGCTTTTCTAAAGGTGGAAATCCTGAGGTGTTCAGGTGGGGGGGCCTGCAGTCTCACCTCCCACCTGTGTGGAAGCGCTTAAAGGCCTGTCTAATCAGCTGCGGTCACAGCGCCGAGTGAGTGATGAGAATGTTTACTCCTCATTCCACATACCCACCGTGAGCTCTTATGGGCCTGCCCTGCTATTTTTGCATGCCCTCGCCCTATTGGACAGCTGTGAAGGATTGAATCGGCTGCTCACGGCACATGGCATTCCCTTCCATCTGTCGCCCGCATGCTGAGCCAGTTGCAAACCAGGTCGACTCCAAACCCCCCCTCCTCCTCCCACCAAGACGTCTGCCCCACCCCTTCGCGGCCATGGCTTGTTAATGACTCCACTACCCCCAAAGACATCCAGATCATTTCCAAGACACTCCCACAGGCCTGGCACACCCATCCCCAGCTGTCCGTCAAAACAACAACATGCCAAGATGTTGTAGACATTCCAAAAGGCCTCAGATTTTCTAACAACATATTGCCAGGCTCCATTTTTAAGACGGCCACACTCACACTGCCCCCCTTCAAAAAAGGGAACATGGGCTGCTGCCCTCAAAATTGCCCCCTAAGCAGCCACAATTACAACCTTTAAGGGATGGCTGAGCGTGCCAGCATGAGGGAGGAGTGGAGATTTCTCAAAAAGGGGTTATATGAAATGTGGGTGAGTCAAGGATTTGACTACTGTTGTGAGGGGCTCTCTTTGTAAGTTTAAAGAACGTGTCATTATACATGTGATTATAAATGTTAACTGCATGAAAACAACAAGCCGTTATGACACAACTCTTAATTTGACATGTCCTGCCGTTACAAAAATCCTTGCTAACATTGTTCTAACCTAGCAAAGTGTAGTGTCAAATTACGCACTGTAAACTGTAGTAAAGTACGTTCTGCCCAGCTTTGGAGTTATTTATTTTGTTATCATTATAATCCTGCGGTTCTTGTGATGTGCTAAAACTACTACAATCCAGTGTGTCACCCCCGCAGAGTGTGAGTTGTCACAGGCTTGTCCTCTCTGGGTGTTTTCGTTGTGACTCACAGAAAGCTGTTTATGCCTCAGATAAGTAAAATCGAGCTATGTCCCTTTCTTCTAAATAGATTACAGCTAAGCTGAAGTCTTTGTGTCTGGTGTGTTAGTGAATAATTCTAGTCACTCTAAACCCTGATCTTCTTGCTGTTTGTCATCATAATGATTAATAGTGTTAAAAGTGTCTTTACTTTAGAGCTTGACCTTAGTGCAGTTGACAGAGAACACCAGTGTCCAATGTACTCTCACAAGACAGACTCTCTGACAGCCAAATTTAAAATACATATATATATTTCCTTTCAACACAATAACATAAGCAATACAGGATGACAGCAAATTCACATTTTCACCTTTTGATATACCTTTGTTATAATAGAAAAGACTGCTCTTTTCAACTGTATAATTGCAAGCCTTGAAAGATATGTGAATATTTTGTGTCACACAGTGGTGTGTTAATCTAAATGAAAAACATAAAAGATTCCACATTCAGAAACATGTGGTGTCAGATTTGTCATTTTCAAAAAAATTTTTTCTTTTACATCTATACAAACTGCCAAGTGTAATTGTAAGTTTGCAGGGGATTGAAAATAAAATATAAAGATTTTATTTGTATTTTAAGGTGAAGCGCCTGGTTGTACTCTCTGCAGGTCGTTCTGATATTTTCAGCTTGTGGCTAAGACTTACTGTATCTAAGGACAATAGTTTTCAATAGGGAAACATCTCCTCTGGAACTCGTTTTTATGAAAGCTACCGTAATGCTGTTAAGCCTCCACTTCAAGCCAATATAATGAAACCAACACATTTCAGATGCAGATGTGAGGTAATGCGGAAGCTTTTCTTTATGAATGAACTCCTAAATTTAGAAATTTCAGAAGTCCAGTTATGACTGCGGTGAATGTCTTTAGCATCAGTAGTGGCCCCTGCAGCCCCCAGATATGTTGACTCAAGAATGAACTGACCAGAGCAGAGAGCACGGCTGTCGAGTTGTGTTGAGGCGGCTCAGCACAGATTACAACAGTTTCCTCCGAGCGTGGGTGTAGACTTTAATTGCATGGAGGCTAATATCAGGCTAATGGAAAACAGCTGCCAGGGGGCCTGACAGACAGAAAGCTAGTAAACGTTGGCTGCTCAGTCAGAGATACCCCAAACATTAATGCGAGAAGCCGCTGAAGAGCCCACTGGGACTTTGTCGGATTTTTCTACAACTACGTGACATGAAGCGCTGAATGGCACCAGGAAAATCGCAGGTAGTGGGAGAGGGAAGTCTTGCACCACCAGCTTTGCAGTAACACCATTATCTCCCATTATCTTTATACTAGAGAAGTGTTCTGCTTTCCCCACTTTCTGCCGTAGTGAAAGATATTTGGAAGCAGTAAATTTCAGGGCTGATGGAATTTACAGGCAAACTACAAGCACATCTCTCCCCTACACTTTTATTTTTATTGATGTATACAGTAGACACTCATGAAAGGGGAAAGACATGCCCGAGTAAGATGTTTGGCTACGACCAGCCTTCAGAAAAGCTTCAGTGCTCCTTGGCCAAGATTCTCCAAGTGTCTACAACTGTACTAAAGACATGAGCACCACTTTTCCAAAAGATATTCTCCCATTTGGTTTGACGATGGTATTATAAGGATCTGTTCTACCTGTCACTCCAGAACCTCCCACATGATTGTATCTGACAATTATTGTGATCTGTGAATAGTTTGAATGAAGTGAAATTGTTTATACTGGTCGATGACCTCCCAGTTCAGTATCCCAGTTGGGATAACAGGAATCAAGGATGTAACAGAAGGAAAACTAAAAGTTGTTTTGGTTGCTGGACAGCACTGTAAGCACTTTCTTGTGCCTGGTGTAGGTTTGTGCTGTTCTTACATAATCCAGGATAATTAAATTTCCCTTATCTGCTTGTTTAATACGAGATAGAACTCCCTGTTTCTTTCCTGTCTGAAAACTACCCAACATCAGATCTTTGATTTGCACTCACCACATTTCTACATTCTGATCTGCAGGTTCTTAGGAAAAACAGTAACGGAGGAAAAGTCCAGCCAAACACCTTGATCGTGGAGAACAAAATGAACCAATCATCTTGTTCTGTTTACCTATAAATATGTGCTGTGAGAACGGCAGGAGCTGTGCTGATAGTCTGCGCCATATGGTGCTTCCAGTCAAACGGTTGGAAATCAATGTATTCGGGAAGCTGTTCAGCTGCCCTCTCGTGCCTGCACCACAGAGAGTGATGGGGTGGGGGAGGCAGCGGGTGGGGTGGGGGTGGGTGGATGAGCTGGAAAGTTGGAGCACCCGGTCCCACCCACATTCATCATAGGGAGACCAGTGTCTGCATATAATCAGATCTCTGCTGAGAGCCCCACCAAAACCTGATTAAAGGCTGGACTCTTGGCGTTTTTACTAGCTTTCTGTGCCACTTAACCAGCCTTTCACCACCTGCTCCTGTAAAAGTATCCGCTGCTGTAATGCTTATTTATGTGTTTATTGGCTTTGAGCCATTAAGGAAGCTGTATGTCTCTCTCCCGCTCAACCTCTGCACTACCCGACAATTTCTATCCCATGAATGGGCATGGGCTGTGGATGAAGGGAGGGCTTGTCGGAGGTTGTTGGATAGCTGTTGTAAAAACCAGGGCTGAATTGCTTCTCATTTCTTTGATCCGGGGGTACTCATATTTACAGAGGGGCATAGAATCTGTTTTTCTCTTGAGCTTTGCTTTACTCTCTAGTTCTGAACTATATATCTACACTACATTTTTTGTACTGTAAATGTTTATCATATAACTTCACTGAACTATACTAAGGATTTTATTGATTGACCAGTTAAAGTGGCTAAAAGACAGTCAGCCACACCTACACTATCGGTCTAAAGTTTCTGAAATTAAAGAATAAAATAAATGATTAGAGATTTAAAAAAAAAAAAAAAAAAAAGGAATCATGGAATCTTCTTATTGAACTGAATTTAATCTAAAATTTTTTACTAATTCAGCAGCAGAACAAACATGTGACGTTCTTTCTACAATGGAAATCAGAAAGTTCGTCCCTGCACTTGCAAGTTGCTTTCCGTTCACCTTCTATCAAGTTCAAGCCAAACCAGCTCCACGGGGGTTTAGTCTGGAGACTGTGCAGCTCTTCCATCATTTGAACCCACCGTCTGGTTCTGCTCTTGTATTGTTTTAGGTCATTATC
This sequence comes from Seriola aureovittata, assembly GCF_021018895.1. NCBI lineage: Eukaryota > Metazoa > Chordata > Actinopteri > Carangiformes > Carangidae > Seriola > Seriola aureovittata. The sequence goes on along the minus strand of NC_079378.1, from coordinate 3,518,787 downwards.
TTGCTGTAGAACGAACCCCCCGACCCACCAGTCTGTCTCCTTTTGTTACTTGCCTTTTTACCACCTTTCTGATAGCAATATAGAGCACTACTTCCTGCTGTACAGTTTGGTCCTAATGATGCATCAGAGGGTGTAGTAACACGGCTTGTTCCAACACTGTCTTTGTACAGAGACAAAGGCTTTGTAAATCATCGAGCACCTGTAGGAATTGTTGGCATTAGCTTTAAAGGCTTCATTGAATCACTGCTGCAGGAAAGCTGTACATTAACCAGTTTCTTAGTTTCTGAAAATGGCCTGGTTTCTATGAAATTTACATTATTTTACCATCACTGGACTTCAACTTAAATTTGCTTAAATTTCACCAAAATCTGAAAATTGGGGTTTTATGCGTCTTTAGATCGGCAGTGTACTTGGCTCGATTACGACTTGCTAGGGATTTTCAAAAAGCTATCTGCAAGTGTCCTGTGAATGTTTGTGAACATAGCCCCAGGTCTTTTAACTAATTGAAGGGAGTCAACTTTATTTTTGCATTGATAAATTGTGTCCTGTTCTGTGGCTGATTGCCAGCTGGCTTTTGAGCATCAGTACTCAACAGTCTGGAGAGCACATGGATCTCTGCATGAGTCGAATTTCAGAGGAATATATGTAGACCTATTAATTAACTGTCAATAGAAGGCCAATGGCGAGACATTTTAGCTTATTACAGATAATGCCATGGATTCAGTTTAAAATAATTATGATGATAATTTTTCAGTCTAAGTTGGTGCCGCCAAAAGAACAGATGACAGGTAATCAGTGCCTCATACAGTGTACTCAAATAGAGTAAGGAAGAAAGAGCCCGTTGCTCTCTGAAATTTAATTTGTCTGCCACTGTATCTGTAATGGCAGGAAGTATCTTAGAAGGGCAGAAATTGACAGGCTCTCTTCAAAATGGGTTTTAAGGCTGGCTGTCTTCCTCCTGTCAGGAAAAAGTATTTCTGTGCACAGGAAATTGTCTCCTGGGTGTCCTGATGTATGCTCTGTTAAATATTTGAATTTCCAGATTGAGGTGACAACAAACCATCTACTTCTGTTTGCTCCATTGGCCCTCATCTCAGTGCTGCACTGGCTGCTTCCTCTTCAATATCTGTGGCAGTGGTGTTGTGACTTACTGACTCAATTCACAGAAGGCTGCGGTTTGCACAAGGAAATTTGAGAGTAAGACGGCCTTGAAATGGAGTCATTCTGGTCTAGGTTATGGAGGGAAAGATGACCATAATCATTCCACTGAAGTTGTGATTCACACAGCGGCTGAAAGCTTCTTTATCCTCATTTATCCAAATTTTATAATCTCTAAATGTACTGAATAAAGTAATTTCCAATTCTGATCTGTACCACACAAGTATGTGGTACAAAATCAAAACATAAGGAAGATGACGTCTGTGTGACGTGTATTGGCATAGTTAAATCAGAATTTTCCTCATTTGGTGTCTTGATGATGGTGGAGAACACTTTCTGAGACAGTTCCCCCGAAATCTGCCATAGGATTTAAATTGGGTTGAGGTGTATTGACTGAAGGTTATAATGTATGATTCACATCATTTTCATACTTATCAAACAAGTCATGGCCTGTGTGGAAGCACCTGTATTCATCATGTTTCTCAGTGAATTTTTACATGTTTATATTCATGTCACCCAACTGCACATCGTAGAAGAAACTTTAAGAGTCTCAAAATCTGTATATGGAAATAGCCGTGCCAATATGCAATAAAAAAGTTATAAAAACAATATTGCTGCAAATACAAACATGCAAAAAAAACTCAACTGATGTCTTGGGTCCTTACTTTCAAGGATCTTTACAATTATTGATCTTGACAGTTGAGGAAAAAAATGCTGGATTCCAGTAGTGACAGCAGATCCCCAGGGCCGCTCATGTCAGGCACTGACTGCACCTGAACTCCTGAGGAGGTGTTTGTGTAAGAAGGTGAAAAAGATATTTCAAGCAGGAAAAGTGCTTTAAGATACAAAACCTGTCCCAGACTATAAATCACACTGGAAAATAACTTTACTTTGTTGGATGGATCACTGTGTCCATCTCAGTTGGACAGGAAGCTTTTTAAGGACAATGTAGGCTTTGTGAAGTCATGCTTAGGACATGGCAGCTGTAGTGATAACAGCCAGTTTGCATAATTTCAGCCACTAGAGACGGTTGGAGTGTCCATGTGTGAATTTCAGCAAGTCCTCCAACCTGAACAACAATATAGGTCGTTTATTCAACCCTCTGATACGACCCATATGAGTGTCTCCTGAAACAGTGCCCCTATGGCGGCAGGTGTGTCGGACCTTGGTTGCCATGGTTCCGATAATAATCACGCGGACTGTACCAACAGTGTCATACCGGACCTTTGTTGCTGTGTTACAATAATAACCGGTTCTGGCTTACTTTAGGTTTAGGAAAAGTTCAAGGTTTGGGTTAAAATAAGTATTTCTTTAACAGTAGACGATCTTTATTGTCATGGTTACCGCACTGCTCTCCTGACATGACAACCTCCTCCTGACATGAGCTTTGTCACCTAGCAACAAAACGTCTGCTGAACAGACGACCTATGGGCAGTCTCCTGCATCGCCAAGCCAAATAAATTCCATATATTACATGTAGCCATTTAGATTCATTATGTTGTCGGACAGATGGAGTGCAGCAACATTATCTCTTGAGGCTGATAGATCCCAGTGCTGAACTGATATTTTGCAGATAAAGTTTTGTTAAACTGTAATGAGGTTTGCGATTTCAGTGGCCGATACTGTTGGCTTTATGCATACAACAACTGGTCTGTCCACCAGCACGTGAAGCCATACCACTGCTTTGCTCATATTACCTTTTTAATTAGAAAAGCAACAGATCTTTCTAATGTTTTTGTTGGCCCCCCTCCTGGATTAGTTTCCTCCCAACAGTACTTGTGAGACTGCTAGCTGAGGGAGTGTTTGTGCTTGTTTGTTTGTGGCCTGGTGTGGAGCTGTGGGGATTAGAAGGTAGTTAAAGATTTCCATCCGTCGTATGCGGTTAAGCTGAGGAATTGTAAACACTAATCCAAGTGCTTGCTTACTGACCATTGAATGTGTTCTCTTTAATGTGATTCAGACACGGTGAAGAGCCAAACTCGTGTAGATCTACTACAAAGGGAGAAAATAGCAGCCCATTGTATAAAGAAATTCACTGAAGTACCGATTGGCAAAATATCACCATGAGCTGATTATTATGCACGCTTTACCTAACGGTTTTTAACAGAGTCTTGGGGAGCTTAGGTGGAAGGAAAAAAGCCTGATAGCTTTTTTAGTGCTGGCTGGTGGGTTAAAGTGAGGGATTTTAGAAAAGTAATCTCTTAGACCATAGTGTAAAGGATTGTTTCATAAATCAACAGGCTGGGCTTGCAGCCTTGCCAACAATAATATCATCCATCCATCACTACAGAATATTAAAAATGACCCTTGCTTAAACAAACTGCAATAATTTAACCGGCAATCCCCTACCGTCAATCATCTGTCGGCACCAAAGAACTGTTGGATTATTTGATTCCGCTTTGTTCTAAAAACACTCCACACACACTTGACAAAGACTGTTATTTGTATTTCCTGCGGTTTTTGTTCAGTGGTCATCTATAGTACATGTTAGTGAGATCACATTAATGCTATCACACTTGAAAAGGGAATAAGATCTCTCCTCTTCAACACTAACTAAGACAAGCAGATGATTTGAGTCTTTCCCTTCCGCCACTTGGCTCCAAGAACAAAGCGAAGGAACCTTAGCTGGCTCCTAGTGTGCAGTATCCCAGTGGCTGGGGGCTGATGGGGCTCATGATAAACACTGAAAATGACTCCAGAGCCCAGAGGACAGCTAAAACAAAATGAGCTGACAATACTCATTTTCACAGGCCCAAATTTAGATTGTTATGATTTCAGTAATGATTTTCTCTCAGCTGTGGGAACGTGAGTAATTAAACCTAATGAGAGGAATGGTAAGAACTCAAAATAGGCCTGCTTCTGGGCTATTATTTTAATACTTTGTTTTAGATACAGGTGAATGTTTTGTTATCTGTTTCTGCGCTAATGGGATAAATTAGCTGGATGCATTATCCACTTTAGTCTGTCGACTGCCTAAGCTGCCCAGCTAAACTGCTTTATGTACGTGCAGCTATTGAGTAAATGTGAAATCAAATGCATTTTTATATATCTACTGCAGCCATTGATCCTGCATACACTTTACTGTTGTTTATATTTCCATCTGCCTTGTGAGGAACAGAATGAAAGACATTCAGAGTCCATAACTAACAGGATCAAAATGGTGGTGGAGACTGCATGTGGATAAGAGCCTGGGATAATTGAGTTTGAGTACTAAATCAGAATGTACTCATAGACTTGCAACTGTGGTTTGAAAGTCACTAAGCTCACTATCTCTTGATCACTAACCCTGACTGCACAGTGTATAAAGCTAATTAAAAATCTTAATTATGACCATATTTATATATGTACTATAGGCATCCACTAAAGATATTTCACTTTCACACTCAGCTCTGCAGAAATAGATCTGCACCTTTGTTCCAGTCTCATTTTTTCTTTTTTTTTTGTCAACAGAGAACATACTGTTCTATAGTTCCAGCTCACTGATGGGGGGTTATTGTTTTTGGGTTACATACTTAGTAGCTGGTCCACTGTTTTGCTATTCTCTTTCATGTGCAGTGTTATTGTTCACACAGGCTAGCTGCACTCCTCCATCCTCATCCAACCCCTTCGGCCCCCCTGTACAGAAGGAAGCCTAGAAACATGTGTTGCGGAGTAAGGTTACAGTTTTAGCCCTCACGCCTCCACGCAGGTCCACAGAACTCTTTTCAATGCTTATTGAACTTTGCTTTAGGACGGCATGTCCAGTTTAACTTCATTGACTTCATTGGCTTTTTCCCTCCAAATCCTGCCTGCTTTTGTCTAGACAGCTGTGCACTGCTGGCGTCTTTGTGCTCTTATTCCATACAAGTGGAGAAGGGGAGAGACCCCATATGCTACCAGCTGCTAGACACATTTGCTCTTACTGCTAGTAACTGCTAGTAACTGAACCCACTGAGGAAGAGGGAAAACCTATCTTGGCTGCTGCCATAACTGAATTAAAGGCCCATCTGAGCAATTGCCTTGTTGGTTATATAATGTTCTAAAATGCTTCCTGCCATTTGGAGGTATATACAACATATATAACGGTAGCACAGGATGGATGAAATTGTCAGAATCACTATAAATTTACTTTACATCGATTCATCTGCTGTCGTGCACCCTGCTTTCACTCCTCACCAAAAGAGAAATTTAGCCTTGAGGCTTAGTTATATTCAGTGCATTGTTTGCCTAGGGAACCAGGCTCCATATATGGTTCCATTTGTCTGTTTGTAACAAAGAGGGCCAGCTGCATCAACCACACTCCCTTTTAAGAGGCGCCTTTATGGTTGAAGACATTGCTCTAATTTATGTCTCCACGTGGGCCCCTTAAGAAGCGTATGAACCAGAGACACATGGTGGGGATAGGTTGTTCAATACCCTGCAAAGGATTTAAGACCCTCCATACTCAGGGCTGCAGGGAAGAACACATTAGTCCGGTTCAGGTCAAGGACAGGCCTGAAACAGGTCAAATCAAATCAGGCTGAAGACCAGGGTAAATCATACATACATTTAAATATGAATCCTTCCAAATCTATGAATAGTGCTGAATGAGTTTCTAACAGATCAACACGCTGTTCTGTTTGCAGCAGCTCTGTATTTTAGCTCTCAATCTTATTGTCTAAGTGGAAATACCGATTATTACAACTTGATGCTGTTTCCAACAAGTTCTCCAAACTGCATGACAAATTACACGATTTCTCTTTGTCTTCAAAACTTGCACATATTAGAGTTTTCTGATCTGATGCCTCTATAGGTGAGAACAAACCTGTAAAACCTTGACAAACCATGGCTACAGAACCATTCATAATGTAATGTAAATAATGTTTTCTGAACTACTTGGTTAAGTTAAAAGAAAGACAATGGTTTAGATTAAAAGCATTAAAGCTGTTAAGGAAACATTGTGTTCATGGTTAAAAGAAACCAACGTTGACTGTTGATAGGAAACAGGAGACAAACTTACTGTCTCTTGGTCAAAATCGCACGCTTGGTACCCATCCATTCACCCTGACCTCTTCCCGACTAATCAGTCTACATAAATGACACGGTACTTCCTGACATACAGGCACTTACTCTTCACCCCCAAGTTTCACCTTCAGGTAAAATGGTCGCTTGTTTACAGCCTGTCTGATGGTCTGACTGGCTCCTTTAACTTGTTACAGAGATTTCTCCCTGTTTCCAAACCTCAGCAACTACTTTGATTGATCCAATGTTATCACAACTGATAGAAATGATGGCCAGAACTGCAAAAAAAATATTGCACAGGATAAGAGGTTAAAATCCTTGAATTGTTTGGTAACCGTGGAGAAATTCATACCATGTTTATTTATTATCTTTCGTAACTGTTCAAGCTGGATCTGTTGATCCCAGAATAGAAATAAAGGAATGCACAATGGATAAAGACTAGGTTCTCTGATCAAACCCTGCACATGGGCATTTCCCCTACTGTCTCATGCATTTTTAATGATTTAAAATAAAACTAACAGTGTTTTTACAATGATAAACATCATGACCCCAACAGAGAGAGGTTTTTAGTAATAACCCAGGTGTGATGTGCTTATATAAAATTCAAATTAAAACTTCACTCCATTTTGTTTTTAATATCACAGGACATGGGCTAACACTAGCAACAAAGTTATTGCCAGCCAGCTGTATAGATTGGTTATTTTTTGCGTATCACATGGTGTTGGCACATACAGTAGGCGGAGATAAGTTGCTTCTGAAATGCCAAACAGCAGAGCAACATCTGTTAAGCATTGAGCTATTTTTGGAGAGGTTTTCCCTCCTCTTTACCAGAGGGACTTTACAGTAGATCCATTTGATTCCAAGCAACAAATATTTGCATCCCACGTCTCATTGAACCAGTTGACAGAAACACTCGGGGCTTGTTTTGCCACTGTTAGATTTGACATCGCTGACAAGTGATATATAGTACTACCTAATGTTCTGGGGCCACAGGACTGAGTGTGAGTGGTGTGTTGTAACACTATCATCGGTTTTCAAAAGCTTCCCAACCGGTCGAGTTGACCTTAGCTGAACAAATGAAAAAATAGCTATTTACATTTCAGTTGTTGAGAGGAGCATGATTATGCGCATTGCAATGATTTCCAGGTATACTGAAAGAGCAGCATCAACTGGAATGCAAAATCCACTGAGGAGCACAAGGCTGTTGAATAAAAATGCCTTTGCCCTGCTTCTGTATTATGGCCCCGACAGCTCTCTCATATAGAAACCAGCTGTGGCGACTCCCAGTACCAGCGCGCCTTGATGAAAAGATTATGGAGCCTTGGCTTTGATGTACACACTTCAATACTGTAGTCACCGTCTGCCCATGCTGAACCCAGTGTTCTCTGGTCAGCATAAAGTACAGAGACTTCCATTTGAATTATAATTATAGGGTTTTGTTTGCTAATATATTTTGCACTTTCCTCACTGTCCTCCACATCTTTGCAGCTGTGTACATTTAAGAGGATCTTGAAAGATGTCATTTGTTCACTAGACCCCAGCCGACGTGGTTTTTATATTGTGCGTGGCAGACTCCTAGGGGATGAAATGCCTTAGAGACTTCATAGTGTGAAGAGTTTAACAGATGACACAATAGAAATGAAATATATGTCTGCTCCACTGGACTTGTAGACTCGGCTGGGAGTTGGGGGTTGGTGTGAATTTGGGGGATGGGGTTGACTTCATATGGCAACGCTTGCTACCAATTTCCATGTGCTTTACAGCAATGTAGCTGACTGTCATTTGGTTAGCCATGCACAAACAGCATTCATGCTTACTATTCAGTCAAGCAGACTCTTCCTCATTAATGTAAACACACAATTTCCATTTTAAGAATCTGGAGATGAAGATAATTCTGATTTATTACAGCATGGGTCTTATTTTTGTATTTTCTTTGCCGTTCTGTCTGTTAAGATGGACTCACCAAAGTAAATGATCTGGGAACATAGTGATATTGCTACAAAGAAGTCCAACAGTGCGAGAAACACAGCCAGGCTATTAGACATGTTGTAAACAACTCAACAGATTATCCACACCACTTAATCAAAAGGAAAAACTGAAGGCAAGCACACCCAAAACATTGATAATTTCTCATTGCAGAGGAAAATTCTTTGCATTCACAACTGGGTCGAAGTGGAACAAGGAAGAAGTTCGTAAACGTTCGTGATGAGTGTTAACGACAGAAAATTGGGATAGTAGCTTTACAATTTGTTTTTTTGGATATTCCTCCAAATAAATTTTGCCAACTAGAGGGTTGCCTCACCGCTGACATGGTCAACAAAGAGTGGAAACCTTACTTTTCACTATGCACTTAAAACCCAAAGAACTCTTCAAATATCAGGGCAGTCTAGCAACCTTCCAAATGCAGCCCTGACCTTTTGACCTTATTTGGAGCCACATACTCTTTGACTTATAAACTATTCATGGGGCATTGAATTTCTCAAGCCTTCCATTTGCCCACATGCAGACCAAACGGATAGCTGGTAGGTAGTATAGACTTCATGGATTTTGTCAAGGCAAAGGAAAGGGAAGGGATCTCGCGAATAATGGATGGAAAAAGACACGGGGAGGGGGTTGGTTCTCTCTCCTTTGGAAGCACTTGGAAAGTTATTGGTTACTTCCTAACCTCTGTCTAGACAGAGTTAACAGTCCTGGAGTGTCATCTGGAATATATGTGCTTGCCACACAGGATCTAATTGGGATTTTAATATACTGCAGAAGATTTGCTCACTTGATCGAAAAAAAAAAATGCATTTACAGTGGCTCATTCCTGATGAATTGGATCACTGGTTTCCATCTGGAAATCTTTTAGGAAAACTGAAATATTTTTAGCCTTCTTACACAAGGGAGTCTGCCTCTTGAATTATTCATGATGAAAATCTGTGCCTTATGCTGTGTGTTATCTTAAACTGTTTAGTTAAGAAATAGATTTTAAGACCAAGTCGCAGCAATGTAACCATAATCTCCATGTCGACTTCTGAGGAGAGAGTATTCTGTTAGAGGAGACTCCCTGAGGCATGCTTTCAAAGTCTTCCCCCTCTTGAAGGCGTTATGAAACAATAACAATTCAAGACACCAGAGAAGCGAACAAAGTTCCCATGGCTGATAGCACTTGTCACACTTAACCTCGTTGTCCTGACAAATTTTCCTGACAGTGTGTTGTCAAACAGCCTGTGAAAGCTTCCCATGCTCTGGATCTCCTCTCTTTCACTTTTGTCTAGTTGGCATAAAATTAAGAGGCGGCCATGTAAAAGCTCCCCATGAGCTTAGAGGATGAGAGGTTGTTTGGAGGTCAGTGTGGAAACCTGCAGAGCTGAAAGGCGCCAACGATCTCTGGGAAAGTGGTACAATGGAAGCTCGGTCAGTTCAGAGGCAAGACAATGGACCCAATTGTCATCTCAACTTTGACCTATGGTACATTGAGCACCAACCATTAAGACCCATAAATTAATCATCGGGATAATATCTTCTTTCATGCAGTGGCCCTACAGTCAAATTCATGGGCTTGTTTAAGTTAGTTATCAATTCTGTCAGTGTTTCACTAACATCAACTCTGGCGTCTGGCTTTTCTGGTGCATTTCCCAAGATTCAAAATGTTCTGTTTTCTTGTTCTCAGAGTCTGTGAGGACACCTGTTGGAAATGATAATGTCAGAGTAGAAACACACAACGAGGGCAACACTGCAGAGAAGCTGCACTCCACACCTTTGTGAATGATTGATCAAAACCAGTATAGATCAGTGTCTTTGGGCTGGACAGGTTTGATGCGCCTTGTGATGAAATATGTAGTCCAACAGCTGATGTTAAACAAGAACATACACTTTCTTTCTATAGATTTAACAAGACAGATGCCAATACTTTTGGATTTAAGCAACTCTTTAAGCAATTCCCTTTCTTATTCTCTCATTTTCATGAAGAAATAACAAATATTCAGCATTCAGTCTGCCCTCTTCAGAACCTCCCCAAGGGGTCAAAAGAAATCTGAAGTATCATGAGATGATTAACAATATAAAAAAAATACAATATACACAAGTATTTTTTCTGACTGTTTTCCCAGTCTTAACTATTTTTGTTTCTTTTTAAATGATTCATTTGACAGAATATGAGATAAACAATAAATTTAGAGTCCAATGTGCTACTCGCTGATGCTATCCAAAATGAAAAGGCTCATTTATTGTTAGCAGAACTCAGCTACTGTATGTGGCTTTGTGTCACATCACTGAGCCTGTCTAGCTTGCACACAGTGGTTGGCCAGTGTTTTTCACACGAATCTGTGTCTGTCACAGAGGAAAGGGCAGCAATAGCCCTGGGTATTGGTTGTGTGAATATGTGAACATGTGGGAATCTATCTTTCTCCTTTTCCTCTCAAGGTTTCAGTCTTTGAGTGGTGACTTTCGGGGCACTGCAACGTGCAACTTATTGCTCGTAACCAAAGCCTCTTGGGCAGTGCAGAAGCCCATGAGCAGCCGGGTGGTTGGGGCAGGACACAAGAAGACATAGGAAGACATTCTTACATTCCTGCAGTGCAAAGTTGTGGCCAACCTAGCAGAAAGCTCCAAATGCTCATTTTTTCTGACAGTTTAAGCTGGAGTGGATTCATTTGTGTTGGTCAGTACTTCGCTCTGTGAGGGCTTGTCCGCCTGAACGGTTGTGCAGGGTGAATGAAGAGGTAAAACACAGCCGAGACATGAGATTTCTTATGTGATTTCTCATGCCTCACAGTGTGAAGTACAGAGCACAGCCAGGATGTGAACACGCTTCAATTCAGAGATGTTTAAGCAGGGATGAACTCAAGGCTTTTGGGCACTGGTCCCAAATCAACAGGGCATGTTGAAAACACATAATAACACCCAACACTGAATATCCAGAACATCCAGCTGCTACAGTAGAGCACAGTTGTGCCAGTGCTGAGACTACTCCAAGAAAATAATTTTGCTGCAAAGGAAATCTCTGCTTTTTTTTTTTTTTTTTTTTTTTGCTAGTGATCCTCAAATTCATCTCTTCTGGGGAGAACTGTGCTTGCCAGTGCTGAGAGTTTCATTCTCTGCCTCTTAGTACAAATACATCATTGCTTTCATCCTTTATAGCACTGTGAAGCTAAGTGGCTGTTCATTGGTTGTGAAATTTATCTTGCTTTAGCAGGTGGTGAAGGGAATCCACACAAGGATGGCAAAGCCTATACCAAATTTTTCACAGCAATGTTTAAAATGGCAATCACATCTTGTTGTTTTTGTTCCTCCTTTTGTGCTATACTCAAGAGGTAAATAAACCTTTATGGTGGATTACTGCCTGGTTCTGCTGTTTTTCCTCATAGTCTATTGGGTGTCTGTTGTACATTTGACATACATGATTAAGAGGCTAACTGTTCTACTGGATGGGTTTATTCTCCTGATGGATGACCTATTCTTCAATACCCTTGCCAAACTCTGGATTAAGTGATCCCTTGGCCCAGTGGAACTCTTGTTACCTGTCATCAACAATCATAATTGTAAATGTCACAGCTAATTGGCCGTACAGTGACCTTTCCGCCAAGTATGTGTGTTGAAGGAAAGGTCCATACACAAATGCAGTAACATATCACCAACAGTAAAGTATGTTTTTTCTTCCTTTAAACCCCCCCTATAGCAACATAGGACAACAAGTGGAGACACAGTCCAAACGCAGGCATAAGCTATGTATTAAACTGTGCAAATATCCTGATATATACATGCTGTACTCTCTGAAGTTCAATTAGTGCTGCTCAACGAATTGCACTGTCAGAAAGTGCAATTAAAGCATAATGAAATTTATTCATGTTCAAAAAATAGCTGCTGCGATAATCTTGGTGACATAGTGAAAGCTCTTGTATGCAGTTGCTAAGTTTAGCTCTTTCTAGTTTTGTTCTTGGCAAGAGAGAGAATCAATGAGTACAGAGGTGGATTTGGGAAGTGTTTAGGCTAGCTTTACACAAAGACCGAAAGCAGAGAGCTACCTTCTTCCGTCATATTACACACAGAACATCTGTGTTTACCAACCTGTAAGCTTCCATTTGACACTCCTTGTGGATAGAGAGCACTTACCACCAGTGTATACAGTATACACATACAGTACCAGATGTTAATTTGTAAAAATAGCATCTATGGAATTTCACCCAGTTGTTTTGCTGCAGCTGTCTGTGATGCAGTTTATTTGTAGACTGATAAAACAGCGGCACTTGTACTTTCAGGAGAGGCCACGTTATCCACCAACCACGAGACTCTTATTAACATGTTTGACCAGCATCTGCCTGAGGATTAGCTTGCCTCCCACTAGGAATCAGAAATGCGCACTGGAATGGGCACAGGGCAATTAAAAAAATCCACATTTCATGTCGGATGCAATATTTCAACATGCCGAGCAATGCCAGAGTTTATCACCAGCCATCAATATGTTCACTTGTCTGTGAGGTGCTGTTGATCCATCTCCTCTGACATGGCGGTTCTGGATGGGTAAGTCATGATGCTGGGATTCATTCTGGCCACTCTGTGGAATTGATGCTGTTTGTCCACAGTTCACTTCTCCCTGGTTAATGGGTGATGAAGTTGGCTCAGGAGACCGCATGACTGATGAGGCTGCATGACTGAATTGCCAAATACAGTGGGAGCTGGCTGCTTTTATTTTTGCAGAGTTGTTCCTGCAGAGGTACCTGGCATCAGCAAATTAGTTTGTTTAAAAAAAATTATTGCTGACAAATATGCCACAAAATTATTTCAAGCAATAGTTCACAGGTTTCGAAACCCCTCACCTTGCATCCATTTTCAGAGTAAGTTGGCCCCTCTAGCATTGTATGTAATAAGGATCATATAGTTAATTGTACAAATGCATGGGCATGACGCAGTATATCAGTGTGGCAGAGTAATGCAATACATTGTGATGTCAGTCCACTGCTGCCATGTGTTGATTGATGTATTGAATTGTTAAGTGTACAGGTGCATTGAACAGCTTTCCCTGCATTCAATTAAATTCATAATTTTTTGCCTACAAAACCTTCCCTTTTGATTTATTGAGCTTATAGTAATAAACTATTAAAAAGTTAAGTTACATCAACTGAAGAAGAAGAACCGAAGTTAGAGGCAACGTCAACTTTTAGATCAAAAGTCCTGGCGCCCTCCTTTGGATTTAACAGCGGTGATGTGATGAATTTGATAAAGATTATGTAATCTGTGAGGATTGTCTCATAAAAGTACACGGGCAACTCGGCGGATATGCACAGGCAGCTCGCTCATAATCCTCCTGATCATGTGGGGAATTTTGCACTTTTGCACAGATAAAGACATTTGAGGCAGAGGTGTTCCCATCTCTCCTGCAGACATTTTAACCCTCAACTTCAAAAAAAATCCGACATCAAAATGCAGTGAATCCATATTAGTTTACTATTGAAATAAATTATACTACTAATGAAGTTTATGACAAGACAACACAGGGAAAACAAAATGGTAAATGCAGGATAGGAGGCGTCTGGCGTGCGCACATGCTCCCGCCTGCGTCTGTCCCACATTACAAGGTGGATGGGTGAGAGAGAAAGGGAGAAAAGGTGTTGGCGAGCAAAGTGGGAGCATAAGCTTAATTGTATTTTATTGTGAAAAGAGAGAAGGTAATGCTACCTGTAAGCCTAATGCAATGCCGTGCCTACTTGAGCACTTGTTTTCATACACTGTACACCCAGATGGCCCTCAAATCTGTTCCATACTCGGCCAGTATGTGCAGGTTTATATCTTAAGTATTTAAATCTGAACACCAGGGAGAGCTTTGATGATAAAAGGCAGCAATTGAACCCTTGAACCCTGCTACCTCGCACCACATTCCTAATCTAATTCCAAAAATCCACAGGCAAGCGTCCCCCCACCCCCCCAGAACCGACCTCATGGAGCAGAGCCAGCCAGCGAGACTTCTAAACAATATGTGTCTTCCACTGAGCACTTCACGCACACCACAATCCCCATAACCCCTCTGACATTCACTGGAGATATTAGGCAAAATCAATAGCTGACTTCAAAGTAACCATCATTTACCATAATATTTGCAACACACAGGACGTTCAGAGGATATTAAATGGTTTCAGTCCGTGCATTCCTCAGGGCAAAAACAGCAGATGAAGCAGATAACCTCAGATCCAACCTGAATAAAGACAACTCTGCTTTGCATGGGAGCTTCGTGCAAAAACAACACAGACTCCATCTTTGCAATTACAGTGTCAGGTTTTTGTTTCTGTGCCTTCCTCTCTGAAGATAAGTTTGATTTGAGTCTACTTTCATCTATGATTGCCCCCTTGTCTTCAGTGGTTTTTTTTTTTTATGAGGAAATACACTGTTTCACGAGAGACTTTACATTTATTTTATGTATAAAATTTGTTTAGAGATACTTTTGTCCTGTCACTGGTGTGGACCTCGGTCTGTCTGTCGAGAGCAAGATATTTCAACAACCAGATTCAATTAGATATGGATATTCATTATCAACAGTGGTTAAATCCTGCTGATTTTAATAACCCTTACTGTTTCACCTGCTGCCACCATGAGGTCAAAATACCCCCTTTGTCCAACATCTTGGTTGGTGGCAAGTTATCTGAAAAGCTGTTTGTCAAATTTCAAGTAAATCAAGTACATTCATAGTCACCGGAAGATGAACCTTTCTCCTCTAGCACAATTCTGAATAACTTGGCACACATTTCATCTGATGCTCTTAATTGTGTTATGTACTCAACACTTCCGTGCTCTTGAGGGAATAAACCCCTTTGATTTTAATGACCATGTGTGCTGTCCATTAACTCCGACCTGAGGACACTACTTTCATCAGTATCTTGTCTTCCGTAAAGCATCTCTATATTGTGGGATGTTATGAACATTACAGCGAGCATGGGCTGCTAGCTGGCTTTTATACTTTTAGTCTTTATACACATTTGTATTGTAGATGCATCCTATGGGACAAGTACTTCAAACTTCAAAACCTCATTGACTTCATTGTTTTGAATCCACTGTGGTTTCTGAATCTTGCTGATTTGGTGCTAATGGACCCCACATATTTTTCTTCCGTGTCAGGTTGACTGTACATTTAATAATACTTATGGTCACCGAACTGTTGAAAAGACTATAAAGCTTATTGAATCATTATTTTTTTATGTATATTTTCACTGTTATGATAATCCCAGCAAATAATGTTAATTCCCTTTTGCTGAGCAGCCTTAGCACAGCAAGTTCTCTCTTTATTAGAGCTGCTTATTGCACAGGATTTGTTCTTTTCACTCTACAGCACTTTGTAACCTTGTTTGGGGAAGTACTGTACATCTTCAGCAGTAATCCTCTCTGTATCTGACATTACCTTGCAGAGTGTCATATTGTTGTATACTGAAGGTGCCTCTCATTCATCGGTTATGATCAACAGTCCCAGTGTTACGACTGCCCGGTTATATAACATAAGTCAGTACAGTGTCTATAAAACTGATTTCTTTTATTTTTTAATGTGGTTTGTAGTTGGTAGAACAAAGTCTCGATTCCCTGAAGCAGGCTTATCGTAAAGTTAATTTGGTGTGGTAGATATTGGCTTGTACATTGTAAAGCAGTATCTGTGCATACACAAAAGTGCAGCCTCTCTCATAAGACGTAGAAAGATTGCAGGTTCAAGGCAGCAAACACATTAGTAAATTGCCTAGTGGTAAGTCTGACCTGCGGGTTGATTATACTCAAGTAAGTGTTGCACCCTTTCCACCCACTGATCCACCCATTCAACCTCTTTCCACATGCCCATGTGTGCATGGACACCCACCCACACACAAAAAGCCTTTTCTGGACGCGTTCTTTTCTCTACCATTGTGCATTAGAAGGACGAAAGAATCCATTTGCATATTATGCCCCTCCTTTTCAGTAACCAGTCCTCTCTGATTTATGATGAGCCTATAAAAAGTACAACTGTCAGGGATAGAAGCAACGCTGACAGATGCAAATTGCTTCCAAGATTTATTGATGAACCGCTGCTTTACAATGTTTTGTTTTATAACAAAGTGTAGCTGTTTGAATGCAGTGTAAGGCACCCACCAGTTTCAATTTAGTAACAGAGAATCAATTTGATGTTATAAAGCTGCACAGAGCAAATTTTGGGAACTTCAATACTTGATCATTTACATTCTTGCTGACTATATTCCAAATTATACTGTCCCTTTTTTTTTTTAACTTTATTTTTAGCTAGATTGGTTGGTTGGTTGGTTTTGAGACTGTCCTCCTGTGAAAAACAAGCTCAAGGGTCGTCTGTGCAAACAGCTCATTACAGCCCATAGTTATGTTTTATTGTTAGACGACCTCTAGCAGACTTGGTAATTATGACGGCAGCGCAGGGTGAGATCAGGTGACATCGTATAAAGAGCGACAAAGTCTGTTCAGGAGGCAAAAAACACAGGACTTTCACACAAGAGACTGCCGTTCCCGTTTCAAACCAATAATCAAACCTAACCCTAACCTTTTTTATACATTTGTTTTTTTCAGTGAAAATTAAATGCAAAAATTACCATTCCAACTGAAACCGTGACTCTTATCACAATTGAAATATCTTCCAAAAGAATAACTATATGATTTTGTTTTTGTGTAACAATTCAGCCCTAATTTTAACGCACACCAGTGCTCTTTCCCCCACCACCTAACCGAACCAGGGCTGATCCATAACCTTAACTGTGTGCCTATTATTATAGTAACCATGACAACAGAGGTCCAATGCACCTGCCGCCGTAGTTGCGCCATTTCAGGAGACGCTCCCACTGTTTGGTTTCTAATAACTTCACAATGAGATAATTAATCTGTCAGTCATTTATGTTTTTGTGAAATGTGTAATGCAAGTGATGAAAGTGGCAATCACAAACATCAAACTGTTTTGAAAACTGTTTTGTTTCTAAAACTAACTGTGGTACATTTCAAGGACAGCTGCTGTAAAGTCTTGTATTCATGAGCTCAGAAGTTGGAAAATCAAAAACCAGAAGAGAGTAAGCAAAAGAATAATGTGACTTTTTCTTTCACTATAAAAATTGAATTAGTGAGTGTTCCTGAATGCAGTAAATGGGGGAGGCGTTTTCAAAACAGCTGCTTTACAACACGGTGAATATAGTAGATCGTAACAATAAGTACAATAAGTTTCGAGTATCTGCACGTTGATTTTCATTGCTGAAATAAACAAAACCCTGTGCAGCTGTTTGAAAGGTATGAAATCAATCTAAAGAAATCCCAAGGTGTGCTCCGGAAAATGCTAAGCAGGAATGTAAAGTATGTGAGATTTGCAGTTAATGGGCTAAACCGTGGAAAATCAGCTGCACAATTTTCTCCATTTATTTATACAATATACCTCGAGTGTTTAAATCTTCACAGTGGATCTACATAGTGAAGGAAAGCTAATTGTGTCCCTCTCTCTGACTGTGTGGTGTTGTATGAGCTATAGTCTCATGCCTTTCCTAATAGTGATGAATGATTCAGGCCACCATGGCACCCAAAGGCTAAAGGAAATCATTAACCAGTAAACACAACAGAGCTGCACTGCAGTTCATGAAACCAAAAAACTCTCCATCTATGTTCTGTTGTGGTCTCAAATCTTTATTTGAATTGGTTGTGCCTTGTTTTTTTGGCATATTTTTAGAGGGGCATATGGTAATTCATTTCTTTCTACACAACAGGTATGTTTTTTAATGTTGTGGCTACGTGAGATTCTTTTGTGACATGACTTCCAGACAGCTCGGGGGTCTTTTGACGACCTACATGACGTACAGATGTAGGCAGCCAGAGACAGCCTTCTGGGTTAAGGAAAGTCAACAGCTGTTCCTTCTGAAGTGCCATGGATCATGTAGTAGACATCAAACGAGGCAAGAAAAGGCGGTAAAACAAGTGGATGTGCTAGTCGTTCTGTCGAGGGCTTCATGAGGCGTCCTGAACACAGAATTGGTTGTATACTTCGACACACTACATGGGATAAAACGGTTGTGCCAAGTTATAGTAGTGATCTTTGTTCTTCACAGCCCGCATTGGATCGGGCCATTACTGGGCTTAATGTTGCAAGTATTTCTACTACAATATGTGCCTCATGGTTGAAATTTAATAAGTACAATCTCTCCATTATTCGAATCATAATCTGTTCAGGGCTTCTCTTTGTCCGCTATAGAAACATTCAGTTTCCATCATAAAACATAAAAGTAAAGTCTTGGCTCCTTTCTGGAGGGAGGCGATGACCTGAATCACTCCATCTACAATCATTGAAAGTCCACATGTGCAGACGCAACATTGCTGACTGATTAGATTAGTCACTCTGATTAAAACCCTGTGCGTCCGTCTAATCTATGGGAATGTAAAGATTGAAGTTTCACTAATATATTTCCTTTTTTCTTCTCTCTCTCTCTCTCTCTCTCTCTCTCTCTCTCTCTCTCTCTCTCTCTCTCCTCGCCCCATGTGGTGACCTGAAATGTCCTGTCTCGTCTGCCGTATCAAGGTAAGAGAACGTTATCACAATGCCTGTTAGAATTTTGTTGGAAGAATTCATCAGTAGTTTCCTGGAGCTTTTTTCCGGGAGTGCGACCAGTGAACTCTCACACATGCACATAACGCATTCACTGCTCCGAGACGTCCTCGTAAACCACACGAAGCCTGTCGTACATACCGTGCAGGTGACGGCTAGTTTAGTCTGTATCGGGCTGTTGACCGGGGAAGACTGTTATTGTCTGTGTTCCCAAATCTGCCTCTAAACCTTTTCACACAAGTTCACAGAAAAGAATTTCACTCGGGGTTCAGTTCTTGGCTCAGCCTTACAAGAACAATGTACCTTGAGCGTCTTCATCCTGCTAGCTCAGTGGGAATTTATAATGTTCAAAGGAGTCCTACTTTAGCTTCTCCTGCATCATTTCTAGCAGAAAGCAGACATCTATCCTCCACCTCTGTTTTTTTTTTCCTCATCTGCTGCTCTCATCCTCGGTGAAATACCACTATTTGACTGTGAAAAGTGGATAGCAGGTGTTTCTTATATAAATAATTTATTTCTGATTAGCAGTGTCTGCATGGTGCTCAAAGTGAATAGTGGAAAGCTTCAGTTGCTGCATAACAAGTGTGTTTACTCTGTGGTGGCAGAAATGTCTGTTTACCCTTGAACATCTGTCATTAGGTTTAGGCAATTTCTCAGACTTTTATTGGGTCATAGGAGATGTCTTAGACTGTGTTTGTTTGGTGTATTTCCAGTATAAAGTTATGTTTTGGCTAAATTGGTTTTAAAATGCGTGATTGTTTCTGTAATATATTTTTTGGTGCTGTTTGAACAGCAAAAAAATCGCAGCCACCCTCCTCCTTGATTCAGTGTGATTTCCCATTGAACATTAAAAATCAAACAAAAAAGTGCTTTTCTTACTAACATGACTTTTCATTCACCACAATATAAAATGAGAGCCATTGTAGCAAAATCTCAAATCATATAATTTCCAAATAAGGAAATTGCAAAATCCATGGAATC
This sequence comes from Seriola aureovittata, assembly GCF_021018895.1. Lineage (NCBI taxonomy): Eukaryota > Metazoa > Chordata > Actinopteri > Carangiformes > Carangidae > Seriola > Seriola aureovittata. The sequence continues at coordinate 3,499,136 of NC_079378.1, read as the reverse complement.
TAGAAAAAAAAAAGAAAAGTGTACTTATTTATGACACTACTAAGGCTCAGAGTATCTTATCAACACACTTTCTTTATCCACAAAGCACTAAAATTTTGACATCTTTACAAGTTTGTAAATGCTGAGGCCGTTAACATTTTTATCACCTTTTAAACAATGTCTTGAAAATGTCGAGAAACCCTGTGTCAAAGTTATGGTAACTGTAAAAAATCTGATTAAGAATTGTTTATACGGTTGCAATTACAATCAGTGTTAGGGTTATTTTAGGGCAAGTCTCCAAGTAGTTGGGAGCGAGCATGGACGTGGATGAAAAGAGTGCTCTGAGTGTGTGTGTGTGTGTGTGTGTGTGTGTGTGTGTGTGTGTGTGTGCACATATGGCCTCGCATGACCTAGTTGTTTGTCCTCCTTTCTAATCCTCAGAAGGTTAGATTGAAATTCAGGTTAGGTTTTCTTTTGGCTAAAGGCAAGTGAGGATTCATTGTCTCCAGTCTAACAACTCGTGGTTCATGCAGGGCAAGGCCGCTGTTGGTTTAATAATATTGCAACACAGACCGGGCAGCCAAGCTGAAACGTATTGCATTACAATGTCCACCTCCATCTTACCCCACATTCTCAGGAACATGAATCCCACATGTTTCTGTCAGTTCCATTATTTTTGCAATGCTCAGTGTTGGAGAATTATCATAACCATAATCACATAATGTTCTGGCTTAATGAATCTCCCCAGTAGGCAAACAACATGCCCTTTTTGAAAATTGCAATATTTGAGTGCAGAGCAGTGGTGTGTTTGCTGTATGTAACAGCGGGCCTTGCTGATGACATACAGGTTGTACTTCTCTGTCTGGGAAGAGATGGGAGAGACGGTAAGGACGAAGAGAGCAGGTTAGAGGACATGTTAAATGCAAATATCTCTCCTCCCGTCTCCTGCGCTCTTGCAGAAACAATAGGCTGGATTCTGTTTGACATGGATGAGTAGTACGCTCTCTCTCTCTCTCTCTCTCTCCCCCTCTCTCCCTGTCTCTCCTCCTGTCTCTGAATACATTTCACAGCTGTCCGAGAGGGCTGAGGGGAACTTACTGCAAATATTAGCAGTCTGCAGCCGTGTCTTTTCTGGCAAACTGTTCTGAAGCTACAGAGGCATAGAGGACAAGATAGAATTGCAGTTTTTAAGACTAGCTAATGCAGATTTGGTAATGAGCGGAGGAGGAGGAGGGTTGAATTAATGCCAGATTCACGTCACAGTGGAAGGAGTGGAACAGGATCATTTCATGGCTATCACTCGGAGGAATTCAAGTGTTGCACTTGTTGGGATTCATCCTGGTGCTAGACAGATGGCTGCTTGTTTAAATCTGACATGACATGACCCGAAAGTTACATAGATGGTATTCATAGACATGTCAGAGGGGCATTTCCTCTTTACACCCTATGAAACGTAAGTAGAGAAGTCAGTTGTGAGGAGCTTTTAATCCCCTAAACTCTGCTAGACGAGAAAATCCAGATTGTGCTGAATTCCTAACAAAAGTCTCAACCTCTGCCTCGAGAGACAGTCTGGTTTAGTCCTTATTCAGGTCTCGGTAACTCACTTGTAATATGAGGCCTGGTAGCAGTTTTGGTAATTATTGCTCTGTCACATAGAGCTGTGGTGGTAGTTGCTTGCTTTGACCCACCTAGGCTTCACCCTTTTGCCCAAATTGACTTTTTCTGCAGATTGTCTCCCTTTAGATGTCACCTTCTCCATAATCAGTCAGCGACAATTTCAAATCAACTTCAGTACAATGTTGAGTTTGGCTATTTAAATTAATTTCTTAAATTTTGGGCTTTGAGTTAATCCAATTTATAATTTTCACTTCTGTTAGCTTATTGCAAATTAGAGTAACTTATTATTCCACATTTCTTACACAACTCCAAACTTTTACTTCTGTTAATTAAACTCAAATCTGTATGCTGCACCCACGCTTTTAGTTTTAAACATTTATTGTGTCAAGTCTTAATTGTATCCCTCTCAACAGCTTATTTCCACAAAGCCCAGGAACATTGTTTCTCATTACGTCCATTATGACTCAAGTGAGTTTGATTAGAAGAGTGCAGGAAGTGTTTGAATTACAAACACATCTTCATCATGGCTTGCATTGTTTTGATTCTGATTAGAGAGAAGACCGTCCAACTCCTCCGAGACGCAGGTATAAAAAGACACTTAACAGCCTCCACCATGTAACTTTGTTTTACATTAGAAAAAAGAAGAAGCTCTGGAGAATTTTAACCTGGGTCCAATGCATTCTGGGAAGTATATGTAAATAAGATAAGTGCTTCTTAATAACCTCAATGAGTGACCCTATGAGTTAACTAAACAATCCATTTAGGATTCATCAGGGCTCACTCACTTTCATTGAAATGAGAGAGAAGCTTTATATGTTGGCACAGTTTCAATTTGTATTTTAAATGCTGATCATTTAAGTTTCTAAGGTCCGAAAACAACAACCTGAAATTGTTATTTTATGCCAAAGAAGATGAGTTGCAGTTTTTACAGTACACAACCAGTAAAGGGAAATGTTGCATGACTAATTTTCCTCAGTTTCAGCAGATGCAAAAGGTCATACAAAGTCAATATCAGCTGTAGTGTCTTCTCATTTTCCTTTCATTGAATATTTACAGCTGACACCTTTTCATATGTAAATACTAAAAACGCTACAGGCCATTCTTTATTGCGATTGCAACTTAGACAACAGTACAAATACAAGATTCTGTGGCTTCAAAATAGATTGTAACTAGCTTATTTGCCGTAGTTCACCTGCAGTGACCTCATGTTGTACCTGGTGAACTGTGGAAAACAAACATTTTAAAGCTTTGCTGGAAGGGAGGAATCAAGGAAATGAAGAGAAGACGTTAGCTCCGTTGTTTTTTAATTACTGGAAGTTAATTTGACTTTATTTGACCCCCATCTTTCACGGAAATTTATGACCTCAGTTTAAAGTGAAAACACCAAATGTATTTGTCTTTTATTGGATGGATATTAATCCATATTTATTCCAATGATGTTGAGTTACGTCATCTCTGGATTATGATGTTCTTTCTAGTTTAAAACAATGCACACACTAACTGTGTCGTCTGTTGTAAATGGAGTCTACACGGCTATCTAGTGACTGCAGCTCTCCCACCACCCAGTGACTCTGCAGGTTCTCTAACCAGCGAGAGGCCGGCGTGAATGCATTACAAGACAGAATGGAGAAAGAGAACGGCACAAAAGATGGCTGTAATGCAATAAGAATGAATAAAGGGCTTTTTAATGAGGAGGCCTCCCTTCCGCTGACGTCCGCTTTGCCAATCCAATTGTTTCATTATTCTGAGAGGGAAGTAAGAGCAGCAAGGCTTCAAAGCGGGGTTTACTGAGGACTCAGGTTAACAAGGTCAAAGCACAATCAAATCTTCTGTCAAAAGGACATTTGTGATTATTTTACATCATGTAAAGGTCATCCTTCATCCTCTACCATCACTGCAGCAAACATCCACGGAGCTGGTTGATGTTTATATGGTTTTTTTCCCCCACTGGTCCAGGTACATTTGAATAAGTGGTAGATGTTTTAAGGGAACGCTTTGGTCTTTATTAATCTTAAAATGAACCAAATTTGCCTTGAACATCAAAGCATGTATGTAGTGTCTGTGATGTCAGCCATAGATTTCTGAAGTGAAGTGTTGAAAGCAGAAATTTAAAACTTTGTCAAAGGAATGGAAGCTCCAAAGGATCTGTGATGAAAAGTGCGAGCGTGTGAGGCTGGATGTCTGACAATGATACGCTGCGGCATCTGTCGAACAAGCAAAAACATCTCAAATCACTCTCCTTTTAAGTCTTAATATCACTTTAATGCCGTATTCTCAGAATCACTCCTTAACAAACATTTAGAACATTACCACCTCTGGTTGACAATTTTTCCTGCGTAAACTAATTTCATGTTTTTGTCAGAAGCCGTTGCGGTCTTGTTTGTATACACCCAGACTGCCACACTGAAAACACCTTGACATCCCAGATTCTCTCTTTCTTTCTTTTTCCCCCCTTTGTGTCCTTGTGTCCCTTTATACCTGTGCCAGTCCATGAGAAAACACAAACTGGTGTCCTGTGTCTTTGCATGTTGGCAGCTCAGCCAACAGAAAGATATGGTTTGATGATGGTGGTTTGATGATAATTGAACTTAAAGCCCATATATGTAGTAGCTTTTGACACTTACTGACTTCAGTGGCTCAGAGTAGTAGCATCAGGCTTAGATCTCTCTAATAAGACTCTGATAATAACAAAACTCTGACGTTATTCATTTCCTTCAACACTTTGATTATGTCGGGTGTAATTTGCACTGCAGCCTTGAGGGGTCTCTAATGACAAACCATCTAGCTGCAACAGCTGGCCAACGATGAAAGTTTTCCGAAGCAGTCAAGTCAAAATTTTCTCCTCAGAGAAGGCCAGTCCCTCGAGGCCGTCGGCATTTTTTTTTAATGGCGGCATCCTTTTCTAGATTTTCACCTGCGCTGCAGAAAAACACCTGCGGATTCACCTCACATGCAAAAGGTCATTTGAGTTCGTCTTTAGTGCACACAGAGGAGTGGAGAGTTTCATTTCGGGAGCGTGGCTGCAGGGCATTGCGGGTGTTCAACTGGATTGAGTTATCAGCCATCTTTGTCCTGTCGCACAGCAGAGAGAGGGAGCAGTATGAATCCTGCAATCACAGATCATCCCCGGGTATAAACAGGCAGCATGTGCATGTTGAGCTCAGTGCATTAATTGGACGCTGAGCTTTTGTATCTGTGCTTGTGTTTTTCCATCATCCAGATATTCCGCCAGACCGAATGGGAATGGAAAACCAGAGCAACAAAGTTTTGTCAGTTATCAGATGATTGTTGCATGTTATTTGCTGAGAGCCGCTGCACTGCTGATTTGAGAGCTGTTCCTCGCTGGGGTTAAAACCCACCAGACCAAATCCTGGGCAATTTGCTGAGCTATTTCTCCCTCGCTTATTTTTTATTTCATCTGAACTTTTAGAGGTTCCGTTTGATTAGGATTGCTTTTGAAATTACTTTTGCTGGGACGCTTGCTAAGCATTCTCGAGTAGGTTGATACCACCTGACTTAATGTGTGATCATTTTGTTGAACACACTTCTTTTTTTTTGCGTTTAGATTTGGAAAGTGTTCTCAACCCAAGCTCTTAATATAATTCACTCATGCCACGTGTTCATTGACCGAATTATGAGTCATCCCTCCCTAATGAGGGCTTCAAGCAATCGTGGTTAGCCCATTCCAGTGGTTATATTAATCCTGGCAGATTGCACGTAGGTTCATCAGAGCTGTGACAGCCGGGAATTATGAATCCATCTCGTCTTATCAAGCAGACTCTGTCTGGGAAAACACAGAATGGGAATTATTTACTAAAAAGAACCACAACTGTGTTTTGACCCAGACAGCTGCAGCAAAAGAGAGAAAGAGGACTGTTGATTTTATCCCAGTTTTTTTACAGTGTTGTCACAGTAGGAGGGGATCACTTCACAGCCAGTATGACCGGAGGGGGGGGGTGATTAAAGTGCCCATTAGCTGTTTCAATTCACAAATGGAGAGTAAAAACAAGCCTTAAATCAGGCAAAATACCCCAAATGTTGTTCCTGACAATAATACAGCCTTTTCTCAGTTTATCCACATGAACAAACATCCAAGTTTAACATATTCTTTTTTAAGTCTTTAAGTCTTTAGTCATGAGATATGGGTGGAGAAGTATGTAAAATAAGCCCATCGTTTAAACAGGAACACATTAACTTTTGGAATTAAGGCAGGTTTGCGTCCTTGTAAAATTGATGACACCACTGTAAAATGGATCTATTCACCGTGTGAGGGGATTTATTGCATTTGTGGTAAATGATTTTTACCCAGCAACCAGAATAAATTAAGCTCTGTTGGGATCCCACATAGTACATATCTGATTTACAGTATGTAGCTGGAACTGCAATATTGTGTTTATCATTGCCTCTCCCATGTGAGGCATCTTAAGTAATCACTCCCAGTTGATAAGCGTTCCCTTCTCATAAACAGAACATATAAACAGCAAAAATTGATCACAGCTTTTGTTTATGTATCCATCTCCTAATATGGCTGCGTTTCTGTAGCCGTCATATGCTCTCTTCAGAGCGAGGCACTTTGAGAGGTTTTTCCGTTCCAAGGCTGAGTTTTGCATGCTGATAAAAATCCTTCTTGAGCTCTCCAAAGGTCAGCGAGTGCTTTGATGTTGTTTGACAGCGGCGTGCGCACATAACCTCTACCTGTCCTAAGCAAGCACTTCTGACATTTTTCTCAAGCAATTGTGATGGATTGTCTGGGAAAGCAAAATGCATGAGCATATCATTCCTGGGCGAACGTCTGACCGTGACAGGGTGGTGTCTGCGGAGAGCTTCAGCGCTTCAGCCTGGCATTTTGGAAGAAATATGGAGCTAGACAAACTCATGGATGAGGAGTTACCATCAATATTCAGATGACAATTGTTTATCGTTGTTATTCTTTTGTGTGGGGGAATTAAACTGTCTGAGAGCACTTCACTTTCCCCACATCATGTTTTTAACGCAACTTTCCTCACGCGTCTAATGGCGACCTTACGGTTGGAATTGTTTATACAGTTCACCTGCTACATGCATGGCAGTATGATCAGGAAACCACAGGCGCATGCTGTCTAACATTAACTACAGCACCGCCGTGAGAAACATTTTGGATGTGTGACTTCACCTGCTGGTTTCTGAGGGTTGGTTTTAAATGTTAGTTTCTTGCTGCTCGTCCTTGTTCAACCAAAGCTAATGAGGCTTCAGCAGTCTGAGGGAGACAAATCAAGTGGTTATCTTCTACTCACACATTCTGTCATTTATTGCGGAAAGAGAATCATAAAAATTGAGCAAAGGAGGGAAAAGCGAAGGGGGAGGGAGCTGACCATGACTGACTGTGATAGACCGAGACACCTGTCAGCACCATTGCTTTAAAAATAACCTGTAGAATATCTCCTCACAAATGTGCTGAATGCATTTTCTTACTAAAACAAAGTTTAAAGCATATATTTTTCAAATATTTTAGAGAGCCACGTTCACACTGACCTGCTGTTTAATGAGATTTCAGTAGTAGTTTTTTACTTTTTCACATCTCATAGGTAACACATCTGAAAACACATCTTTTCATGCCATTCCCTGCACTACCCTGCTCTCTGATAAGCTCTAATTTGGCATCTTCCTCCTGTTCCTTTGAAAGACCTCCCTTGTAAATGAATTGCATATGTAAATGCTGCGAGCAGTGGGTTTATTGCAGAGCCTCGGCAGCATACCCTTGTTACTTATGACAAGCAAGAGGGAAAAAAATGCCAATTTGGATACTCTGAAATCCTTCTTCTTTAGGGAAAGGTACATCTGAGGGCCTGAGCCTGCTTCCCCTTTCTTTTATCATCATTCTCTTTTTTTCATACACTATATTGCCTCTCCTTTTATTCCCTCCCTCTTCCTTTTGCTTAGTTTCCCTCGGCTTTGTTCTTACCATCTTCCTCTACACTTTAACTTCGAATTCTTTCTTGTGCTGCTCCCCCCTCTCTCTCTCTCTCTCTCTCTCTCTCTCTCTCTCTCTCTCTCTCTCTCTCTCTCTCTCTCTCCTTCGTTTCTCCGTCCCTCGTTTCCTCTCTCCAGGGGAGTTTTGGATCAGAGAGGCATTTTGGTGCCAGGCTGCGACAATACTTCACGTTAATAAAAAGAATGGTTGGGAGCACAGTGGGAGCAGCACAGGAACATTTTTCCAGCTAGTTTGCCATGCCTTGTTTTGTTGTGGTGGGAAAGAGTCCATATCTTTTACTGAACTGCTCTATCATCATCAGAGGCAGCAGTTTGTGGCTGCTCTAATACTAATATTTTAGCTGCTGTTCAATTATTTGTGAACTTGAAAATGACCTTCTGGTTGTTGCATGACTCTAGTGAAAAGGATGTTGACTTGAAATTGGAAACAGAGATAGACAAATTCACAAAATTTGGCCTTCAGCAGCCCTCATTTTCAGACAGCTATCCAATGGGCAACTACCTGCACAATCACCCCTATTATTGAGTTAGTTCAGAGTTATTTGAGAACATGTAGAGGCAGTTTTTCAGTCTGCTAAACCATAGTTCAGCGTCTTCAAACATGAGTGACTCTGTATTAATCTAAGTGCTACATGTCATCATGCACGGCTCCGTCAGGGCTTGTCGGTAAGTCAAGAGGTTCCCATTCTTATAAATCCATCCACTCGACCCGTCGCACAACCCCGACACACTCTGCCCACTGTAATATAGTGTTTCTTCACCAAGCCTTTTACGTTCCGACATTATTCCACCATTTCTTTTTTAGATTGTCAAAATCTGTTAAACATGATTTTGTGCCTACACGCTGAATAATGAATAATTTAATAATAGCAAATGGCCATTAACTGGTGGATCCCAAAAAAAGAGACAGAAATAAGTTCTCAGAGATTATTTATTTAATTTCAGGCAGTTTAACATTATAGTGATATCGTTGATGTTTATATGCGTATTTATCTTATTATATATTTTAATGAGTTTAGTCTTAACATATTTATTCTATTATATGTTGTCAAGAGGATTCCTGCCAGGCTTCATTTTAGTATTTAAAAACAATGACAATAAAGAATCTATTATATTATGTGTATCAGTAGTGATTGTGAAAGTTATTATTTCTTGAAGGATATGCATTTATAGAGAAGTCACATGTTTTGAATAGTGACTGTACGGAGTTAATTGTCATTGAATGGCCCCTGGTCTGTGTGATCTGCCGATTCAGTCGGCTGCTGATCACACAAAAACATTCTCTTATCCAGCTAATATGGGAACAGCAGATAGCTTCACCACATTCATAATCATCCTTTGGATACATGTGTTATTTTAAATTTTGAGATTTGTAGTTAAATGTGATTTTGGAATAACACATCTGTTGTCACAGTGGAAGTTGAAGAATAAATTTGAGACATTCTTTTCATGATACTGAAATTACTTTGACTCTAAATCAATGACAATACCACAGTATGAACAGCACAGCAGCACATGGGACTTCTGATGTTTCTTTGGAAAAGCTTGTCAAAAACCAAAAAGGGAGAAACTTTGTTTATTCTGTCAGTGTTTACAATTAATACGGTCGTGAAATCACACCTCAGCAATAAGCTTGAAAGACATTAATAACAAGATAAGGCTATCAGCACATCATGCAGTTCTCAAACTGAGAATGCAAGGTGCCAAGTATATTCAATAAACATTTTCCTCCCTGTGCGAACTAGGAACATCCTGTCAAAGTGTAGCGGTCTCTACTTAAAATGATCAGCTGTGAGGAAAGGCCCGCTGGTCTTGGTCATTCTCTGAAGTCAGTAGCCGGCCATATTGTTATTCACATAGTGTGTTCAACTGCTGAAGACGTTGTCATAGCAACCGGTAGATCTGAACCGGTTGCTGATGTTTATTGAGAACAGTTTGTGCGTGCGTGCAAGCGCGTGTGCGTGTATATGCAAGGTGAGGCTGATGTCTAATTGTTGGAGATGCTGACCCCAGGGGCTTGTCATCCGAAAAACGCTGATGACACACTGAATCGCAACAATGCAACACCTCTTTTTCTTTTTCTCCGGGCTTCCCATAACATTCAAATCACACAGACTAGATTGGGATCATTAATTCTTGAAAAGGAAGACGTCATGGAAGGAGAACAGAAGCCTGTTGTCTCCTGCCTGAAGCAGAAATGTGTCTGTGATCTAAAAACTGAATCGCTAAAAAGTACACCAGGGGAGAGTGTGATGTCGAGCATAAATTTGCATTCTAAATTGTTTGTGCTTGGTTTATAATCTTTAAGTGAGTTACTTATCTAGAGAGCATTGCCAGACAGATCACTTTTGTATAAGTTTTGATTTGTTGTCTGAAGCAATTAACAGTTACCCATGAAAGTGCTTTTTTTTTTTTTTTTATGTCGAGGCCTGTTTGGTGTGGCTGGTTGTTACATAACAATAACAACAGTAACACTCGAGGACAGACATTGAACTGTTGGGTTCAAAACAAATATTTGGGTCTGTATTCATCAAATATCTAAGAATATAAATATGGATGTTCTAATGAGCCGACTTGGAGAGGAGAATAAGGCACATTCATTAAGCATCTTTACAGCTAAGTGCTGGAGTAACCTTTAAGAGCAGCTGTCAAGTGATCACGTGTGTGCTCAGCAAGGAAAAGCCTATTAGACATTAGGATTCAACAACATGACAGTTCACACCAAGGCATAAGTGATTTTTGAATGGAGGTGAAGGAAATACAAACATTACTTATGCACTTCAGGTGACGTCCTCCCCTAGGGTTTGCAACAGGTGTGCAATTGTGCTGCTCTCCAGATGCACTTCTTCACCGCGCTTCCCTCACGACACTGTGTCGCGTTTTAAGACTGATGGCTGTGTGACACAGCCCACTTCTCCCAGATTGTTTTCTGAAACTATAATAGCAAGGTAGTTTACATTTACTGCTTCCCCAGCCTTGAAATCATGCAGACTTGGGGGAGTGAGGAGGGAGGAGTTGGGTTGCGGTGGGGCATTGAAAAGATATTTTTTATGTCCAAAAGCTCCACTGAGCAGAAGACATTTTTTACTCATGTTTAAAAATGTAAATTCAAAATGTATTAAAATGTATTAATAACCTAGAGAAAACGTTGGATGACAGTAACATCACTGATACTGCAGTATTTAAATTTTAATATAGATTATTCAGTCTGATCCGAGGATATCAAACAACACAAATAAAACAAGTTGCACCAAACACTAACAAATCCAAGGTGGGATCACATGTTGGATTCAAGTTTGTTTTATAGGTGATTGAATCTTGCGTCTTGATCTTGTGTGTGTAGACTGGCGTAGACTGTCTAGTATCCGTCATCAAAGACACTGTGTTGAGACCTTACTGGTGTCAACAACACTGTGGATTACAGATCATTTGACACATTTATTAATGCCTTTTTTATATGCTGTTAGTGTTGGTCCTGATTATCAGTTTCCAAACAGGTCCCGATACTGCGTTTTTGATAGTGGGGTGGTTTACAGTATTATGTGTAACCTTACTGAATGCAGTGTAGATCAAAGAGCTACAAAAACAACCTTGAGTGTAAACATGTGTGCACCTAATGCATGATAATACCTGACTGTTGAGCCCTTCTTTGGATCAGTGGCCCTTTCTTCTACACTTTTCTTTTAGATCTTTTAATACTGCACTGAGATGCAATATGAGACCAGTTTCAGCGCCGGTGTGATGGCAAAACTGAAAAACCGAGCTCAAGTGTGAATTTACTCATAGAGCTGCATCAAGTATTATTAAGTTCTGTGGCCTTGTTTGAGGTTAGAATTATATTCTGATCTGGTATTGAAGTAGAGCAAGCTGAGCAAAGCTCACCCATAATGATGTACTCCGCTTTCTTCCAAAGTCCCTACTTCCCATTACAGCAACGCTGCAACTCAGCATCTGAAACACAGACAGACGACATCCTCTTTCAGGGACTTACAGAAACTTCACAAATGAGAAAGAACAATTATTTATACGAAAATCATCTGCTACTGCGACAGTTAAAGTCTGGTTTGGTTTCTGTTTGGTAACGGTTCAGGAAAGATTATGGTTGTGGTTGGAAAGAAACCGATATTGACTAAGACGTCAGGATAGAAATAGTGACCTCCAGTGTTAGTCACAGGCTTCGCTGACCCATTGGTCCGCACCGATCTCCCTGAGAGGTTTATACCAGCTGGTGTTATAACAGTATCATGCTACTTCTGCCTTTGTTTTGGACAGATGAGTCATAATTCATATGGCCACTAGAGGTCCTTGTCAATTAAACATAAATGTAGATTGTTACAGCCGATTGATCAAATGACTTATGCTTTAATTTTCCTTGTGAAGGCAGTCTCTCTAAACTTCCCAGGAGAGTAGTCTAAAGCAAGTTTGTATTTGCCTCATTTCACACTGTTGCGAGATGAAAATATGCACCAGGCAATGACATTTTTAGAGGTTAGCCGGTAAATCAAGCCCTCAACCTGCGAACACAAATATAGTGCAGCTATAATACGCTTGTTGATACGCTTGTGAACCTTCCATGTATTCAATCAGTCACCAAAAAGCTTTTCTGCCTCAGCTTACACATTGCTCACTGGTTTGTGACTGACATACAACAACGGACTAATGCAATACAGTGCTCTGTTGGGCAGAAGGACATCTCGTCTGGTCAGATTTAATTTTGTTTTCTGATTAATAATACCAGACAAATTGAACCCTGCACTGTGTTGTTTCCATAATTGCATGAGAGGGATCAGGGGCGTTGTGATCGAGGTGGTGATGGGGGCAAGTGATTAAAAAGCAAATAACATAAAAGTGGAACCAGTACCTTGATGATCTAATAATTGAGATGTTCCCATATGGGGTCATTTTGGGGTGTTAGGAGGTTTAATGGACTAGCATAAAAGCCGGCGTCTGGGCCGCAGGATATGGCTCATAAGCCATCGGCAAGCCCTCCAATGCCTGGATCAATGAAGAACAAGGCAGCACAAGCCCATTAGTGGATCACTGCAGCTTCAAGCTACTGTGAAACTCTTTCTAGACTCACACACATATATACACACACACACACACACACACACTTCACGAATGGCCAGCTTTATTTATCTGCTCTGTCAGATGAATCAATAGCCTCTGATTTGATAGCAAAACTGCACTGATCATCATCCATCCACACAAGCACACAGACACGCCCACACACACACCTTCAATCCTTTCCCTTTTTAAGCCCTGGGAGAGCAGCATGTGTGTGAAACCATTCAAATGAGCAGCGGATCGTGGCTGTTCCTGAATTCTGTGCAGATATTCGGTACCGTTTTAAAAAACCTTGTCTGATCGCAGCTTGAAGAGATACTGTACCTTGACATTTTGAATTTCTGTGCCTTCAGTGAGGATCAGTGACAAAAGCTAATAAGCCATTTTCGGGGGGAACAGCAGGGCAAAAGCTGAAACTCTCTTCCTGTGACTGTGAAAAAAGTGATCTGAAATTCAAAATACCAAGCTATTACATGGAAAGCTCTTATGCTTGTACTGTCTCTTAGTTCACCCCCGCTATGCCTGAGCTCGTGATCTAACAAATCCCAGGTGTGAAAGTGATAGATGGACATATAGCCTTGCAACAAATATAATTTGCTCCGTCTTCTTTTTTTTTTGGAACCAAATGAATATCCTACCACTAGATAAATGTGGTAATTGCATTTCCTCACTACATCACCGATTACGTCTTCGAGTCATGAGAACTTTTGCAAAAGCAAGTAAAAGTAAAGCCTCAAACCCCTGAAATGAAAAAACAGGTGAAATATATATTTTACAATAATAATGATGTAATTTATTTAATAGCTAGTGTGGTTACTGTCTGTCCAGGCAAGAATTCAACCATGGACTTTACAACTAGCCAACTAGATGACATTATCGTGGCTCAACATTGGCAAGGATTACTCAAATTTCTACCCCTGCCAACACAGGGTAAACATTAAAAGTTGTCACGTTATAAATCGTTGGTTCAATACGGCAAACGTCATTAAATGTTGCCTCCATTGTCAATAAGTGTGCAAATTTCTCTTTGCCACTAATGATAAACATCGAGTTAACGTTAACAATGACCGTTGGTTTCAAAAGGGGAAACAATCGATGGTCTCCCGTGTCATAGTCGTGTGTTTTATGGATCCATTCCTGTTGCTACTCAACAACAAGTATTCCAAGTATTCATTGTGAATTAGTGTGGGGTTGTTGCTGATCGTGGCAGTTGTTGTCTTTGCCATTTTTAGTTTAGTTTAGTTAGTTTCTTCAGGGTTTATTTTTCAGGAGATTTTTACCAGCACCCGAATTATCCGCAGAGGTCTCGACCTCTCCAAAAACAAACAGACTCGATAATTAAAACCAGTAAAAACACTGGATGAAGCAGTTTCATGTTAAAAATCTGTGTTTCTCTGATGCTCTTAGGTGGATGCAGGACATCAGGAGGGGCTGTTTGCTCAGCTTGTTTCTCTGATAACTTAACATCCAGACATCTGATGACTAAAGTCCTCCGTGGTTAAAGGTTATAGTTAGAAGGTTGTAAGGTTATAAAAAGTGACGGTGACGTGACTTGAAAAAGTAAGGAAGTAGTCGACTGGAAACGTTTTAACGTCCAGCCATCTGTCCGACAGCCGGCGCTTGTGAAATGTAAGCTTATGTCAGGGCTCACTATATAACTTTGTTTGCTTTTATCATCCACACTTCAACTGACACCTCTGCTCCTGGTGCCTGCTCTTCAGTTGACTACTTTTTTAAAGCTTCAGATTCAACTGGCACTTCACTTTCTTTTGGTGCTTGCTTCACCCGCTTACAACATAAGCAGACAAACTTTTCATTTCTTTAGTAAGTTCAGCCCTTTTTGGTTGTTTATGTCCTTCTTCCATTGACTTCTTGTTTGAGACATGAGTTACTGTATCCTTGTCCTGTTCACTCTTAACAGTTCTGATAGAATAAGTTTATATCCCCTTTAATGGCAACTATATTGACATGTATTGCATGATAGGAATGTATTTTCTGAAGGTTCAGCTGCTTTGATTGCATAGACCAGACCACCCTTTCTTCCTCTGTGCTTTTAAAGGGTTACACTTATATGAAAAAAGTGAATCAGAGAAGAATGACAAGACATAGAGGGAAACATGCGGTGGCTGACACTTGTGCCAAGGTCTGTTGGGGGCAGTTTGACAGTAACTTTACAGGAACTCTCAAGGTTAAACAGATTCTCTTTCAATGAATAAAGTGCCCTCAGTGTAAAAAACATGGGTGACTTTCGTCCTCGAGAAATTACATTCATGTACAACTAAAGTGCAACAGCTATGTAGGAAATGTAACTGCGCTTTCTATTAACATAATGAGAACGTGTTCCTAATTATTCATATTTGGCACGTCGCAAATATGTTGATACTGAAAATATCAGTAAAATGGTCACGGTTGGCAAGGTTGCGAACTTGTGAACTTTCAGTGAAAACTGTTTTGAATCCAAAGTAGGTCATTTGTTTGATTTGTGTTTTTGTAAATGGGGCGGGGGTCATAGGTCCTAATGCACATAATTTTAAAACAAGACAACGATTATCTAGTCTCTCAGTCACGGTGGAGTAATGCAAAATGAAAAGCAATGGATTGACATTGAGTATTGATTAGATATTCAATTTAAAAAGTCGCTTAGCTGGACATAATGGAAAATATGGAATGCACATCTCAGTAAATGATAACCAAGTATTCAGCTAAACCGTAGTAAAAGTAGTATTTTGTATTTGAAAATAGCTTATATGGTACACGCGATAGTTTAGGTTAGTTAATTCTTAGTAGCTAACACCAAGACAAACACAACGATGTGTTTAAACCAGTTATTTATGGTATGTTTCCATACCCTTCGAGAACTTAAACCATCATCAATCTGACAGTGTTTTGTTAAAGTAAATGATGTTAAATCCAATTTGATTCAGTGACTCCTTCAACCAAGACACTGCGGCAACTTTCAATGCTCAGTCTTGATTTTGCTCCAAGATCCTTTGTTGTTGTTGTTGTTGTTGTTGTTGTTGTTGTTGTTGTTGTTGTTGTTGGTTATACCCAGAGCTATCGCCACCACCTCAGGTCTTCATCAGAAAATGGAGTTTGCTCTGTTTTAGTGGAGTTACTGGCTCAGTTGCCATCAAGTTCAGTAATTGAATAAATGTACTTTATGTTCCACCTTTCACCAGTGTCTCATAATGTGGACTTCCTCTATGTACTTTTGGCTTTGGACTTTTCAAAACAGAACTAGCTGTCCCACCTATAGACTAACACTGTAAGTCACATCAATACCTCAATCTGTAGCATACAGAGGCAGGGCTGCAAATGTGGGCAGTATTGACTCTGCTCTACCTCTCACTCTCTGATGGTGTTTTTTTTTTTTTCCTTCTCTTTTTTTTCTTTTTTATCTCTGAATACGGAACAGCCAGGATCAATAATTTTCCATTAGCAACAGCATGGTGATTGGATGGCTGTGTGGTAACAGATGGGCCAGCTGCAAAACAATGGGCAGTGGCCACAGCCACTTAGTTAATTACAAGATATTTGGTTTAATTCCCCCCTGAGGATCAAAATGGTGAAGGTTGAGTTGACATCTCTTTGACTAACAGAAATACTGCCCCTGTTGAAAGCCCCTTTTTAACATTCAAGCAGGAAGGAAACCGCACTGGATTTTACTTATTCAGTGCACTTTCTATTTTATTATGATCCCAGACAGCCACAGGAAAAAGCAATATTAAAAGACAATGGCAAGGCAGTAACCCTTGGTAGTATCTTTCCCACACACCCAACTAAGCGTAAAGACATAAAAATAGACAGTTGTTTCAGTAGAACTATGCTTTGCTGACCTGCTTTGAGTGCGGGTGAAGAATTGACTGAGATTGAGAAAGAAATGGAAAAGAAAATGAAGATGAATTCGCTACAGTGACGGAGTGGTGGGTCCTGAAACGTCTGAAAGATGCGTAACTGAAGCATCACACAGCTTCACCCCTGCCGTCCTGCTGGCTCATATGATTGCACACTGATCAGTTTCACACCTATGCATAAATACTATTAAAGAATTTTGAAGAAGTTTAAAGGCACCACTCCATCGTCATCATAACAAGCTTTAATTTGCGTATCCATGCATAAAAAGTAGCGTCGACCATCCATATTTTGCTTTTTAGCAGTCTTCTTGAAGTTCTTTTCTTAACTCTATTTTTCCACAATAATCTAAAGAAGGGAAGCTTTGTGTGCATGTAAACATAGTCTCAGGATTTGAGAGATACTTATTGATGAAATACCTTTTCAGAAGGAGTACTTCAAGATTGTTTACATGGATTTAGGTGGAGCATGAGAACCAGACACTGAAGAAAGGTTTGTTTTTGACTTTATACTCAATGGTAGGCTTGGAAAACATTTTTCTCAAATAGCTATTGTTGAAGATATGACCTTTATGAGCTGCAGGGGTGACTTATTCATCACTCAGTTGCATTTCTTTAAAAAAAAAAAACAAATGTATTGCTTTTGTTTTGAAGTCATTATTGGGTTTTTAAAATGCATGGTACGTAGCAGCAGAATACTTTCTTGTGTTCTCTTGAAGTCCACAGACATACAGAGATAGACACTACAGATACCGCATTCAAAAAAGATGGTTAACAGGGAGCGAAGTAACCAAATTTACATGGGAATTAACAACAACAACAACAATCCCATAGAGACATCCAGACCACAGTTAGTCCACCAACCAGTCCTGGAATGATTTCCACAGTTCCATCAACCTCTTTCTTTACTACCTGGAACATTTCGCACTGTTGTACAGTATCTTAAAATAATAATGTAACTGAACTTTGAAGCCGTCAACTAAAAATGTTTTTTCTGTGTAGTTGGTATGTTAGATGCGTTCCCTTATAAACAGTTTAGGAAGCAATGAAATAGTTGAACCAAATAGCCGACCTGAGGATTGGCCCGAAAATGATGACACTTCTAGCGTTGTTTAAAACGTATCCATTTTCAGTTTTCTCAAACTGTCCTAAAGCCCCCTGCAGTAATATTGGAGTATTTGAAGAATCAATACTTCTAATTGGAAGATTTGAAGAATAAGTGGAAGGAAGTAATTGCTTGACTGGAACAACTGTAAAGTTTTTGTTCCTGCGGTAATTCGAAGTAATTTATGATTGCTTTGGTGTTACACGAACCGTGTCACATTATCCATTATTATTCACAAGTAATGTGTTATTTGACTTTTTAGTCTGAATCAAAAGATGCCATCCAGGGGATGAGGTGCAAATTGGAGTTTTGATGAGGCTCCCGGATTTGGAAATGCACAATAAGCATACAGAGCTGGATAACAAGGATTTCAGGCGAGTCACCATTCACTGTCCATCAGCAGCTTCATACAATACAGGTTCTTGTCATTAGCACAAAAGAAGAGAACATCAGCTCGTGTTATCCAGCCTGTTCAATGGGGATTTTTTTTTTTTTTTTTTTTTTTGAAGGGGGGTTGGGGGGTGTTACGAGTTTCTTGAAGAGTGGAGATAATCTGATTAGTAATGTGATACACCGCCGGAGGGAGGGCGGAAGCACCGAAGCCTTCTGAGGAAAGAAAGTAGTGCACATCTCTGCTCACATCTCCCGAAAAAAGGAGGTAAGTAGCGAAGTGTTGTATTATGGGAATGATAGACAACAGGAACAGTTTTGTTTTTGTTTTTTAGTTTTTTACCCTTAAGAGGGTTTTGTAATTTCTATTTCTGGGATGCTCCACTGGGCCGACAGGGATTGGCACTTTCACTGTTTTCTGTCTTTACATGAATATTTATGAAGTACATAGATAGTATACTGTCATCAAACTGGTAACTTTGTGTAACCACAGTCTGCACCACCACCTCACATTTTGTAGTTCTATAGTGGTTGAAGCCAAAATTATAGTTTTCACATTCTCCAGCAAGCACCAAATGAAAACACAAAGACTGACACTTTTCTTTTTAAGGCCTCGAGGCAGTGAACAGCAGAACATTTGAAAGTGAGTACATACCTTTGATGCCCACTAACAATTCTGGGTTGACTTTTTCTCAGTATGGAGTGAAAGATGCAACTTGATGCAACAACCATTTTAGACAACAGGGAAAGTCTGGCATCTTTTTCTACAGGCCACTTTGAGACAGTCATATCGAACGTTATTTGTTTAGTCTGTTTTTTCTTTATCAGCTTTGCTCGGCCACGGAAGAACCCGACAAGACAACAGCACTTTAATTCTGTCCAATGGGGGCCGACCGTCTTTGTCGTGCATGTTATCAGCTCTGCACACAAGGCCTACGTCCAGCTTGGTCTGTTGTAGTTCATTTATTTGCAGGGAGTTGGTGGATTTATGGTTACAAGCAATCAAGTTGGACAATCAAGAATTTTGTAGTGCCGTTAATTTAAAAGATCTCTCGTCCCAGCAAAATATTGGTATGTAGTTTACTGAAAAACACACACATGAATGTAGTGTACATATATATATACACACATATATACATACAGTACTGGTGAAAGGTTTTAGAACACCAGTTACTAGTTCAGATCCAATGAGTAACCTTAAATGATACGAAAGTTAGCAGTAAAAAAATAAATAAATAAAATTAGGTCACTAAAAACTGAAAAGTGAAACTTTTCAGAATTACTTAGAAACCCTCTGTCTGTACAAAAGCAGTGTTGGAACAAACTATGTGCTCTGGTGCATCATTAGGACAAAACAGCACTGCAGGAAGTGGTTCTGTATATTGCTATCAGAAAAGTGAGACAAAGGCGAGTAACAAAGGAAGACAGACCGGTTGGTCAGGGCTTCATCCTACAGCAGAATAATTTTGATGCCATTTACTGTTTTGTTGCTAGAAGATTGGGAATATTTGTTTTTGTTAATGAATAATTGCACTTTAACATCACCCTCCTTCATGAGCTCTCTGTGCAAATCAACCTGTTTTTGTGTGAGGCTTAAACCAGGTGATAACAGTCAGAAGTGTTCTGCATAATTGTATGCATTTGGCTGCTGTCTGTAATCACCCTGGACTTCACCGCAGGCAAAACAGAGCTGCATGGCAGGTCAGGCTGCTGGCTGTGGGGAAGGACTAGTCCCAGGATGGACTTGTAAAATTGAAAGCTTGAGTGCTTCAAGTGTTAATGATGTTCACACAGACCTTTTGTAAATATTTTTTCTTTAATGTTTCACGCAGATTAACATCTAACTGACATTTGTAGATTTATTACATGAATATAAAGTAATGAAACGGACAGCTTCACTATTTACTGATTTAAAGATAAAATAACAATCTGTGAGAGAGCGGGGACGATAATTATGCAATGTAAAAGTCTCAAAACAGTAGCAGAGCAGGAAAGGGGGGCATATGACTCACTGAGGTATGTCAGTGAAGATAACACATGGCACACAAGTGTGCAGGGATGGGTATTACTGGTCGTTGCAAAAAACTCATACAATGAAGTTAGAAGAGATCCTAAGCTTATGGCAGCTTGCAGCAGTCAGCTTCAACAGTTTACCTTTTTTCCCCATATGCTGTCTTGTGTGAAAAGACCCAAAGGGAACACTATAAGCGGACTACTTGATTATTATAAGGGGATTATTTAAACAGCATGTATAGGAGTGATTCTGTCCAAAGCTTTTTGATCCGTATAAGCGGTTGATCACTGTAACTGGAAGCAGTTTCCACTGTGTGTGGAACCTGGTTCTTATTCCCACATAGTCTCCAAACGTCTGTTGAAATGTCTATTAAGATTAAAGTCATTGTGTGTGTAGAACTACTGAATCAAAGGTAGCTTGACTTGCAATTTGGCCTGAAAAGCTCTTCAGAATTCATCCAAGATGGTTCATCAGAACATTTCAGTGACTGGGATTGTGTCTCAACAATTAGCTGTGGTTTTCAATTGTCATAATACATCTGAGAACATCCAAGGATGATTCTCCATTAACCCGGGTAACAATAAGCACCAAGCATCAAGGCCATCTGTTGTCACTTGTTGCAATGCCTGATTGTCAGGAATGAAGGACGAAGACCTGTAATGTACCTTTAAAAGAATAAGAGAGAGTTTAGTGCCCAAGTTGTGTGTGTGTGAGAGAGCTAAAAAAAACTAATTATAAATTGCTATTCATTTCTATCATAAGTGACTTCAATGATCTATTCAGTGATGTAAGAATGCAGGTTTCTCCCAGTCTTTTCAGAAAATATTTTACATCAAAAATTCATGGAGAACCTCCTAGTTCAAAAGAGATGTATCCATTAGAAGAATTTAGCAGAGAGATGCTACAAGACAAGCAGAGGCAGATACACAGAAAAAGGCTTTACTGTGTAGAAACGGTGGCATTTTTAGAATATCTTGAATTATTAAATCAGGGAGCAGTAAACCCAAATCCAGGGCTGCATTTGGTTCCACGTAAAAACATCTGCTGCAGGATGTTGTCTTCCCCTGAATCAAGGGGGGGAATCCTCAAAATACCCAGATGAAAGATAGCTGTCAGAGTGCATATTTTTTTCCTGATTCATGTCAAGCAAAAGGAGCAATATCCTCTCTTGATTTCTTCCCTTCCAGCACTGGATCCAAAAGTGTGGCAATTCAGCACAATGCAATATTAATGTAAGTCTGTTGTGGTAAGGAACTGTGCGTTTCACTTTCATCATCTATAGACACCCACTGCTTTCACCAAAGGGAAAAGAAATCGGATACTTCTTTGACTTACATTTGAAATGATTACAGAGTTCTGTCACTGCAATTGTGCGATCTAGATCTAGTATTATGGGAGGATACTTCCATAGTTGTTTTTTGGCCATATTATGCCTTTATTAGCCAGTGGAGATAGACAGGAAATTCAGGGAGAGGGTAGGAGTCAAACTGGGGACTCGCTGCTCGGGGTATATGAGCCAATGTGTTAAGAGCCCTAACCATTCGGCTGTCAGGCCGCTCTGCTTACTTCCTTATATATCATGCCCTTGTTTTGTTGTTCCTTGCTTTATTTTGTAACATCTATCCATGAAATTGCCCTTGAAATATGTAATTCTTCAATATAATGTTTGATAGTACAGTTTATTTATGTTTATTTTACTGTATTTTCTGTAATGAACTCTATATCAATCGCTACAGTCAATACTTTTGGCCTATCAACACATGCTGCTGACGTTGTTTGGTCTAGGCTTTCATTCGGTGTTCAGGGCCTTTTGATTCCATCCTCAGATGTCTCGCCGTTGTTCCCGCGCTGCAGTCCAGAAAGCCTTTACTACTTGCATTTAACAAATTTTCCTCACTTGGGTGATCACTCAAGGGAAGGCGTCAACGGTGGACAATGTGATGTCACAGGTTCAACGTGCATGTTTTCAGTCCATGCTTCAAATAGTCAGGGAGGGAATTAAGCGCCAAGCTGATCTCAAACTGGGAGCTTAAGAGAAAGCTTTAAACGGCCATTGAAACTGCAGGAGATAAGTTGGATGAAAGCATTCAGACAGTTGTAGCCCCATGTCTCCATCTCGGGAGAAAACAGCAGAGCCATAGATTTATCTCTTTTGTCAGGATTCTTATATGTTGTCTTCCTCATTTAAGTTCACCCCACACATTGTTTTACTCTTGCTCCTGTTGTCTGACTCTGTATATAAACTGTATTGGACAGGGAGGCTTTACCTGAGTACAAGCCAGAATTGGTTTGAAAGTTATTGGTATTGATCAACAGCCTCACTGATATAGTATGCTCATTTCGTGCCATGACACAGTAAAAAAAAAAAAAAAAAAAAAAAGAAAAGAAACCCACACTTACAAATGTGCATTGAGTGCTAATTCTGAACTTTATGTGATGATAATGAGATTTTCAAAGGATTGCTTAATTGGTGCTTTTGGTGTGTGAGGGGTGAGGATCCATTTATAGGAGCAGCACTTAATTTCCCAATCCCCGAACACTGGTGCATGATGGCAGTGAAGAAGTCTGGGTGTCTTTTCAGAGGCAGTGTGCTGATGCAAATGCATGCTGGCATTTGCTGACAATGGAAAAAATCAGCCTCTTATGTTGGCTTGATGAGCCGTCCTGGGAAAAAAGGGGAGAGCTTGCAGACTGGATTCACTAGTGCAAGCTGCGACTGCACACTCTCTCTGTTCATCACCCCGAGAAAGCATGATTATCTCCCCCTGAGTCACCCCCCCCCACCCCCACCCCGCCCCAGCCCCAGGTCTCAATTAAAGTTTGTCACTGAAATGAGCACAAATGGGCGCCCACCGGTTTCACCAAGCTGCATTTCAGTGATCCGGTGTGAAAAGGCGTCATGTTCTCTGTGTCTCTCTGTGTCTGGAGCTTCTTTCTCATGTTTCAGTCATAGTGTGCTTTGACACACACAGGCATTCTTGAAACTTTTGAAGACACATGTGAAGATAAGTGTAAGACATCACAACAAAGTTTTATTTTCTAGTTATGCCCAGAGGAGATCTTTTTTCTTTTTTCTTTGATATGTTGGAAGCTTAACAGTGTCAAATATAGAACCTATGATCAGAGCAGTCATTTTGTCGATTGTGTAGGCCCCTATGGGTACAATGTGAGAGACTATAACTTTGGTATCCCTACTGATTGGATCAGAGAACACTGTAGCAGGGCCCCAACCCCAACAAAATATTAGACTGCACCACTCTTCACTTGCATTTTCTTGTTTTTCTGTGGGGAAAAAAAAAAGGTACGCCACCTGAACAAATAGAAAAATTCTTTAATCGCAGAAAATATATTTCTTTTTCTTCAGCAAACTCAGTAAGTATTTGAATAAATTAGGTTTGTGCTCACTGGAACAGTCTGAAAGGACATCCCAATTTCCCTGAGCCCCAACTCTGGCAACCTCTTTTCCAGCACATGAAAATTCCAAGTTAATACAACCATCTGTTAAAATACTGCTCTGGAAGATTCTTTTCTTCTGCGGACGTATGTTATCTTAATGCCCACATATTGTAAAAACAGATCTCCTTAATTAGAAACAAACGGTTTGTGAAATGTGTATGTGTGTGTGTGGGGGGGGGGGCATGTTCCTTAAATTTAGCCTGTGATATGGGAGGACCCTAATCCCAAAGATGGGAAAAGGCTTTCATTGGCTGGGAAAAGTACCTGTGTGCGTGTGCGTGTGTGTGCGTGTGTGTGTGTGTGTGTGTGTTGTGTTTGTGTATATTTCCCAGCACCATTTATTTTTCAAAGTGAGTTGGATCGTCTTTGTTTCCTGCTGCTGAGAACACACGCAGTCCATGTGAGGTGTGTTTATTTGCCATATCTGGTGCCCCGTAAGATTCTAGGGTCTCTCTTTGCCTTATTCACTGTTTATCTTGGTTCAGTGTTTCAGCTCAGTCTCAACATACTCACTTTCAGACAGCTCTCTGTTCCTCTGTTGCAGTTATGAGCAGAAACGCCTGGCTGGGAGCTGCCAATTAGTTTTGCTGTCTTGTAGTTGGGAAGTTGTCAGGGGTTGTCAAAATGCCAAAGTGAAAAGTTAAAGTTTTGGTCACTCACTCATAACTACGTGTGTGGAAGTTCCCTTATAGACACTGAAATTATGTGTAAACAACAGTTAGGAGCATATGATGAAGAAAAACCTGAGATGAAAGGTTTGTTTGCTGATGGTCTTACCTTGTCTTTAGTCACGTGACAACAAGTGGGTGGACAGTATGTGGACCTTTGGCATAAGTCTGAACAAACAGAAAGGTGATGACTAGCAGCTGTCTATGAGCATTAGGGCAGAATTGGTCACATTTACTGGGAGGGTGTCAAGATCAATGACCAGAGGTCGGCTGGAGAAGGACCAAGAGGGTCATCCGCATCTGATGCCAGAGACCATCTTTGATCCAAGACGGGGAGTACAGTCTTACCCCGTACCCTTACCCTTGTTACCACATAAGCCAAGGACCAGGTTAAAGTCTCATTATGACGTCTGAAAACAGCTGTATTCACTGAGTAAAGATCGTGGAATACAGTTATAAATAAGTTATATTGTCAACCAAACTCAACCCACTTACTTACAACCTAAATTCCTTTTCATTTGAAATAAATCAAAACTGTTCTCACTGGGAAAATATTGAAACAACCATCTTAGCACTGGATCAAGTAAAAAAAAAATAAAAAAAATGGAGAACCGTGTTCAGTAGAGACATTTTCAGAATTAAATCAAGGTAGTTGGGGTTGATGGAGTATGACATTAGCAAGTCTCACATTACCAATTTTCCCTCCATGACTGCTCCTCTAAGCGGAATCCAGGATGGAAACCAGCAGCTGCATTTGCCAGCTTTGCACGCTTGTGGCCCCATATGGCAGTGAGAAATCACAGGAAATTTTTGACTCTTTGACAGCCAGAAATCCTGCAAGCTGACATCAGTTACTGAAGCCACACATTCATAGGCAGCCTGTGATTCAGATGCAAAAGGATGCCAAAAGCAAAAGAGAGGCTAAGGACCGGGCCAGCTCTCGCTGGACAAAGTGCTTAGTCACTTCTGATTAAGAGGCACTGTACTTCACTATAAAGATTCAATTCATTATGGGTGGGAAAGTAACCATGCTGACTCAAGGATTTCTCACACTGTTCTCTGGGGAAGGCCCACAGTGTGATTCAGGCTGATTAAACAGATTATTCTTCAACAAGTACTCACAGCAAAAAAGCAAATAGGTCATTTAAGGTCTGGTTAAGTTTCGGCAACTGAAATTCCTTAAGTTTAGGGGGAGATCAGGGTCACCGTAAGAAATGTGGGTAGGAGAAACACAAGAGGTCTCTTGTCAGGAAAATGTAAACATAAGACATATGTTTTAAATATTTAAATAAAGAACCAGTGTTTTCTTTGTTATTCTTACATAAAACTTTAACTTCATACAGCTTCATACAAACACAAACTTACTGGTGTAACTCCAAAGGTACCGAGGCCCAACACTTCGGAAAGTGTCTGAACATTGTGCTCCACTTTAAAGGTCACATATCCTCACACTGTAATTAGCGTCGTCCTTTTTTGCCTTGCATGGCATATATCAGGTTATAAGCAAAGTTCAGTCATTTCCTTTTTCCCAGTTTATTGATATTCTTCGAGTTTTACAAGAACTTCATCTCCTTTCCTGCTACAAAGGCAAATAAATCTTGCATGCCTGAAAATAACTCTTTAGGGTCCAGTCATAATATTGTCACACTGGGTCCAGACTGCGTTCTCAGGAAATTAGGAAAACACTCAGGGAAACGGTGCTGTATTTTCTTGTCTTTGTGCTGCTACCCAAGGCGTTTTGAGATCTCGCAGGAGGAAAGTTTGAGGAGCTTTATGGCAGGGAAGCCAGGATGGTACTGTGATTTTGAATGGCTTTTGCACAGATATTGAAAGTTCTTCTTCAAGCAGCACTCGCATTAAAGGGGTAAAAGTTGCATTTAGCCTCTCAAGGAAGGGGAACCAATAATCTGTGAGACCATAGAAGAAGTAGAGAAATTACATCTGGAATACTTCATCCCCACTTAGAATTTCCCCCTTACCTCCTTTATGCTGTGTTGACTTTTCCAGTCATAGAGGAAAAATGAGTGCACTCTGGAAATCAGAGGATTCCACGTGGTTACCGCAAGTGGTCAAACCTTTCAGCCTAAGCCAGTGCTCTCATCATTCTGCTATGTGCATTTGCATAAGCAAAACCTGTATGAGAAACTATCTGAATCAGCATTAGAAATAGCTTCTGAATGACAGTGGTATCCCACGGCTAAAGAGTGTTGACGCATATGAAAAGACTTCATAGCAAAAACTCTAATTCTGTGAAGCATGAACAGCACGGTCATTGTTTAAAAGCCTCTTTTCATCTCGGATATCTCGTGTGTCAGTCATAAAGGTAATAAAGCTGAGGTAACAACTTTGTTCCTTCTCTAAAATAAGCAATTATCTGACATTGCTGTTTTTATTGAAAACTTTTCACTGTTTCCATATGTTCTATGTGTCTTTTCCTTCCTCATACTCATATTGCTGTTTACAGCTGGTGCAATAAAAATTCCCCCATGGGAGATCAAAAATGTTTTCTTCTATCTTTCTGATATGACGCTGTTTCTTGGTCACCACCTGTCTGCCAAACCGTATGCCAATCATATTATACTGGCACAGAAGAGTACTTCAGAGAGAACTTCCCAACAGTCTGTCTGAATCTGAATTATTTGCCCCCAGTCTTTGTGTAATGAATATGCAACAACCTAATGGGTTGCAAATGAGGGCGAAGTCTGGCGGAGTGCCACCACAGAAATAGCTGCGAAAACTTTTGCCATCTACTGCTTCCTTATTACCAGCTCAGGCTCTTCATTCAGATCCCTATTCAGAGCGTATTTATTTTGCACTGACAAGAAACCAGGCTGGCGCAGTCTGCATTGCGAGATTATTTCTAATTAAATTGTGTGTACTTTTATTTACAAAGCAAAACTATAAATAAAACGAGGCCAATCAAGATAGCTGCAGAATGAAGAGTGCGAAACTTCTCAAAGGATCGGTTTGCTGTTTTTCAACCTAGATCTTATTCAGAACAGAGGGATGTCAGAGGATGTGGTTACGTGCAAAGTTAGCTCAGAATCACTCTTTATTTCAGTTGAGAGGGTAACTTAGACTACTTCAAAATCTTGGTTATGCTGCCATTGCATGGGGCAGCAGCAGCAATTTAATAACCAAATCAAAACCCTACTACGAATTTGAAGTTTAATGATCTTACAGTTAGGACACTGGTTTCACTTGTTACTTCTTATTTTAGCAGAAAAGATGTCTGACTGCATGTGAGCATCCTCTCAGAAACAAAACGTGTCCTGGTATATAAATCCCAAACGACTGGAGAGTGAGAATCTGCACTGAGTGGTTGGATTTTCTCATCCAAAGCTATCAGCAAATTTGTGCAATGCACAGTGATAAATGATGTGAAACAATATTTTAATAAGCTCTGGGCTGGAAAATGGAGAACCTATCATTTAAATCAGCTTGAGCATTCCTGTGATCTTTTGTCATGTTCGCTATTTTCTTCCCCAGAAAAGACAGAAAAGAACAGCTTACATTTGCAATGCAATCTTACGATCTATGCAACATCATTTCTCCAGTCCCTGTGTTGCTGGCTGATATTGCTGTGTTTAAATCCCAACATATTGCCTTGACAACATCATGCCAGAGATATATTACACAGTCATTGACTGAGTGTGTTACCCCTGGCCTCACTTTGTCCTTGATGGCAGCGCTCTTCCTTAAACTGTAATTTATTTGTTGTTCACTTGTCACTTGTGTTCGTCATCAACCATGCATTTTACCTCTAGCGATAGCTCATCCGTTTAGCATTGCTTAAATAAGAAAGATGTTAACCGAGGAGAGAGAGTAATCCCTGCAGCATGCACTGGATGAAATGCTTTTCAGAAAAATACAGGCTATTTTGCTGATAAATATGTGCAATGTAGAGTAGATTAAACCGTGCATTCAGCAAAACAAGAGAGGGAGAGAGACGCTACTGAACATTACACAGTTGAGATTTAGATTTTTGCTGTAGTCTACAGTAGAGTTTACACAACTAACAATTTCTGGTCAGTAATCAAGCAGAGGTATTCAAACCTCAAGTCCATCATCCATATTAGGATGGTTCATTCCCTCATTCCTTCTCCAGTTTGTTGGGTATCAGGCAGATTTTGGACTAACAGATGCCCTCAAACACGCCCCAACCCACCCCTGCCCTCCCAAACAAGCAAACAAACATGGAAATAAACAAGAAGGACATGGAACAGTAAAGTTACTAATAGAGAATGTTGTATAAATGAGCAGTGGAGCCCGTTTGTCAGAGTTATACCTTTTACATTTAGTCATTTGTCACAATCGATATCAGATATCTTGTGATTCAAAGTGACTTTTTGATGCCACAAGATATGAAAGCTCGTGGAGTATCCAAAATGGAAAGGGTTCCTCCTCTGGGGAACATGGAGGAGCTGAGTAAATTAAAGTTCTCCTTCTTAGAGTTGTAATTATAAGACCTGGGAATTAACTTGTCTCAGATGACTTGAGACATGACTTGGATTTTTCCCAAAATACTTAAAAACAGCATTGCAGTCTTGCTAATAGTTAATACAAAAAAACAACAAAAATCCATTAAGAATGTCAGTGACGCCTGAGTGCTCGTGGGTTTCCAAACAACGGCTTCCTCTCTATCTTGTGTGGGCCATTAGATGGTGTAGGACACCTCAGAGGAAGTGATTAGTCATCTTCTTTTAAGTCTAACCCATACACAGAATTTGGGTTTTTCTCTAAAGATCTGCTGATTTCCTTCTGTTACACAACTGCTATTGACTCTGAGGAAACTGTGCCTCGCTGTGAACGAGGCATTTTAATGAATGGAGCCCTTCAACAACATATATTAAAGCTTTTCTCCTGGGCTTAGGTTTCCAGGCTGTGATAATGAATTAATATGCATGCCTAAGGCCAAGCCAGGGGCATAATGATCACAGATTATTAGTGTGTGAGCTAATGAGTTTATTTTCACAAAGTGCTCGTCGTCTCCTGGCCTTGTATCTTTGCCATACACTTGAATATGATCCTATGGTGATACATAAAATATTCTATTTCGTAGGATTCGGTTTTAGAATTCATAAGTATAACCAAGTGCAATTGCCTAAGAGGAGTCTGGGAGGAAGTGATAAAACTTGGCTGTTGTTTGACAGCATCCAAGGGTAAATAACGCACCCTCATCACAACGGGAAGCTACTTCTGTTCCTTCCCAGTCTGTCATGAAGGCGGTCGTCTCATTTTTATGGAGGAGAGGCCCAGCGGGGCTGAAGAGCAGCGATGTACTGTAGATTCTCCAGGGCGATGCTTGTGTTTGCCTCAGGAATGTGGAGTTGACACCCACATCACAACCCACCCTCCGCAGCCAGACTGATGCCTTGGGAAGGCCCAGTTGTCATTTGTAATCCTTCATAACTGCAGCACATGTATTCCAGAAACAAGTGAGACCTGTTGTTCTACATGTAGAACCTAATTGAAGATGTCATACTTATGTTCACGTCAATAGATAATAGGCTTCTCCAAGTCATAAACATTCTCAATTTAATCAGTCTTCTTCCCCTTTCATTGAGGTGCCGAGGGATCTATTGGTGTTTCTATGACCTGTAGGAATACTGATCGACCTGTAGGAATACTGATCGAAGTAAAGGCACTTATATACTGGAGCTAAAATGAGTCTCACTGAGAAGTGAAGTGTTGTTGACTTGGAGTTTAAAACAGCAACATGAGCAAGTGTTACATAACCCACTGTGACTTCAAGTGTGTTGGTTTCATGACACTGCACGAGACGGGGAGCTCACAGATGTTAAGTCAACTATAGAGACGGCGTGTATCCCGATCATCCGTCTTTCACGGTCATAAGAGTGCATATGCCCAGTCCTTCAGCAGCTGCAGCCCCACACTGATTCATCTTAGAAATGAGCAGCGAGGAAAGACAACTATGCATGAAGTGCACATGGAATGGAAATTAACCAGAAATACACAGTCGGGTGGACGCACATGAAAATCACATCATGTGAAACTGCTGACCCAGATTTAGGTAATGGTGTGTTGGAGGCAGTGAAAAAGCTGCGTATTTTATTTAGTTTGGCCATTTAGCCTCTATAGCTAAGCCAATGAATTGACTTGGTTGCAACCAGCCATTTTCTGTGTGCAACCACACCAATTTCAGTTTTATTTTTAATATCAGGATCTTAAGGAATAATTCAGGTCTTATGTTTGTAGTTTTGACTGTTATTTCTCCAGTTACGAGAGTTTAGGTAATTATTCTACCCTTCATCTTTGTTTTCTCTTTAGTTTAAGCTTAGGAGGATCTGTTTACAACCTGTCTGATTGTCTGACTGCTCATGTTCCCTGTCCTGTCAGACTTCTTGCACCCTGTCAAATGATCATTTCATCACGAATAATAATAAAAATGATGATAATACATTTTATTTATTTGGTGCTTTTCAAAACGGCCCAAGGACACCTTATAATAGAACGAAGCCCTGCAGAAATATCACGGCTTGTTTATGCTCTCAGCCAAAAACACAAATATAAAATCTGAGCTTGAAAAGCATCAATTTAAATGACTGTTAACATTAAACTTTCATTTCTATATACAAGTTATAAGGCTTGTTATAAAAAAAAAATATTAAACATAAAAAAAAAACAATAGAATTATGTTATAAAAAAGCTTCCTCTTCTCCATCACCCATTGGATATCGCCCAAGCGTAGTCTTTACCCACTTGCAAAGCCCATTTCTCTCTGTGTAATTAGCTGGGCTGCTACAAGAGCCGTGGATGGTTTTGCGACCCATTACATAAACTCTAGTGTCCATTGGAAGTAAGAGGGAGTGAAGAAGAAACTTGATGGCCTCAGTGAAAGACTCTTATCAGTGTTTTCATTAGTGCAGTGGGCACTGCTCTGCTGCTCCGACTGGACTGCTGCCATTGCACTTGGGCCTCGGAGAGAGAGAGAGAGAGCGAGGCTTCTGGCATAAACAGGGTACCTTTCTCTGCACTTTGTGGCTATCTGCTGGCTCTTAGCTTTATCAGGATGCATGCTACAACAAATGGAGCTTCAGTAGTGACAGAAGTTACACTTGAGAACACGCTAGCCTTAACCCACGCCATCAAGCTGTTCCTCAGAAACGTGCAGCAGGGTGAGAACATACGGTCGTGTCGTCACCCTGGTGCAATGCAGGCGTTTGCTGCTTGTGTTACACATCATTAATAGTCCAGAAGGATGCGGATACAGTTTACTCCATGACTGCATATATCACACCTTCAGCAGCTCGTAAATCACTCACTAATTATCCAACTAGGCTATTTTAAGACGAGACCCTCTCCACAGTCAGTCAGTGTTTACAGCTTTTGCATTGCTCCCCTGCTTTGGAAATTCGCCTGCACATTTTGCATTGATACATATTTGTAATTACTGGTAACTGAGCTCTCCTGTATCGAATCAATTCTAGTTTCTTTATTAGGAACTTTCATGCTGTGTTAGGTTTTATTATCAATTTGTCTGAATTACCAAGCATTGTATTTTTAAATCTGGGTCAGGCCCATAGCATGTATTTAACTTTAACAGTTTTTCCTGTTAAAATAGACCAAACTAAACTTACTGGTTTCCCCAGGAGAATGATGGGAATGAGGGAGTGGAGCAGTCCCCTGGTCTCTGAACACCTTAAGCAGAAGTAAAGCGCTATTAGGCAGGGTGCCCCACATTGTATTTCACACTCAGAGAAATACTCCATTTATTAGAATGCCAATACATCCCACTTTAACAAAGCTCAAAGGATTTCCATTGTACTATATCACAATGACTGGAGGCTCTAGAAGGCTGGTTCACTGCCCAAAATATGTATGGCCACATTTACAGATACAACAGAGATTTCATTATTTATTCTTTTCAGTGGTTAAAGTAGTAACCGCAAGTTCATTCACATACAGGAAAGAAACCAAACTTTTTATAGTTTCGTTTCGGAAATGTACTGTATCACTTTTATTGCAGTAAAATAAATGTTTCCTACATTTCATTTGGGGAAGACTTGGGATGCATAATTACTCAAAAAGCAATTCCCAACTTAATCAGGTGGAGGAACTTTTAATGCGATATGTAGAACATTACGAATGCGTCTGCTGTACACCATCAGTTATGATTGACTTCATGATAGTGTTAAAAAAAAAAAAGCTTGTTGCAGGTTGTTATGTTTTTGAAACACATGCCTCACTCAAAAATCAAAGTTTTCATCCCACCATTTCAGAAGTTGAAGTTTAGTGAATTGGTAAATTTGATCTGTGTGGTGTTCTCTCTTACAGCTCTCAGGTTTCTGGCTGCATACAAATTATGATTTCTTCACTAGAATTGGAAGACCTGTACTACAGCTGTGGCCCTAGCTGTAACCAGTGAGCCCATAACCACACATTTCTCTGAAGCTCACTGTTGATGATGAGACACTCAACCCACCCGCACATCTGACAGTGATTGTTATAAGCACCATAACAAAATCAGGTTTATATTTTAGTATTGTAACCATAATACACTCCTGAGATTGAATCTGCCATATAAACTCAAAATGAGACTTTAAAGCTCAGTGTTTTTGACAGAGCTTTCCTGGTGATGCTTACGATATCAGTTGATGGCTGCTAAAATGATATTTCACATTCTTTGGCGGGAGTATTGCATACACTTTATGTTTTGTGATTGAAGTTACAAATATGAAATCTGAGCTCTGTAAAGGGGGAAAAGAAAATTGAATGTTAACTCGGTTCAGCACGATCTACTTGAAATCATGTGTGTATATGCAACGAAACTGCAACACACAACGTAATCACTGGCTGAATTTTGTTTAGTGGCAACGTTTTATTGTTTTCTCTAAAGGAATTAATCTACATTTATTAATGGCGGCAGTCACTAGAAGGTGGCTGAGGTGGAGGGCAAGCGTACAAGGTGTACAACTGTCACATCACTGACTGATTATTAACCCCAACCCTATCCCCAAGTTTCATTTTGCTGCAGTCACTACAAGTGGATATTGTCCTGCAAAAGTGGATATTTTGCTGGAAAAAAAACATTTCTGTGAACATTTTACCGCAGGCACATAGAGTAGAAAACAACCCCACAAATACACAACGAAGAACACACAACATGTGCAAGACAAACTGTACACAAGATCAAATACAATAACAGTGACATGAAGAAACAACATCAGTGCAAAGAGCAAACAGTCATCAATGGTGCGGAAATTAACAACATATTCTCATTACGTTGATAGAAAAAATGTATTTGCTGTTCCATCTGAGTTGGACATAAACTTAATTTCTCAGAGAGAGAGGATTGCTAGGTTTAGTGTCATATTTTTACACAAATATTCCTAGTTTTTTGTATTTATTTTCTACTAGAGCTGCGAAATTAATCAAGCGAAATATAATCAAAATCGCAAAATGTCCAAGTGTAATATCTAAATCTCAGTTAAAACGTGCCACAACATTGTTAGCACCGTAAGAACCAACAAAAATCACATCATCATCATTTAAAACTTTTATGTGTTACTACTTCAGTGTTCACGAAAGAATCCAGACATGCAGCGAATGACACTCGCTTCATTTTCAGGGGCTCTAGCAGAGGAGCGTGCAAATCACTCGTGTAATCGAACCTGTGCCTCGGAGCATATACGACAGAGGTGTTGGTGCTGTTTTTAAATTATGAGCTCAAAGCATAACAGAGCCACCTGACAATGTGAGTGAATCGATTCAGCAGATAATCAGACATATTGGACAGGAAATGGCTCCTGCCATTCATCATTTAGCCAAAGACAGCCTCTGCCAATTTAACATCATGTCATTTATCATAAACATACGTAGCCTGACTAATGCAAGACAACATAATGACTTTATCAATAACTCATCATCTGTGACCAGTACATCAAAGCACTGTTTGCTTCATTTTTATGAAGAAGAGTCCATTATTTTCTGCACACAGATTACAGCTTGTCAAACAAACGACCTCAATTAGTTGATCGGAGCCATGTCTTGCCACTGAAGTGCATGTCACCGCTCGAGTTTAATATCTCCTGACAGTATCTGCGTGAGAATAAGAAGTCCGTGTCACTGTTCTCTGCCTTTGGTTGGTAGGCTGATGAAAATCACATTACAATGACATGTCACAACTGAGTGGAGAAAGTGCCTGTTTGCTGTACAAAACATGGTCCAAAGAAATACTCCGCCTCGTAGTCATACAAATGAGATTTTCAGTTTGAGAGATGGGATCATGGAGCTTGAAGCCATTTATCATCTCCTTATTTGTACTCTCTGGGCTTTCTTCTCAGATAGAGCTATCTGTTAAATTGCAAAGGAAGTGGTCATGCAGCAGAAACAGAAGGTGATGACGGCTGCTGCCTCTAAGCGATGAGATTTCACCAGATTAAAAAAAAAGCTGTGTGCTGATAATGGAACAGCAGATTTATTCAGCACAGACAGTAGCCAAGCACTCACATGTCCTTAAGGTTTGTTGTTGTTAAACGTCTTGGAGCAAAGGTGTTGCTTTTTTTCTTTGTCTTTCTTTGTCTTTCTCTGTCTCCTCAGCCGTGGTGACTATTGTTGCTCATGCTAAGTGCCTCATTTTTTCTTGTTGTGTTCAGCCCAAACAAACCACTGTTGCAGCTGCCAGAGACATTAAACACATCCTTTCCTGTGCACCAAAGCATTTTTCACCGGGAGGCTCTCCCTGACTTCACAAAGCTTTGATGATCTGGCTATATGTGGAATCGCATGAGTTGCCAACAGAGAGCAACAAAACAGACATTTATTCATATGTGGGTAGAGCACTGGGCTCAGAGCTGAACAAAGTAAAACTGTGTGAGGATCCAAGATTGTACATACACGCACACACAACTGCACAAGATGTTTGTTTTCCCCGCTCTACGTCGTGTATATCTGGCATTTTGGGTTTTCATGAGCATGGATTTTTCAGTACAGTTCATTACACAGCTATTGTTTTAATGCAAAGTTCTGTTCAAGTTCAGAATCCTTTTACCCTTTTTACCAGTCAGTGCTGAAATCAAACAGGAAACACTGAAGATGAGATGTCAGTTTTACTGATTGCAATGTCTCAATATCTCAGACGGCAACATACAACACAGTATATCAGGTGTAGTTAATAGCTTATGTTAATATCTTAAAACATCTGCGCACTGTAGTTTTTAGCAGATGCTGCTCACACAGGAGTAAATCATGCATTTGATAGGAACAAGCCACAGACCTGGAGCTTTGTTGAGTTTTCCCAGCAGCAGGACGTCCACTTGACTCAGAATACTGAGTCAGATCTACCGAACTCCAACCACACGCCAGCAATACATATTTAAATGGGACATTTCACATGGACTCACATGTGAAACGTGAGGGCACACCCTCATTTCTTTTCTCTTATATTTTCAATATAGTTTACTCTGCAACACTGCAGACAGTCCAATACTCTTTACCTTTTAAAGAAATATGATTTGTTGTGATAAGAAATCAAGTGCAATGTTAAAGACACTCTCCCCGGTTGCATCATTTTGTTCCATAGCAACCCCCCCAAAATGTCCTCCCACCTTTTGTAAGTTTTGAATCTTAGCTAAGAACGATGGCAGCTTTCAAAACAAGATGTTCACACTGTCTGCTTGATATGAAAATGAACAAAACCGCATCAACGCTCAATGCGTGTCTGATTATTTCTACAGCAGTATTGGAGGACAAAAGACAAATAAACAAAACCTTTAGTTATTAAAAGGCAAAACAAAAATACCATTTGCTCATTAAACCATTATGACTTGAGGCTTTAATAGACTTTGTTCTGTCTTTTATCTCCCCGCTGCTCTTATAACCCACATCAAAAAAAAAAAAAAAAAAAAAAATTCTTTCACTTAGGTAATTGGTGTTATTTTTGTAGCTTTTATAATGGCCTAAAATGGCCAGTGTGCTTTCCTGGAGAATGCTTGTCTGATAATGGACAACAGCTCAGTCAGGGCAACACTGTACAGTCTGTCTCTTTACCAACCGCCGCCCCTCCCTCCCTCCCCTCTTACCATCATCTCTCATCCATGTTTGTGTTGGAGGTGGAGCACTGCTGGCTGTGTAGCATCTGTCTCTTCTTAGGTTTGGGATTTTCTTCCTCCCTATCTCTTTCTTTCCTCCCATTGATCCCATTTCTTGTCACGTATCCAGCCCTGCTTATCCCTCACTTGCACAAACACTCCTCCACTTCATATCCTTCCTTCCCTCCATCCCTCAGCAAATTCTACCTGCCTCCTGCCTATCAAGACAGAAGTGATCCTAAGCTCTTCCTGCCAATGTAAAGAGGAGAGAGAGAAAGACGTGGATTGAGCCACAACAACATGTGGCAGGATTAGGAACCCGCAGAACATAAAATGTCAAAACAAAGCTGTTCATTAGTATATTGATATGCTCCTGCAAAAACTAAACAGGGGAATACTGTACATGCATGTCATTCACTTTGGGCTAAAACTGGTGGCTGCGTGTTCTAACCTGTCGACTACACATTGCCCTGTGGTTTACGCAGCTGCCATTTAGTTTTCAGGATATGCAGCACATTTGGTAGATTGATTTTCTGCCATCCACATAATCACATATTATCTTTTCTGTCATCTATGACTGTGACTGTTTCATCTCATCTGACATTTCCCTCAAGTTTATTCAATTATTCTAGCTGTAAAAGTATAGCACAAACCCCATCTTGCATTATATGATAACTGTCCATTTCTCTGGTGATGAGTTATTAACTTCAGCCACAGTAATGCGAGTGTTTATCGAATCATCAAGTCCAAAACAAGTATCTTCAAAAAATCTGACCTGTAATTAGTTTCAGATTTCTAAACAGACATGTTTGCCAACATTTGAGAAATAAAAATATGGAAGATTTACGTGTGATCAGCCAACATATTTGTCCCTAATTACCCTGCTTGAGCAGAGCATTGACTCCACATGGCCTGCCAGCTGAATGAGCCTCTTATTTTTGTCTCCAAGGCCCCAGAATCTGTCCTCACTTTGTTCCTTTGGTATCTCAATCCTGTCTGAGACTAGCCTGGCTCCTTTGCCGGTTTGGCATCAAGCGTCAGCTGAGGGAACATGCTGCTTTAGACTTGTCACTGTAAACTGTCCCAGATACACCTCTGGGCAACAACATTGTGGCAGGTGTATCTTTCTGTGAGTCAGTGGTGTGTTGTTGCCCTGTGACTGAGCTTGCAGACTTACATAATTTTTTCCACTGTGTCTAACATTAAGGTCTGTCCTGCTTAAACAAGCTATTTGTAAGATTGCTGTTGCTACATAGCCAATGTTAGCAGTAACAGCTGTTGACTTATCAGTCTTGCCAAGAGCTTCAGCTGTTGTTGCTTTTACAATACAAGAGGTTGGAATACATCCTCTGAGCAGCACCACTTCCTCGGACCAGACTCAACGCTGTAGTGACTCGGTATCGGAAAGTGATGAGATGGGCCAGCTGGACCGGAGCTAGCTTGTTAACATGCTAACTTCAGAAGAAAAGAAGTGGTAGAAATGGAAGCAAAACACGAGTTAACATTGGCATAGCTTTCCACTGCTGGAGACGGCTACAGAACTGAACTGGCAACATTAGGGGGGTTTATTTATTTATTTTTTCATTCATTCATTCATTCATTCATTCATTCATTCATTTATTCATTCATTATTTATTTTTCTTGAGAGACGCAGATGTAATTAGTTGTAAGTGCTACTTAAACTCCTCTTTTAGTGACTTTTTGTTAGCATTTGTATAATGTATAGTAAATCTCATTGATTGAACATGAATGGAATTGCTGCCTCATGTTATATGAGCAAATTAGTTTTTAGAGTCTGTGTTAAATTGGCCCAAACAGCCAATACCAGCTTTCATTTGCCTTTATTCTGCCTGTTCACTGTTAAACAAAGGCAAAAATACCATGTATGTACCCACCTTGTATGTTTGGAATATGTCTGTCTCATTTTCTTCTTGCCTTTGTAGGTTCATGACTTAGAGTCATAAAATACTCAAGTTTTTATTTATCTCACAAAAATGACATGTTTCCGTAACACATGTATGTGTTCACATGTCTTTTAAATGTTGCTTTGTGTCTGAACCCACTTTTCCCACTTGTCCCACAGTTTATTATCAATCCCTCGCAAAGGTGGGACACTGAATATACAACCAATTGAGAAAAAAACAAAAGTGTTTGGGTGTTAAAGTGCAGTCAGACCAAATCACCTGTGCTGGACACCCTGTTGTCAAGGCTGGCTCCGGGATCTGTCTGGAGAAATTTGCCAATGCTGCAGTTGTGTCTGACATGACAGCTTTCCTCCCAGGGGTTAAGCATCATTCATATTCATGAGAGCAGTGTTAGAGAGCTACTGGGAGCCAAGCACTCTGTGAAACAACTGCAAGGCTTTTTTAGCCCCAGTCCCTTCCTTCTCGCCATTTTTGAGAGAATGTCATGTCTCTTTTCCCCCCACTGATGTGAAACCAATGCAGACCTGCATATCCCACCTTTAAATTCATGAAAATAATCAACAGCTGTGACAACTGCATTTAGAAAGGCCAAATCAATACTTCATAGCTACTTCAATCTCAGTTTTCATTTTCTGAAGCTGATGTTTCCACGAGGGAGGCATTGTTTTTCAGACATGTTAAGTTAACTCTTATCCTTGATTCATCAATTTTGTGTCCATCTTCAAAGACATCCATTGATGTTCTGTTTCTTTACTGCAATTCCCAAAGATCATGGGCAGGTCTGTTAGGCCTTTTCTTAAGATCTTTTAATGAATTAAATTTGAGAGGGCGTTAGCGGTGCTATTTTCTTCAGCCATGCTTTCATCTCCTAGAGCGATACAAAGGCAACTGGACTCGCTTGAGGTTCCTGAAGACGATTCACCTTTCATCTAAAAGGCTTCTTCAGTTCTTACTAGTGGGGAGTTCCAGGCAATTAAGTTCTTGTGGGATCATTAATACCTTCTGTCCTTGTCGTTGACCCCCTCTGCCATCTTGGACACTCATTGAGAGAGTGTCCACATTTTGGCCAGAGACAGATGGCTTGAAAGAGGAGTAAAAAAAGCCATTTATGTCAAGCCGAAACGACCATCACTACACAGACACTACACCGTTGAATGTATGTGTCTGTTTGACTTTACAGATTGAGAATCTAATACTGAATAAGACAGATAGCACTCAGGTAAAGACAAGGTTTTGATGCAGTCAGAAACTAGACAGTAATTATCTTTACTGTGGGATATGAAGACTATAAGATATACTTGTGATGTTTCACCAAAGTTCAAACATAATCAGCATTAAAATTCGGAAAGTTTCAGTAACCTCTCAGGATCCATCCTGTCAATCCCTATCAGATATTTACATATCCAAATACAAGGTTGGGCGGCAGCCAGTGCAGGACACCATCCAGGCCTCTGCAAGGGGTGTGGCATTTGAAAAATGAGGTATAATGAGTTATCCACAACAGAGATTTGTAAACAAATTATGTGAATGCTAATCAAGGTTATTTGGCATGGAATGTCAGAGAGAGAATGAGGTTTTGGCTCACAGACTGTTAACAGTAATTTGCTGAGGTTAGTTTAGTCTTGGCAATGTTCCATGTTGCTGCAGGTTTGTCTAATTATGTCCTTAAAACATCTATAGTATCAGGAGGCCTCTTGGCTGAGTTGCTTAAAGTACAAATCCTTTTACTAGTCCTGCCCAAGCCAAGTCCAGCTTCATCCAGCTGTTTGATGTGTGGTGTCCTCCTTTAAATACAGTCTCTAGTCTCTTTCTCTTGTCGACTGTCAAACAAAGGCAATGATGCCAAGCACCAAAAGTCTAAAGCCCTTTCAGTTTGCAGTGCAACGTTCATAAATCCTACAATATGAACGTGTTAGATGCAACCTGTCATTGGATGCAGCAAACAACATACTGAGGATTTTGCTGTTCCGAGAACTGTGCCAGTGGTGGAGCTAAAAATTTAAAAGAAAAACAATCTATTGATGATACATGGTGCCAGCAGAAGGATCAAAGTCATTAAAATCAACAGGGTTTATCTCTTTGGAGCTTGAATCTGCTCAGTGAATTTCTTAGAAATTTCCCTGAGGGAGGAAAGGGTTTCATCACCTGGGAGGAATGAATGTTTGTATTACTTTGCACAAATTTTGGCCAAATGATGAAGCTAAAGGAAAACTCTGAAGGGTCATCATGAACATCAGCATGCTTTCAGTGGTTACTCTAAATGTTCACTTCACATTTCATGGAAATGATCAGTTTTTCAAGAGGCTTTATCATGAATTAAACAATATGTTGTTTGCTCAATTCAACCACTTGTGCAGATTGAAAAAATAGCATTTTCAGACAGAGACTAGAATGACACTCAGTAGAATTGCATACCTCTGCCAAGGCCAATCAATCCTACACATTTTTGTACCAAATTATACAAAGTCATGGATCTCAACACCATTAATATGTCTGATTTTTATATCAAGATCCATACATTATCTCCCGAGTTTAGGAAAGTGATTAAAAAAAGATTCCCAAGTCTGCCCCTGTAACCGGATCGACACCAGATTTGTCCTGACAAATAAACAGACCAGCAAACCGACACAGGTGAAAACACAACATGCTTGGCGGACGTAAAAATAGAGAGCAGAATTTTGCCTTTAAGGCACCATAGGCACCTAAGCAGAATATAGTATTCTTAGCTGGAAACAGAAACGTTATCAGGGCCACAAATGTTCCAGCAGTGGTACATCTGTGAGCAGTGTATAGTTCTGAGTTCAAAAAATGTCCCCCACTGTTGTGTTGGTGTATTTTCCAGGAAATAATATTTAGTCATTCTCCATTTACCATTTAAACAGTGAGAAAATGGCAGCGATGCACACTCTAGCAGACTGTCGGTAGGTGACAGCTACAGTAACAAGATACACTGGGTGAGCATATTGAAAAATGACATGGTAACACTGAAGTGAAATATTTCCTTAATCCTAAGAATGATGACTCATCCTATGATTCTGAATGGCAACAGAATTCAAAGGGACTCTAGTATGGTTCCCCAATTATTTAAAAGAAAAAAGTAATGTGTGAAATGTTGAAGGCACAGTTGCTGTATTAACGGGCCATCCGGGCAGACTGTGCTAGAATTGTGGAATTCAATAATTCAGAGAGAAATTACTCTTCAGAAGGGAAATGTTAATAATTCAGGGTATTATGACTTAAAAGAACCATCAGCTGCATACAGAATGGAGTGGAATTATGATTAATTCAACATCTGGATTAATAGTGTTTCAGTCAGAGCGTCAGTTTACATCAGTGGGCCTGGCTGTCCACTTACCCTTTACCCACTTAAAGAACGGAGAGAAGAAAGGGATTATTTTCAGCTGTAGCCCTTTGCTGCATTTTCGGCTCAGTGCCAGTTCACTTGCTATGCTGCGTGTCAGCACAAGAAGAAAGCAATCTGGTGAGCTCCAAGTCTAGGAGTTTGACTTTTGTGGGTGATGGCACAACACAGCGAGTGCAGTCTGCTGTTAAGCAGTCGAGATAATTGAAGGAGACGCATCTAGTGTGCT
The DNA here is from genome assembly GCF_021018895.1 of Seriola aureovittata. Classification (NCBI taxonomy): domain Eukaryota; kingdom Metazoa; phylum Chordata; class Actinopteri; order Carangiformes; family Carangidae; genus Seriola; species Seriola aureovittata. The sequence goes on along the minus strand of NC_079378.1, from coordinate 3,457,451 downwards.
GCCCATAATCACTTGAAAATGCGGAAGGGAGATAGTCATCGCAGCCAGCTCAGCAGGAGACCTGCTATTCTAGAAGCTGTATATCATAAGGGTAAACATGAAGACGCACTGGAGCAGTTATGTGATGAAAATGTACACAGGAAGAGCACATAAATCTAGAGGTTAGAGAGCTAGAATTGCGGCCAGAAGGTCAGAGATTCCAGCCAGAATACTGATCACAGAAAGTCAGTCTTTCATCACCTACGCTCTACACCATCCTGATTGACTACTGCCCTTGAGCAAGGCTGTGCTGTGGGAGTGGAAGAGACTTTAAGAGACTTTACCTTGTAGGCAAAACACTTTCCTTTTATGTAAGTGTCGTCTTTTATCGTCTTACTGAAGTGTGTTGCGTTGCTCTGACAGAGTTTACAAATGGTTATAGTCTTATTAGTTTTGATGTATCATCATGCTGCCTGTCATTTGCTCATGTGTTTTACTTGCATAGGAAATCAAGTACTACACACCTGAAATATTAAATACTGAGACAATATAAAACATGTCGGATTAGTTATCACTGTTTTCATACGACTGCCACACACAACTCAAATTTACAGAGCTTTCCTGTTTCCACATCATTTGTTCAATTCGGAGTTCCTTCTCATGGCTTGGTAAAAGCCCCAGCCTTGGGCTTATGATGCTGTGTCGGTAAATAAGCTTGAAAATACAACTGAAAGTTTAAATTTAAAAACAAGGCTACGGTGGCTTTTAGAGATACATGACTATTACCAGCAATGACGGTATAAGGCTTAGCAGTATAGGACTGCTGATACCTGACCTACATGGACTGACTGAAGACCCCTGAGGCGGATGGCAGATTACACCAATTTCCACCTGGATTGTCCCATTTTTCTGAAAAACAATCAGAACCATCATAATTAGAACAAATGCTCTCATGAAGGGGCTTTGACACTACCTTTAAATTCCAGATAAATACTTCACTTCCTAAATGATTGGTTATTAACATTTTGTCCGCCTGCTTCATCTCGTATCCGTTCGGTGTTGCTTCTGTCACTGTTTGTGCAGACCGAGCTCATTATGCAAATTAGCTAAGCAAACCAACACATTGTCAGAATGTGGGATGATGGCTTGAGGTTGATAGCTTTGGGCTCATTTGCTTGCTCAGGGCTGCCACACTGATCAGAGCTGAACATTGTATAAAGTGTTGTGTGTCGGGGCTGCAGCTCAGTTGTTGATTTAGATATTGATTGTTATTTTTTGTGAAAGTAATGTCTGAAAAATTAGTGGAGAATGAAAAAATTAGTGTTGATTCCAGTTTTTTTTTTTAAGCAGCATGATTGGCACAGCTCTATTTATTGACATTGGATGGGAGTGAGAGTAAGGGCTGTATTTGTGTACAAAAATTCAGTTGTCAGATTTTGTTTACTCTTTTGAAAAATCAATTGCCCTCCTCTATCCGCTAGCAGACAGCGGGTTTGTCACGCCCAGAGCTCATCCAGTGATAAAGCACTTTCCCACTTTTCCAAATGGATCGGCTGCTTGTTTCCAAGGTCACTGCACTCCCTGCCATGTGCCACTGTGTGTGTGTGTGTGTGTGTGTGTGTGTGTGTGTGTGTGTGTGTGTATATAAGTACAAGAGCAAGGTTACAATCTGTGTGCATGCACATTTGTGGTTGTGCATGTACAGGAAATGTGGAGGCGGTTCTAGTAGAAAATTCCTGTTTCACACAGAATGTTTATGAGTCATTGCATATTTTATCATATGTGCATGAATGTATAAGGGTAAAAATACATATGACAAGAAGTAAAAAAATATTTTCATTAGCAATATTTTAATTAAATGAAAATTTCAAAGGCACACAAGTTTTTAATTAATATTAATTAGGAATGTCATTTAAAGCCATGAATTGGTTTTTACGAGAGTTTCTAACTACTGAAATAGATGCATCACTTGCCTGAATGTTGGTGGTCATTAATAACTATCTCTGAGTCAGTTTTAAATTATGAGTTACTGTCTTTCCAATAGTGTCTCATAGGATTAATAAAAAAATATTTCTTTTAAATTTGGAGTATATGAAATGAATTGCATAGTTTAATAAAAAAATATAACATTTCAGTGTTTTCTCTTTTTTAAAAGCTCTTAATTTTGACATGGAATACCCTTCATAATGTGGCTCTTTTTTTCTCTCCCTTTCACATGTAGGTCAGTTTCAGCTAACTGACCACTGTGCTCTGACTGGCAACAAGAGAACTGTTCCATTTTCTCACTGCGCGGTTCAGAGCTGACAGATTCAGTGTGACACTTTGGTTTGAAATAGATTCCCAACGGCCAGAACTGTGCTCAGCTTTATTTGTGTTACTGCCACTAAATATGCAGTGGCAAAAGGACACAGGCACATGGCCTCAGTCAGGTTTTAATGATATGGGATTTTGAGCTCTGAATATCCTCTCTATGTATTAATTATACAAATTAATTAGCTCAGTGCATTGGCAAACTGTGGCACAACTTCATTTACATCCAAGGTGTGTGAAGAAATTAAATATTCTTAGGAGGTGAAACCTCTGCAGCACCTGCAGCATAAACGATTTTGTTATGAGACCAACACATGTGAACGGGGACATACTTATTAATTAATTAATAAAATAGTTTCTAAAGATCTGCCTTAGCAACATCAACATCATCCCTGTTTATAAAAGAAATAGAAGGGGGTCAGGTATTGATCCTTGTGGTACTCCACTGGTTATCCTTGGCAGTAATATAAATGGTAGTTTGAGCCACTGTCAAAAGCAGCACTATTATGTCCTACAAGGATATTATATGGGCATACATGTTCTTGTATTGTGTTGTATTGACTATACAGAGACAGCCACACACTGAGTCGACCTCCAGACTTTGGTGGCTTTGTGCCATCTCTCCGCGTTTTCATGTTGGCTTTATTCAGTTCATATTTCGCTCCCTGAACTGGATTGTTCACCAGTCATATGGTGGACTGTGATGCTGTGGCAGTTTCTCTCTGTGTTTTGATTCGAGCAGTCGCAGCATACTGTCAAAAGCTGCACTGCATTCAGTTTAGTCTTGCATAGACTTTTGACAGTAAGCAGCAAGCCTTGTCACAATATTCTTAACATAGTCACGAGCTTCTTACATTGACCAGAGAGCAGAACCAGAACAAGATCAGCAGCAGCCAGATCTTGTTGTGCAATATTTGCTGACAGATGCGGTACATTGGTAAGATCTTATGCTGGAATACAACATAAATATTGAAGCTTATTGTGGTAAATGGATTTGCACATATATAGCGCTTTTCTAGTCCACACTCACCCATTCATACATCACAATCACACACTGATGGAACAGCCATCAGGGGCAAAGTGGGGTTCAGTATCTTGCCCCAAGGACACTTGGACACACGGACTGGAGGAGGAGCCGAGGATCAAACCACCCACCTTCTAATTAATGGACGACCCACTCTACCTCCTGAGCCACAGCTGCCACATATCTTTGTCACAACATATTTAATAACAAAGATTCAGGGAACACTGACAAAAATATTTATGAACGAAAGGAATATTGGCAGATATTAAAACTGGACACAGACGATAGCCCTTGAGACTGAAGTCTTTGAACAGTGTCTTAAAGAGTAATTTGGGTCCTTTTTTCCCTCTTTTGGACTCCAGTTAACATGTGTACACCCTCTGAAGGTGACACTGAACTTCTGCTTGCAGACCGCATGTTCATAGCACTGACTCTGAATGCTGAAATACTGAATGTAATCTTTCAGAATGCTGCCTAACTTGTATTAAAATGTCTGTACTCATAATAACTATCGCCCAGAACATGCTAAGAAGCTGCTGACAATGGCTAATTCATCAGTGTTAATTTGCTGTATTAGAGAGAGAGATTGCCTGCGGTGGTTTTTTTTAAGCATTCCCTTTATTCTTTCCATGCCTACTGCTCTTTAACTAATTTCTCGGCTTCCTCCCTTCATATCCTCACCATCTTTCCCCTTGCCTTATTCTGCTCCTTGCATATGCTTGGCAGACATGCTTGGCTGATGCAGTGCACATCTCATCTAGTATGAGTAGTGTGAGTTCCCAGTTGAAATACAAATGCATGTACTTACAAAAATATATATTTATATACCTATATATGAGTGTGGACTCAGTAGGAAGGGAAATCATTTCTATAGACGTAAATTGCTTTGGTGAATAAGATCATTATCAAATCTATGACTAAAACTAGGAAGACTAAGAATGAAGTAGTTGTTTTTTGAGGGAAGGGAGAGTGTTGATCATTTTCTCTTTCACACCCACCCCATCCAAAATCCATCCAGGGATTCAAACCAGCAGCCTTCCTCTCTGACCTCCAGGCATCCCACATACTGGGCTTCTAGAATAGACAAGATTCCTTTGTCTTGACTTTCCTGTGGTTTTCCCCCCACTGAGTGTGTTTGCTCTCATAGTTTGACACACAGTATGCCATTTCTACACACACCACATCTCACCATCAATATCCACTGCTCATCTGGAAAGAGAGCTGAAGGTCTGTGCAATATCTTAGGCCTTCACATTTGCTGAGAAGCAGGCGCTACTCTGCAATTGTTTTATCAGAGCAAATAAATAACTATGCTTTTAAAGAAACAAATGAAATTGCCTCAGGGTTCACAATACATTCTCATGCAGAAACAAAAGGTTGGATTTCAAGGTACAATGTTCCTTAGAGGGACAAATGTTTGAGTAACCTTTTCTCTTCATTTATTCTTTTCCCTTACATCCGGTGAGCTCAGTAAGACTGTTTATCAGCTACAAAAACCTTCCTCCCACTGTTTTTCTGCTTTTTTATTTTTCATTTGTGAAGCCTTGCTTGTGCTTGCATAGGCTAATGCTTTTATTTTCAAAGACAAAGTTAAAACTGTGGCTCAAAATAAACTGAGAAACATGAAGATTTGGCTCCGGTTTAGTTAAATTAAAACCCAGTCAGATGGAAAACACTCAAAAGCTCAGTTTTAGAGATCAGGACCGAGACAGTGTGTGAAGCCAAAGTAATACGATGTTACCTAGAGAGTGCAGACCTCCAGCAGCTGTGCACAATCCACGATATTGTTGCCGTTTTTAATTCTGAATCTGGATTTCTATTGAAATACATGTGACTGACAGTGGGGCCAACAGGGCAGTGGTCAATTTGTAAATTAGGAGGTCCTGGAGCACAGAGATGGTGCTGTTCCAATGGCCAGTCCGACTCTGATGCCTGGAGCATATAAAACGATGCTTAGCTTTAGTTAAAACTCATCACAAACAGCATTGTTTATTTACATCAATATCAGCAAGCAGGTTAAGAAACCAGCACGGCACCTACACACAAACATCACTCCACATGCTTCAGGCTGAGTGATTGACGTCTCTCTCTCTCTCTCTCTCTCTCTCTCTCTCTTTGCTAATCACATTTAAAATGCATCCAAAATAAACAAACAAGCTATTTAGTAGTAACTGCAATGGGAAATATAACACAAAATTTATTAACAGAATTTAATCGTGACAACGGAGGTGCTGTCAAATCAGTGCCAGTCCCGATCTGGGAGGTCCCAGATATTGTTCTAGTAGAATCTGGCATTAATTAAGTTGTGCCTCAGGGCACTCATTGCTTTTTGGACTTTCATTTTATTTTTATTAAAAAACAGCAACAGTAAGATGTAGATTTTTTGGAAACTTCCTTCTGGAACAATGAGTAGCCGTACCTTCTCTTTTTGCAACCTGACACATGTCCATCCAATTTATTAGCCGAACATGAGAAATCCTGATGCCCAGTGTGTTTGAGTCGGGAGATTCAGATTTCCCGGCTACGCTTTGAGCCCTCGCCATGCCTGTGCAACATCACTTCACCGTCTCTCCACTGAAGACGGTCTCTTTGTTTTTACAGTCTTAAAAAAAAACCAAAAAACATGATGCCTCCAGAATGGACCGTCGCTCTACTGTGGTTTTGTGAAAATGCCTTTGGGTTTCCTTTCTATAATGAATACACTTTGTGTGTTGCTGATGCTGTCCCATGTACAGCTTTGTTGGTTTGTTTGTAATTGCACCTCAAACCATAAACCCTTCATCACTGAAAACAACTGTAAACACATCAGAAGACTGAGTTTACCTTTGCATTTACTTAAAAGATGAAATATTTTCTGTGATAAATTTACAGTCTCCCTCTGTTTTTTCTTCTCTCCCTATGTCCGCTCTCTTATTGCTGCTGCCTGGTCTTTTCTAAACCATCTTTGTGTTGCATCACCACTCCCTGTCTACATAAAGGTAAGAATCGTGTCCTCTATGACCACTTTTGATGCTGCTATACAGGCTGTTAACAGGATATGTGAATAATATAGTCTCGGTTCTGATGCTTTCTGGAAGTAACTGCTCACTTAAGTCTTTATATTGCGTTTAAGAAATCCACATGGATTTGTTAAAGTGGAGTTGCATCAAATGTGATGGAACAAGATTAACTTTCCTCTAAAGGAAGACACCAGAGAGCCGGGACTCCTGGGCAATGTGCTTTTTACTTCAGACTAGTAGCTACTACACTCAACATGAAATCCCAGGACAAAGCTGAAAAAGCACTTGTTTTGAGGCGCCCCTGTTATTAAGAAGTGAAATATTCTTAAATGAATTCTGGGAAGATTTGAAGTTAATCTCCCTAACCCCCAAGCTCCTCCACAGTCATTAGGAATCAGCCATCAGGCTTGCTGCCTTTGAAAACAATCAAAGCTGCTCTTCTGCTTGTGTTGCCGTTGCATTGGCATTTTTCAAGCTAAAAAACTGCAGAGATTAATTTATCAGAACTGATTATCCTTCTGATGCTGCTGTTTTGGTGAAATGAAGTGCATGTGTGAATGCTGGCTGTCATCTGAGGCTTTTGATATTAGCTCTTTTTTGAAGATAACGACTTATTTAATGGGAACACCATTCAATTAAAAAAAATAAATAAAAAAATCACTGAGTATGTTACAGCATCAGCCACATCAGACCCAGCGAACATGATTAACCATCCTCTAAAGCATGAAGAAGACTCCTGGGACACATTCAGTGCTTTGTCACAGTCTCTGCTGCTCTTTTCTTTATTCATTCTACATAGAGCTCTACATCTGTGACAGATCATGGAGAAGGACAAAAAAAATCCCTGCTCCTTTTGTTTCTGGCTCTGAATGGAACTGAATGTGAAATGAAGTGGGAATGCTAAAACAGACAAAACTAAAATACTGAAGTGGGAGCAGCATCTGTGAATGCTCAAATCAGTATGATATGCTTTTAACATAACATACTGTATCCCTCCCGCCGACCTACCACATCTCCGGCATAACTGTGTAATTTGTGGCGGAGGACGACAGGAAGTCATAAACAAAATAACTGAAGCACTTAACTACCTCTGCCAAATACTGCAGCCTACCCTTTGACTGAGAGTAAACACTTGGAAACAACACGAAGTAACCACACAGTTCACCCCCGTAGTTCCTTCCAGTTCCAGCTATATTTGCGCTCCTGTTGAATCAGACATTATTATGAAACAATGAAGATTCAATTAGACAGATGCAAGAATAGGAACCAGCCACACAAACCGGGAGAAAAAGGCATATGGTTTTCCTTTGTGCCTTATCTCCCAGGAGGCTGCCACTGCAATCATGGGTCTAATCTCCTCTTTGTTTTTTTTCTGGCATTGTTTTCCCTTGTGTTCATCACTCTTTTCCACTCAAAGCGTATATCTCAAGTTCAAGGAAATGTACATAAAAACACCTTAAGCTGTTTAAGGGAGGGGGGTTGCGGGGGACTGGCAATACGGACAAGAAAGGCCTTTGGCCCAGTGAAATATCTAAGCGCCTCTCTCGACAGAGCTGTGTATTGATTTTCTGAAGGGCCGGCTATGTGGTTGCTATTACCAAGGCTGGCACAGGACTCTGCATTATTCCTCCGCACAATCATAAAAATGTCACTCATGTCACTTTTAGGTTACGCTGGCATGATATCAGTGCAGGGAGCAGTCTGCAGTCAGAGGCTGGTTCTTTACTCTAGATTAAACACCAACCCAGGACAGACCCCCGGAGAAGGGGAGTACAGGGAGTACTTATTAAGGAAGAAAAAAAAAACGTCCCGAAAAGAATTGTGGGGAAGTTAATCTCCTCAAACCGCAAACTGCACAGCCACCGCGAGGCATCAGGCATCGAGGGAATGATTCCTCTGAAATCGAACTCTGAAGTTGCCTCACTGCTGCATTGTGTTGCACTGGAATCTCCAAAGTTAGAAACACAGTCTGGTTATTGCTCTCAGTTGTTTTCTTTCGTTTTCTTCTGCCGAATCAGCAAAAATATCAAACCCACAATACACACGGACCGTGATGTACAGTTGAACAGGCCTGCATTTCTGCACTTTGTGTTTATATTACACAAGTCACAAGCACACAACTCGAGAGTTCAAGCAGTTTCTGTGTTTACAACTGACTGTTACAAAGTACTGTAGTGACAATGTGCACTTACTGATATTTGATTGTCCGGCGCATTGCTGTAGGAGGTGGACCACTGTGCGTTTTTCTGCAGCAGCCCACCGCATCGTGACCTCCACTGTGTGGTCTTAATAAAAAATGAATATGACTATATTTTCTGATGCAATATTTATGTTATTTATGCTAAGCTGCAGATCATCTGCTACTTTATGACAGCTCCTTAAAATACAGTTTATACAATTCCATGTACAAATTCCTTCCTCTGTCTGGAGACAGTCTACAGTCAACTGAGAACTCCTTGAAACTGACAGTGGTTTGAAATCGTAGTGCTGTTAAGGAGGTATTAAGGCATCAGCACAAGGATGTTGCCAATCATGTTTGCTTGATTGAGAGATGTCACAGTTGATAGCAGTAAGCTGTCGTGGCCGCCGCTTGCTTATCCCACAAAGGCTTCACCCGGGCTTCTCGTCGCTTGACCAAATAAAGATTTTTTGCTTTCATTAACTGACTGAAAGATAGCACAGTGAAGCCGAATCCACGTCTGAAAATGTCTCCTAAACAAATAAAGAAAAGGCGATGTCACGAGGCTCCATCCAGGATTTTTCTTCAGTCTAATTTATTAGTTTGTTTCAGGCAATCTTTTGTTTGAGCTTGTGGTGCAACAAGCTTGCAGTTAGTGATGAAAGCACGCCTCGGTTTCATTAGATGAGCTATTCTCACTGTCGTTGTAGCAGTGAAGCTCTTTGAAAGTTTTTGGGGCGCTGACTGACCGACTGACAGGGTGACTTATGCTGCTGGTCGCAGCTAAAAATACCAGTGCTATTCTTTAGTACACTGATGGATATGGCCCAGATGTTTTTCCCTTCCATTTCTCCTTCAAAACAGCTCTGTGGAGCAGCTCGAACACTGCGTCATGTTGACACAGCACAGCAGCGAGTTGCATTCGATAACAATCCCCCATTTAAAATTGACATGAAGTCCGGAATGGCCATTATCATGTTGTTCAGAGCGATGCAACATAGAGACCTGTTTCCGTAAATAAACTTCCTTTCCCCTGTGGCTCTTAGAGTGATTTGTCCGATCATCAGCAGATGCCCGGCAGGGTCGTTGATTGGTGTCATGGCAGCAAGTGGTGAATGCGAGCTGTGATGAGAATTAGGGAGCTTCACTGAGAGAAAAAAACTGAAAGAGATAAGTGGCTGTCATGACCAGCTGACACCTGACCGGTGCTCTCGGAGCAAGCCGAACTGCAGGGCCCAATTAAGAACATCCTGTGCCTATACTTCAATCTCATCCTCATCACGCTTCCCTCTCTTCCTTCTCACTGTTCTTCCCTCGTCTTTAACATCCTGTCCCATCTTCCTCTACTCCTCTCTCTCTCTACTGCTCCTCAGGCTTTCCATCCTTATTCTCACTCTTCTCCCCACTATTTCATTCTCCCCCCTCATGATTCACAAACCTTTTCTTGCTCAGTCTCACTTCTAAGGTCACTTTCACACCTGTGGTTCTGTTCCCTTGCTCCAGACTCAAGAAAGAAATTACACATCGTGGCCCTTTTAATTCCCATATTTAAAATTTTAATCCCAATTCTTTAATGCAGGAAAGAGACGAGCAGAGATACAGTACAGCTGGAGTAGTGAATTTACAGCAGCCACTTTTCATTTCTTTGACAAACCCATTGACCTGTTCCAAAGGCAGATGGAGGCGAAATGACGGCAGTAAATTATAGCGCGATGCTTTTAATTTGCAAGTCTGTTCTCCCTTGGAAAACAGCTCTGTTTATGTATTGAGCCAATGATTCTGGGTGTCATTTGAACCATTTTAGAGGTGAGAGGAAAGAGATTTGAACAACTTTTTTTAACACTGTAGTTATTGTTTTGGCCTGACGGCACCTACCCGGGAGCACAGCGTTTGCCCTTGTGTTTTATGGTTGAATGTATTTATATCTGCTTTTACCTTGAAAATCTTGAATGTGATGTTTTACAAGGCTCATTTCAACATTAAATTAAAACAAAATGTAATCAGATTTTAATGTTATTAAATTTTACAGTTCTGCTTTTCAAATGACCTTACAGTGTCAGTGAAGACTGAAATGAGACCTCCGTAACCTGTAATCTGTAATCTGTGAGCAGGTTTCCATTTCCAAATTAAAAAAAAAATTATTATAATGATAAGAGAATTCCATGTTGACCCCTGACTTAAATAAACTCTCTTGCAATCCATGCACTTGTCAAAAACTTCAGGTCATCCTCAGATGAAATTGGTTGAGAGAAGGTTTTTAAAATTCAAAAAGGCGGCCATAATTTATGGTGAATTTTAGGCAAAGGGCTCTGGAGGCAAATTAGAAAATTATACAAAGCATCCCTAAGTAATTGGGCTGCATACATAATAATAATAATCTAAGCCCTGGGTCCTTTTTTATATCCTGCTGTCACATTTTAATCCACGCTGGACTTCTGATTGCATTGTCAGTATAAAGCTTGTATGGTACTGTTAATTGCGAGAAAAGAAGAAGAAAAAAATTCAAATTGAAATTCCTCCTTCTGCACAGCTAGAATCCACTCATACTCAGTCATATATATTCATAGAATAGTCCATTCATTCTGCAAGGACTGAAATCACATGGCTGCGAAGAATAGGCTTATCATATGTCAGGCTACTGATTCAGTCCGACACTGAAATTCAGAAGCAGAGTTTCTTATCAACATAGTGATATTCTGTGTACTGTATAGGTGTTAGCAGCTATTCAGTCAAGGGGCCAGAGATGATTTTGTCACTTTGAGATGAATACAAATGTCTAGTCACATCTACTTGTGGTTGTGGATGCAGCTGACAGATCTCAGTGTTCGGGCTTTTCTTCCATCCCCGGCCCATTTCTGCAGGCACATTGAAAGGAGGGGAGAAGATGTTGCTCATTGTCATTACATGTTGGAAGTTGGTTTCCAAACTGTTTAAAACTCCTGCACCTTTTTCAACTTGCTTCTTCACATTGGTGTGGATCCATCTAAAGGCAAAGATCAACATTCGGGAATGTGTGTATTGTTAAACGATGCTAGTTTAACAGTCTTAGACTAGAAACGGGGGTAACAGCTAGTCTGGCTCCATCAAACAGTGGCAAAATCTGCCGACCAGCAACCTAATGAATATGTTGTATCTCACTTGTTTATTGGTTGTGACCAAGAAATAATATAGAAGAAAGCAGCTGGTTGGATAGCTTTAGCATCCCAGTGAGAGATTAAACAGAATATAAAATTGTAATGACACTGCAGCGTCTCACGTCTTTGTAGCAACTTTCTTTGCACCAACATAGGACAATACAACGGACTCCCAGCCCGTACACCCGCTTTAAACTAAAGCAAACGCGAGTACATAAGAAGAGCCAAGCGACAGAGTACATGCAGCCAAAATACATCTATAATGCAAGACATGGGAGGCGGAATCAGAGTGGAGACGTTGAATTTTAAGTATTGCAGCTTCAAGACCAGATGTTTAAAAAACATGAGCAAATCAGAGTCAAGTGTCCTTTTGAGTGACATGCTTCGGTTTACTGTCTCCACCTGCCACCATGTTAAGCCCCCCGCACCCGCACCCCTCCCCCGAAGCCCTCCTCATTGCATCCTATTCGTAGGATTACTAGAGATGCAGGTGTTTCCATAGCAACTGCAGTACAGGCAGTGGCAAACTGGGCTATGATGGGGCCTGGTGGCTGTAATGTGTGTGTATGGTTGCATGTGTGGGTGTCTGAGAGTGTTTGTGAGAGAAAGACGTGCAAAGAGAGGAAAGACAAAAAAGAGAAAAAAACACTTGAGAGTTTGTGTCCATTTTTACAACTCGAAGTAGGTTAATAGCCTATAGCGCTTAGCTCGTGCACACACATACACACACACACACACATATATATATATATATATATATATATATATATACACACTAACTCATGGTGAGAAAAGCAAGTAATGTGACATATGTAATGTAGTCCAATAGGAAGCTGTCTCTAACTATATCTGAGTGGTGGGCTGACTCTTAAGCTTTAATGTTTATGGATGTCGCACTGTTGAATTTAACCTGTTAACTGCGTGAAGCTTTCTTTTGTCTCTGCAAACCGTTACTGCTCTCCGCCATGTGACCAGTGATGACATTACTACTTGCCGGGATTATCCTGAAGAACATGTGGTGTTAATCACCTTAGCAAACAGGCAGTGTGTCTGGAAAGAGGTGTTCTGAGACAATCCCCCTTCCTGAAAATGCTGTCGAGGCATACATGGAATTAAACGAGGGTGACATCATCATTATGGATACCGGCTTTATTTTGTAACGATTGCACTGCAGCTGGTAAATACCACCCCGGTTATAATTGAGCTGTAGGAATTATTCTGTGTCTTCTCATTATGTCTGTGTTTGGTTGTTTATGCCTCCGTGTCAGGAACGGCCGTGCCTTGAGGCGTTATCTTGTGGTGTTATCGCGATATCGCAGGAGCGCCAAGAGGGAATTGCTTCAAATTTGGCACAAACATTCACTTGGACTCAGTGTCGAACTGATTAGAATTTGTTGGTCACGGGGTTGAAACTCAAGGTCACCGTGACCTCACAAAACTCATTTTTGGCCTTAACCCAAGAATTCACTTAATACCTTTTTATGAAATTCTTTCAAAGTCTCCACTACTAATGTTTTATGAGTCTGGACAGACATAGATGTAAACTGCAACTTGAGTAGATGGCAGAGTCATACAATTTTTTCTTGTAATTCTTTTCTTTTTTGGCTCTTGTCAGTTAATGTCATCATTTATCAAAATGAGTAAGATCTTTCTGTGCACCATCTGTTTTAAATAAGTCACACAGAATCCCAGAATAGACACAGCTGCCAAAAATGAGCATGTTAACACAACAGATTCAGGTGGTATGACATATCCCTGTGCAGTCCAAAACAAAACATAACATCTGAACCAGTGACGTATTGTTTTTTGCATATTTTGTATTCATTTCCTCAGGCTGCACAATCAAAATAAAGCAGTGCATATATGTGACGTGTCTGAAAACAGCAGAGGAGCAGACATGAGCGAAGCACGTTGTCTCCCCCAGTGAGATAAATGAGGTGGATTCTTCTTGATGCGAGATGATATCTGCTCCCCACCAGTGGATTTACAGCTGGGATGCTCTCAAAGAGGCAGAGAGATTAGATGGCCCACCAGCAGATAGGAAGCAGCGATAAGGAAAGTAAGGCTCCAGTTTTAACTGCTGCTGTAATTCATTATGAAAGCTTTTGCAGAGTACATGGGTGGATAGAAACAGACAGTAGACACACTGCATAAACAGGAGTGTGCATCCCCCTGCAAGGGAAACATTTGAAATTATGTAATCGTATTATCGGTACAGGGGGATTTTTTTCTGAATTTTGCAGAACAGAGCAACGAGGGCGCAGTCCCTCACCAGCTTCCCACCTGTAAACACTGGCAGTCACATTCACTGGAGAAATAAACTGGATGAACCTCAGCCAGGGAATGAAACTGGGAGTGCTTTTTTTTTTGTGTGCACCACCTGGATGCACTAAAATGCTCTGTCCCTAGCCTAACCCTGTCTCCTAGAAATGATATTATAGAGAATATAATGTAGAACAATGCGCTCAGGTGGCAGTTTAATAGTATATGTCGTGTTACATATGTATATGAGACGGCCCAATTAGTTAGATTGCTTTGAGATTTGATCATACTACGATGACTTTTACCTATCACTTACACACTCCACGAGCCTCTTTTGAAAACAACTTGTACTTGAATGTCTTTTACTGGTGCAAGTTTCGCAGAACCACCTTTCTCAGTATCAACTCCTCAGCTTGTGATGTGTTATCTGCGTGGACCTCTCCACCCACCCGTGCAGAAAGGGCCATGAATATACCAAAGAGATGGACAGTGCCCAGATCAAGGCCAGGAGGATAACAACATGTTCATGCCATGAAAGCTTAGTCGTCTATATATCTTTATTAATTTATTTTCTGCTCTTCAACTGTTTATATTATCAGAAAACTCATTATGTATATGAAGCACTAATTTGGCTTCACTTCATACTATCATTTATACTATTTTGTTTTTTTGACTTTAATTCAATGCCAGTAGAAATAAAAATGTAAAATTTGGTTCCCTGCAACAAAAAGATACCCCATTTTGTATTAAGATACCCTTGGGTCTTGTTTAAATTACATCAGTATTAATGGCTTTCAGAAAATAGCTTCACCCTTAATAGCTCCACCAACCACTCCTGAAAGAGTAGAGGTAGGAATATGAAGGCAGTAATAAAGAAATCATTAAGGTAAAAAAAAAAAAAAAGAAAGGGAAAAAAATGGATGATGAATGAACAGAAATCATTTTATGGCAGGTGGTCTGTGTCTCTCTCCTCTTGGTGCTAATACTGACCCAAACCATCATACAGCATTTGTGTCTGCTGAGGTGGAATTTAAGACAAAAGTTGGACTTATGATTGCTATAAAAAAAAAAAAAAAACAACAACACGCAATGCCCATGGAATGTGGTTTCTGTTGGCATTCTGGGTAGGTTTGAGCAATAAATCAGAGTGGAGAGGCCAGTGCGCAAAGGCAACAGGGTTAACTGCCTGACTTGCTACATAAAAGGCAGAGTCTGAAGGCCAGAGCTGCCTCATGAGGAGACCCATTTGGCATCTATTTACCAGGTATCCACTGAGCAGCTTTTTAGTAATTTGAGTGGGTGTAAAATGAACTAAAAGGAAAATTCCACCCACCCACCATTGGATATCTGTCTGTGATGTTTAGTGCATTCCAGGAGCCATTTTCTGATGAATAGTTTTAGTGTACTTTCATGTTTTTAAGGCATTTCCCTCAGTGTGTCTCATTTACAGTTGCCGGTTTCGCAGCAGGTCTGATACATGTAGGAGAAAAGCGGCACCAATATGAAAAGTGATAAGAATAATTAAAGCAACAGTAAGAGCTTTCTGTCCCTTTGGGACACTCCTTTCTGAAGCCCCTCTGAAAGTCTCCTCTGATCTGAACACGTAAAATCCCTGATCCCTTCATGTTTCCTCAAGACTGTGGGATATGTAGGTGGTTTTAGCAGCTAACCTCTTACAAAAAGCAGTGGAAGTCCCCATACCTGAAATCACTCACTTCACTCATTACTCAGTGAAGGAAGTAATATCCCGTTACACATTCTTTAACGTTACCTACCAGGCCTGAGTCTGCCGTTCAGGATTTGTCTTGTAACAGGGACTGGTGGGTCGTGCAGTGACCAGCGCTGGTGGTGCTAGATTTTGTTCATTGCAAACCAGAGAAGAAATCTTTATTAGTGTTGCTTCTTATTCAGCGCAGCGGGGATATAATTAGAAAATCATGCAGCTAATATAATAGCTCTCTCCGTTTTGGACTCTGAGGAGTTTTTGTTTTTTTTCTTTTCTCTCAAAGGTCATTGTTGTCAAAACTGTAATTGGTCAAAGGCATGAATTTGTGCCAAAGCTTTCTCAAATTAAGTCTACAAATCAACAGCAACAAATTCACCAAACAAATTACCTTGGCCTCATCCAGAGAATCTGTGATTCAGCTGAAATGACTTCAGACTTTCAGAATGTCACTAATATAAATGCTGATGTGAGTGAATGCTAAGGCCACACGATTTAAGAGTTTGAGCAGATGTAGCCTACTGTGCTTTTTTGGTAATGAAATCGTTTGAAAAGCCGAAGAAAGGAAAGAGCGGCTTTTCAACAACCCAGAACCTTTTGCATAGAGGGCTAAACATGGAAGTCATTGTAGTTTTAATATAATAACCTGTATAAGCCTGACTCTGCACAGGATGTTAGACATACTGTATGCATGTAAAAGTTAGTGAAACTACTCGTGACTTACGTAGACGTGAAATCTTGAGATGGAAGCCATTGAAATACTTCTCAATCACACTGTGAGGCTGAATTGACAAATTACAAAAAGCCCATGCACAAATCAAATGCAAGGCTGTGATTAATGGACGTCTCGTCTACTCTTTACAGCTACTGTAATAAGTCTTATGCTTTACTCTAGATTTTTCTGTTGTAGTTCCCTGTGTACCTTCTGGCGTTGCCTTATCTCTGTGACTCTATATGTTTATAAAACATTGAGGGAAATCAAGTTTTTTGAATTAAACCTGTAGTAAAAACGTCGGTGGCCTGCTGGTCATGAATTTGTCTCATGGGGCTAATGAAGTCAAATATAAAACTCATTTTTTATCTCTCAGTCTCATGTGTCTCAGCCCGACAGTCATTAAAGGACAGCTGATTGATTGTGCAAGATAGACCGATAGTAGAGGGGTTGAGGGATAGAAAATATTATTGTAATCAGGAATCCATCACGTCTGCGTGCAGTCATTTGGATGTAACACCAGTCATGCAATGTTCTGGCATCCCACAACAACATACCCTAAAGGGCTCTCACTACGTTATTCAAAAACAAATCTACATTATGTAGACTCTCCTCATTATGGCAGAGGTATAACAGTGTGACATGTCCTAACTCAAACTAAGTGTATTTTCATGTTCATCCATGCACTCTGGTGCCGGTGTGATTTGCCCAGACTACAATCCTATGAAACAATCAAGCATAACATATGGTATAAACGTGGCTAATTGGAATGTGTAGGTGGATTGGATTATATAAAAGACACAGGAGGGTGTGTCTTTGTTAAATAAGTCATTTCCTGTTGCTTAAGAGTTTAAGAGGGAACAATGCATATATCTCGGAGCACATTGTGCAGATGGTTTCAAACAGAGGTGAACGGGGACTTCATTACCCAGATATTCCATGAGATATATTCTCTATCACCGTATGGTTTCGGTGAGCGTGCCGCAGAGGCGCAGTTACCTTCAGTGAACATTCAACATTTTGGGTTTCCTCTTTCTCAAGTTTAGATTTGTCCTTTCCTATACTCCACATAGACCTTCCACTGATGCTATTCCTCAGCGACTTGATTTACATATTTATTCATTTATCTCATCAAAGTGTTTCCACTGTTGCCCTGGCTAAATCCCAGCAGAGTAACAGTACATTCGGCTGTTCACAAGAGGAAATGACATGCTCTTTTAAAGATGACACCAACTTCAAGTTGCTGGAGATGAAGAATAATAATAAAGTGCTTTTTATTGTTGTGTATTCAGGTGTTCTCAAAGGAATGGAACTGTCTGGAATATAAGAATGCCTCCCGCCTGTAAAGATAAAGAGCCTCGGTGCACTGTAAGAGTACCAAAGAGACAAGGATGATACTTCAGAAAATAACATCTTTTGCAGCATTTACTTTCTCATGTCATGTTTAAAATTCATAGGAATCCACAGAGAAACGTCGACCACAATACTGTACATGTGCAATTAAGGAGGAACTATATTGGATTTCTTCCAGCAGTAACTAACTATATTCTGAGCCTGATATAGTTTTCATCTCATTACAATGTCACCACCTACACTTAAAAGGCTAAGCTTACTTATTACACATTCTAACGTTGTACTCGTTGTTCATTATGCAAGGAAGATTTGTGTGATCCGGGAACACAGCAGCGTCGTTACAAACGGGTTGTGAACAAGCCGACGGGTCAGCCACCGAGTCTTAAGTGTCTTCATTCGCAGGTAAACTGAAAGTGAACGCAGCCGAAATGTTGATGATAATCCTCCAGTACACAGGAATAAACGCTCACATAGAACAGCAGGTCAAACTGATAAACGGCCTGTAAACAGCGAAGCGTGCTGACATCAGTTTGTTTATTCATTTTAATGCTCACCTTTATTTTCTCTTTCATATAAAATGGGCAAACTTGATATTGTCGTTTACAACCTGTCCGATTCTCTGACTGCTCGTGCTTCTTGTCCGACTTGTCGTAACAACGTCTCAATGTCTTGTGTTTTACCCAATCGACTGGGCCACGGCTGCCATTTTGGATGATTTAAAGGCTTTTTATTTATTTTTTTATTTTTGGTGAGTCGGTGGCATCGGAGAGGGAATGGGACGGACGAACATATTCAGAATGGAATTCATTTCCTGGTAAAATGAGCTGACTTGGATAAAAAAATAATGTGTGTTGTACTGTTGACTCAGTCTGGAATAACTCTTGTGTTTAGGGTGTTAGCGTTCCTCCTCCCCCCTCCCTCCCATCGCTTTGGAAATTCCATCCCTCCATTTCAAAATCACATAGAAATGCATGAGGTGTTGTAGCTGCTATTGCACGCACCACATATTAGCACTAACGTTTCATTCCCAGTTTATGAGAATTTATGACCCCTTTAATGGATTAGCTTTATTATCAGAGGAGCCACAAGTCAGAGAGACCATGGTTTATGCATTCTGTATCCATCACCGTAATATTTCTCTCCCAGCTATCACAGGCCAGAATAGCTTAAAGCAAATGAACAGCAGCCAGGTATTTTTTCTTTTTTTTTGTTTGTTTGTTTTTTTATTTTTATGCCCATCAAAGGGAAAACTTTGGCCCAGGCACATAGGTTTTTTGGGGACAAGACCAAAGAAAACCACACAACAAAGAAGTCAACCTCCTAAATAACAAACCAAACTGCTTCAGTCTATCAAAGTGAGTTTTGACGGTTTTAAGTTTCTTCTCATCCTGTCTCTTTGAAATGTAAACCTTGTCAGAAGTGGGTGCATGTGGTCGGGCATGTTCATGTCTGGAGGGAGCAACCGATTTAAGGGCGCAAAAATTCATTTCCCTTTTGTTTCAAATGCAAACATACATAATTGGTGTACCGGGTTGCCATAGAAACCACTATAACTCAGATTAATTCCTGACAGCGGTCGCAGTCAAAATAAATGGCTTTGGGAATTGGGGCGCGCTCCACATAAGCAGAGAACTGGGGTAAATTTAGCTGCCCTCAGAGGAAAGGGAGCTGCTTGAAACCGAACCTAAAAACCTGAAACTGAGGAAAGCAACAAGCACTCGGTTCTTCACTGGATAGAAAAAGTGTGTGACTTAGGAACTTGTGCACTGGTCTGCTCACAGGGTGACAGATACGGCCAGATTATTCTCCATAAACACGACATCAGACTTAAGCTCCAGGATGGAATATGCCGTTATCAGTAAAGAAGATAGTGGACCTCTGTGCTCCCTGATAGACGGCGAGAAAAACCTGGGCTTTGGGCAGGAATGTTCCATTTGAGTAGACAATCTCCTCCGTAAAACAAAACAACACAACCACACACATGCACATTACTGAGATGCTGATAGCTTGTCTATATCAATCATCCCCTTCTTTGACCTTCCAGCGGTGTCCAAACTGACAGGGGGTTCGTCCTGTGGGAAGCTTACTGTTTAAAATATGTTTTTTTTTGTTGCTTTTTCTCAGAACTACAGCAACAACAGTGGTTGAGTTTCAAAGGTAATTCCTTAACCGTGGAAACATTTGAGCCGACAATCGCACGTCAAGGTCCATTTAGTAGCTGTTCTGGAGCTTTTAATCATGTCATATGCTTGTCATCAGCAGATAGACTTTCGACTTTTTGTCCTTGTTGTTTTAAAAGCTGTATTTCAAAGTATTTCAAACGGGGAGAAAGGTGGAAACCGAGTTGTTATAACACAGCAAAAATGTTTTTATGGAGCATACTGGGATGGACGGTCAGACATGAGGTAGTAACCACAGTCTCTGCTTAATCTTCACGCAGTGTTGTAGTTGCCTGAACCTGACCGATCCTCTGTTTGTTGTTGCGTTGCTTTGCTCTAAAACAGCTTGTCAGATGACCCAGTCACCTCTTTGGATTTTTATAGGCACAGGGTGTACACTTGCTGATACAAATACTGTACCTCCCCCCGGTCTTCTGTGACTCACTGTGTTGCAGACGGCCTCTCTGCTCCTTTGTTGTAGCAGTAGTTGTGGGTCACCCAGTCTGTCACAGCGGTTAACTTATGTAAAAAGAATCCATTAGTCTTACTTTCAGGGTAAAGTGTTGTTTTGTGGTTTAAATGCTTTTGCAAAAGTTTCTCTGCTCTGGTAACAATAAGAATCTGAAAGAGACATTTTTTTTATTTATTTTTTTAACACTACACCTATTTACACCTATTCAGAGTCTCTGCCACCGTGTACAAATGTATGGTAGTGTTGGTTTATGGGAAATTGCTGTTACTGGGTAGCAGTCTACAAAACAGAACAAAGGCAGGGACACAACATGTGGATGAAATGCTGTCTGGCTAAATTGAGCTCCAGGTTGTGCTTATGTAGACCCCCCCCCCCCTTTCAAATCTTGGCTGCTTTTACTATGTACATCTGCACCCATGGGAGCGTCCCTTTGTTTCTGTGGCCAGAGGAAAACAATAGATACTCTGGGTAAAGCACACGAGCAAAGGTCTCTATTTACCATGACAAAGCTGAGGGCCACGCAATGGTCACCACTGCCACAGGCGAAGCAGCCCGCCAACGTATAAATCCTTCAACTGAACACACATACACTGTGTGTGTGTGTGTACAAACACGTGCATAAACATACACACAGGATACAAACAACCCCAAAAAATACAGAAACACACACACACCCTGTTCTGAAACACGCCACCCACAGCCGACCACAGATATGCAGCACACAGGAAGAGAAATTGGAAGCATTTGGGAAGTTCCAAACAACAGCGTTTCTTTTGTTTCTGTCTGTTTTTCTTCACATGACATCTTTTGCAAGCAGCGCAAAAATTGAAGTCATCAAAGTGTTCACTCTTCCCTCGCTGCAGAAAGCTTTTTCGGCACCGGAGAGGCTCCTTTGAGTCACATCTCACTGTGTGTTTTGTCGGCTGATATCAGCCCGTCCTCTGCACCCTTCTTCCCGCTGTCGTTTCCTTACCTTTACCCCATGTTGAAGAGTTTGCTTGACATCCGTCTTTTTGTTTTTCGGTTAATAAAATCAAACCAATGAGCTTGAATCAAGGGCACGAAATGTTTTATTTTCCGTCTCAAGTCCCTTCTGTTTTATCCCTGGAATCTTAGTCATCCTCCCATAGCAGTCATGTGGTTTGTGGCAAGACAAAGAGAAACCAAAATCAAACTCACACCACTCTAAATGCATTGGATCAGTTAATCCAATATGCACTGCACACATTGCTTAGATTCCAAGATTTAAATAGCTTTTTTTTTTTTTTTTTTCCCATTTCCTTTGTTTTATAGCAAAGCCAGTACTAATAATAATGATTTTGCTAAATGAGTGTGCAAGACTGAGTCCTATTTACCATAGCTTGTGGATGATCCTTGATTGGATTGGATTGGATTGGAGCAAATGATTCCCAGTTGATATCCAATTAAATTGAACCTTGGGACCTCAGACGAGCTTGCTTTACAGAGTATTAACAAGAAAAATACATTCCCACTAGCTTTTAAATGCTTTTTCTATGATTGCCTATTAAATCAGTTACCTTTAGAACTGAATACTTTTCACTTTGGAGAAGGTGAAGGAACGACGTGGTCTCGGTTGAACTTTTAAACACATCTCTTCTCGTGCTTCAAGCCAGAGTCAACTTATTATTATTAATGGAGACTGTAGTCCCCTTTCACACAACCTGTTCAAGGTTGAGATGCACCATTACTACACCTCACGGTTCTGTACAATAGCTACAAACACAAAATGGGGAGGGGTGGGGGGGGCTGTTGTTGTTCCTCCCTAAAGCTGAAAGTGGAGGTAGAGTCGGATCGATGTTTGTGTGAAAGGGAGAGAGACCGACGCTGAAGCTCTTTGGTGTTACACGTCACACCTCTTGATTTCTGGACGGCCGGCGTGCTGACTCAAATCACACACGCGGGGGGGGGCAGCGTTTATACCGGCTTTGTTCTGTTCAGTGTAAACACACAGTGTCGACATAAGGGTGATACGGCAGGATCTCTGTTTAATAGGAGCTCTTGATCTTTCCTTAACCTCTACCAGGTGCTCTGAGTGCACCTTATTGTGGAACCATAGAAAAAGTTGCGTCGTGCTTCAGTCGCTATGAGTCCGCTCTTGTCGGAAGACAAACAAAATGAATTTTTCACAAAAAGCTCCACGCTCTCGTCCTGCTGCTCGCGGTAAGCAGAGCTTTCGCCTCTCTAGATGTTTTCAGTATTATCATTAAATTACAAGTGACAGACAGTTTTTGGGCTCCTCTAATACCTCTCCCTCTGAAGCGCTTTAAAATACGGCTTACAAGACGTGTTGACAAAATGTAGAATATATATGTACTGTATATTCAGTTTGTTTGTCCAAGTTTTACACCGTGACTTCAGAGGATATATGATGACAGTGGTTGTTTCTCGCATCCAGTGCAGTAGATGGTGATTTTCAGGCCAGCTGGAGTGGAAGCCAAACTGTTTACCCCTTTAGAAATGATCTGAGCCGAAAAACAACATTAACAAACCAGGAAGAAGGAATAGTTATAGGCCATGGAAGTGCTCTGGCTCACTGATGAAAGAGTATTAAATAGTCATGGAATTTTACATCCGTGTACATTTTTTTTTTTTTCGGTACTACAGTATCAACATGCAAGAATATATATATTTTCTTTTCACCACCATGTGCTACGTTCAAACAGCTCTGCTCTGGTGTGTTGCTGAGAATCCCAGAGAATATGGTAATTAAAGATAGTTTGATGATTTTCAAAAAGTCTAGTTTTCCCCCTGAGGATGTGCTGCATACTAACTGTTACATTTATCAGAATCTTCCCATGAGGATGAGCAGCCAGATAGTGTGTTGCTCGCTGCTTTGTTGATAACACTGGTCAGGGGAGACAGCCAGGGCTGGCACTCTAGGCTGCAAACAGCAGATTGAGGAGATGAGGCAGGCGGCAGGAGAACAGTTGGCTTCAGGGGCAAAGGAGGGCACTCCTATTTAAAATGTTGCTTCAGGGCTTCACTTTCTGCGTTCTAAGATGTTGGTTTTAGACTGTGCCCGTGCATGCAGGTATGTGTTTTTGCCCGTACATTATTTAAGATGTAGATACACCAACGTTTTATGTCCACCGGAGAAGATCAGGATTTAGCATTCTCACATTTTAGCCGTATGAAAACTGTGAACCTTTTGATTTCTGGGGAAAGAAATCGTGTGCCTCCAAATCTTTACTTTCTGCATAAAAGACGTACAATTTCCTAACTTAACACTTAACGCTTTTGCCATATGTAAACCATGATCTGCTTAATCGTCCAGTGTAATTCCCCAGGATACTGGACTGCAGCAGCACAGGACGACACCGTCAGCAGCACAACCCCGTCCTCAGTTTGTAAGGAAGCTTTAGTTCAGGAGACAGCTGGACTGACAGTTTTAATCTTAAAGACACCCCAGCTCTCATCAGGGGTGTTCAGAATGGAAATCATTCAGAAATTAAATCAGTCTTTGGGTGAGTACCGGTAATTAATGAAGTCTGTTAGAATGGCAGTTATACTTGTACGGTGCTTATCTTCTTCCCTTTATGACGTTTATAACGTATTTACCAGTGATACCCAGCAGTGCGGTGGAAATAAATCATATGATGAGCCATCCCTTTATATAAGTCAGACTCACCATATGTGCTTTTTCACATGGGAACTGGAGTCAGCCTAGTTCTGGCTGCTTGTCCTCATTTTTCAAGGGCAAGGTATTTTTTCACACCAGCAGCAGCAGCAGCAGTGGGCTGCAGACACCAATTCTCTCCTTCTTCTTTCTTTGTCTATTCCTTTTCCTTACTCTTTCCTCTCTTCCTCTTTCATGGCTCTGGCTCTGTCTTCCCTCCCTGCTGCCTTATGTACATACATTATTTAACAATCTAAGCACTGGAAATGCTATAATAGAGTGTCTCAGCATCCAGCTGGACCACAGAGACATGTTATTTTTACCAATCTCCGTCGGCCCATTCAGATAGTTAAATAATGTATGTCTTAGTGGCACATCCACTCTGTTGGATGCAGGGAGTTGCAGATGGGAATCATCAGTATGCCAAGTGTGTCATTAGGATGACACCATCCACTGACAGATTGCGGATTTCGGACGAATTTCACCATGGGATACTTGCAGTGAAAATGAGATGGTGGAATAGAGAGGTGGTGCAGGCATCTGATTTCATTTGCTGTCTACAAACCCCCTTCCTCTGTTTGTTTCTTCTGCAGCTCGCACTGTTGAGCTTCTATTCCTCATCTTGTGTGTTTTTATTGAATCCCAGGAAATAAGAGTTCACGTGTTGTTCCTCAATCATTTATTTTTTCATTCTTTTTTTTTTCCTTTTAAACAATCGGTTTTGTTCTCCAGCTTCACTACAGAGGAGCGGCGTGCCTTTACCTCATTTTATGTCGTTTTTATCATTTGATATTCCTATCACCACCCACTGTTATTCAGACTCTCAATGACTTTATCTATTCGCCTTTCAGCAAATTAGCAAAAAAACTGTCAGTGAATGACAGCCTGAGTCCAAGTCTTCTGTCAGTGAGAATACATTAAAGGTGAGGCTGAATTCGACTCTCATCATGCATGTGTTCACTGAAA
Source organism: Seriola aureovittata (assembly GCF_021018895.1). NCBI lineage: Eukaryota > Metazoa > Chordata > Actinopteri > Carangiformes > Carangidae > Seriola > Seriola aureovittata. Next base: position 3,432,542 of record NC_079378.1, on the reverse strand, counting down.
CATACAGACAGACCAAAGGGCAGGTGTGACGGTCAAAACGGAGAAGCAGATGAAGCATCAGTGCACCCGATACAGTCACTGTCACACGTTTGTCTTGTGACAGATGTTCAGTGTGACGAGGACCTGCTGCATTTTTGTTTTGCCATGGCTCACCTCACTTCGATGACTGCGACCCTTTCCTGACATCATGCCGCTCGCCGTTGTTGAACCATCGATGCGGGTCATCTCGTCATCAAAGTGTTCGCTGTTGTTCTACAGTTTTAAATCAAACATGTCTGCTCTTCCTCCATTGTTTATTTGGCAGTGACATCAGTCCATGCGTTAGGTATGCAGCGGGTGTGCTAAGCACATATTCACACGTTGTTAATTACTGTTATTATTTATCCAGTGTCTCCAGCTATTACCTCCAGCAACAAGTGTGTGAGCGTTCTCTGCATCAGCTGTGGTCTTTGGCTGTAGAATGGAGCCATTAATACTAAAACACAGTGATTTACTCAGAAGTGGGAATAACTAATCACATCATACGTTTTAGTGATGTGATGTATCGTGTCCCAGAGAAAGCTCCATTTGAGAAAGTGAAATTCTGAGCTTGTGTAGAAGCCTGGACTCGTTAGAATATCAGCAGAACACGTGATGTCTGTACTTCACCAACCGAGTTAAAACTAGGTCTCTGAGAAGAAGGGGTGCTAATTGCATGTATGATTTTACAAAGTGCTAGGTAGCTCTGTAAAATGATAAATTTGGCAATTTTGTGGAAAAGTCGGTTTGGCAGTCAACACTCTTATTTATTAATACGAGCATCTGTGATGGTGTAAAATCAAAATTGAAGCCTCATTGAACCCTTTTTATCATATTACTGATTAAAATTAGTTTGGCACTTTGACCGTGCCAGAAATAACTTTTTGTAACTCATTATTTTTAAAAGACACTGATAACAGCTGAGTGGCCTTTGAGCATGAAGGTATAGATTAGTGTGGTATGAGTCTACCCAACCCTAAAGTGTCCTTGAAGGGCGACTAAACTGTGTGGGGAGAGTGTAACATCCTTTACTCAGGGATGTTGTAATAAGGTGTCTTGTAACCATAATGGAAATGAGGCTGGACTAGATTAATTAAAAAGTGTCTGGTGATTTTTTTTTTTTTCTTAAGCGACACCTCTCTGTAATATTGAAGAGATTTGAGAACATACTGGAAAGTGCTACCATCATCTGAACGAAAAGGGCAAAAAAAAAAAGGGGGAGAGGGAGCGGGAGCAGCCGCTGTATTCCCCTCCGCATTAGAATGCAACCAAGCCACAGGAAACTCTGCATTTCCAGCAGAGGCGAGAGCTATCAACTATTTAATCGATGGTTCTCTGGCCTTTGTTGACGATGACAAGTGTCAGATCAGGTGTCCTTTTGAGGAAGATTTATTCCAGAAAGAATTGGACAGCGAAATCCAATTAAAATGGAATCTGTCAGCAGCAAAATCTCTCTAGATTGAATATGGGGGATTCAGACTGACTCACTGTCCCTTCGTATCTCAGACTCGCCAGACAGATAACTTGCAGATCCAACATTTTCCTCGCCCAGACGCCCAGAAAAACCATCTATTCTCCCATTTTAAAAGCTGAGCGTAATGTCCAGCAGCGATCCACTGAAGTTCAAACAGCAGATTCTGCAGCCAACTGTAGGAGATACGCATTTCCAATGTTCATAATCATGTTTAAACCAGACAAATTTATTGGGTAATAGTGAGGGAGGAATGATACCAGGAGGCCACAGAGGGGGGTTTGGAAATATGCACCCAATGGACTTTAAGCACTGTTATAAATTAGTTAGCATATATTTCATGGTGAATGCATATTCCACTTCTCCTCCTATGTCATCAGTGGAGGCAGAGTTTATTTTGAGGCTGAGGCATTCTGGGAGAAAATCTCTGGATAGTAATGATGGGAATAAAGTGCTGCGGCCACACTGATTACACAAAAGTTAAGTACAGCTGCATGGCTAATGAAGTTGACATGGCGCTAATGCTCTTGATACAGTCCCATTCAGTTCAGTTGTCAATGGCGTAACAAGCTTAAGTTCATCACAGTACTGTGTTCAACTGACTAATTCAAAACCTTTGAACTGCTTCAATGGGGGAGGCATTTTTTAAAACAGTGAGTCCACTTATTGTGCATGGTCAGTGCGCTCACTGTGCTGAGGCATTATAATCATGGTTTCTGGAGCTCTGTGCAAAGTGACACTTGATGAAATGCTTTAGAATAATAATGAGATAAGTCCTCGTTGCTGTGTCGTACTTCATTTTGAAAACTTTTGAAGGAATAATTTGTAACTTCTCTCCAATACAAAATGGATGACGGAAATACTCACGTGACCAAGCTCAGCTCTACATGTTCTACCGTTTCCAGCCGTGAGAAAATGATCTCTGATCTCAAAAATCACACTTGCATTTTCTTACACATTGTTGTTAAATTTAGCCTTTAGCTTGTGAGGATTCTCACACTCGCAACATGCATCAATGGAGGTAAGACACGTGTTTGCATTTCGTGTGAATGTAATGAGATTGTCATACAGGAGCAAAGTGATAATTATGTGGAGTGTTTCGAGGATGTGCTCAGTCATCTGAAGTAGCTTGTAGTCGTTTGGTGATTGCTTCCAAACAACAGTGAAAAACTTTAATCAGCACCGACAGTCCACTTTTCTCCATTAGCTGAACATGAGTGGACGGTTTTAAGGCCTTTTTTTTCTGTCAACATCAAAGTTTATTCTCCAAACATTATTTGGCTCAGACGTTATTGTGAAACCTAAAACTGGAACTTTGGTCACATGACGACAAGTGGTTGTACGTGAGGGGTCAGGGGATAATAGCTGGGCTTGCTACATTGAGTGCACGGAGACCGTAGCTGTGTTCCAGTCCGTCCGTCCTTTGGAGGACGCAGCCGACGAAGGTGTGGCGCCTTGTGGCTGTTGTCGGCCGCCAACGCTGAACTGAGATGAGATGGTCTGATCTACGTGGGATTTTCGCTGTGTGTCACCAGCTGTGCCCGCTTACCGTTGCATCACAAAGCGAGGCACCTGTCACCTAGCAACCTTGACAACACGTAGCTTTCTTTTCACAAAAACTTTACTTTTTAAGGCCCTTGGTTTTCACAGTCGTTAGTTGTTGAACTGAGCTGGAAGTGTAATCCTCAGGCTCTCTCTCTCTCTCTATGTATGTATATATATATGTGTGTGTGTGTGTGTGTGTGTGTGTGTGTGTGTGTTTGTATTCTAAAATTGAACAATATTTTGTAGTGTGTTGATCTGCCCAGTAACATGCTGCTGAGATGATCAGTGTACCTGCCTGGATGGCTGTGTCGTCACTCTTTCGTCTGATTATGAAAACAATGGGATAAAGACTGATTGTCTGTGCTGATTATAGTTGTTCGCCGTTACTGTGAATCAATCACTCAGAGGCAATTTCACATGACTGACTACATTTGCAAAACTGTGTGTGTGTGTTAAATCATCACAAGCAAATATTAAAATCCAACAACAACATGTACTTTCTTAAGAAAATGCAGAAGTGATTTGTAAGTTTAGAGATCTTGTTTCTCACAGTTGAAATCAAACATTGACAACAAACATGCATTTAACCTCGCAGGTGCACAATTATTTCTCAAAAGCACATTTACACCCCAAGGTTATTAATGAATTATTGAATAGCATTTGTACAACAAAAAGAGCAATTTCCATCTGGTGACATTTTTTTAATTGTCGAATCGCAGTTTTGAAAATGGCATTTGATCCAATACATAAGAGTATTGCCGTTTCCCTCCCCTGATACTTTAATATTTTATCTGGTGCCTTATCATTTTATTATTAGTCTCCCAGTAGGCTAGAGGAATAACAAGGGGAGATCAAATGCAAATGAGTTACAATATTTATGAAGAAATGAGATGGTAATAGAAGAAGAGTTTGCTGATTAAACTCCATTAAGGTGCATCATCTTCATAAAATGCAGACCCATGAAGCAAGGAGATTGAACAGGATCCCCCTGGAGTCTACGTGCTGCTGCTGCTGCAGCTGCGGGAAATCAACAAGAGGATAATGGGATAGAGGGTTGCACCGAGACTTTGTATTAAAGATACTGTACTTTAACAAGCTGCGCGTAACAACCAATACATTTGCATAAAATAGCGAGAAAAAGAAATTTGATTGATTAGAATAAATATGTGTTATTGTTGAAGTTGAAATGAATTCCAGCTGTTGTTGGATTGAACATGCTTTGTGACCTATAACTATGTGGCAGTGATGCACACCAGCGCCATGAAGTAGGTGTCCTTTAGAGGACTGATACTCACATAAACTGGAGTGATGTTTTCACAAGAGGATTTCCTGTGAACCGCTGCTTTCTTATTTCTGATATTTTCTAGTATTTTTATGTGCCCTTTCGAAAAGGTCAGTGGGGCGCATCCTGTCCAGAGGGGTGTGGTAGGGTCTTGGTACAATAGAGTTTCAAAGTTCACATGTGCATCAGGGTGGCAGAGTGATTAGGAAGACTGAAATCCTCTTTGAGCAGGACCAGGTCCTTGAGTGCTGCTGTGTGGCAGACAAAGCTTTGACCTTCCTGCGGAGGCAGGCGAATGAAAAGAAGAATTTCTCCTGCAGATCACTGTCACACACAAACTACAGCGTAGAGTGCTCATTATCAGTGCTCACCTGAACCCCCGCACCGAGAAGAGTGAGACTGAACATGAATTCCCTCAGACAAAAAAAAACAAGAAGTGATGGCAAGAATCGTCTGAGCTTTGTTCCGTAACTTTGATTCACAAAGCCTTTAAAATATCACCATAGCATTAGCAAAATACCAAACTAGCACAGAAAGCAATTATTGATATGATAGTTTTAGCAATTATGAATCCATTCGCCCATGAGAATATTGCTCTGTATCTGCTTGATTAATCATTTTCCATGTTGAGTTGAGAGATTTTTCTTTCAGCATCTAATCTATACCTTCCTTTAGCTGTTCACATCTAGTAATCAGGTGTAGCACCACGTTTCCACAGGTGTCCCTCTATTTTCCAGCAGCTTCGAAGGTTTTCTGTATATGAATATGAAAGGACTGAGGAGAATGTTAATGTATCAGGGATATAAAAACCATGTGTTTTAATGCCTCAGTAATGTCAGAAATATACTGAGAGCACAAATAAATATGCAAATACTTGCACAGAACGTATGAATTTGATGCTGTTGGTCATTTTCTACAAAAATTGAATTAATTAAAATTGATGCTGTAATATTATTTTTTAATGTAAAGCCGGCAGCAAAGAATGAACCCACACATATTAGCTTTTTTGTAGCTTGTAACTGAATCTGTATGCAGGAGCAGACACTCTACTGTCTCACATGGTGGCCTGTTTGATGTTTGCTGTTGTCTTTGATTGAGATTACAAATGTGCTGTGGGAGCTCAGCCCAAGTTGAGAGCTGGATTAAGGCGCCCCCCCCTCCCCTCATTGTAGCTGAAGGATATCCAAGTTGCAGCTGTGCGCCAGTGATAGACGGGGTCTCAGCTGCGAGAAGTCGTCTTTCAGGGGATCGGTATCATCACTCTGCCGCGTGATAGATAGTAAAGGGTTCAGGAAAGGTTACAAGAAGGTTCTGTAGCCGACTCTCAGATATACCCTGGTGATGCACATAAACGCTTTCAGACGAATGTCCTTTTGTTTTTGGGAGAGCTGTCAGCGAAAGCTTTCATCACAGCAAACAGTGGATGGTCAAATGGAAAGACTCAAGAGGAATGAATTAACAAGCCACTCTCAATTATGTAAAAGAGTTTTATTCTATCTCAAGCTGTCAGTGTGGAATCCCCATCAATTATAAATCCAGAACCGCATCCCAGCGGTGATGGTTTCTGTTTCTTAATATCGACTCGAGCTCCTTATTATATCTTCCACTGGTATGCGAATGAGAGTTTCTTTGGTATGAGTGCACGTCTATGTGGGGATGATAGTCAACGTGCTTCCGGAGAGCAGGAAGTTGTCTCTGCTCCTGTGAGGAATGGTGTGAGGAGTAAGCACAGAACTGGCCAGAGGCAGTAAAGCGATTGCAAAAGATTCAATTGGATTTAAGGTTAGCCTCTGTTCATGGATCCTGCCATATCCAATCCTCACTGCAGGCTCACTTTGATTCAGTGGGCTATATAAGCTGAGGTGCCTGTGCCTTGGACACATGCCGCATGTTATCCTTCCGCCTCCATCACAGGTTAAAACGCTCCACGCACACATATGCAACCCACCCCCAGTTTGCTTTAAAAAGTGCTATGTTTAGCTCATTTAAACACCCATATATCACTGTCAGATTAATTGCAATACCTCTGTATAATTACCCATAACAAATTAGAACATGGCGGAGAGTATTTCTCACACCAGGGGTATTGTTATTGCTAGTATTTTTCTAAATTAAGATCACTTGTTATGACCCCGGTCGCATCGTGCTGCGAAGAAAACATTGCTACTTGCTCTCTTCCTCCTGCTGGGTCTCGCTCTGGGCGTGTTTTGTTTTTAATGTTAAGAAGATGAACAACAGGCTAGTTATTCTACCTGCATTCTCATTATCAAGCAGGAAGTATAAACTGTTTTACTGCAGCAGCAACACCTTTCTCCTGTTTAATTCTGCAGAGGACACTCTCTTTGTGTCATAAAGTGGATCGGTATTTGTAATTTTTTAGTCAGTGGCGAGCAACCTGCGGAGCTTTGATTTGTCAGTTGTTTCTCTAAAGTGGATAACAGCAGCCAATTAGCACAATCTGAGTTATTTGCAATCCAAAATAAGATAGCAATTTTACAATGTTGTTTTTCTTTTCTTTTCTTTTTTCTCTGAGACCTTTTTTCTCCCCGTTTTGTCACACACCGCTGCCGCCGCCGCCACCATCAATACTGACATTAACATCACCCAACCCAAATATGTCATTCCTTGCGTGGCTCGTTATCAGGCAGCAAAAATGCAAAGATTGAAAAGGAATTCATCAAGCCAAAAGAGCAGCCCCTAATAACAGAAGGCCATCCACTTCACGGCTGTGTTAGATTGATAATGGTGATATTTCTAACAGAGGTCAGCTCCCTGCATTATACTCCCCCAGCTCCCTGACTCATTCTGCCACTTCCACTGTGTTATGATTGGTGGCATGTACCGTCGTCATATGGCCGAGTGACAGAATCAGTTCTGTCAGTGTGATCAGCTTTTGTACAGGTCAGTATATTTTCATCAGGTTCAGCTGTTTGACGGCATGAGGTTTTGAAAGGTGATGATTTTCTCATATTTAAAGTTTTTCTTGGAACCTGAAATCTTGAATTCATCAAATTGTGGATACGACAGATTCACTTAAACCGGTTTCAGATCACTATATCTATAGATTTGTACATTTTCCGTCCACTTGTTGTGCAACCATCGAAGAGTTACATGTATCTGGAGAATGGTATTTTGGAAGTATAGATGGCGATAACCACTCGACCCTGGAGCCAGGGTGCTCTCTGAGGTCCCTGGAGGGGGAAGCTATGACTGACTCCATTTCAGCAAGTTTATCTAAACCACTTGCTGCCAAAAATGCCTCTTGGGTCATTTAGCCACTGTCAACAATTCAGATGAGGCTGCTGGCCCATGAAGGATAAGACCACAGCAGCTCCTCAGACGCTCAGCGTGTGAGGAAAGCTTTTAGTGGAAAGCTCTGTGAAAGCCACTAAGGCCAGAGTTTTAAATGAAATCTGTTTTGGATCATCATTTATCTCCTATGCTCATATGGGGGATACCCAAGGTTATCATGTATAATTTTAAGCCATTAAAGCTCCACTAATCAATGTTTTTTTTTTTTTAAATTAACAAAGGATGTGCGATGTAAAATGTTTCGCTCATAGTAACAAGTCGGCATGACTGCAGTTCCTCTCAGCTTTAAGGAGCTTTTTAGCCTCTTTCAGCTCATTGTTTTGCTTGTGCGGAGCCAAAGTGAGAGTGAGTGCATTTGCAAATACTTACTGCAAATTTACAAACCTGCTCAATCCGCTTCACAGGCCACAGCTCACAGCTCTTGTCCCCCCGAGTGTCAATCTAGAGCGCTGATGTGTCCCCGGTCACGAATATGACTTTAACAACAAATAGTAATGATTACAAATGAATACTAGATGAGTCTAATTAATTATAACAACTGCTCCAATATTGCAGCTTTGGGGAGCTTTAGTGGTAAATAAAATGTGGAAACCTAAAGCTTATGAACTGCATCACAAGCCCAGCCAGTGTAGGTTTGGTTATTTATCTGTATATTATTCATTGCAGGTATTCATTCACCTTGTATCCAAGGCAAAACATAACCTTTAAGGAGCAAAGCCTTGGAGCCCAAAGCAACAAAAAAAAATGTTTATAGAATTAGCTACAGCCCTGGGTGCACTCTTTCTCCATGCACTGGATTGATTTGGGAATAATTCAGAGTCGGTTCATTGCTGCAAACACTGGAAGTTAGTAGAGTGAGGTCATGATTCAGTATAAGCTAAATAGGATGTGATTAGAAAGGATCAAATCTTGTTCGCACACACTGGTTGCTTTTACCCTGACATGGAGAAATATTCTTGTGAAAAGTTTGCTGTAAAAGGAACAAGACCTTAATGTATTTTAGATGATCTAAGCTGACTGATGCTGTGCTTGGTATTATTAGTTTCTCTGCTATTAGTATGCCAGGGAGTGTTCTGTAGCTCTGCAGTCATTATCTGTTTGGTGAGAATCAGGGCCACCTCAGGGTCAAACAAAGAAAGAGGGTGGGGGTAGCGGTGAGGCCCTTTTGGCCTCATTAGTTAATTAGGGTGCAGACAGGCAATTTCACTCACACTGGCCTTTGAGCATGCAGAGAGAATGCATGAAAAGTATTGAATTCATTCGAGAACCAAAATAAAACTCGAATGGGAAATGTAAACCGACTCTCAATGTTTCCATTTGAGCGTATTGTCAAACTCAAACGCAGCAGAAGATGGAAGTCTTTCAGTCATGTTGCATGAAGAGACTGGGATATTTCTAGAAGTGGTGGTGGATGTATACCGCATGGGTTCAGATAATTCAGTCCAAAAGTCCAAATCAACTATCAAGACTGTTTTGTAATGAGTTTGAACCATTTTTGAGTCCAATCAGGTCAAGCACATGTAATTGTAAATAAAAACAAACTAGTTTACTACTTTAACAGCTCATTAAACTTATCCAGTATCTCATATTTTGCTAATTGAAATCTGGGACATAAAGCACATCTACTGGATCAGGCCTTGTGCCCCGCCCACCACCTGCTTGCTCCAGGTTGACAGGTGAAAGAGCAGAGAGTGTAAAGATGGTGAGAGAGAGAGACTCAGCTACACCCAGACTTGACGAGGAATTTATTGAGACCAGAGTCAGTGCTAATGCTAACTCTCTCTCTGTTCTGACAAGGTTTCAGGTTTATTTAGCCCCGCCCCCACAAGCTGACAGGATCGGTTCCTTAGGTTTTTGACGTATGAAACCCTGAATCTGTTTTTATGAGACTGTCATTGGTTCACTGCAGCTCAAGGTGGAAACACTCACTCATGGTGTTGATGATCATTTCACTCTTCAACACGTCTCGTATTATATAAAAAAAAAACATCATATGGATGTTAACAAGGTTCAAAACTTGATTTTCATCTGAGGTGTCTAACAGCAACACTATGACGCAAAAGGCACAAGCTGGCACATACCTGCCTTTAATGCTCAGTCATGACTTGAGCTGCAGCCCTCTGTCTGTTTGTCTTTCTGTCTGTTTGTCTGTCTGTTTGTTTGTTTGTTTGTCTGTTTGTTTGGCTATGCAGCAGCAGTTGCTCTTCTGCTGTTGCATTTCAGATAGAAAAGCTGCTCAAGGTGTGTTTTCTTCCCCCGCTGGTTGACACATTTCAAGTCAAACTCCGGGTCATATATTATTAAAGCTACAGTCCAATCACTGGGAGCCTCTGACTGTTGCAAGCGGCGGGCTTTCACAGGCGTGATCGCCAAAAGATAAAATCACACTGCTTTTATTCTTGTAACACTTCTCCATTTTCTGTTGCTTTTTACCCTTTAAAATCTTTTCAAGGACCCATTTAACAAATGAAAACATCTACTATCTCTGGCATCAACAGCACTGTACTATCTCTGAAGCTTCAGCTTTAGTGCTGATTTGCTCTTCAGAAACTGCTGTTTCAAAAGATTCTGTCCATTGTTTGTGTTTTTGGTCCGAGCATTTCTGATTCCCTGCTTTACTGTATGTTCAGGAACCGAGAGCTATAACACAAACACAAGTTTACCACCATGTCTAAAGCATCTCAAAAGCCATTAGCTGTACCTGATGCAAAATAAATAAATAAATAAATAGATAAGAAAGTGCTTAGTGAGACAAAAAAAGATGCTCCAATTCATGCCTTCGATTTTCATATTTGAAAGTAGCACTTTTTCTGTAATTTGAAAGAAGACAGTGAGTTGCCAGCAGTCACCACAGAGGACTTTGGTTTTATCCCTGGCATAGCTGAGCCTGAGAGTTATTTCAGCAAATGTGAGAGTCAGCACAGATGAGAATAGTCAGGCTGGTTCATACTCAAGCAGACTTGACTTTCTGCTTGTACATATGATTGGATATATTGCAAGTCGGAGGTAAATTGCAGTAATCAGCAAGTGAATGGAAAATGAAGCAGGCATGCAGTAATTTTATTGTTAGGAAAGAATGCTAATGTGTAATATTATTGTTTTGGTTGAGAAAATCTGTTATAATTTCTGCCCTAAAACATATTCTAGATTGGCCTCGGTGGTATTTCTGTTAATTATAATGTACCAGGAGATTTAACCTTGTGACAGAAAGACCCTGCAGCAGGTTAATTGGTAGGAGCTGAGACATATTCAGGTCAGACCCGGTTCAAATTACTTGGAAGTACTTTTCATGATTTTCCATAGCAGAGAAGTGCAGTGGGTAGGGATTGTGAAAGAAAAGATAATAAATGAGCTGACTTTTTAACACTGACAGTCTCACTGTTTGAATATGGGTAATAACCACCAGTATAGTATGTCATGCAGGGTACAAGACAATAAAGATAACTTGCTGTTATTGTTTTTGGCACCGCTAGCTACACAGTTTGATAATGCTAATGCCCGTGTCAGTCTGTTCGGATGTCCCTCCAACATGTTGGTCAAGAGCAATATAGTCAGGAACAGATTGTAATGGAAGTTTTGTGTGGATATTTATGATTCCCAGAGGAGGATTCCTAATTTTTGTTAGCCCATATTTTCCTCCGGCGCTGCCATTAGATCAAACTTTCCCTTCAACCAACAATTTGTTTCATGAGATGGTATAATAATGACTAAGTAGTGAGCCTCTCCTCACTTATGCACAAGAAATATCATATTTTACCAAGAACTTCATGCTCATCAAAAGATGGAACTGTCTCCATTCTGGATGCTCCAAAGGCTTTGATCGTGTACCAACATCACGCCGAAATTTCAACTTAGTTCACGAACTGTTTCCTCATGTGCTGGGCCGAGCGCCATGGAATTTGCTGAGCATAATCTTGCTCCTCAAAAGATGAACCTTTTGGGTTATAAAATACCCACTGTCCTTCCCTTTAATGTTGCCCTTAGGACAGACGCATTACATCTATAGTCCCGCTACATGCTCTCTGCTGTGGGCTATGATGAATACTGCAGCTTCTAGCAGAGCTTTAGATCTTTGCTTTGTGTTTTATAATCTTTAGTCACCCTTTACCCTGGCGGGTTGTACATGTAATCTATTCTCAGCCAGATTTCATGCCGTAGCTGTTTTTCTCTTCCGCATCCCTTGTCAGCCTCTTAGCCTTTTGTGTAGCATTCTCTCCAGGTTTAGTAATTATGTGCTGTCAGAAGGGGAAGGCTCAAATTAGTCAGAATAAAAAAGGACATTCCACCGTTTTGCCTCTGTTCAATATCCAGATATTAACAATGACAGAAGAGAAGCAGCTATTGGAAATGTATCAGAGAGTTGTTTATTTGGAGGACACGAGGTGAGACAGCACATTTTTAATTAATAGAGAAAGTTGAGTATGCGCTGCAGGAAGTAGCCTGTGTCGGAGCATCTAACCTATCACACGGTGAAGTTAGCAGGAGGGGAAAAGAGCATTTTTGCACTGTTGATTTGTGCACCACACATTTATGTTCTTCCAGATTCACTCCTTCTCCACTTGTAATGCGCTTGTATGACAACTGAAGTGGTGGCGGGTTGGGGGAATGATGGCAACAAGCATAATCCTGACAAAGCTGTGGTGGTGAATGACTGAAAGATGTGAAGAGAAGGAGCTTAGTGGCTGACACATCTATGTCAATTTGATTAAGGCCTGACACCCACACACAGCACATGGAAACGGCCGCTCAGTGCTTTGTGCCGTGTCTCAAAGTACAGCAGGTTAATGATAAGTGGTGGTGACAGTTTGGAATGTGCCTCTGAAAGGCTAATTTATCTGGCTCTGAAACACAAATTGGAAACATAATGCTCAAAGTAAGTTCTGTTAGGAGGCTGAATGTAACAGCTGCTGTGTATATCCACTGCTCACCTGCAAATGCATTTCCATTTAAAGTGCAGGTGGGAATGAAGAATTACTTCTGGTAAATATACTACTACTGTTAATACTTCAGTGTGCACTAGTTCTCATGTTGCTAACTCTGACCTTTTTTTCTTTTTTTTTATTGATAAAAAATGAATACATTTTATTGAGCCAAAGAAAAGTATTCATACAGTGAAGTTAGAAAGGATTATAAAATTATATTCATGTATAAAATAGATGATATAAAGGTATGAAGTCCTTGGGATTTAAACATAATCTAAACAATTGAAAGGAAAAAATAAAAATGAAAAACTAAATAAATAAATAAGTGAACAAATAAAATGAAAATTGACAAAAGTCAAGTGCTTAATGATGAATAATGGAGAAAAGATTAATCTGAGTGTAAGAGTGGAATAACTCAGATAAGGTCACACAGGAGGAGCAGTTTTCTACCTTCATCTTCCCTTTTAAATTTCCTCATTTTCTAAACCTGTCCTGTTTCATGAGAGTTTCCCTCCCATCATCTCGATCATTTGGTGTTAGGTGAATGTCCGAGCTGTCTGAAGTCGGCCTTTGTTTTCTCTTTTTTTGTGTCTTGGCGTAATATCAAACATGTTTAACGTTATCGTAGGTTTTTAGTCTTGCCGCGTTCTCCAAAATGGCGAGCGTGGAGGCAACTCCTCGGAGGTAATGAGGCAAGAATGTGAGCTGCTCTGTGTGAGGCCAGCAATTAAATACATAAGGGAGGCAAGGAAAGAGGAGAATAATTTCAAAATAAAACAGGAAATTATGAATACAAAGTCCAAATTTGAGTTGCGAAATTTATATAAAAACTTCATGACACGTTGTCTTCAGATGTGAGAGGGTGTCAAACTTTTCAGTCCTTTTTCAAAGTCTTCCAGTGTATGGTAAGCATAATGCAACTCCAGCTCAGTATGTATACAGACATATGACAAATTAAATGATAACACGAATAAATGAGTGGAACATAAAAAATTTAGATCCTTCCACGCATCTGTTCTACATGATGAAATAAAGCAGATAACATCCCGTCATGCTCTGTGACATCTCTAACACTTGCTTTGCCTTTGGATCAATGTGGCAAGCGGAAAGAAAAGATCTAAGTGACTTTGAAAGTAGGGTTCAGTATTGGGGCAAAGACGGCAGGAGTCACGAAGAGAAGAAAAAAAAAAAAAAACTGATATGGTCTGTTGAGTCATCACCTTGTTCTCAACAAGTGAGCAAGGGCAAGCGCACCAAGAGAATGGTACAGGCCTGAATGCTCGAGCACTACATGGTGCATGAAGGTGTGTGGTGAGGAGGTGGGGGTTTGGTTTGGGGGGGGGGGTTACAGAGGTATTTAAAAAAAAAAAAAAAAAAAAAAAAAAGAAATGACAAAAACAAAAGGAAAGAAGGAAAAAGGCTTAATGTTTTTTTTTTGTGTAGAGATCAAACCGAGGGTAACACACTGCTGGAAGCCGTGTCAGGCGTTTCTGTGGATTGACTGACAAGCCAGAGGAAGGGTTTAGTAAGATGTTGCAGAGTGTATTGGGAGCCGGTACCGAGAAGCTGTGTTGGTGGTTATTCGGTGCTGTAAAGGGTGTAGTGGAGGTTTCGAAAAGGGCCTGCCAGAACTCCGATTGAAGTTTGTGGAGAAGTTTCTTTAAGTCTGAAAGGGTGAGAGAGAGGTGAGAGGGAGAGGTGGGTCTGTTCCACGGAGACGTCCAACTCCATGTGATATCTGCTAATACAAGCGGGCTTGACGTGACGTGACTTACAGAGCTTTCAGACGGTAGAAGGAGGCTTGCAGAGGGGCTTGATGTGTGCAGGTGAGGTCATATCTGACACTCTGATACTTGATTTGTGATTGACACTATTTTTCTATGTGGTCTTTGAAAATTTTCTCTGCCCCGAAATCCAAGTTGAAGAAGTGGTTTTATTTTATTAGGTTTTTTTTTGTTTCTTCAGCACTGTAAGTGTTAAAGGTTTTGAAGGTCGGAGGATTGCTAGTTTAAATTCCTGATCTCACTTTGAAAATGTGCGATCAGGGGAAGTGAATTTTCCCACCGCACCTGTCCGCTCTGTGACATCAGCATCAATGAATGGACGGTTTGTTTGTATCTCAACCTGACACAAATCATACAAAACTGTATTCAAGCATTTGATTAACTTAACCACTTCAATGATGAAGGAATTTGCACAAATGCAGTTTCAGTACTCAAGAGGAGGCTGCTGTGAAAGAAAGAGAGTGACGACTACAAGAAAGACCTCAGAGTTAAAGATTAGAATAAATCGGATGAGAATAATAATCAGTTGAGTCACGTATAATTTTAGGCCTTTGATTTTTTTTTTTTTTTCTTTCTGTCTTGCAATGCTGAGAACGGGAAGTCAGGCTCGATTCAGTCAGAGATATGGCTGTGTCCCATCTTAGCTCCAATCTATGCTTCAGTGCCCCCTCATTACAGCCCATGTGAAGTGAATACTCGCAGTAGAAAATCCCACTGGATTCCAAGAATAGATCCTACACAGCTTACTTCACCTGGTCTCAGTGGTGGTTCTCTCTGGCCGCTAAAACACGAAATCACATTTTGAAGTGCAACTTATAGCTGCAGTTTAACATAGAGTGGCTCAGTTTAATATGGCATACCATATAATAACAAGTTTTCAATTTGAGTCTGGGCCTTCTTCCAGTTTTTCCCATCTCTCTCACATTTCAGTTGTCATACAGTTGCAAAGATGCCCCATAATATTCATATAAAATGGAATAGCATCAATTTAAGGTCAGAATTATCTCATAATGTCTCTAGAATTCATTTCAGCATTACTTCCTCTTTACTGCCTCAGGGGAATTTAGGAGGAACCTGTCTTCCCAATTTTCTGAGAGATGTAAAAATAAGATTTCCTCCTGTCGGAAAGAGAGAGTGACATCAGGTGCGTTCTTGGATCTTGCTCGGGTCTTTGTCCTCATTGTTAACGTCTTTACCTTTTGTCAGGCTGCAGTGATTTATGAGCAACAGCACTCGAGATCTACAATAGCACTTGACAGTTCATATATACAGTGAGAGAAGTGAAACCAAAATAGTGCATCTGCTGTACATCCTCCGAGAGCTGCTTCCTGTGTGTATGTGCCAGTGATGTATGCATCCCAGCGTGGCCCTACACGGTGCTGTCTGCCCCTGCATAGTGTGTGCTTGCTCCATCATGACTTGCATGTTAAGCACCAACAGCTGACTGTTGTAGCCTCCTTGTAATGGAGCCAGTCAGCACCGGCTGCCAGGCTCCAATTAGCCATGCAAACCTCCTGATCCAAGACGGGACAGAAGCTGCCTCAAACCTCAGGTTTTCCCCCAGCAGAAGCGACTACTTCTTGTTTGTTCACACAACAAACTTGCGCATCCTGAAATGAAGTAATGATGGCCATGTGGCCCGTATAAATATTTGTGCACTTACGTAATTTGGAATTAAAAGAACTCTGCCGTTAAGATGCTAAAAGCCTATTTACAGTAGCGGGCTGTAAAGTCCATAATCCTCTCACTAGAGAATGGTCAGCACTCATATCTTCACTCTGTGGTTTTGGTCATTGTTACTAAAACCTCACAGGCGTATTTGCTTCAAAGTATGGAGGGATTATCAGCAAATTAATACACCATTGCTAATATTGCTTCTGAGCTTACCGTGAGTAGCTTCGGATGTGCTCCTCCATCGAAGTTCTTTCCCAACTTTGTCAAATTAATAACTTGAATAATGAGTCAGCTTGGCAAGCTATTAACTAGGCAAACAAAGGGTATGTGTGTGAATGTGTTAATGTTTGTATGTATGGATGTACTGTATATTCGGGTAAGAGGGTGTCAATTAATACCTCTAGTTTCTCATAACAGACCCTGCCTCTCTTTGTTTATGAAAGAATAACACCAGTGTAATTTAATTTTGATCCTGTTGGCCTGCATGCTTATGAAAAGTGAGTTTAGAATTTTAATAAGCAAAATGGTGAGAAATGGAAAAATAAATTGCAGTTTCATTGTTTTCGTGTTTATCTCTCGTTTTAATTAGAACCTGTACGGCCATTTTGTTTTTAAAAGGTAGCAACGGCAAGGTTCAAATGTTCTGTTATTGTGTTGCTTTAAGTTTGGAGGAAATGTAATTGCTCCCTGGGGGAAGTAGGACCAACAGATTGACCTCAGTGTTTCTACAATCAGGCTCCATGAAGAACATTGATTAAAAAAAATATAACTTGTGTGGCATGTTTTTCGTGTATTTACTGCTGCGACCGAGTTATAAATGTTGTTTTTAGGAGACAATTTAAAAGACAGGGTTTGTAAGGAGATATTAATGAGCAAACAGTTGCTGTGAGGAGAACGGTAACTGTGGGATACCGTCCTCCATGTGGATATAGGGAAATAGCTTTCGGTATCTTGGGTTGCTGTGGCCTCTAATTGCCTCTGTGGATGGTTTCAGGGAACAACCTGTCTGTTTTTTTGTTGTTTTCTCCGGAAAAAAAAAAAAAAAGAAAGAAAGAACAGGATGCACTGAGGTTTGATGGTGGAAACTGTCAGCTCTGGTTATACAGTTGTGTTGCCCTGAAAAGCTGGAAAATACAAGGGACATGGCAGTGAAAGTCTAGAGGAAGAGAAAGGCAGATTGGAACTTTATTTATACAAGTATTTGTCAGAGCTGCTGTGCAGACAGAAATATCCGCAGCGGATGATTTAAAACTCTATGGGTGAACCAGAAAACCCAGATTTCCTCTTGGGGTCCTTCAGTCTGACTCACTGCATCCAAGTTAGCTAGTTATCATTAGCTGTATGTCCAAGTTCAAGCCTATAGCCTAGCCCTGCTTCAGGATATTAGCTTGACTGTGTGTCAGTAACGTCCTCTCAGGGATGATGTAAGATGCTGTTGAGTTCCAATCTCCAGTCTTAGCACAGCATTCGCTTTAGCCCACTGCTCAAATTAGCCAGAGCTCGGTCTGTTTCACTCACTGTCTTCATTCATACTGGTGCACTGATGTATTTTAATAGAATATTCCAACAATCTGGTCCAAAATATGCTTCTAATGTTGCTGCTTTGACCACACAGATGTTTTTTTTTTTTTTTTTTTTAACTGTAGTGAGTAATGTGAGTGTATTAAAGCCACTGAAGTACAGACAGAGACAGATTCTCAAACGGTCACACTTATTACTCCAGACCGGAGCTAAGACTACCGATACATCTACACAGCTAATGACTGAGATTCCTTTTACCAGCCTCTCAACGTGAATGTCAGGGTCCTGAAGTAATGAAAGTAGCTCACGGCCTATGAATTGTGAGGTCTGGCGTTATGGTCCCGACTGGTCCCAGTTTAATAATCTGTTAAAGTATTTTTGGTTAGTATTAGTTTCACAGACTCTTTATCATTGCTTCAAAATCTTTTGGAAAAAGTCCAACTTGTCTCAAGTTCTCATTTTTGACTTAAAACAGACTCGAGTTGAGTCTCATGTCTGCAGCTCTGCCTTTTATTAAGAACACGTTCCTCTCAAAAGAACACAAATCATAGTTGGGAGGCACGGACCAATATTACTGAAGGAAAAGGGTATTATGTTTTGCATAGATCAGTGTTGTGCCAATTATGATTTAAATGAAAGCATGCAGCCATGCATATGACAACAAAGGATGTATTTCTGAAAAATATCCAGCGGGCTTTCTCTCCAAAGTCTAGATTTACAGCGATTTACAGAGTTTTCTTCCCCACATACTCCCAGATGCCTTCATGTGAAAATATGCTGATCTGCATGATAGAGGAGTCGCTGTTTGTGTAAGTGCAGGGCGATGCGACTATAGGTGTCTGAGCATTCGAATGAAGAGTAAAGAAGGACTCTTGAGAGGAGACAGAGAGGTTTATGAGTCTTTAGAGAGGACTGAAAGTGAGGGCCAGGCTTAGTGGCTGGATATTAGATTGGTGTCATGAGTGAGCACATCAGGGCACAGATAGCTTCATCCTTTATCTAAGCTCTCTCTTCACTATGACAAGCACTTCTTTCTATCCGTTCTGTTAATCTACACCTCCTTCCCCCGGCTCTCCTTTGCTCCTGGGCAGCCTTCATTTACCTTTCCGCTCACATAATCTAGGTCAGGTCTTTCTTAATTTCACTGCCTTAAAGGATCATACTGGTGCTTCAGTATATTTACAATATAACTTACAAATCTGCTGATTCTAAAGCATCAATACAAGTTCATCTAAATATCACAACTTTGAAAACGTTTATAATACACATACAGTAGATTAAGGACCTACGATACAGTTTTACAACATTTACTACAAATTATAACTTGTATTTCTCTATTTTATCCAGCTTTGTATTATTTTAAAGTCCTGACCAATTCTCATATTTGTAAATCCGTCCTGACGGCAACATATCACCTTATGAAAGAGCTACGTAACACTGCGGTTTTACCTTGGACACATTCAAAAAATGCGTTGACATCCAGAGTGCTGTGCGGGGGTAAGGATGAATGGCACAGGACTTCACACTCCTTTAAATGTTTTCGTGAGGTCAGGTCACTGCGAACATGACGTTGCCTTGTATTTCAGGGGGCATGGACATTCACAATGCCTCTCTATTAAGGAGGAGGCTCTCAAAGTTGCCCCCTCTTATATATTTTCAGAAAGAGGCCGAATGTTTCATTTCCATGAATATGTGCTCTCACTGAATAAGTCTGATACAGAATAGTACTTTTTAATTTGTTTATTCAGTTTTCCTCCACCTTTTTTTTTTTTACCTGCATATTAATGACTGAACCAAGTTTTTTTATTACACAGAGTGCAAGCACCAGATTTACAATTGCCATCTGACATTAGGGAAATTAGGTTCTAATGGCTGTGATTTTGAAGAGTCTTTTTCTCTGTGTAATTTGTCTTGTATTATTTTCTCTTTTGAATATTATTGTTGGTCTCTTTACAGTTTTTTTTTGTTTGTTTGTTTAGTTTGTTTTTGTGAAAAAAGTACTTAAGTATGATCTGAAAATTATAGAGAAATTTCACATTTATTTTTGCCTACAGTGTTATAAGTAGAACCATCATGCTTTAGAACATTGGTAAGAATATTTTATGTCTCCCTGGCATTTATTTTATATAGTCTGTTAAGATGAAATATCTAAGACAATGAACAGCGTATATGACTTCAGTTTCTTGATACTTGAACCTTTTCATGTTGCTAATTAAACCTGACGACGTCTCTCGTTTTTACACCTTCATTTTATTTCTTACGATTTGTTCTCAGCAGAGACACGAAGTCACACTTTTGCTTGACGAATGAGACTCAACAGCCACTTCATCATGGAGACACAGCACAAGTGGCCATTTAGAGACATACACTGAGAAAATGGCTTTGGGAATAGCTATCTTTCCCACAGCGCCTGAACTCTTCTTTTTTTTTTTTTGTTGTTGTCTTTAGTGTTGCAGATATGATCAGTTGATTTTTGGCCAGTTGTCTCAGTGTTAGGAGGCATGGCTGGGGTTTGCATTGTATCTGTGATCTTACCAGATGAGGGAAGGAAATGGATATGTTGTTTTCTTTGTATCTACCTCCAGCCTGGAGAAGCAAACATACCGTGCATAGTGGTTCTCCTCACCTCTAGAGGCTGCATGCTAGTCTGGAACAAAGGCTCGGGCTCTCATGCAGTGTTTTACTGCAAATCAATATTTGTATGACTTCTTGACTTAGCCATATGGGAGATATTATTCCCGCCTTGAATAGTGTAATGAAATCAATACTTGAGCCTGTTGTTGACCAGGAAAATTACAGCATTTGTTGTCCGTTCAAACACTTAATTTATTTTCATATTTTCCTGACAAACGACCTGCCGTAGTTGTGTCTTCTCTCACTGGCCCGTTCGGTACAAAGATCCCGGTGTGTTGCCGTTCAGACGACCCTCCATTATGCCGGTTTTGCTTGTTTACACGAAGCCAAACATAGCAGGCTACGGCCGCTGGAGGCTCACTGCTGGAACAACGATGCCCCTCTTCCATTGCTTGTTTGTTGCTGTAAACACAAAAGCGAATTGTGTACATTTTTGCAGATATAAATGCCCCACCCAATATGTTGGCTCGAGTTCAACCTCACAGCATAATGATGATGGCTTTTCACATAAAGGAGTGTGCAGAGATAAAGAGGGAAGCGAAGGCCACTGCTGTGACTGCGGCTGTCTCCTCTTACTCACCAACATGTTTCTATAACTATGAGATTGTTGCATTATGAAGAACCAATAGCTCATATTGTGCTGTGACAATAATTGGCTACCTGTCTTGGCAAACCCTCGCAAAGTCCTTGCAAATCATTCCCATGAATTTCCTGTTGAGAATTGGGCAGAGACTGACTCACTCATTTGTGTGAAGTGGCGACATGCTGAAGGCTCAGTGGGATTTCTCTGTCAAGCTCCGGATCACGATTCAGTGGCGTTTCTGCTTCGCAGTCTGTGCTTCACTCCCATTCCACACATCACTGAAGACAGAAGTCTTACATTAAAGCATTTCACTTTCAAAAAAAAAATCATCACATCTCTCCTCAGTCTGGTGCACACGTGCAAGAGATGATTCCCTGATTAGGCTTTGAAAATTATTTCACATTTTGACACTTTGGATTTGAATACGCACGAGTTTTGAGCATGCAGGAAGGAACAAACACCAGGTGTTTCTCTGGACTCCTTAAATATCATATTCGTGACTGTAGCTTTAGCTGATGCTGAGAAATTAAGTGCAATGGAGTTTAAGGAAAAGGATATGCTTTGATTTCTGGCATTATGCCTCCTAAATCTTCTGCCAGGAGAAGCAGGGATGGGGAAAACGAATATGTGAGCGCCCTGCAACGACTCAGTCAGGTGGCTTTTATAAACACTGAGTGAAAAAATAAATCTTTAGATAGTGTTACTGAATATACTTAATATTCCTGCAGAGGACTGAAGATCAGCTTACCACAAACTAATTAAACATGCAAAACATCCAAAATACCTCATTCTTTTTTTATTATTGTTGATAGTCAGATAATTTGCCGCACAGTCTCCATCTGTCTGCACTGTGCCTTCGTGTTATTCAGTCAGCTTATTGCTGTCATGTGGTGCCTGCTTAATGCTCTGACTTTGGAAAGTGTCAGACATTTGATTGTCACAGGGTCACAGGTGCATGATTCATTAGCAGCTTACACTTTGAAATGTGTGTGGCAAGAGGTATAGCGTCTTATGAGTGAATCACAAGGCCAAGGATGCTATTATCTCAGTTCTTTGTGATAATGCAAATCACTCAGTATCCAGCCCTACAGTATAACCTTGCTCAACAGTGTGGGATTGGGGGGGGGTTGTAAATAAAAAAGAAAAACCTGTGTTATTGCTGCGCCTAGGCGAACAAGATGGCCAACAATCGTAATTCAATACCATCGTCTTAATCGCCTCATTTTAACTCCTCTCTAATGTCAATGATCGCACCGTTAGCAAGGCTTTCTCTGTTCCATATATCCCCAACAAGTAAGCCCGCAAACAACCTGTCAGTTCAACAGGGTCCTAGTAGAAAATGTGGATTCAAAACCCATCTGCACAGGGAGATGTTGCACTCTAGTGACCATAAAGATTTCATTCATAGAGGGTATATGCATGAAAAATGGTTGCTCTTTTGAGCAGGCGTGTATTGTGCTTTGCCCCTGTGTCACCGTTTGTCCTGAAAGAACCAGAAAATAATGTGTATGTTTGTCCTTTCTGCTTTTCTTTATCCAGCCGCCATCCAGGTGGAAATCACTCCGACGCAAGGAGAGATCAGCGTAGGAGAGTCCAAGTTTTTCCTCTGCGAAGGTAAGAGCGCATCCTGGGTCACAGCTTGATGGATGTGTCGTCTCATGTACGTACTGTACAATGCAGCAGTATTAATTGAGGTTATTTGAAGACAGTGACACAAGTCAGTTTAAATAATGACACTGCTGTACACGTGAATGTACCCTCATTAGGAGTTAAGTGTTAAAGAAATTCGAGACAAGACAAGGCGGTGCTTTAAAAAAGGATATCAGTTTATTCTGAGATCACAGTCAGGTAGGGAAGAGGGCTTTTGAGAGGTGGGAGAGAGGTGGGAGAGCGGCGCCGTCTGAAGAGATAACGAGAGAGAGGTCTTGTACTTTCACTGTGTTTTCAGTGTACTGTACATGTGCAGCTATCAGCTTGTCTGAAATCCAGGTGGTATATGCATTAGGTAAGTCAGATGTCTGACATTATAGAGCAATCTGTACATGGATAAATCCATGTCAGTCAGAGGTAAGATATTATAAAACTGTGTCTGGAGAGCCTGTAAATTAATGGTTTGTTTGATCCAAATTGATGTTCAAAGCACCACTCGAAAATCTGTATCATTATCTCTTAGCAGACCCAGTGTCCCCATCACGCCACAGAATATACTTAGAAGTTTTCTTTGGAATTTCTTCTTTGTACCTAAGAAATATATGTGAAAACTGTTCACAGTGAGGTCTAGTTCTGCCCGGCGCTGATCCGAGACAAAACAATCTCAGGTCGGCAAAGAATCTGCCGATGGACGCGGTTCATCTAGTTTGACCAGATCCCAAACGTGTCATGACCTCGTTGATTTTTCCCGTTGCTAAAAATAAGATGTGCTTTTAATCACAGCGCAGCGGAGATGAGTCATATCCAATGAGAGTGCAGCAGTAAACTGAGGGCGGGGAGTGGAGGAGGCAGCCGACACACAATCTCTGCACTAATGTGGACACTGTTTTTTCCAGATTACTTAATTAGATTTTTTTTTTTTATACAAATTTTGAGCTCCACAAGCTAAATTCTCTTCACCTCCATTTTATTGGAGTTGAGGCAGAAATCTCAGAAGCGGATGACTCAAAACCTGGAGCACTAAAACCAAAATGATCCACATGGCTGTATGTGTCATTAAAAATATACCGTATGTTTTCTATAGTTTAGATGAACTCACCCTTTAAAAGGTCCTTGTACTGAAATACTATAAAATTGGTTTGAACTGTTGACCTGTTGCTACATTACAACTTGCAGAGAAACGTCTGTGAAGAGCTCAGTGTCGTTGTGCATGTGGAATATGAAGCCTTGACTTTAAATTTCTTTTAAGCTGTAGCTTGAACTCCTAATTCCCTCATTGAAAAGAATGTCAAAATGCGTTTAGGACTCTTTGTGTTCCTCAACACATGAGAAGGCGTTAATGTTCTCAGCTTGCACTCGTGCTTATAAAAAATGAATGATGTGGGAAAGTTGTTTGATTTTTCTTTTAGAGAAATCTGCCTCCTACTGAATAATCCTATGTCCAACTGAGCAAAGAGAAACTATTTACAATTACAAATCTTTTATGTTGTAATTACCATATTTGGTCTGATGTTGAAAAGACAGCTACTGTAGGACGTTTGGGTTTTGATTTAACAATAATGTTTCCAAGATATTTACAACGAGAATTCTTTATGGAGTGTACATATTCTCTTTTTAGACTTGTAGAAGTAATAATGACTTGACTGATCATGAGAGCACAGAGTCTTGCTCAAACTTGTTGAAGTAATTGTTCTGTCATGATGTTTTTCTTTGCCTCATTCTCTTCTCATCTCCTGCTCTGCAGTGGTGGGAGATGCTAAAGACATAGACTGGTATGCCCCCAGCGGCGAGAAGATCTTTCCCAACAGGCCAGACATTTTTGTGAGCCGCAGTGATGAAAGCACGTCGACCCTCACCATATACCACGCCAATGTGGACAGCGCTGGCATCTACAAGTGTGTGGCGAAGAACGCGGACAAGGAGGCTCAGGCCACGGTCCAAGTGAAGATCTTCCGTAAGTCTCAGAGTCCTGGAGTCTGTCTCTGGTCGAATAATGCAGTCAGAGTGTCTTTAAAAGAAGCAAATCATTACCACAGCCAGATACAATCATATCATAAAAAATCATATCAAAATAACGTGTAGAGAAAGTATTCACATTGCTAGACCATGCACTTCATAAGCAATCTGCCTGTGAGATCCCCTGTAGGTTTTTGAATGAACAGTTTGCTTTGTGAAATTGCTGTTGACTCCTCGCAGTCATTTTGTCAGTTGTTTGAAGGCAGTACATTCAAATCGAAGCAAAGGTGGACACGGCCGGATGCAGCCGGGGTCAGGCTCAGAGTGTCCGAGCAACCAGCCAGTCAAAGCAAATCCACCTCACAGCATCCCACTCCGAGCCCTAACAGAGACAGCTTTCGAAAATTGCTAGCAAGATGCACATAAGAAGAAATGCAATTGGACATTGAGGTCCAAACTTCTGTCTTGAGGGAAAAAGTATTTCAGTTATTTATTTATTTATTTATTTATTTATTTATTTGTTCATTGGGAAACCAACTAGTGGATTTAGGGGAACTTCATTTTTAGGTACAGTTCTTTCTAACCGGCTTCCTTATTTCCTGTGGTGGCTGCTGCTTGGTGTCAAAACCAGCATTTTATTTTGAAATATGACAAATTACAGAGAGCGATGTGTGATTGTACAGGAAAATACTTTGCATATCTGGCCATAAAGACGAGCTAAAAATGTTTCAGGATATCACATCCTGCCTGTTTTCAGAAAATAAAAAGATAATTCTGTTGCAGCAGCAAATGCATTTTGTTAGAAATATAATGTCTCCTGGATTTGTTGCTGTTTTTTTTTTGTTTTTTTATCAGACAGTTGATAGTGGAGAAGGAGACAGGAAACAATCTGTTCCCTCTGTTTAGTTACTTAAACTCAGAAATAACAATGCGTACAACACATGCCAGAAAAAGGAAAAACACAGAGGAGACTACAAGCGAGTAAAACTTAGCTAGTGGAGAACACTTTAAGACAGTAAGTGTGTTTAAAACTGTCCATTGAATTAAAAAAAAAAAAAAAAAAGTAGAAGGGGTCAGTAAGGTCAAGCCCCAGACTAACTCAGGCATTAATGAGTCTGATGGATATGAGCACAAAGCTTGACATGCCCCGGCTTGGTCCTGAATATGAGTCACTTGTATCTGCGGCCAGAAGGTTAATGTCTGTATTGGTTGTGTAGTGTGTGTAGGTGTGTGTGTGTGTGTGGGGTATCTGAAGCTATTTGTAGTCCTTTCATAGTATAAAAACATAGCTCTTCCTGCAACACTGTCTCCTAGAAATTACATTTGTGTTCTACTACATGGTTTTACCATATAAATTCAAACGGAAACATAATTGCCACCTGGATTATGTCCACTGGCAACGTGTTTTTTTCCAGTCAGTATAATCCAGGAAGTAATTCATTTCCGTTTGAATCCATTTGAATGCAAAACCATTGAGGAGAATATAATGTCATTCCTTAGCTTAGCTTCCAATTTATCTTTAAAGACGTCGATCCCAGAATTATTCATGTATAGACATATGTTCAAAAGGCCTTAAATGTATACAGCAGATGAAAACGTGAAGTCATGCCATCATGTCTTCCAAGACAATTAAGTCCTCTTTGGTTAAATCTCCAAACAATTAATTAACACGTCCTCTTCAGACAAAAAACAGCTCTGTGTTAAAAAAAAAGAAAATGCAAAGGGTTTTGGCACAACCAGAGAAGTCCCATTTTCTTTTTTCACTGTGCTGTTGTCTGTCTCAGTGTGGACCTAGAGTCTTTGAGTTGTCTTTACCTCAGCTACCTTCCCACACCATCTGTGAATTCATCAAATTTAAACCAACAAAACTTTTATCAGAAAAGCAGAAGCTCAACCATATGGTGCATCATTACGCCGCTAATCAGCTATAAGATTTTTTTCATGCAGTATAAATTTACCACGAGAGTTTCCACCTCAGAAGTGTCAGTCTGAACATGGAGATATTTATAAACATGTATAACGTATGCGTTTGTCTCATTTCCCTACAGAGAAGATCACTTTCGAGAGCGCTCCGAGCCCACAGGAGTTCAGCGAAGGCGATGATGCCGACATCGTCTGCGATGTGGTCAGCTCGCCGCCGCCCACCATCATTTGGAAGCACAAGGGCTCCAAGATTCAATTTGCCAAAGACGGTGAGCCAGTCCAAATAAAACCGTTCCAATGCTTGTGCTTACTTTCGCACCTCCAACCCGCCATCGCATCCCCCACCCCCCCACCCCTGCACCTTCCTGCCAATGTTGTCTGCCAAGTCATGCTTTCCAATCAATTTGCCATACTCTTCATCATCTCCTTCTCCTGCCCATCATCTCCGAACAAAACCATGAATCATAGATGATGCATGAAGGAGGATGTTCACTTCCCCAAATAGAGAGAGAGAGAGAGAGAGAACCCCTCTGGAGGCTGAAATAATCAAAAGAAGGAAAAGGATGGAAGAGAAGAGCTAACAGTCTAATTTACAGTGTGTGACACTGCTAACAAATAAGAACAAGGCTAGCCAGTTTAATAAGAAGAATAATATTAACAATAATGAATTATGTTTTGTTGTCTAGCTGTCTGGCCGTTTCACAGTTGGGTGTATATCTGTCCTCATTACAGGGTTGCCATGTTTGCCCACTGTTGTAACTGTACTGTTGTAGGTAAATACCACCTCATTTACCACCTCACCACATTTCGGCTTGAAAGGAAGTGAAGGGTTAAAAAAAAAAAAGGTTTGCTCCTTTACAGAGGACAGACGCTGTAATCGGCTTCGATTTGTAGCCGTTATCATGGATTCTGACGGTGAGTCACTGTCACAGCGGGAAAAAAAACAAAACAAAACAAAAACATCAGAAGGTTCATAGAAACTTCTCTGCATCATAATCCTTTTTCTTTTCCTTCATTGTTGATCCCTATGTTCTAAACAATTGTTCCTTTGCCAGTAAACACGCTTTGGAGCTCCGAAGCGTGACACAGAACTAAGGTATTTAGCTCTGTTGTGGAGAAACTATGAAGGTTTCAAACATCCTGAACATACAAATAAACACAGTAGAAGTGAGTGGTGCCTCAGCAGTCGAGTGAGAGACGTCTCTATGGACATGTTTGATGAATTTTGTTTGCTGTTGTGACTCTGGATAAACCTTGGAAATCCAGTGTAACTGCTGTGAAACGGAGCTGACTACATCTGCTGAAAGGAGCAAATTACAAACTTCTCAGCGTGGGCCACATCTGCCAAGAAGATGATGAGGAGGACATAAATGGGTGTCGTAAATATATTCATCTACATGTTTTTTTGGGGTTTTTTTTGTGAATGATTTCATCTTACAAACTTCAGGCGGCCGGTAGCTACGCTCTTTGGAAGAGCATTGACGACAGCGGCCCAGAGCAGTTCTGCCTCAGAGAATTCAACTGAAACTAAAACAGTCCGATGTGTGAGAGCTGAGGTGGAGATGAGGCGAGAGACTGGGTTTTTGTTTTACACTTGGACTGGGCCTATTTTAACCTTACTGTAACCCCTCCCTTGGTGACCGCTGGAGAGCCTGCAGTCACCACAGTGTTGTGCTAAGACAGCCTTTATTCTTGGACGCTGGTCAAGGAATGTGTTTTTCACTGGAAAAACCACTAATTGTAACCGACACTGAAAACTGAAAACTGCTTATGTAATTTTCCTGGGGGCAGCAGCTGACCTGGCCATATACTCTTAACCATATACTGCATGTTTTATTGTCAAACCTCCCATCAGAGCTTTGTCATTGTGATATGTGTCAGTGGAGCATGGATTAAGAGCTGGTTCATAAAATTATCTTTCTGTTTAAATACCACACTAAGCCCCTCAAAGGTTTGACCTCAAATATCTTCTATTTCACTTTTACACTAGATGAATATTTGACTTTGCAATTCTGTGAATTGAACTTATTTTTCTCTTTATTTAAAGGCATAAAAACATAATGTTCGTGTACATTTTACCAAAGCAAAGTATTAGCATCTGAATGTGTCATTTTCAGCAGAATGTGCCCTTATAGCTGATGCTTTAACTCACTGTATAAGCAGCACTTAAATGGAGATGAAGCTAGTTTTAACTACTTTATATGTTGGTTAGTTTAATATATACCAGTATGTCATTTTTATAAGCTGACGGAAAAGTAGCAAAAATCTGAAATACCCAAGGAAAGTACAACTACCTCAAAATGTATTTAGATGCAGTAAATCTACTTCTTTACTCTCTGCGACTGGCAGACAGCTAGTTAAGGTGCAATTGTGTGCACAATAAAATGCACAAATCTTAAAAGTGATGGGAATGAAATGTTCATTATCCCCAGCCCACATCCTGTCTAGCATTCAGTGCATAATTATATGCATGCAAGTGATTTTATAGCACACAGGCTTTCTTTAGTTTGCACACTTTTAAATAGGCAGTGAAATTGAAATCTCATACACACTCACAAGCATGGAAATTGAACTGGCAGCACTGAACTGTCCTCAACAAAGGCTTCAAATGGCCTGTGAAAGTTACGCTTCAAAGGTACGCTCTAATTATCCACAATTTTATAATTCTGTGAGATTTAAAGTATACACTCTGGCAAATCACAAATTTCTGAGAAGTGCCTCAGTTGTCCAATTTGGGGACGTGTCGAGAACAAACAGCAAAGATGACTCAGTTCATTGTCTTAAGCCTCTTAAATAAAATGTGGTCAAGGCCCTGGTTTTTAATAAAGGCCCTAGAACTTTTCCCCAGAAATGTGTGAGAAACGACACCTGGTTTCAGTTAAGACAGCTCACTCTGTCCCTGTGTGTTTATGGCTGCTTTAATTGGAGTTGCAGCAGTTTGTCCGGCTCTATGATCATGTAAAACACAGCAGAAATACGTCTGGTGTGGTCATGCAGGGCTCTCTGTGTTCCTCCAGCCACATGCTTGATTGCCATGGATAAGTGGGACTTTTTAACCTGGCTCCAGTGTCCTGTCTGAGCACTTTAAGTGTTTCACTTTTAAACTGCAACTCTTGAAAAGTCAGATTTTCTATATCAAAGCAAATAATCATACTTAATTTCACACTTCAGTTACACACTTTTTGGCTTCTTAGATCTTAGATTTCTTAGATAATATTGAACTATTGAAAACAATCCTGCCCCTTTATTTGGAGGGTTTTTTAAATCATTTCTTCCTAATGTTAACTTGTTATGGAAAGTAACATAATTTACTTGGAAATAAATCACTGAACATAACAACACAGAACCTAATATACTTTATATTCTTAATCCATACAGGCCACACTGACAAAATTACATCTCCTCTTTTGCTGTTTCAGTGTGATCTTAATCATCTCGAAAACCATATGTGGTAAGTTATTGTGCTCTGTTTGCCTTTTCTGTTTTAGTGCGATTCAAGATCATGGATAATGGCCACCTGCAGATCCGCGGCATCAAGAAGACGGATGAGGGCATGTACAACTGTGAAGCCCGTGTCATGGCCAGGGGAGAAATTGACTTCAGGATGATCAAGGTCGTTGTTAATGGTAAGCACTATATTTCTGTCACTTTTCTCTCCTGGCCTGTCCTGTTGTTTAAAAATGAGCTCAACACATGAGGGTGCAGTGGAAGCGACGCTCAGCTCGTCTGTCCAACTGTTTGGTCTAGACCAAGAGACCCAAACAGCTACATGCCAGATTATTGTGGAATATGGTGTAGATATTCATGGTCAGCAGAGCGTGGGTTCGTAATGATTTTGTTGACTCCTTTAGCGTCACTCTCACGACAGTCAGTCAGATCTGCATACACTTCATCATCTCTTAACGATGATAAAAGCCCACAACTTAAATGTTTTGGTTCACTCTCCATGGCCAACTCTGCACACCACCTGCTCATCAGTGTCAGTCAGACACAGTGAGTGTGCAGCTGGAGAACGTAGTGAGGCGATTAGCAGCTAAAGAATGATATATTTGGCTCAGGAGATGAGAGTAAAGACCAAAGACAGAGCTGAAGGAATGAGAAAATTTGACTTACATTCATGGTGTGAACTCAACCCCAACTGCAAATGAATGATAATGTTGCTCCGCAGATGCTGGATGTGTAAATAAGCAACTGTCTGCTTGTTTCCCTTTCCACCAAGTGGCCGGAGAAACAGTCATTGCAGGTTTAAATCTGTGTATCTAAATAGAGCAGGGGTCTCCAACAGGTGGCTCGCGGGCTACCAGTAGCTCACCCAAAGGAGATTATGGTCTGTACAAACCGTGGACGCAAAGTTCAAACTTTAAGCAACTCAATTTCACTCAGTAAATCTGCTCCAAACGCAGCTAAATTTTTTTCAGGTTTGACTGAACTATGACTCAGATTTTTTACATAAAAACTTACATTGATGTGAGTTTCAGATGTTTTTGGTACAAAATGTGAGTTTTGGATATTGATCGTTGTGGACTTGGTAAACTATCATATTCACCCGATTTTGGTTTGCAGATCAGTTTGAGTGTTTTGATACAATATATGAATAAATATAACCAGTAATATAAGACATGAGGCGTTCTCAGCCCCTCTTATTGTGTCAAAGAAGCTCTCAGAGGAAAATAAAAAGAAATGAAATTCAGTCTCTTCAAAATAACTTTTTAGACACTTGTTATGTTTACTTAATATTTATCTAGTATCATCCTCTTTTTTTTTTCTATCTCTGTTTCAGTGCTTCCCACCATCCGTGCCAGGCAGTCAGAGGTCAACGCCACCGCAGACACTGGTAGCTCTGCTTTGTTGGCTTGTGATGCGGACGGCTTCCCTGAACCCACTGTCACCTGGGCACAGTACGTCCTCCGCTGCTGTTCTCAGCCTGTTTTGATAAGTAGGATCATAAGCAGGTTTTTCTCTCAGATCTACCCTGGATCAGAAGCAGGAGTAGATCTGAGCTGTCACAAAAATTAAGCCTTTCGTTTTATTCTCAACATCTTATTCTTTTTTTTTTTCTCAACCTCAAAGGGGGAACATCACTAAGTAAATCAAAGATGTGAAGAAGAATGAATTACAAAAAAAAAGAAAAGATATATACCTGGTGCTGAGTTAACCTTCCCATGTCACCGCACCCAGAACTTCAAAGACAAAGTAGCCGCAACTACTGAGAGCTTTCGTCAGTGCAGTACAACTGATCTTAACAGGACAACATTTTCTTCCCCTGAGTTAATCAGCCAGGCAGGTAAAGGCAGCCGGATAATGATGGTGATGATGCAAGACAAAATGATTAATGCACTAGACACTAGAGCTCAACACCACATGTGCTAGTACTGTACTTGGTCCCATATGTACCAGTACTGTTACAATTGTAATAGTATAGCTGACCTTTGCAGGAGTGATGTGATATCACTGGTCTCCCTGAAGCTTCTTTCTTAAGAAGTTAGAATATTCAAGGAACTCACAGTTCACATTTACAGTTCAGTTCAGGAATTTATAAACA
Source organism: Seriola aureovittata (assembly GCF_021018895.1). Taxonomy (NCBI): domain Eukaryota; kingdom Metazoa; phylum Chordata; class Actinopteri; order Carangiformes; family Carangidae; genus Seriola; species Seriola aureovittata. The sequence goes on along the minus strand of NC_079378.1, from coordinate 3,400,725 downwards.
ATCCTGCTCGCTTTTTTAAAAAAAAAATCTTTTGCAGGAAAGGGTTTATTTACCATCAGTGACACCTCTGTAAGGGTGAGGCTTTGCCCCTTCAGTAACAGGATGTAGCGTACAGCCTGAGTTTGTATGTATGGCTGAACCAGAGGGCTTTGTTGTGACCAGGTGGACAGTTTTCGGGGGCGTTGCTGGGTTGTTGCTGCCCTCTGTCTCCAGCTGCAGGACACAACGACAATGTGCTGACACACTTAGGACATGACAGCGAATGCAGTGAGCACACACTGATGTGCGAAGATGTGCAGTCATGGAAGCGGTCCATTATGTAACTGTTGGACTGCACGCATGTGACCTCCACCATACTGAATACACAATGAGACATATTCTCTGACGTCCGTGAGATTTTTCCCTGCAGTGCAGACGCTGACTGATGGAATGAAGTGTTCGCACAAAGAATAGATATACTCATTTCTCTTCTTCTTTTTTTTTTAATTATATATATTGATTTTATCTAGTGAAGAGGTTGTTCTCAGTTCAGTCTCTGTGTGCCCCAGTATTTCAAGGCAACACCTCAGTATAAACACACACACACACATAAAAAAAAAAAAACTATTGTAAGTCTGAGTCTCCTGCAAATCAACTGGAAGGAACAAAGTTTTGAATTGACTTGTGGTTTTATATTAAATCTGAGTCATGTTGTTTGGGTAGAAAAAATGCTATTTTGTGCTGGAAGACTTCTTATAAAAACCTACCACTAACCACAGTGGCTGGCTTCATCACTTGCTTCCCTGAACTAAAAATATACAGTTTTCTTTTCTTTTCTTTTCTTTTTTTTTTTTAATATACACAAATCAAGTTGTGCTCCAAACAGAGGGGCACCTCAACACCATCTAGAAGTGCAAATTGTTTCAGGTTTAGCTGTTATCCGCCAGGGCTGGCCGCTTTCATGCCTGTTTATAAATTGAGCCTTCTCATCAAGTCTGAGGTGAAACGATGTAAACCCTCCTGCTCGCAGCCCGACTGGCCAAACTGTTTGTTGAAAGTGATTACCGCTCCCTGTTAAAGAATTGCATATGCACAACATACATCTCAGGGAGCTAGTGTTAAAAAACACAGAGGGCATGACTATGAATTTGTGTTGCCTTGCCTACAAATTGTAGTGTGAGAGAAACGATGAGATTTACACGTATTTAAATTTGCATGACTATAACAAGGGGCAAAAAGGGGCTTTGATGAGCATTATTAGGAGGGTTTCCACTCTGCACATGCTGTTTAAATTGCATACCATTTTCGTCTTGTTAGTGCGGTTAATGAGCTGTAGTGGTTGCACCAGCGTCTTGTAAATTCAAACTTGGCCTGGCTATGAAAAGATTTATTTGTCAAGTTAACGCGAGTCCTTTACGTAGAGCTTAGTTGTTACTGAATGTTTATACATTAAAAACTGTGAGCTGGAAGTGCGAGATGGTTGAATATAGCTCAACAAGTAGAATAGAAATCCGCTCTTCCATTACAAAAGGGAAAAAAAAACAATATATATTAAAGAAAAAATGGCAGTGGAGATGAAAAATAAGCAAAATAACATATTTGAGTTTATTTGGTTACTTTGGGTTAAAAGCATTTGGATGTGTAGCTGCAGCAGCGTCTCTGTTTACAGAGCTGAGTGAATTCTAGTTGGATAATGGTGTTTCTTTGGATATTTACACATTACTGAGGGTGTCGCTGAACTCCAAAATAATCCACTCCTAATCATTCCATGGTGTTTTAGAGTGGTGCTTCTTCCTCTAACAAATGGTGTTTGGCAGAGTGCAAACACACTCAAAGTGAATTAGCTGAAGGTGATGTAGTCTGGCGCAAAAACAAGAGTCAGCAAAGGTTAAAAATGAGAAACCTGCTGCATTTTCTACATTGCTAAAAAAAAAAAAAAAAAGGGATGGGGATAGGTGTCTGGATGAAAGATCTGTTAGAATCTAAAGTTAAAAAAAATGTTGATATTTTACCTTCCTGGAACTAACTTCAAAACAGAAGCAGAAGGAGTGAGGACCAAAATGCTCCGCACCGAAAGTAGGAGACGCCATTAGCTGATAGAGCATCCGTCACTTTATCCAGGGTGAATTGGTGATGCACCAATAACCAACATTTATTTCTCTCCAAACAGCTGTTTGTTCAGTGTACTTTAATCTTGATGATACATCACTCACCACTGTCACGCTGCAGCACCACTGGAGTGCAGAGGAATCATTAAATAAGGCTTTTTTTTTTTTTTGTAGAGATGTGATTGAATAAGACTATTGAACGCCCCGCTCACAGCTGTCTTCCGTGCAACAAAACTTGCGTGCGATGGTGGATGTTGAGGCGGAGGGAGAGGCAGTTCCTGTCCAGAAGATAGTTAAGACAGACAGTGAGGTTGTTGAGAGGACAGATGGGTGAGGCAGTGGAAAAGCAGAGGGGTAAAGCTCTATTTGTTCTGGTTTCCTAGGGCTGCTGACAAGGCTGTCATTCACTGTCTGCCTGCAAAATGCTTCGGGAAGGCTGCTACTCAGGCATACAGTTAATTCTCCACAAACAGGATTCTAACCTCCGGCAAAGTTCTGGTTCTCGAGAGTAAAAGGGTGTTAAAAAGTGGGGAAAAAAACAAAACATGCATCATCATCAAACTGGTGCATGGCCTCCTTAAAAATACAGATGTAAGGGCGAAAGGAGAGCTGAGGCAAACAAAAACTGTGGAAATATTGGAGGTGTTCTCAGAGGCACACAGTACAGGACAGCTTTGTGGTCTCCCGGCCCTTTTTTTTTTTGTGTGTGCCCACTGCTCTCGGCCTCAGGTGAAACTCCGAGCAGATCGTTGTCAGTGAGTAAAGAAATGTATCTGCAGGCCGCTCAAGTAGGCGAACGCTTGTGATGTGAACTCCACCATGTCTTTTTCTTCTTTTTCTCCCTCTGCTACAGTAACAACATTGTCCTTGAATCGGGCGATAAGTACAGCCTGAACGAGGATGGTTCAGAATTAGTAATAAAAGATGTCAAGAAAGTGGATGAAGGAGATTACACTTGCATCGCCAAGAACAAGGCGGGAGAGAAAGCCGAGGAAGTCAGCCTGAACGTGTTCGGTAAGAGAATAACTGCATTCGCTTGCGATGGCGTGAAGAACGCTGTGGCTCTTTTTCTTCCTCTCTGGCCTTTTCTTTTGTAGTTATTGACATTTGCTGTACACTCCTCTACAGCTATTCCAGTGTCTGTGTGCAGGGTTACACAGCGTGAAGCATACAGTTTAAAGAAAAGCATGTCCTATTGAAAACTAATTAAGCCAACCCTTAGGACATTCAAAGATATCACACTAGAGTCTCTCCTCACGAGGAAATTTGCACCAGCCTTACATAATAATGTGCTCGCAGCTCTATTATATATCAATGGGGTATGAAACCACAACTCTAATGAAGCCTGTATGTATATTTTACTATGGTAACAGCTATTTAAACACGCACTAATCAGTGTTTTTGGGTCAAATGACAACATGAAAGGTGTCACTCACGCTGATGAAAACCACAGAGAATGTTCAGCTGACTCTGCAGCAGCTCTGCCGAGCTCTTTTAGCCTCTTTTAGCTGATTGTTTTGATTTTACAGCCCACAAACTCCACACTACCACCTGACAGACAACAGACAGACAAAGTTAGCAACTATGTGCTAACGTTGCACCAGGTCTGGAGGTGTAATCACGGTAATTGTTATTAAAGTTTGTGTGGTCATATTGCTCCGTTGCCACCAAGTAGCAAGAAACAAAGGGCAGTGATGTAACAAAAGACACTGATAGCAAGTAGCATGCTAGCAGTGAGCTTCAACAAGGAAAAGCTTTTGTGTGTGTGTGTGCTGATAGGTATACACGTGTGTAGGGAGTCATGTGTCAGTAATGCTTTGGGGTCTTTTTCCTAGTGCAACCCAAGATTACCTACCTGAATAACCAGACTGCCTCCGAGTTTGACGATCAAGTCACCCTGACCTGTGAGGCCTCGGGCGACCCCACACCCACCATCTCCTGGAGCTTTGACGACAAGGTGTTCACTGAAGGAGAGCAGGTACTGACTTTTTGTTTTTGTTTCTTTTCTTTTTTTCCTAATTTGGACAAAGGCACTTTCCACTTAATCAAACATACACAAGGGTATTTGCCAAAAAGATGAATCTTCATGTCCTCATGTAAAAGCCATTATGCCATGAAGAAACACTACTCGATGCTCTGCTGAGTCTTGGCTAGTACTGAATTCCACTCTCGACATCATTAAATAACAACAGAAGTCCTTCAAGCAGACAAGTATCTTTGGGAGTGCAGGCACTCAAGAGAGGAAGGTCAAAGCGCCCTTTAGTACTAGCTCACTTAGGAAAAGAAAAACTTATAATTATATAATTTGTGCAAGAAATTTCAAATATTTTATGTTGTTCAGTTTATGTTTCTATTAACTTTTCTATGGTGAATGTCTTCACTTTATTAGCAGCAAAATGCAAAGCATTCATCCATATTTATGTACACACACATTATTCCCAAATAAGTAACATCTAACATTTTTAATTTAATCCTAAAGGCTTCAGTTTGCCAAAAGCTTGAAAAAACTCCTATATCCTCCAAGATTATGTGAGCCAGCTGCCCATAATGACCTGCGCTATTTTTGGCAATACGGAGCCGACTTTGCAGACCCCGGTAAACAACTGTACGTGGGTGGACTCCGCGAGGAGTTGCCGTTATTGACAAACCTCTGCTAAATTGTCATTTATTTCAGAGAACCGCAGTATGACTCTAATCCATCACCGAGCTAACACATCCACTGATATTGACATTAATATGTTTGAACTATTTAATCACTGCATTTTCTCATTCAGTCTGGAAATGATTTCAGTTAACTTTGTTCCCGGCCCTTCTCATCTCAGATCATTAACAGCCAATCACTTCAAACTGCTCACTGCGCTTCTCACACCAAACCTCTTACCAAATTGCATTGCCACCTGAATGTGTTCTTTGTACAGTCAAGCTTGGATTCTACCATCTCTTTAAACTTTTGATAGCCTTCTTCACTACTGTTGGAATTGCATTAATGATTTTGTACTTTTCCATCACCATTGCTGGAGGCGAGAGGGTGCAGATTGGCATAAAACCAATTTCCAGGCAGTACCATGCCGTGATACTCCTCCCAAACGTTGTTAAGAGTAGATGTAACACTCTACTTTGCTCCCTATTAATCATTAGTATTTAAAATGGAAAATTATATTGAAATGACTATGAAAAGGGCCCAAAATTCACAGAAAATTGGTTGAAAATGAGTTGTGGAAATGATTTCAGCGAAGCTAGTTTAATTATTGCTGTGTTACAAGCCAGAAGGCCTGAGTCACCCTCTATCTCAAAATCAGATTGTTTTGAGTTCAGTTATGCTACTCGGGCAGAATGCTGTGATAATCCACTCTCCAAAATGAGTGGGCACTTTTTCTCTCTGTGAACACGATAAAAGAGTGAGAAGAGTGAAGTCTTTGCGCATAAAGCCAAGCAAGGGGTTATACATCTTTGTCATGCGTAAGTGTATATGCTCATTTTATTCCTCATGTCCTTCAGGAGCGCAGGAGATAACACTGGATTAAAGCGTTGGCTATAGAACATGGTAAAAGGCTCCTCAAGATGTGCGAGCCATGAATACCATCCTGTGCATTTTCTCCGTTACAGTGGTCTCAGCATGTTGGCAGTTGCCAGCCTGACGAGAGGATCTCATCCCGAGTCTATTGTTGTGCTCTTATCAGCTCATTAAAATGGTATAATTTTGAGAAATCCATCTTAACGGTCTATTCTGACAACATGCATCATGTGAGCAGTAGATGGATTAGTCACTTCAGAGAGGTAATTTTCAGCTGTGAATGCAGTAAACAGTATTAAGATAATTACCTTGCTGCCTCTAGCAGGTTTGTGGATTCAGGAAGAACATTTCATACGTTTCTTTGCGCTTCAGCTGGCATTAGAAGTAATAATACATCTTGATATTATTTCTGATCATAATGGAAGTTAGGTACTGTGAGTTCCCCCCTTGCCTGAGTCCTGGACTGGTCCTGGACCTTGGAGGATTTGCTTCTGGGCCACAAGGACATGATATGATTTGGCAATTAAAGCTATTAAATAATAACATAACTTTATACACTACGCGATTTTGGCTATAATGACTTTCAATGTGGCTGAGTCAGTGCTGCATTTTTAATCACTCCCTGAAATGCCCAATATATAAATTTTTTAATCAAGTAAGCCGTTGTACGTGAGGTAAACCAGCCTGTTATCACTTCTCAGCATTGAACAGAACATGAAATATCTGCAAGGCCTCTAGCTAACGTACTAAGTACTACGAAGTACAGAGAAAACAAAGTTTTGACTCCTAGTTTCAGTTTTATGCTCTGCCTCTCTCTGGCTCTTGTTTTCTTGTGCGCTGTCTCATTACAAAGTTGTCAGTATAAAAAGCCGTTATCAAACACTGTTGTTATGCAGTGTTATAAATGATGCATGCATGTAACAATAGGTGTACTATTCTTGGAGACGCATGCAGTAAATGCAGTGAAAGCACCTGTCCTGCCGGGTCCCACAGGACACCAAGGGACTCAGTTACACAATATTCAGGCCATACTGGCCTACTTTGCTTCACAGCTGTGTCCAGCTGTATTCAGCTCGTGCAGTGTAACAAACCACGTTGTAAAGATGTCATGTAAGACCATTTTAACATTGAATATATCACAGTGAACTCTTGCTAGTTGGATTGGAAATCTGAATTCTCCATAATAATAGGGGTTAATAAGGCTGGCATTATTATGTGTATTTCTTATTGTCAGTAAATCCCATGAAAAGACCAAAACCAACATGTTAAGTCTTTGTTTAAAGAGCTTGGCCCTGTCGTTTTGCTGATTTATCCTTTAGTCAAGGCCAATAAGTAACAAGATGAATCATCCATCCATATAAAAAAAGCTGCACTGGCAGTCTAATAGTTATAGCCTTTCCAATTTGAAATTATAACCCATAATGCATTTGTAGTGAAGATATCACATGTTCCTCTACTTGATTAAGAGACGATTTCATTGAAATTTGTGTCATCACTTGATAGGTTGCCAGGGAAACTGGGAAGATGAGGTGAAAGTGAGAGGGATATGAGATTCAAACTCTATGCTGCATCTGTATCAATATTTCAATATTTCACATAGTGCAAAGAGTAGCAGTGGTTGTTGTTGTTATTATTATTTATTAACTCGAACAGTGGTTCCCAACCTATGGGCCACTTGCCCACTTGTTGGTATTTCAAGTGGGCAATCATAGACAAAGGATTCCTCATATTAAAGCCACTATCACTGTGATACACGACTTTGATGATGTTGCCACTGGACACAATTGTTCAGTCGCTTCAGTTCAGTCCTGAATTTTAAATTGTTGTCATATAGAACATATTATTTGGCCTCCGTATTATTATGGGGTCAGATATGGGCCGCCAACATTTTTGGCAGTATACGCCATAGCATGGCAAGTCCTCAAACTACTCAGATTGTTTACAATGAACAGTCAAATATGTGAAACAGAAAAAACATTTCAAGCTGAATTAATAACTGAATTATTTTAGTGACTGTGCAAAAAAAAAAAAAAAAACTTGGACTATACACAAAACCTCTGAGCAGGGATGGATGAAATCAGGAATTTCCAGCCTGCGGGGGGAATTACTTTTACCTGACTGTGCAGCACGGCCTAAAGCAGCCTTGTGAAGCCGGGTGTTGTGCCAAAAGTAGAAACGCATGCAAGAAGTGTTTCTCCCGGTGGAATGTCTCCACCGCCAGTTTCATGCCAGGAAAAAGGAAACATAATGGCGTTGCCGTGGTAAACATTTCACAGAGTTATAGAGACTGGCAGTAGCGGCTCATGGTATATGTCTGCTACACCAGATTCATACTCTGGTTAAACATTCTCTTTTCACTTGAGGGCCAAACAGGACACACCTTTTTATTTTTCAACAATTGAGGAGGCTCAACGAATAATAAGATCATCCATCTGATACAAACTGAGTGTTCGACTCCTCCACGGTTCTGCCGGAGGATTCTCAGAGGAGAATTATACATTTGAATCAGTTAAGGTGTCCCTCGTTTCTCCTATTAACTGTGCCATTTATCACTGTCAGTTAGTGGAAGCATCCACATGGCACGGTGTATTCATGGCTGCATTGCAAATTACAGAATCTGAATATTGCCCGGTGCAACTCACAGTTGTCACCAAGTATCTTCTTCTGTTCGCGGGGCTGTCATCATCCCTCTCCTCCCTGTCCGCCGCTGTCAGGTCAATTTTGATTTAATGCTGCTGTAATCAGAAAATACCGCCGATCATTTGGCAATGGCTGTTACTAATTTTCATCGGATCGTCATTCATCATTGGTCCATTCTGTGTGTTTGCCATGCTCCGTCCTCTGTTCACGCTATGCTCTTACATCTTACCAGCTACAGACTACAAGAGCAAAGAGCGCTGACATAATCATAATGATGTACAATGACAGAGCGGCCATTTTACTGGCGGCTGCTGCCTCTTTTGAAAGTGCACGTCTTGTAAAAAGAAAAGTGGATGGTATCGTTGTATCATCTCCTCAGAGCGGATTTCAGTGTTTCCACTTTTTCTTTTTACACTATAAGATTACAATTATCTGAATGTACTTGTTATTAACAAAAGAAGAAGTGGTGCGCGCCACTGTTCTGTACATAAATGAACGAGTTAATCAAAACATAGAATGCCAAGATGAGAAGGGCACTGATTAGAAAAACAGTCCCCAGATAGCAGTAATGCCTCACTCGTAATTAGTTTCTGTGCCCTTTTTTTTCCTTAGTGTGCCTCCAAATTCTCTCTTATTACAGTACATTAATTAATAAGTGAGTGAGAGGCCTTCGTGCTGCTTCAGGAGAAAATGCTCCAGTTTGGCATTTTGTGCAGCTCTGTAAATTCCCTTACCACGGTTGAACTGCCAAGTCAGAAATCCTGACCTCGGTTTAACAGTCTGTTTCACCTTATTATAAAACCTCGAACTTAACGATGTCAGATGTTTAGTTTTGTTTGTTTTCAATATTTTACAAATACAAGGTGGTAGAAAAATCATATCAGTCTTCATCAGTGTTTCTGCTCGTTGTGTAAAGATCTACGTTTTCAGCCCCTTAACTATGAACCATGTATTTTTCACTGCTGCACTTTCCAAAGCATGTTACGCTGTTGTGAAATGTTCACATGTGCTATCCTAACTTTCAGGCATTACACAGACTTGACAAGTGAGTTGGATAATCCATGACGGTAAGCATTGAGGTGCTTTCCCAAAGTAGCAGTTGCCACCGCTGTCGCTGCCTGGCAGCATCGGCGTTCTCTTTTCTGAACTGGCAGCATCGAGGCGTAATGCTGTGGCAGTGGCTCCTGGCCACATCCAATCCTACCAGCCTGCACACAGCAGTCTGCTGCTATCCGCTATCCACCTGGTATAATCTCATCATACAGCTGAACTCAGTGGGTTGTACCTTTTTAAAATGGGAGAAATGGTTAGCAGTATGGCACCGATAACATAGCAAATTTTTTTTCCAGCAAGAATGACAAACATTGTTTAATGTCTCATACACATGTTGCACCTGTACAGTTTTCTTTTCATAAATACGTCTGTTCTCCGGCGATGAAGGTCAGATAACTCAGGTACTGTAGATCCAGCTCCGGAGCCGCAGGGTGGCGAGCTGGAAAAAGTTGAACCATCAAGAACTCAGATAGGAGCGGCAGCCACCCTCCCCCTCCTCTCTGCTGCCCCTGCTCCTGACCTCTTATGCCACCATGTTTATAATGAACAAAGAAAGGCGGCGGCGGCCGTGGTGGCGGATCACTGTGTGAAAGCACCTTTATATCTGCATTCGTTTTAAATCAAAGTTACATTACTGTTGCATGGTCGGTTATTTTAGCATTGACAATATATCATAATTCACCATGATGGATTACCCGACTCATTTGGCAATAATTTCAAAGGCACTGCAAGTTTCCCTGGCATCTGAAAATGGAGGTACCTGGAAGGCAGAAAAATGCACTCTGATATTTCCAGGAAATGATTAGCAGCAATGTAGTGAATATGTTTTTGTAGCTAATGGGCTGAAACTTTCAAATTCACCGGTGTGGTCCTTCAAACAATAAAATCAATTGCACATCTCCTGCAGGTAACTCCGGTCTGCAGTCACTCTGTGTGGGTCCTTTACAAAAGCTTACTGTGCTGCCCTGTGTTGCTGTTTGTCTTTGCTTCCCCTGTGTTTGTCCGTTCTAGGCTTCTTGGACGCGACCAGACAAATACGAGGTATGGCTACTAGATATTGTAGCCTGACTCTAGTTGTAGTAGCTCGACCTTCCACAGTAGACCACCCTTTTTATTGCAGAGCAGAAGTGTTGTCATTAAGCCCGCATTTAACGTGCACTACATTTAGTTGTGCAAATATGTAGACCATTAGACACGTAGTACAGTACATTAAATCCATTTAGTTCCAGTACACATTTAGATTTGCCCTATTTACTTGTCCCTGTTTATTTTTGTCGATGAATTCCATCTTGAGATGCAGAGACAGTCGCATATCTCAAAGTAGATGTTCCACTTTTCTGGCCACATAGCACGCTGTTTATTTCCTGCTGCATGGTCTGGTTAGTTCTCGGACTCTGCTTGATTCAGGGAGGAAACAAATTCCTGCATCGGTTTGTTGGTAGGCCAGCAGCTGTGCAACTTCACATGGAAAACACTGTCTGCTCTGCTGTGGGCCGGGCACGGCTCTAACTCACCGAGCTTTACTAAATCTTAACAGAGTGGTTTTGAATGGTGTAGCCTGCTGTCATGACCAAGGAGTCTGCGTGTTTCTACTTCACCCACACACTACAGCAGCTGACCGCTTCACTCAGAAGCAGAGTCAAAACACCTGGGGCCTCATTTATAAAATGGTCTTACGGGGTCAGGTGATGCTCTTGACTCAAGATAGTCTTGGTTTTATTTGCCCAGGCTTTCAGATATCCCTCTCTGAGATTTCTGTGTCCAGCCTCAAACACACTGGAGGATGAGATTCTGTTTGTGGTTTGCTTATTTCAGGTGCAGGATCATGATTCAGTTTCGTCTCTTTAAACACTAGTAACAGCAAATTTTTTTTTTTAAGCATCCAACTATGGGAAATGATAACAAACATTTTTTCTTAATTATAAATCCAGAAAACACATTAATACACGAAGCCCCTGCTGTTAGTGTTTGACTGGAAGGAAACATACAGACTCCTCTTGGCCTACACAAAATAAGAACCACTGCCTCTAGAAAGAACTGACACAATATAACAAGCTAACTTCACTCATTGTCTCTCACACACACACACACACACACACACGTGAAAATTAGAAATGACTACTTTTGTGAATTTATTTTGATTATTGCATCACATGAGTCTTTTCAAGGCATCCCAGCATGCAACCAGTGAGTGAACCATCACCTGGATTTCATGTTGTGTAATTTATGGCTCAGCTGCAGCATATTTATTATTATGTGATGGTTTTATTATGGTTTTTTGTTAGCTTCCTGTTGCAGTCATAATTCCATTTAGTAGCCGTTACTTGACACTGCTGGCTATAAAATCTGCACCAAAAAAAATTTACTTTTTCTAATTACTTGTAGATGCTTTCGTTGTTTCGTGATGCTGTTTTCCCTGTAGGGTTCTTTCTTGATTTTTGTAGACACCCAGCTCTTAGTAGAAGTAAAGTGTAGCTTTTTTTCACTGTAGCTGAATGCATTTAGTCAGTAGATGGTTGCTAGTAGAGAACAGTGTTTGTAGTGTAATATCCTCAACAGTTTGCTGTTTCCGTCCGTTCCAATTTTGCTCACCGCTTCCTCTAAAACTGCTTGTTCCTACAGGGTGATGGCAGTTAGAGTGAGAGAATAAAATCCACCTGATACAGTCGCTTCTGTTATAAAAGTCCTGAAGACAGGAATATCACAAAACTTACTCGTCTCATGATCTATGAGATGTCTTCAAATATTCTGTATCTCAAGATATTATCAGTCAATAGTTCTGCAGCAGCAGTAAAGACAGAAATATAACTGGTAAATATTTTGATGTAGCTCACTATAGAAAATCAGCCATTGATTAATGCACTTCTAATTGCATGGCATGGATTAAACTAATCAATAGTCATTAATAAGAGTTTGTGCTTGTATGGGATGAACTCTTTGGCTTAACTCGGCTGTGATGGGCGTAAATCATAGGCTGTTAACGAGCAGGCGTTAAATGATTATTCAGGACGATGAATGTAACCTGAAAGGTAATATTTCGCTGAATAGAACTGCTAAGTTTTTACATTGTGTCTTTATGTCATCAATAAGTGCACTTCACAAAGCAACCTGGCACTTAAACCAGATCGGGGTCTGATTATAATAACCTGCCTGCTGAATGCCATTGATTTTTTTTAGCAATGCTGAATAGATCATTCGGGCAACACTTGTCATAAAGTCTGGAAAGAGAACATGACCTTCTTGTATTCATGTATATGTTTGTACTCAAGTGCGTCTGTGATTGGTAGATACACTGTACCACTTAGACTAAACCAATTGTTACTGCAAGGTGTAAATCGTGGAAGAAAGGCAGCAACAGCTTGGACATCTGTGAAGCCGGTCACATGGTTTGATAGTGCCCTATTTACTACCTTTATTTATCTGTGTCTATTATGAACTGAAGTGCTATATGAAAACCCATCCCGTAAACTGGGATGTAATGAAGCCTGTCTCAGCTTAACATTTTGTATTGTTATTGGAGGAGCAGACAGTACAGAAATAACAGGACAGAGAGAGGAGGAATGATATGCAAAGCAAAGGTCCCCAGGTTGACTGAGGAAACTGGGGACATTGTTTCCGTATATTCATGGTCAGCCCCTTAAACCCCTGGGTGCCCCCAAACATCAACATTCTTCACTCTTGGGCAAGGACCACTCAAATGCACCATTAGTTTTGGCAGATAGCTGAATTTCTAGAGGAGGCTCCGGTCCAGCCTGGCCGTCAGGTTATCTCCGAAGAGTATTCCTTCATTTGTCACATCCTGCCGTTGGGTCCATCCCTCAAATTCAGAGGCAATTAATCATGAGCTGTATTCTAGATACAGTGGCCATTTTAAGATGTTGTCAGCCTCGGCTCTACTTTCATTAGTCCAATCCTCCTTCTAGCTATGCTCACAGGATCTGCCTAAATTTCGGCATGGCTCAGAAGGTGATGGTAACTGGAAGAAGTTTCATTGGTTGCTGACAGCACTGCCTGTCCCTGATTGGACAAGCACAACAAAGCAAAAGTTACCAGCCTTTTATTGCTGCAGACCAGGACAACCATTACTTTAAAAAAAAAAAAAAAAAGGAGTGTTGTTTGCGAATGTCCCTATACTGTTTCAGGGTACCGCTTGACCATCAGTCATAGACCCTCTGAGCCTGTGCATGGTGACCAGCAGTAAATGTCATTAATCTGTCGGTGCTGATTAAAAAGGCGACCGGCAGGTTTAGAGTGAAATGTCTCGGCAGCTAACTGGATAGTTTTCCATTGAATTTGGTTCAGACATTAATTTCCCCTGCAGGAAGAATTGCAATCATTCTGGGGATCCTCCTGACTTGTCATCTCGTGCCGTCCTCAGATCAAAATTTCAACTTGTCCAATATTTTTTTTTAATGACCAAACACTCAACTGTGCTCTGTGTTTACTGCTAATTAGCAGATGCTATCATGCTAACATGCTAATCAAAGATGATGAACGTTGTAAACGTTACACCTGCTAAATATCAGCATGTTCAGTGTTAGCGTGTTAGCATGCTGATGATAGCATGTCAGTGAATGCACCACGGTTGCAAAGTACAGTCCCACAGAGCTGCAGGTGTGACTGTCGACTCTCAGTCTGGTCACTAACATGTTCTGTTATGATTAGTAGATTCCTTACAGGTTTATGTTCTTATGTTGACTGCTGACAACAATTCTTGTTGCCAAGTTGGAGCCACCAAAGTCTTGCATGGTCTCCTTGAAGTTAGAACACTTATATGAGCAGCTGTTCCTCATTAGAAGTTGTATTTACAAAAATCAGGCATGACATATGCAGCATTAATTATCTTTTTCTATTAAATCAGTAAAGCTGTAGGTGGTGCAGGCGGAGATGTGGTGACAGAAAAAAAATTAAAAATCCTCCCTGAATTTCTCCTTGATTGCAGACAAAAGCTTCCCTTGTGTCAACTTTAATTTAAATTTAATGAAAATATAGAAGCAGCACATTTAAAGAGTGAAGTGGGTTTCAGTGACAGATGAGTCCTGTGCGGAGTCAGGCTGGCTGTGTAACAGCTGTAGTACAGAATGTGAGTTAAGCAAAACACATGTATTGACAGGTTATGTAAGTCAGTGTCAGTTCTGGCACACACAGCGAAGCGGAAGCGACTATCAAACTTGGGGAAATCATTTCCACGCTTTCCATTACAAGTCCACTGTCTGCTGCATAATGAATCTGATGACGAGTCACAGTTGTATAATTAAAATGATTAATTGGAATTAGTGGATAAATCCTGTTCAAAGGTCCGCCTGTTCACTCCTGCCTCTGTTGTATCATTTAAGCGTTATTCTCCATTAACCTTATGCCTGTTTACATTCGAACAGTATGCCCAGTGTACAGCTCCCTCCTGTGTCACCGCAGTAAGACAAGATTAATGCTGCCCTTTCCAAATGTTCCAGGACACTCCCCTCAGATGTTCAGTAAACAGCAGAAATATTCCTGCCATATCTGCATCATTGTGCTCTGTAAAGGATAACAGTTCATTCCATAACGCTAATACAACAAATATTCAATAATTTATCAAACATAAATGCTGAAGCACCACGAACGCCTGAAATATTCATAGAAAATCATGGCAGCTTGGCAGAAGATGTATGTCCCCCGTTGGTTTGAACTGTGTGTCGCCCAGAGGAAAGAAAAGCTGTTACTGTATTTTTAACAGCCAGAGTTTTTACAAGGCTTGCTACATGGCTCTTCTCCATTATTGATGTCTTTTTTTTTTTTCCCCCACCTTCTACCTTCTGCGGTATCATTTCAGTGCAGAAAGCATGTGAGAATAAATCTGAATTTATTTAACAGCAAAAAAAAAAAAAAAAAAAAGACTGTGCGAATATAGTCACGTGTGACTGTGAACGTCATCAAGAAACAACTGGACAGAGCAGAAAACAAAGCACCCTGTCCTTTGGCCTTGTATTTGATAATATACGCACTAAAGATCAAGCTAGGTTGCAGCACATGATTAAAAAGGTGAGGCGGGGTGCTGCTGGGTGAACACCTGCACTCTGAAGAAGGCAGATCACATCCTCAGTGACCCTGCATAACCACAGAACAGCAGCACTGAGGATGATCTGCTCAGGAAAATTACAAAAACAAAAAACACATGGTTTAACAAGCAATTTGTCCCAACTGCAATTACAGTGTTTCAACTGCAATTAGACTGTCTGTAAACCTGCAACTAGACTGCTAAACAGCAGGGACAGTAATCGACGGACTGTAGGAGTTTATTGGCCGCTGATTTCCAGGCTGATGTAGGGACGCTCTCTGAGGGCCAGTGATGTCTGACGTGCTGCTGCATTTTTTGTATGATTTCAAGATTGATGGGTGTTTTTATGATGCGAGGATTTGCCGCAGGGACCTCGCCCAGACTGTAAATGATAAGATGGATGTGTTTGTATTTTTCTTATTATCAACAAATCTCATAAAAAATACCAACACCAACAATGTGTTATTCCTTTCTGAGCTTCAAAACTTCCCAATTCTGTCCGTACCACGTATTTCACAATAGCAAAAGTGTAGAGTAACATCAGTCTTATCTTTCTTTTTGTTATCTTCTGTCTCTTTTGTATTAAGAGCTCATTGCAGCTGTAATTTTCTCACCTGTCAACCAAAAAGTGTCCGTCACAGTTTTGTTTTTTGTTGGTTTGTTTTTTTTATAATACAATTTAAATTCCTGTTCTTTTTATTTAATATTTTTATTCCAAACCAGAAACACGTCCATTATTTTTCCAGGTTTTTCTTGTAGCAAACTTCCTGTATTTACACCAGTTAAATATAAAAATCCTCGGAATCTCAGAGAAAGTATCAAGACATGCATCATTTCCACAGGAATGTTGGGCTTTAGAAGTGAGAATAACTTCTTTCTTTTCTCCTTTATAGAGCCTTGATAGGAATATTGTGGTACGCAGCCACGCACGGGTGTCCTCCCTCACCTTGAAAAACATCCAGTTCACCTACGCCGGCGAGTATCTCTGCACCGCCAGCAACTCCATCGGTCAGGACAACAAGCACATGTACCTGGAAGTCCGCTGTAAGTCACCCGACTCTATCTGCACCCACTCTAATGGTTTTTCACAGCTGTCTATACACATCGTGTTTATTTTTGCACTGTTCTAGATTATTAAGCAGCTTGTTACTGCTGATGTTTGCTGCATAAACTTTTTCACTTTTCACCCGAATCTCAGGAGGAAAGCAGAGTGTATTTTCCAAAATGTTGAACTAAATGTTGAACTCTTCAGTGAAGAAAAATAAATATTGAAGAAGCAATTTTAAATGTCTAAGGCCGGACATTAAGACTACATAAAATAATTCTGCTCAAGCAAACTCTGTTACAGGCTCACATCTGTCTGTTGTTAGCCGTGATCTGCAGCAGCTGTTCCTCTCTCCACGTTGGCTCAGGACAGTCATCGCATTAAATATCAGTGACTAATATTGGATTGGAAAGTTGTATTCTTCGGTGATGGTCAGTGCATTTCATCTCAGGAGTGCTTTTGTTGGAGCTGGCGTTTGTTGGTGCTCAGACATTTTCTGAACCTGTCTGCTTCTGCTCGGCAGTGATTTTCTCTGTCTCCCAAAATGGCGTTTGACAGCCCCCCTGAAAACTTGTCTAGTATTCGTTCATTAGCTTTAGGAAAGTACGCAGAGGAATCAATAGCACTAGTAATGGAACAGTAAGAACGAGAAGCTTTACACTTATGCCTTTTATCCGAACCACACCTGTCTCGTGGCTGCCTTGCGTGTGGATATCTTTCTCCCAGCATCCTCTGCAAGGGATTTCTCCTCATATTGATTGTTTAATGTTGGTGCAAGACAGAAGATCTCACTGTTTGATTCAGATGGACTGACCACATGAAAACAGAGGTGGTTTCACTCCACCTCAGACTGACACGTATTCAGTCTTCAGACAGGAGTTCTGCAGCCTGTTGCACCAGCTGAACTTGTTAGATTTTAAGCTGAAGACGAATCAACACACATCACTGCTTCATCAATTTAGTTTCACATTCATTTTTTACTTTGTTCATCCGCCCCATCTCTATACTTAGAACTGCAATCAAACATCATTACAGAATGAAGTTTTACTGAGCGCATATTCACATGAAAAGGAAGATAAATGCGCTGTTATAACAGAAATGAAGACTCTTATTTTTAAAAAAGAGAGAACATAATGTATGCTATGTGTAGTTCTCTATGGCGAGGATGGCTGTATCGAACATAAATATTGTCCTTAGAAAGCTTCCATCTTGGCGACAGGATTCTGATACAGTCAGCACCTTAACCGTAACAAATTCCTGTTACGGGCAACCCAGTGGCACCAGCAGCTATTCCCATCTCAAGTGAAGTGAAGTGGCATGAAGTAACTGTGCACCGTCGTCAACAACGTTACGAGATGTAAACTGTCACGGGAAACGTGCCAACAATATGTTCCTCTGGCTCTTCTCACATTGATTCTCACCATATTTCTGTTCCACCAACGTAACAGTTAATAAGGAACAACTTTCACCTGCTCAGGGGAGGTGTATGTTGTACACTTTGTTGTGAATTACTCATGTGGAGCAGTAAATTACTACTTTATGCTGCGTTTGAAGCTGCACATGGCTGGCTGCAACAGGCTTGTAGTAGTCGTTTTTTATTCAGTCATCGCACATAATATAGTAAATATAGTAAAGACAAAATAACCCACAAAGTCAACGGTTGATGTATTAAGTAGTGACTGAACAGGCTCAGGCCGAACATTGCCTACATTCTTATCAATTAAGCTCCCCACCCCAAAAAAAAAAAAGAAAACGTTCACACTTGTAACCCTCAGAAATCGCTCTGTTAACCACAAATTAAAATTCACATTAGCATTTGTAAGCCTCAAAAATAGCTTTACAGACTATTCTTAGAAAACTGAAAGCAAATTACACATTTTTTAAAATTGTACTTGCATTTTTTCATAATTCAACCTCAACAATAACACATCTCCTTTTAATCCCTTTTTTTATTAGCTTTTTGTGAAGTAAAATTACAAACACTTCTCAGACACACAATTCATGTCTTAATTCATGCTTATGTTACATTTTTCTGGGGGTAAACAAAAACTACAGTGATCAGAACAACAGCTAAACTTACTTCACAATCAATGCCTTTTAGAAATGATAAAAGAATGAACCCATGGCGCTGGAGGCCGTCAGCAGGAGGGTCACAGGACGATGGAAATGCTCTGAAGCTACAGTGTTCTGGCAGTTACCTCTATTTCTGGGGATGAATAGTGTAGGTGAGAGAGCAGAGTTTGCTGGGTCAGTGGTACCACTGTGATTTGTTACCATGGAAACAAAAGTCTCAGTTCTGACGTAGACCTAAAAGAGCTACATTTTCCACAAGGTTCATTTGTTGTTGATAAAGCTGTCCTCAAGACACACTAACATACTACAGCATCCAAAAGAGCTGCAGAGATGCCAAGGACATGTGCCCTGTGTTTTTTCATGCATTTCCCCATCAGTGCCTTACCTAACACAAAGCATATGCCTGGAGAGATTAGATGTGCGTAATGGAAGCCAAATCATTCTTGATCTCATTTTGAAATCTGTCGAATGTTACCTTGGTAAAAAAAAAAGAGGGAGAAAGAGAAAAATAAAGCCAATGAATGCTTAATTGGATTAATATGCCCTGCTCTCAATGCGCCAGCAATTTGCTCAGAGATATAATCACAACGCGGTGTTGATAGAGTTGTTTGAGGGCTTGCAGTTAGCTAGAGTAATCAGCGAGTAATCAGGTAGCTGATTCACTGTTGGCAAGCAATTATCGATAAGAGAAGGTGCTTTGTCTTGAGCAGAGCTCTCACTCTCTGTCCTCTCTATCACCACTCAGTCACTCGCAAAATGAAGACGTTATCTAAGCATGGAACTTCCTATCTGCCGCACAGCATGATCCCATTAGCCGGGCTAAGAGTGTCTAGGTTTGCTGCTGAAAGTGTTAATATCTCCTCTGTTTGAGCTCCCATTTTGTCAGCCGTCGAGGTTTGTTTACTTTCCCCTGTGAAAACACTGAGCTGCAAACAGAGCCCTTCTTATGTACTCATCTCTGTCCTGTTGGTTTTTACAGTCAGATAGTCCTTTCTCATGTGCATCGCTTTTATTTTGTATATTTACCAACTTCAAAATACTTACTAATCTGCAGACATTAACAGTTTGAATTGCGATGATGATGATGATGATGATGATGAAGATGAAGACTGAAACTGCAGAGAGCCATTGTTATATTATCCGTGGCGAGATAGAATCAGCGTTTATGCAATCAGCTGACCCTAAAAATATCCGGGGATTAATTTCTTTTATTCTTTAAAGCAAAAGCTGAGTGTCACAAAGGTGTGGATTAATCACGATGAGCTGATCTTCAAGAGCCTGTAGCAATGAGCAAAACCATGCTACTTATTAGAACTGTCCTTCTCACAATGCACAATTTATGAACAAGCTACAAACTCTCCAGACTGTAAATACAAGCTTTGCTCACAGTCACATATGCAGTGTTTATATTTTAATATATAGCCTATAATGGAGATACCCAGTGCTTTATGTTTTATGAAATAAACGTCATTTATCATATATTTTTAATTAAATCCTTAATGTAACATACTAAATATTCTTCCTAATAGTGCTGTAATTGTAGCTCATCTTATGTATACTGGATATTACCCCTTGTAATTAATACTTTCATGGTCATCACTATGTTTTGTATGTGTTTTATGTGTCATGTGACCTACGTGAGCACCGATGGCAGATTTACAGAATTTAAAACTGCTCTTAAAACCCATCTCTCTAAACCAGCGTTCTGACTTTATACTTCCATACAGATTTGCTTTTGAACGTCTTATTGTTGATTTTACTGATGTTTTATCACTGGTGCTTTGTTGCTTATTGCAATCTATTATTACTGATTTTATGTGAAAGACCAAAGAAGCAGAAATCAAACAGGCAGGTCAGACGCGCTGTAGTGAGTCAATGAGGCCCGAACCATCAGTGATAAAAGAGCGAGAGAGTCTCCGGGCTTCAGGAGATGGAGCATCTATTGACTCATCCTCGTTCATCAATTCCAGCGCACAGTGTGCTGCTGGGTTTTCAAGGATCCAGGGTCAGAAGTAAAGCAGCATCAGGGGCCACAGCGTTTCACAGCACTCGCGAAGCAAAGCATACTTCACTGCAGCCGATGATGCGAGCGGGATATAATGAAAAAAAAAGAAGCAACAGGAAAACAATCATCTCCTCTTATTGCCTCTTATGTCTCAATGATGATGCCCAAAATGGAGGTTCAGGGTAAAAAGTTGTGACCGTATGGAACCAATTCATTTCAGCGAGCACGTCAGCGTCGCTTGTTAAATACAAGGTACACTGTAGCATGGGTGCTACTAGCGTTATTGGTCTCTCTCTGCAGGTATCCAATACAGAAAAGTAGCAGAGAGAAGAAGAAGACTCTAATGTTTATCAAAACCAGCTGAATTTCCTGTTGCAGTCGGAACCTGACAGTATGCGGCACTGTTATTTATGTTGACTCAGTGCTCATGACTGTGAGCCTGTTAAGACGTACTGTATAAAAATGACACTCAGCCCTGTGAGACATCGAAGTGTTTTTGTAATTGCTGAGCTGGAGCATCTTTTTGTCACAAGTGAAACGGGCAAAAAAAATAAAAATAAAATAAAAAAATCAGTGTTCCATAAACCCAGCACAGGTTGTCTTTAATACTTAAATTCATATAATAATAAACCAGGAATGTATAGAAATGAGACAAATACATCCATTAGACTGCACTCAGCGTTTGTTTACCGTTCTGTAAGATTGCAGGTTCTGGCAGAATTACCACGAGAGCTCCGGCTGCTCTCAGGAGCGATAGTGAAGTGCGATTTAAATGTCTTTTTTTTTTTTTTTGATTTCGAAAAGCGAGATTTCTAAATGAAGTATCACGCTGGTAGCCGTGGTTAAGAGCTGCTGGAAGGCTTCAGGGGAAGGAATGAAATATTGCCATCCCATAATTCTTTGCTTCTGCAATAGATGGCTCAGCGTGGCCTTTCCCAGCTGGCTGATTCCTTATCTATCCCGGGGATTTGATGATTTGATAGATTTGATAATAGTGTGTATGTTGTGTAAAAAGATTTGTTAGTGGAACATCTCACACACCTCTGGAATGAAGCGTCAGTAATGGATTATAAAAACATTACATTTGTAGATTGAGTATCAGTGACTGTTTGACTCATTTTGGCAACATTAATTATGCACAAACCAAAGCCTAGTACAGTTTGTTTTTAGATCTGCAAACAAAATCCCCTGAAGGTGGAACAGTATTTGTAGTCGTGTCAGTCACAGCAGGCCACCAAGTAAAGTAAAGTAAACTGTTCAAAACACGCACGCTGTGATGTTTACCATCTTCACTTCCCCGTGTGACGCTGCAGATCTTCCGAAGATCGAGGGTGCCGTGGTGGCGTACACGTGGGAGGGAAACCCGGTCAACATCAGCTGTAAGGTGGACGCTCACCCGGGAGCCTCGGTCGTTTGGTTCAGGGACAACTACCAGCTGCCCAACGCCAACGTTACCAACAGCAAGATCTACCACACGCCAACCGCCAGCTACCTGGAGGTCTGCCGCACCTGCCGTCTTTACACTGACACATAAAGACACAAGAGTTGATCCAACACAGAGGGATTGTTTTTGTTTTTTTTTAAGACGGATAGAAATCAACCATTAGAAGCAGTTGTGCATCGTTTTCGTTGCACTTTAGTGTGATTTGACCTGCTGCTTCCTAGAGGCGCTCTTGTTATTTATAATTGAGTCGTTTTAAATGAAAAAGAAAACGTTTTTTTACTTTTTTGTCATTTAAAAAGTAATTCCTGTTTATTATTCATGAATGAAACAGGTAAACACACCTCAGCTGTGGATAGAGAGTGTCTTGAGTAATGACATGAATAGCTAACAAGTGCAGAGCGCTAGATACTGACGTTAATGAAGCAGTGGGTAATGACTACTTCCTGCAGTAGATATCTGCACCTCTGCTTACTGACCAACTTCCTAATGAATCACTTGGGATTAGCCATGACTGAACTGCAACACGTGCACCAATCACTAATAATTACATGTTATTGACGTATGTTCCTAGTGGTATTCTTCTCTTGTTCATTTGGACGGTCTTACCACATTACCATGTTTTGTTTGTTTGTTTGTTTG
Source organism: Seriola aureovittata (assembly GCF_021018895.1). Classification (NCBI taxonomy): domain Eukaryota; kingdom Metazoa; phylum Chordata; class Actinopteri; order Carangiformes; family Carangidae; genus Seriola; species Seriola aureovittata. The sequence goes on along the minus strand of NC_079378.1, from coordinate 3,378,188 downwards.
TCTGTTTGTTTGTTTGTTTGTTTGTCTGTTTCTGCGGCTCAGGTTACCCCTGATTCTGAGAGTGATTATGGGACCTACAACTGCACAGCAACCAACGCGATGGGCACTGGGTCCAAGGAGTTCATTCTTATCCAAGCAGGTTTGTTCACTGAGCAATTTCTTTTTTTCTTTTTTCTTTTTTTCAAATTCATCAGAAGTTTAAGAAATAAATAAATCATTTTTAATTTAAACTTGATGACTTCACAATCCCCGAAATTATGAACTTATCAATGTTATAGTAGATAATGAATGAATACCACCAGCACCTCCACCCTCCCGTTTCAGTCCCTAACCAAATGATTGTTCCAAGGTCAAGATTAATCCGCTGGGGGTTTAACAGCTCAGCAGTAAAACCAGAAGCAAGGCCCATTAGAAGTTATGGATAAAATTTTAAAGTCAATTCTAAAGGCAGTCAGAAGCCAGTGAAAGGACAATGTGTGAAGTGTATATATATGTGAAATCCCTCGGGGGGCTGACTTTTAATAAGCTGCAGACAGTAAACAGGGCATTACACTACAATCAAGACAAGAGGTAGTGAAAGTGTGAGTGTCAGTTTCTGGATGTTAAGTGAACTTCTTGGTCTTTTGAGATCACCCAGAGCTGGATACAAGCGTACACTACTGATTTTCATCTATTCGTCTGAACCGAGGTTGTAGTCGAAAGAAAACACCAAGAGTCTTGCAGTGGTGAGTGGCACAGTGAACTGAATCTATTTAAAAGCTGCTGTTTTCACTGCAGTAATTACAGCAATAACAATAATTGAGATCTCTTGTTTGTATTTACAGTAATTGCAGGACGATCTAAAACAACCACTTACGAAATGTTCTCAAACCAATTCAGGAAGACGCTAATTTCCTTGAGATGATTAACGGGGTCGTAGCTAAGATACAACTCTGTGTTGACTGTGTAAAAATGGAAAGAATTAATGTTTATGTTTGAGATGTCCCCGAAGCAGCACATAAAGACCACAGCACAGACTAAACATGTAATGAGCAAAAATTCAAATCACACTGGAACTGTCCTCTAAATCCTAAAGATTGGTTTGTGTTAGCTTCATTTGGTATGCAAATTGTTTTGGACCCATTAGAGGAGGTAGGTCACTCAGGACCTTGACTAAATACAGTGTGGTCCAATTAATTGTACTGACAACCTCTGCTGCTTCTGTGCAATACACTGTAGGCCCTTTGAGGTGTTTTCTTTTGGCTTTCTCATTTGCTGCAGAACTCGTCAGTATGCCTAAAGCGTCTACTTCCAACCTGAGCTGGACAAAATAAACCCTTTTCAAATGTGTCTTCACACCTTTGATATGTCAATGAAAAAACAATCCGACGTGTAGCGTGAAGCAAAGACCCCTGAACAGTCATTTCAATTTCAAGGGTAATTAAGCAGTCTTTGCGTGACATAATAATGGTACATAATCCAGAAATAATTAGGTGGGTTTATCATTACTGGAGCATCATTTGCAGTTTCTGTTTGTATGATGGCGGTGAGTGCGTGGCTCTAGGACGTTTGCAGACATACATAAATGGATTGGTGATTAGTTTGTTCTGTCACCTTTTAGTGTTGAGATAAACATCGAGTCCAGTGTCATTTTGTAATTAGTAGCGCTGAGGTTTCAGTACTAAGATTCAAATCTTAAGTCTAAAGCTAATGACCTCCACAGGCTGCAGTCTTCATTACACCGACCAGTACGATCGTGATGGAGCACACACCACTGATGAACGTGATCATGTCCAGAAAATCTGTCCAGCTGATTGATTTTTTACAAGTGGAAATTTAACTCAATAAGCATCGTCCTTGTCCAAAATGAAATGTTGTGTTCCAGACACACGCCTGACATACACAGCTTCGCCTGAAACATCAAAGACAGGTTCACTTAGTGGCGCGGCAACGTCTGCAGAGGACTGCTAAATTGTGTAGGTTGCTCCATTCCTGCGACCCCTCTGTCTTATCTTCAAAGTACATCACAGGCGGGAGCGAAGGCTGTCGCTGCAAACCGCAGGCTTTGGGGCAGTATAGAGCCACGCCAGCAGCTCGGTTGTGGAAGCAGCTGATTATGGAGCAGTACATTATCAGTGGCTGTTGCAGTGGCTGGCTCCTGAATGCAATAAGCTTTTGGTAAAGCTTAGATCCTGCGGTGCAGTCCTGCATCACTGGACACTGAAATCATTGTCATCATGTTTTATTTTGAAGCATCGAGGTTTCATTTCGAAGACATTTGAATACTTTAATGATAACTGTAAAACAATAAATAACTAATTCAATAGGTTGTATTCACTTTGTGAAGATATAAGCAAAACATGTAATTTGAGTCACTTTGTTAGTCAGGAAGTCTCATTAAAACATTATTAAAATATCAGTAAGGAGAACTTTAAAGTCCCTCAGATGAATCAGTTTCTCTCACTTCAGTTTGTTTTGCAGTTTATTCTAATGAAAAGCTAGTCTTCCCCTATTCAGAGTGTGAGGATCTTTTAAAGCTAACCCTTCCTGTGATGTGGTGTCATCATTTTTACACTTTGAAGTAAGGATGTTAAATATATTGGCAACTTTGAAGCGAAGCCTTGAAAGTGAAAACACAGATATGCCGATGCCTTCTAGATGTCAGTGATGATACTCCCAACTGTTCTTTTTTTTTAAGTAACTCGCAGTGATAAGTGTGATAGTCATCTTCAGCAGTGGCTCAGACGGCGCTCTGCTAAATGGCGTGTGGTGTAAAGACAGTGGCAGCAGCATGGGCATTCCCCTTACAGAGGATATTCTCATAGTAAAACATGCCAGGAAATAAAGCTTTTAAATTCTCAACAAGAGTTTATAAGCTCTCTGTAAAACTTTTTAAGTATTTATTTTTGCATTAATCAAATTAAAATCTTTGGAAATTAAACATTTTTTGAGAGCCACTGTGTTTCTTCTACATGTTGGGAGATGATGCAGTTTGTGCAGCGTTACGCTTCAAGTCTCTTTTCTGTTCTCTGCCGCAGAGGTTCCCTCGTCGCCCGACATGGAATACGTGGTTCCTTTCTCGAGCACAGCAGTGGTCCATTTTTCGGAGCCCGACTCCACGGGTGGAGTTCCCATTCTCAAGTACAGAGTGGAGTGGTGTTTGCCTGGCCAGGAATGGACTGGCAAGGACGTCGACGCTGTCGGCGGTGAGTCATATATTTATTTATATATGTGTATATATATATCTCCTGACTGACGTTCATGAGATGGATGTTTTATTTTATTTAGTCATTGATAACTAATAAAAATCTGATCTCTTCACAACATGACGGCTGGTAACATTAGCTACACTTGCCGTTTCCATTTAATTTTAAATTTTTAAAAGATTATTATTTTGTTATATTGTTGTTCTTTATTGTTATTGTTATTATTGTAGGGAGTGTTTCTTTAGACTGCAGCTCTTACATGATGGAGATATAAACCGGAACTGCAGAAAACATTCCTGCTAGCAACAACGGCTAATCCCAACATGACAGTAGCTGATGTCAAGAGGAGAGGTGGAACACAGTGCAGCCTAAATGACAGTCAGCTCCGACACTGACAGGTCCCAGATAATATCCCCGTCCCACTGAGGGTTTGTGGCTCTTACAAATCTGGATGGTTCCTGTCCTGTCGGCCACATGGGACGTATCAGTCAGTGGTTGACAGGCTCCGCTGTCAGCTCAAGACCCAAGAGCCGCCTGTCACGCCGGCACATACACAAAACAAAACCCACGCACCAACAGTAAATGTCGCCAAAAATACCTCATTCAACCACATCAGCTAATCCCCATCTGATAAAATCGAGCCTCTCACATACTGTATACTGAGAGGACCTTGTCTGTTGCACTGTAACGTGCAGGTGTTTCCTCTTGTATAGTTGTAATTTCAATTTGTAAATTCAGGAATACAAAAGGCCTCGCTAAGCTACAATACCAGGGAGAGGGGAAGTTACATATTGTTATTGTTCAATATATTAAAACATCCAATGACCGACAAGTAAACGTGTTTTAAAGGTCTCTCACGGTATTGTGAATCAGGGATGCAGTCACATGTTTAAAAGCAGTGCTGCACACTGTAACACTTCATGTTTTATGTTTTATGCATTAGATATTTATGCATGACCGTATCCTGCAGTGTGAAGTAAACAATAATCAGTACACTGTATCTAGGTTTATGATGCAGATGGACTACAAATATCCTCGCTCCACCACAGTGACAGCAGGACTCCATAAAAATGCATTTTGTAATTTATGTGACTTCTACCATTTTTTTGTTGATCACAGGCTTAAGGGATAAAAACTGGCCTCATGCTATATTTTTATAACTGCCAACAAATTCCATGAGAAGATAAATATCAACAATGCTTCAGTCCGTCTCTCAATACTTTCTGACTTCCCTACTCTATCTGTGACAGATAAGAAACGTGTTAGTGAGATGAATTTGATGTTCTCTTCGGTTTTTGCTCAATAAAAAACAGAATATCGGCAGCGTTAAACTTTAAATACTGAAATCCACACAGACAAGCACACAAGACAAAAACACGTCTTCTGTGTCTGGGACGATTGTTGAAAGTTTGATGTTTAGTTGTTTTTTTTTTTTTTTATCGCTGCGAGCACCACAAACCAAATTACATCCACTTATTAATTTCTTAAAACGTTAGTGCACTTTCCTTGCTGCAGCAGTAAGCATGCACTGCGGCAGCACAATGATAAACACATAGCAAAGTCAGTCATATTCAGTCAGCCGAACGATTGTTATGATTTGTGGAGATAACCTTTTAGAGAAGCTGAGGAAACCAGCATGTGGTAATCAGTGGTAATTTACTCCACAGCGGCTGGAAATCTCATCTGAACATGAGGGTTTCAGCAGTGACGTCAGTCCTGCTGAAGCTGGCGCTGCTAAAAGCCCAGTTGTATATACATTTGGCCTTTTAAGTTGTATTCACACAGTTTCCCCGAGCACTCGTTTATGCATGGTTCATTATTAAAGTCCGTCTCATTGACGCATTAACTTGAATTTAGAATTTTCCCAGCATCACAGTAATCAAAAAATGTTTCTCAGCTCTTTTGCACCACCATCTAAATTTGTTTTCATCCATGAAATTATTATTCTTTGTATTACACAGTGAGATATCACCCAAGTGGCTTTTTTTTTTTTTTTTTTTTGTACAAAAGTCAGGGAACACAGTGTGTATACAGTATGTGTGTTTGTATCCTGATTGAAATCTCAGTGGTGCCTTGCTAATATGCAAATAACTTTGTCTGTCTATGGAAATGTTGCACATTCTAATCAGGAATTTTTTATTCTTTTTGCCTCTGGAAAAAAAAAAACACCACAAGTTCACACTTTATGGAATTATTTAGATTATATTTATTAAATTTGAAGACACATTCAGACATGATTACGATGTAAATTGATTCAATTCACCCGTGAAAATCGCATTTAATGATAACAGTCGCAGGCTTTTCTAATAGCATTCTTTGCGTGCTACGCTTGACACTCTTTGTGTCACAGTTGATCTTTAATGTTATTTTCCGACAGTAAAACCAGTAACAATAAATCACCCACTGCAATTAGACCTCATCCTTTTCTGAGCTTTTTTGATCTTCATGGTGTTGGTCTGATGTGCCCCTGTTCTGCGTTGTTCCCATTTGTTAATGAGTCTCTATGATTAATCCCATCAGGAGGCTATTCCATCCCACCTGTGGTGACCCACCCGGTGGTAAAACATGTGGCTTATACAGTATAAACACAAACCTGTCTGTGCTGCAATTACAGGCAAATCATTGTGAAAACACAGTTGTATTTATTTACTTGTTTTTAGTTCTTATTATCTATAACAAAACTACATGAAATCAGGAAGAGGAAGCAAAAGAAAAAAGCAAAAGAGCAAACAGACAATGGCTAATCGTCTATATCGTCTAATATACATTTATGTATATATACATATATGTATATATATATGTATGAATATTAACAGAAAGAAAATCTATTTTTGTCCTCCCAAGAAAAAAAACGTCAGCTGTCATTTGTTAACAATGTTTTTTTTTGTGGGTATGTGTTGACATTGTTCATTAATAACAGAAGGCTAGATTTTAATGTGCAGAAAAAAGCTGTAATAGTCATTTATGCATCTGGCAAACATTAGCACATGAAAAGGAATGAACATCTTGGTCCATTCGTCTCAGCTCTCTGTATTCCTGCAGAGACTAACACCACCCTCGTTTCCCACAGGCATGAACAAGGTCACCATCGATGGCCTGAAACCAGAGACCAGCTATGAGGTCAAGATATCCGCCATCAACGGCAAAGGCATAAGCGAGAGCAGCTCGGCCAAGACTTTCAAGACCGAGCCAGTCCGTAAGTACCATCCCCGCTGTTCCTGTCCCTGCTCTCAGTAAACTCCTCTGACCCCCTGAACGCTTTGAACCTAGTGCGCACTCCACCGCCTGCTCATGTCTAGCTGAGTCAAGATGCTTTACAACCCCTACACTCCTCTATTGTCACGACAAGCCCCGGTGCGGTCCTCCTCCAATCCACGGCGGAGGGAATGATAATTCACGATGCCACTGCCACTTCAAAGTCCATCCTCGTTAATAGTGTTAACTTTGCAAAGTGTAACCTCTGTATCCTTCGTCACTGAACAGTATTATGTGCTTCCTTCCTCCTGGATTTCTGCAGTGTGTAAGGCAGACCTCGTCTCCGAGCCCTGCCTCGTTAGCCCACGACTCAGGTGATTTAGACAAAGCGTTCTGGATAGCACTTGTACGTCCTTAAGGCTGATTTATACTTCAGTGTAAAGTGTCAGCTCTGTATTTATAGTGCAGTGACGGTGTGCATTGTTAATATAACAGCCAGAGGTCATGCTCCGCTGAAAATTGTTTATATTTCATGAAGAAGATGGCAGCACATGATGAAATGTCGCAGGAAATTTTTTACTTAACTGTGTTTGAAGGAAAGAAGAAAAAGAAAAAAGTCACTTTAACAGAGCAAGAGAGACACGAGGAGAAAAACCGGCTTGTCAGGCAGATGAGGGAAGTTTTGACCACATTTGTTCATCAACCATGACACTCGCATCAGATCAGATAAATTTTTCTTGTGAATAATCCGTCATCGGATCACAACTGTGTTAGTCACACGGCGGCATCCGCACCCAATGCCGCAAAGAGCAGGAGCAAGACACCATTAACCAAGTGTCAGCCTCAAATACAATGTGTCAACTTTCTGTTTATTTATGTGCCACAATATGTCAAATGATAAGCTCTCACTGAAGTTTAAAGGAGGCCAAGTAGAGGTCCAGGAACTGCTCTTATATTCAAGCTGAGAGAACCTGTACTCTGCAAAACAAAGATCACTTCCTGTGTCTGCTAAGTTTTTTTAATATAACACCAAATAATTGCATTTCACATTTTAACATAGGGAAAGATTCAAAGTTAAACGGTAGAGGTTTGGTACTGAGGCAGTCACACTCATTAAATCCAGTGTGGACCGAGTATAAGCTAATGTGCCAGACTCAAACATGATGGTAAGGATTTTGGATTAAAGGATAATTCCGCTTAACGCGACCTGCTTTTTATTTTTGTAGTTTTGTCCACGATTCTGTCTGAGATCTGTGACACAGCAACAACGCTGCAAGATCCAGAAACATGAGCTTTTCAGGTGATCAGACTGGTTGTTAATGAGCCGATAATTTAGCCAGATTATGTAAACCTCTTTTATTAGTAGGAAGAACTGACATGAGCCTCACCTGAAATGTTCGTTCAGTCAGGCTGTAAACTCTGATGGACGTTGACACCGGACAGTCCGGGTAATTATCCTCCAGTTGTTTCCTGATTGTCTGATGACTGGATGAGTTCTGTTCTCGGAATAATGAAAACAAGGAAAATAAGATTCACGTCTTAATAAACCAAAATTATTCATTATAATTGAATCCATCTAACCACTGTGGAGCTAGTTTACCGAGGCAACAGTGAGAAGGAAACAGACCTATTTCTCAGTCAGCATCTATAATCAGGGTCATGAATAAATCTTTGTTTTAGTTCGTAGCGGCCTCCGTGTCATGCTTCCATCTGTGCTTCATCACCCCGCTGCTTCTGTAGAAACAGCCCTCCTCAGCCTCATCCTGCTTATTTTGCCCGAATCCCTGACGTCAAAGACGGAGTCACTGTCCTACTTCGAGGTGTCTCAGCAAAGTAATTAGTGTCTGCTGTATTTATTCAGTTTAGACCAGTCTAAACAGAACTTTTTTAAATGTATGAATCTGACGTCAAACTTTACTCCATGTATCATGTAGAGAAGTGAAGTGAGAATGGACAAAGAGGAATCAGTTTGGACTGTATGCATGTTGTTATTTAATGTGTTGTTTAACATCAGAGTAGCAGTAACACTGGATCCCTACCATGACCAGTGTCACAGCCGAGCCTCAAGTCATTTAAAAGACACATTTCTAATTTGGATTTTAATACTGTTCCATGTTTATCACAGTCAAAGTTAGCTGCAGAGCAAAGAGGAAGCCAGGCTTTCTGTAGATAGGAGGCCCAACAAGACACAGCAGCAGTGTGACAGTGAGTAAATGATGTGGCAGGACAGAGTTGATCATATTTCTCATTTCTCATTGTCTTTGTTTCTCCTCTTTGTTGTGTTGTTTTCTCATTGTTTTCCATCTGTTCTGTATTCCATTGGACTTCTCAGAGTATGCTTTCACAAGTAAGTTTCCTTTTCCTGTCTCCTCTGCTTTATTTTCCTCTGTATTTATTTGTTTTCCATCTCCGTGCCATTCATTCATCTGCTTTTATTTGACCTTCCTCTCCGCGTTAAAACTCCCCTTTTAATGATCGAATTAAATTTGCTATAATAATGTAAATCTTGATCACGTGATGTCGTCGGCAGAAATTCACCACCCACTGTTCCAAAACTATGTGCATTTTCTTCTTTCTTACATAAACACCAGTCACCATTCATGACCCGTTGCACTAATGTTCCAGACGACAGTCGATTCCTTTACTCTAATGTGGTTTCAGGTTTGTTTAGTGGTGTGATAGATTGATGTGACAAACTCACAGCCTCTAGCAAGTGAGTTATTTTGCACCGTAGTCCTTGGTGCTACCTATTATTTTGGTGTCTCTCTTCTATAAAGTAGGTAGTACTTGTGCACTGCAGCAGTTCAGTCAATGAGGGTTATATGAGGTCTTTAAAGACGGAATACTGTATTATAAACATAGATAAACAAGAGGCACACAGTAATTAATGTAAATTAAGAATACTTGCAGGTATTCATGTTAAAAGCTAAAATAAATGTTCTAGACAGCTAAAATATTCCGGCTTTCAATTGCCAGAATCTTAATGCTTTTATTTTGCAATTGCAATTTGGCCATTAGACTTGACCACAATTGAATCTTAAGAAATCCAGTAAACAGCTTCGTAGTTTCTGCAGGGTTGCAGCTTTCTTTATAAGCTGGCAGCTGCTCAGAGAAAGCTTTTATCTATTGCTCCTAAAGCCCGTAATCATAAATGTGGCCAATGTGAAGCAGCTCACGTGTTCTGGATTCAGGTCTTCAGTAAGTATGTTTTCATTCATACTAGTTTCCCAGTAGAGAATCTTGACCTTTTGATTGTATTAGGAATATGTCCAGCTTGAATATCCAGTTTTATCAAACAAGGCTATTATGTTTACATGTTGTAAACACATAAAGAAAACAACAACTAATAACTTGGAGACTAGTGTGTACAAAAACATACACACTGTAGAAATCCTTGAAACAGCAGAGGCTGCATCAACGTTATCTCTCTTCGAGGAGAATAGTGTGTCTCGCCTTTAAGAGTGTTGGCTGGACTTTATAGGAATCTATCAACTTAAGGTAACTGTAGAGGAAAACAAAACAAAAGGGAGTTAGTATGGGCACAAAAGGAAACTACACTGTGCACTCACTGTAGAAGAAATAAGAACGCAGCATAGGAACCTCAACAAACAACTCACTGAAGCCTGAAAAGCACAATCATTGTTCTGTCTTACCTTTGTTTTAGTGAGACATTCCTTTGATGTTTACAGGCATTAGCTCTAAAATCACAACAGAATCTATTTTATGTCGGCTCATAAGTTGTTCTGTTTTAATGGCAGGGGCGGGACCTTGTCCTCAGCGTTATATGCTTGCTAACTATTAAGTGGGCAGCCACAGTCCAGCCTCCAGGGAGCAACTGCAAATGTGTGTGTGTTTGTGGATGAACCCAGAGTACCCAGCTGGGTCTGAAGAGGGTTCACAGTTGGGAAGTGATATATCTTAAATGAACCTTTTCCCACAATTCAAATTTTCAGAACCTGCTTATGAGTTTTTTTTTCATTTTGCCATTTTCTCTTCAGGCAATATTTTCCTTGTGTCTTAATATAATTTCCGTAACATACAGTAACCAGTATCTGTGAATAAGACACAATAAAACTAGTCTTAGTGGGTCATCACTGGCTGGTGAGAGCAGTCTTCTCTCAGCAAGCACTGAACTCTCTGTAGATCGCAAATATCAAATAAAATTCCATATGCAGGATAAACTGTAGTCTCAGATTCACAGTCTGATATTTCTTGGTGCCAAATTGTTTTGGCTGAAGATAAAAATGATCTTTCATGTTTTTTACTGGGCAGTTAACGCAGAGCGTTGCTGCCGCTGCAGATCTGCAACTGCTCAATAAAAACGTACATGCTCTGTAGTGATTTAGATATTTTTATATGCAGATATTAGATTTGTGTTTTTTTTTCTTCTTCTAATATATATTACAGTTATTACAACAGGTGTTCAGTTAAGAACCTGAGCCCAACACCACATTCCCCAGCAGTTTCAAACTAAGCGTAGAGCATCCTCCTGTTTTTGCCAGTTCAAATTCCCAAGAACTCAGCTTTCATCTTAGTTTACCCTGCACTGAGAAAAAAGGCCTTATGGGCAAATACAGTATTAATGATAACAGTATATCTAAAAATATAAAACTGTTTCAGTTCATCTTCTTTCCCATGGACATTCCCATTCAACAGGATGTGATACAACAAGCTCTAAGCTCCATGGTGGTCTTTGTAAAAGACACTGAAAAAGCAGAGGAGTCGTCGTTCCACAGGAATGTTCCAGAGAAATTCACCATGACATTTTATATATATACAGTATATATTTAAAAAAGTTACCCAGCTCTGAGTTGCTCATGTTGAGGAGAACTCCAGCTCCTCTCACCATGTTCTCACCGTCTTTCAGTTTCATCCGAGATTCCATCCTCTATCGCTGCTACCACTATGGCCCTTAGTGAGTATTCCAGTCCAGCAGTGTGCAGTGTGTCTCTCTTCACCTCTACCTCTCTTTTACCTGCTTGGCCTCACAGTTAATGTAGATGTTCATCACTGGAGTGGCTCATAGGAGGGCACACGCCCTCTCTATAGAGCAGAGCCACAGCAAAACAGCAAATTGAGTTGGCAGCTTACTAGCTTTGATAACTGTCTTCAAAACCCATAGATTATGATTTTACTAACATTTGCTAAGGACATGAGGGTTTGCCCTTCTAACCGCCTGATTGTGTGTGACATAATTAACACAATGTGCCTGTTCGTGAAGATCCAAATCATAGTAGAGACTCTTCTGATTGTGGTGTTGTGAATTGGAGTGAAAATGTATTCATATATGTTATATATATATATATATATATGAATACAGTAGATCAGTGGCTGCAAAACTGACATTTAAATGCTATTTTTTAGAGATAGTTTATATCATATTGAGCATTAAGTTAATTTTTTTATAACACTATCACACAAGATGTTCATGCTCTTATTTTGGCATGAACATTGAGTGACAGTATAATACATTTAGTGTAATAGTAATAGTACGCTCCATGCTAACACATTACTGTGTGTCCTTATGTGTGTGTGTCATATAGAGTTTACAGTAATTAGAATTTTTCTGCCTTGTAAGTATCATTAGTGTCAACATCAAACCGGTAAATCCAACCTGCTGGTGGATAACACAGAATACTGAAGTCTTGAACCAGACAAAGTGTCTGAAGGGTCAATAAAAACGCTTGTATTGTCATGGACACTATTTTAGCCCCACAATTCATCACGCCAAAAACACCACATCAGAATGTATAGTGTTAAAAGAAATTACACCTTTCTTTTGTAACACTTCCAGTCGCCATCTTGGATTGCACAATGGCAGGAGAGCTTAGAGTCATTACGGCTGATTGGTTAGGAAATCATCTGTTCTCCTCAGTTGATTTGTTTTTCTGGTAAATGTATTTTTACATTAGTAAGCCAGGTACCTTAAATGCATCGCTGAACAAAAAAATGAAGACACCACCTTGTTTTTTCCTCCATCTTCCTACTACCCACAGAACCTATTTCTGCTCCTGTGATATCAACATATTGTAGTTTTTTATTTTTTTTATTTTATCAAAACCACTCTGTCTCTGTAGACTTTGAATTTTCTTGAAACTTCCCTGAATGTTTCTCATCAGCTCAGACTGAGTATCAGATCATCTCACAGCTATGGCAGTGCAGTTCACACGAGTCTTTGAGGATTTGCCCAGTCGGTGCAGATAGTCATTTAAAGGAGCAGCGTGCCCTGGTCAGCAGCCACTGAGGTAACAACAGTGGTGACTCATCAGCAACAGTTGCAGAAATCCCTGCTGAGATTTTATGATTACTTTTGTGTAAACATCCAGTGAAATTATTACTGATTGCACCTTACCTCCCAGACTGCTGATTGCTTTAAAAAAAAAAAAATCCTAAAGCATGTGACATAAAAATGTGTAATTAGACATACTTTGTGTTTTTGGTGCAAGGCCACAGGAGCAATGGTCGTATGTCTGTTGTTGCTCCTTTGACTTGTGCTCCTGATGTACTGTATGAGAACTGTGTTCCTAACTTAATCTCTCCCCTCGAACACACTGTTCGTAACATTTGTCAGATGCAGCCTTGGCTTTACATTAGATTCATACCAAACGCTGCAGCAACTGCTCTGTGTTTTCTACAAGTGCATCACTCAGGAGCAAATGTCACAAATGCTTTTAGACCGTCATCTGATGCAGACCCTCTCTCTCCTGATGTTCCCTGTGTTCATGCTGTTGTCTGCTGTGTTGTGTATCATACTCCGCTGGCATGGTTTGTATAAAGCTGCAGAGTTTCCTCTGTTCTTCTTTTGACCCTGATTTTGTGCTTGTCCTTCAAAATCCAGCTGCTGTAGTCTCTCTTCTATTTTGTTTGAAATCTTTCATTTGTCTTTAATGGCAGTCATGATGTTAGAGCTGACTGTACTTCAAATTCAGATTGGGGAAGTAATGTTGTAATGATGTTAAAATATATTAAGAAAAATTATCTGTCAGAGGAAAAGCTGTTTATCTGGAAGCATGAGGCAATTAAATGGGTGCACAGTTTTGGTTGTGTCTTTAATCTTTAACCTACAACCAACAACCAAAACTAAGTCTGCAGCCGCTTCATGATTTCAACATGTTTCTTATGAGTATTTTAAAAAAAAGAAAAAGAAATCTGTTTATCGATTTATGTATTTCTTTTTGTTTTTTATGTTCCTTTTGTATCATTTTGTCTTTAACATTCCTGTTTGTTTTTGTTCCTTATGTTGACATGTTTTCATCATTTCAAAAATCTTTTGTATGTTTCCCATGTGACCCCACCCCCACCCTCCCCCTCCCGGCTCCTCCTCCTTCTTCTATATTTTCCTTTTCAACCAATCATGTGCGTGCACATCATGTGACTTTGTCATGTGGCTCTTGCATGGTGCTGATGATGTCGTCTTCGCTGGCCAACAGAAGGTAATTTTTTTTGTTTTGTTTTGTTTTTAGTTTGAGATCATAACATCAGCAGTGATCATTCAGGAAACATTTGTAGATGAGTCATTAAAACAACTTATTATTATTTTATTTTATTCGGCCATTTTTCATCCATCTCGAGGTCACTCTGTAGATATGTAGTAGAGATTTAGTAAACATGCATTTTTCTTTTTTTCACTCCAGTAGCGTTTCATCGTCTCCATTCATCTTGAGACTTTCTCTTCCTTCTAGAAGCTATGATACTTCTGTCTATTTTCCATTTAGTCATTCCCCTCTTAGTGCCTTGTTAAACATTTATATTAATATAAGAAATACACACCAGGGCCACATTCTTTTTGTTGTGGTTAACCGAGCCACTTTAATGTGATTGTAAACTCTGACCCCGTGTGACCTGCTTACGTTTACACCTGCGTTCATCCTATTCCAATCACACATTAGTAACAGGTGGAAATGGGGTCCGTTCCATAGAGGCACTTATCAAACCAAGCGTTTAAATTGGACTGATTACTAAACTTATTTCACCGAGAAGGAAAAAGCTAATTGGATTATTAAAATTTTATTGGGCTCGCCCACTTCCTTCCATCTGTCTTTTAAAATCTTACTTTGTATTTTTTTCTCTCACTTTGGTGCATTGACAAGTTAAGATTGTTGAGGTTTGACATGCCTCAGCCAAAGTGCTTTACCAGAGCTGGTTTAAGTGCTTCACTATTTTCTCTCTTTATCTGTAAATCTAAATTATCGGAGAAAACAAATGACTAAGATGAATAGCTGGAGAATTGAGAAGATACTTTAGCTTCATATTAGCCTGGATTAGTTGACAAAAACAAAGAATCTGCCACAACAGGAATAGTAGCTCCATTTTAATCCAAACACGCTTCAAGTCTTTTTATGTTTGTTTCCCTGGTGTGCCTTTTCTTGTTGTTCCTGTTTTTATAAAACCCTGATTAGAAGTAACGTTTTTAGACAAAGCAAAGCAAGTTTATTCATACAGCGCCAGTCAGACGCAAGGCAATTCAATTCAAAGTGCTTTACAGAGGCATGGGAATACGTTGAAAATAATGACATTAAAATTTCATTTAAAAGCATTAAAACAAATTTGAATGAATAAAAAAACATTTAAATACGACTTATTAAGATTGCATAAAATCAAGTAAGATTTTGATTGTTTGTTTTTGCTTTAATTTGTACCTAAATCCTCTTCCAGTTATTATCAAATGTTTTTAAAAATCACAGATTTGACTTTGTGAAACCAGCAAATCTGTTGTTACATGAAATTTTTTATTTTTTATTCACCATTGTGTTAGGAATCGCATTTAAACATCACAAGAGCAGCGTCACGAAGTGCCACTGACTGCAGTCTGCATTGCACGCACTGGTTAAACGTAGTCCTCATGTTCACCCACGAAGCTAATTTTTCTTATTTTTTCCCCCCCGAACGACGCACTGTAGCTCACAAAATTGTACTGATTGGATTCACGGCATTGCATTACTGCAGCATGCAAGTTTATTTCCTCTCGTTGCATCCTTCTTCTCATTGTTCTGCTGTTTTTCCCCATGGAAATGTCGGTCCTGTCTGCATGTGTCTCTGTCCCCGGTGTCACGTCCGCACGGTTCTTCAGTTCACACATAAAAAAAAAAGAAACTGAAGACCTATGTTAGTAGTTTTTAATTAACTAAATGCAACAACACTAAATATTCAGTATTTAAAAAGTATGGGAGAAGATTGGATGATGTGAAAAAAAATGCATTTTAAGTTCTGACATTAATATCAAAACTGAGAAAATGCCTTTTTCTATGAATGATATCTGTCTCTCTCAGAGTGTAACATTTGAAAATCATCATGTCGCCCTAATCGTCTTCCATACAAACATCATGTTTCTAAATTTTATAACACTTCTGTACCTTTATCTCTCAGTGTATGCTGGAAGCTGAGGCAGGACACTGTATTAGCTCAGGCCACATGTGGAACCACACCTCTCCTACACGTGTGTCAGTGTGAGGTCAGGGGGCAATGCTCCACATGTTGCCCCCTTCCTCGTGTGTAGCAGCACCCAAAACCTTTCCAGCCTGCATGGTGGAGCTTCTCTCATTCTAACCACACCTTTCTCTGTTTTAGCCTCAGAAAAAAAAACAAAAAAAACTTTCTTTCACCTAACCCAGAACGATGTGCGTGGATAAACCCCCCCCCTGCTGAATGTCGCACTGCTGCTGTTACTAACTGTTTTATTCACTTCCAGCACCTGTCATGCTCACCCCAGTCTAGTGGAATGCAGTTTTCAGGCAGTGCGCTCAGACGATCTCGTATGATGAAGAGAAAGTGCCTTCATGGATATTCATTTGATTAACACAACCACTAACACCGATGTTTGAAATGTTAAAGAAAAAGAAGAAAAAGAACTGACATTTTTATGTGCATTTGAAATGTATGCCAGTATCCATCATGTCCTTCATTATATAAGATATACAGTATATTTAAGTTTCTTTCTGCCACATGCTTGTGTGGCTGTTAGTATCAGATTGTTAGCGCAGGGCAAAGGCTTTGGCTATCATGAGGTAGTCCATTTAATATATAATACATACATAATAACAAGGCTAACTACGTGTAACCAATATGTACAGTAGATAATTGATTTTCTGGTCTCCTCCCTCACAGCCCTTACAGTGGCATGAGAGTAAAAGCCGACATCGCTTCACGCACAAAACACCTTGACCTTCCCTCCCGAAAGACTGTAAAAGTTATTAAAAGTAATAGAGTAACATGTCCAATCAAGGCCTACAGGCTCATTATCCAGCGACCCAGCAGCCATTACTCAGGAGGACAGAGCAGATAATGAGGAGCCTCAAGGAGAACAACACGTCAGCCGCCATGCTGCTCACTGATCCTTCAAAGCTGCTCTTAAAGGAATATTCCGCCAAAAAATCTATCTTTGATAATCAAATCAAATACTCTCTCGCTGTTGGCTGGAAAAAAAAGTGAGTTTAGTTTAAGATCTAGCTTTTACTGTTAGGTATGAAACAGGAAATGAACATCAGTGACGCTGTGTGATTCGTTCCTCAATCTCAACCACCTTCCGGAGACAGAGCCAGAGCTGGAGGCACATTGTTTTCAGGTTGTCTGATCGTACGTCCGTCCCGTTCTCATGGACACGATTTCTCAGCAACAATATATCACTATAGGACTCAAGGATCAATTGATTAGATTTTTGGTGGTCAAAGGTCAAAGGTCACAGCGACCTCACAAAAAACGCAGTTCTGGCCCTGTGAACGTGATATTATTACTATTTCCACGTTTACTGGTTTCATGACAGGCGCCGTATCCATAGAAACTTCCTGCAGCTTCTCTGATGTCCTTTTTTTTAATTATTATTATTTTTGTTCAAAATCTTTTTAAAAGTTAGATTCACAACTTGTATCTCAGTCTTTGAAACTATCAACTTTTTTTTTTTTTTTTTTTTACAGCCACCGCTCGAGACTGCAGGTGGTGAGAGCTTGAAGATCAGAGACAGATGTGGGTGGAGTATCACTTGAAAAGTGACACACCAGTCGAGCTTAATGTGGAGTTTTTCTTTTTTTTATTTATATCAGAAAGCTTTTTATATTTTTTTTTGATGAGAACACTGACTGTGTTAATATGTTCTCATGCAGCCTGCTATCAGTCGACACGTGTTAACGCGGAGCGCTGCGGCCAATCAGCGGCAGGGATTTGATTTGAAGACACTTTTGTGTTCAGATCCTGTAACAGCTCAGTAGAGCAGCATGACGGCACCGAAACGCCCCGTGTTACATTAGGGCCCACAAAGGGCGGCTTTCATCACACTGTGATTATCGGTTATACTCCGCGCTGCTTCTCTACCGCGTCTGGAGAAAGCAAGCTTGAACCGCCAATCAATTCCAACAGTCGAACCGCCAATCAATTCACGTCGCGGCTCAGGCCGACCTTGGAGATACGAGCGCACAGGTGAACGCAGCGTAGGAAGGTTAGAAACACAGTAGGTGAGCTGCGTTCAGAGGCCAAACACATGTTGATGCAACAGCCATGTTTATGTCTGCTAATCGTGAATTCTTGGTTTGTCCTGTGCAGGGGAACCCAGTGCTCCCAAGCTAGAGGTCAAGGTCCAAAACAAGGGCAATTCTCTTAAGGTCAACTGGATCAAGCAGGACGACGGCGGTTCCCCCATTAAACATTACCTGATCAGATACAAGGCTGTGAGTATACTGGGCAAGGAGGTAACATGGGGCCACTTTGCTGCTCTGCATTTTTTTTTTTTTTTTGTTAAAACAGTAAAATCTGAACAATGCTTCACCAAACCAACTGAAAGCAGGAATTAACTTTTAACCTCCGTCAAAAAAAAAAAACACCTGCCAACAATAAGCACATTAAAGCCCCTTTCATGCATGTCACTTTTTTTAACCTTACAATTTGCACCTTCAACGATATAATTATGTTCCCAACTGACCGAATTTGACTTTTAAACCACGGTATTAGTGACACACAAGTTTTTTCTTTTTTTGCTAACAAGAAGAATAAAATGAACAGTTTGTCGACAGAGAGGATGAGTGCTGACAGAAAGCCAAACCAGTAAGCCACGATTCCTCGCTGGTTTCTCACCAGTAAATACTAACAAGTGTGTTTGATTAAACTCCACCGCCAGAGACTAAGCCTAGTATTTGGTGGGTGAGATCTTTTTCCCGTGTGACGCCCAGCCTCAATCAGTGTGCTACTTTAGTAACTGCACCTTTAGTTCACACTCGATTTTAATTTGTACCTTAAACTATCAAAAAAATATGCATCTGCAGCAGAAACAAATCTACTTTTAACACACACCTCCTCATATTTTTAGTGTGTAAGTTTACTACATCTTTGCACGTCTCAGTAAGTAGTAAGCATGAACTTGATCTTGCCAAATAGTGAGCCTGCATCAGTGTATGAAAACTATGTTATAACTTGTTTATAATTGTTTATTTATGATCTAACAACCGAATTAGCAACCATTTATAAATCCTTTATGAAGGTAGTCTTATAATGAAGTGGAATCGAAACCTCTGTATTTAATGCAAAGAGATTCATTCCCTTCAAAACCATCTTTTCACGCAGCAGCTTGCATGTCTACGTTGTTTCCCGCCCAAAAAAAGTTTCACCAATTCAGATATAAGCAACAGATTTCTCACTGTACAGTTAAAGCGAACCACAGCTAAGATTTCTGATACCTCAAATCATTGCACACACATTTGCATATGATGAATGGCAACCTCTTTATACTTCAGATTGTTCTCCATTTTACAAGCTTTTTGTCTTGTGTGCGAAGAATGGTGCTACACGATCGTTTGGGCCAAGATAATCTCTGGCGATATAAGTGAAACTGAAAAATATGCCCCAAACCCTCCTGCCTGTGTAGTTTGTGAAGTTATCAAAGAACAATTCACCCGTTCTATCTTCGGCAAACAGCCTGAAACATAGAGTCATTATCAAATGATCTAAAATGACCCTTTCCTCTATGCTTGTGTGGAACGACCACAATCTCTCTTGGTTACTCAGTTTTTAAGATGTCCCCCCACCCTTCCCCTCCCTGCATTCCTTCCTCAGAAACATGTGTCTGACTGGAAACCAGAGATCCGCCTTCCCCATGGCAGTGAGTATGTGGTGCTGAGCGGCCTGGACTGGAATACAGAGTACGAGGTTCACGTGGTGGCAGAAAATCAGCAGGGCAAGTCCAAGCCTGGCATCCTCTCCTTCAGAACAGCTACAGAGCCAACTACCATCCCAGGTACTATTCTCATCATCCCACCCTGAGCATCCGCACACACCAGCCACAGTGTACAAAGGCTTCCACCGTGACCAGAAAGGCTCTATTAATGCGATCCATGACTCTTACTAGGTGCTTTTTCAAAGCTTGCCGGCTTTAGGGTCTGACATGAATCATCTGTCTCTGTCTGTTGTGTGGGAGAAGGTGTATTGTTTCCCCTGCGCTTATTAGTGCAACTGGTAACAAAGTGCAAATACATGATGCATAAGGACTTTATTATTTGCTGAAAGCCATAAAAAAAAGTTGTACAGTGGGTTTGAAATGAAAAAGAAAACAGCACGGTCTCATGATACTATGTGAAATGAGCACAAAATGAAATGCACATGATGTGTTGAAGACATTCCCCCTGCATGAAAGGAATGTGTTACAGCAACATGAGCTGGATATGAATAATGAAACACATGTTTATCTAACGGTTAAATATAGAAAAGTAAACCCTCGTTTAATATTAAGGTTACATTCAATTTAGGATCAGGGAACGAAGCTGTGTTGTAGTGACGAGCGGAGAGAGGCGTTATTTCAGCTTAATATTTAACATGAAAGTTGTTATTCTTGTTTCCAATGCTATGGAGCAGAGAGAAATTTTGGCATTCCTCTGGAGTATGGAGGTTCAGCAGACTGAACATTAAAATCAGAATCAGCCCGAGTAAGTTCAAGCATGTGAAACATCTGACTCCAGTTCTCCGTAGCTCTCGATACGCGTAAACACAATTCAAGAGCATTTACTTTTTATTTATTTATCTAATCTGTTTTGTTTTTTTACTCGGTCTCATCGTCTCATCGAGATTAAGATCTGTTTTCCAAGAGAGACCCGAGAATCACAAAAACACAGTCGACAAGGTAAAGAGCACAATCACACAATACAAGGAATTAAGAGACAAGGAATTAAGAGAAACAGGTAAAATCGTCAGTGAAAACCATCAGATAATGAAGCTTTAAAGTCTCGAGACTCCGGTTTGTAGTCCATTCTGTTTGAATGGTGCAAAGTACCAGAAAGTAGCTGATCAAAGAAAACAAAGGTATCCGCTCATGTGTTGTCATCATGCAGCTACAGCGCCACGTGTTTCCCAAAAGTTGGTGAAAAGTAAAAATGCACACGTGGCTCTCAGCTGGGTCATCTGAAGTTTATTTTCATTTTACCTCTGGCCTGTTCTCTCTTTCTTTTTTTACTGTTAATGCCAAACGTCTGCTTGTTTCCAGTTATGTCTCCCCCAGCTAATCCTTTCCTCTTGGAGCAATACATTCCTCGTTTTTTTTTGTTTTGTCTTTTTTTTTTCTTCATAGAGCCTCTTATTTGCATTTCAAAACATTGTGCTCACTTCACAGAATTTGAGATCCCAGGCTGCACAAGGTCAACAATAGCTGTTGCATCCATACGAAGAGCAGAGGCCTCACTGTACTTTTTTTTTTTTTTTTTGCTCCTCCTCGATTCTCTGCTGCTGCAGATAAAACTCAGCATCATAGTATTCTGCTCTGCCGGGCTCCAGTATCTGCTATAAGGGAGCTGTCGCCGCTCGAGTTCAGTGACCGCTACAGTCGGAGCAGATATCAGTCAGACCCAGAGTGTTTTGTTCAGTTAATACCAAATACTTCTCTACCCAGGTGGTCACGGTCTGCCTTTGCTCTGATGCTGTGCTGTGTGTAAGGTGCACGTTTTAACTCGGGCTGCCTCCCCATCGCAGGATATACCTGAGCTGTGTAACAGGTTAAATTTCTTTCTCCTCCAACTATCTTTTTTTTATCTTCTATTGAAAACAAAAAAAAGAAACTTCTTCATCTTCATCATCTTCGTCTTTCTTCCATCCTCACCCTCAGTTTCAGAGATTTCTGGCCTCCTAGTTTCTGTCTTCACTAAAGAGATCCTCATTACTTCAAACACAACAAGCGAACATCAAGGAACCTAATGAAATGACACAAACATTTCAAGCTTCATTTGATTAGAAAATTAGATTAATTTAAAAAAAATTAGAGAAGAATTCATCATTATTTTTATTAGCATCGGAAAAACATAATGTTCACATTCGCTCATGCCTTAAAAGCCTTAATATATAGTCATTACAACATCCCATAATATTCTGCAACAACTTAAAGACCATGATGGAGCGGTGTTGAAGAGATGCATAAGTTAGAGAAAACACAGATTACATGTCTGCAAGTGGTAGATATAAAGTTTTGTAAATGAAACATTTCAGAATGACTCATTTGTTAAACAAATACATACGTTTCCAGCACATGGGAGTCACTGAGAAGAACAAAAAGAAACTACAATTACAATAACTGAAAAGAAAGACAGAAAATAAATGAACCTGGTAAAATTTACAACACCATAATTATACTCCTAAATCCCAAAACTAATCTGCGGCTGAAAATAATCCACCACAAATGCCTTCTTTACTCCTGTTTGAATAACGTGTGCTACAGCAACTAACTACAGCAACAGCTGTAACAGATGTTTTTGGAGATTATTTGCCCTCTTTTTTGAGAATAAAACTATATATTTGTGAACTGTTACTAAAGATTTACAATTTCAGTACGAACAGATGGCTTTAGGGCTGAAGGCCACAGACAGGGTCGCAAAGTCGGAAAGTAATGATTGGTTGTTTGTTTTTATCGTGGGATTTGTTGACAATGAGAAAAATATAGAATAACATCTGCTCTGACCTTAACACAGCGGCATACTGGAAGCACAGCTCCCACAAGGGGAGGGTCTCAGCAGAGAGAGACACTATAGACAGACAATTAGGACAGGATCCCTCACTGGCTTCCCATTTTTCAACCTAAAAACTTCCTCTATGTGATGTTTCTAAACACAGCAAAGTAGACAACTGAGTTTCACAACAATAAAAGAGGTGATTTCCTCAAATATGTAATAAAAAAAATGAATAAAAACAAAACACCGTAGTTGGGCCTTTCGTGGCCTTGAGCCTCTGCAGCTGCACAAACTCTTTGTTTATGCCTCGGGCCAACTGTCCATCACT
The DNA here is from genome assembly GCF_021018895.1 of Seriola aureovittata. NCBI lineage: Eukaryota > Metazoa > Chordata > Actinopteri > Carangiformes > Carangidae > Seriola > Seriola aureovittata. The sequence continues at coordinate 3,355,575 of NC_079378.1, read as the reverse complement.
GTGTGGTACAGATATCTTAAAGAAACTATAATGTTTGAAGCAGGAATAAGAACCTGTAACGTTTCATTAAATAATTATCATGTCAGCTTTTCAAGTACAATATGTCACAGTTTGTTTTAAAAAGGAAAAAAAAAAAGAAGATAAATCCTAGCAAATGGACAGATTTAGATTTATAAAGCAGAATTCGTTTTTTATTTTCCTTTTATATTTTATTATCCTGTCCCTGTTTTATTTATTTTGTCTTGATCCATTTTACTTTCTCTGTCTCTTTATTCATATTACATCTGTCTCTAACTCCCTCATCGACTCACTCATGGTTTCTCCACATCGTCTGTTATTTTTATTCTCTCTGTCGGCCTCCGTCTTCCTCTTCCACCTCCGCCCTTCCACAGGTTCAGTGGGTCTCACAGTTCAGGGTCCGTGGCTGACCTGAATATATACAGTGTGCGGCCTAGTTAGGTGGGGAAGCAGCCCTTACAATCTTTGCATGGTGCCACTTCCAACTTGATTAATTTCGTCTGTTCTTTACTGGAGACCCTAAAAAGCAACGGCTGTCGGTGCATGGCACATAAAGAAAGCAGTTATTTTCTTTTTTATGTGCTTGCTGGACAACAGCCATATAGCAGTGGGAGGTTTGGATCACTTATAATACTACCAGAGCAGAAGTTTACATGGGCTTCTTCCAAGTCAGTCCCCCTTTTAATTCCCGTAATTACTTTAATTTAATGTTTTTTTGTGTTGGGATATTTTTTAGTATTTCTTCCAAGTTGCTGTTGTTTTTTCCTCACTTCAAGGCACATGGGAAATTTCTGAGTTTTATTTTTAGCTCCAACATCAGAATTTAATTCCAGAAGGTTTCACAGCTGTTTTCGGTCACGTTGGCCTAAAACAGCTGCTCCTCTGTAAATTTACACTGGCTCTATGCGCTAAATTGGCACTGTAACGCAAATTGTGAATGCAACGTGTTGACCCAAGGCTGAGTTTCAACCTGTTTGAATTGTAGTCTTTCTTTTTCTTTGTTTAAATACATGCTCAGAAAGCAGTCACACAAACACACACACACACACACACACACACACACACACACAAAATGCCACAAAAAAACATATTGATTCAAGTGATTTGAAAGCATTTCAGAGTGAAGGATCTCTGAAAACATCTCAGTTATCTCTTCTTTGGGGAAAATGATCCGTTGAATCTGTTGTGTCAAAAACGTTTCTACCATTCGGCTTGTGTAATTCCAGTTCTCCGCAGGTACAGCTGGGCAGCGTTTTGCGTGCCTTGGACTCGCAGAAGGCAAAAATGCTGCCCAGCTGTGGAGAGATAAAACATCATCATAATTCTCAAGCCAAAAGTGTCAGTCAAAATAAACACAGGTTGTGTAAATTTGCTTATATGGACACAAAAGTGGCAGGTGTTGATAAATGATCCATCCAAATCTCCCCGGCTAAGGTTGACATTGGAGTGAAACTACAAAAAGAAAACACCTCTTAACCTTTGCGGTCTTTATAACATGAGATCACTCTGTCATCCATGTCATAGACGTGACCTTCATAACCAGCTTGTGTTTTGGATGTGTGGTTTTTTTGCATGGGCTATTCTCCCTGCCATGACCAGTGGTGTAATGGTTGCTGAAGCACAAAGTTATTGACCACAAAAAAACAGCTGCCGCATTCGCTGAACAAAACTCTCCTTTTGTTAAATTTGTATGTCATTTTTTAAAAAACTCTTTTAGCCACTGACCTGTTTTTTTTTCCAACCTTGTCTCCTAGAAGAGTTGTTTATATCCCGGTGATTCGCAAAACACCAAATGTGTTTTAGAAGAAACATAATCCCGCCCGGATTCCTCTTTGATAATTAGGAAAAGTTTTTAACCAATGTCTTTGCAAAGCTGCAAAAAGAGAAAACCATACCACCTAATTTATGAACACAGTGCTGCCATTTTGCTATTTGCTGCTAATAAAACTGTCAATTCATCTGAATAAATAGATTTCTTTGTGATCCTGCTGCTTTTGCACATGAAGTCAGTAGCTGATGCTGCAGCGGCAAACCAATCCAGCATCATTACTCTGCAGGCTTAGGAGAGGGAGCTGCTGATTGGAAATTGGTTGTATTTTTTTTGTCAGTCAATATGCCAGCCTTTGTCTCCCGCTTCCAAAAACACACACAACCAAAATCTAAAGTCCCTGCTGTGTCTATCACAGCTCCATTAATGGTCTAATGGATACAGATACTTGCGTTTACCTGACATTACACCACTGGCCATTACGGATGAGAGATAATAGCTCGACTCACGTGGATGTGTTCTGGCATCCAGGTCGTCATCTATCTTATCCTAAACTCTGCCACTGATCTGCGCCATGGCTGATTAAAACCTCCTCTTGTTTCTGTGAAACGTTAGAACAGAGGGAGGCTGCACTGCAGTGTGTTTGAAATGTCTTCCCTCCTGTTGTCATCCCTCATTTCCTTCATTTCTGTGACCTTCCACCCCATGCCCGCCATGAACCACGTGTCATTTGCCGTGCTACTAACATGCTATGACTTCTTTTTACTTTGATCCTCTAACTTAGACTTCCTTTTTTTATTCCTCGGTTCAGTCTCTAATAACCTTTCAGACTTGTATTTCTGTATTTCTGACCTATTTTTCTATCTCTCTCCCTCTTTTCCCTCTTTCTCTCCTGCTTCCCCTTTTTCTCCGTGTCCTCCTCTTGTCTTCATGTGTGATCTTCTTGGGCACCTATGGACCATGACATTGTCATACACACAAATTTCTTTCTCTGTTTGTGCCTTTATTGTGTTTTTTTTGTTGTTGTTTTTGTTTGTTTTTTTTTTTCCTGCCACACCTTATTGCTATGGTTACCACTCTGTATGGATATTGATATATGTACATTGTTGGTGGATAACATCAGCTACCCTCGGTTGCCGATGTGTGACGTACAGTCTGGCAGCTCTCCTGCTGTCCGTGCTGACTGTGCACTGGCTCTCATAAACTGATTTTGTTCAAGGAGAAAGAGGAAAGTCTGAGCCTTTGAAATCTTTGGGCACAGACCCCCTTTGCTTTCTATGCCTTTCGACCCTTGTGCAGCCACACACAAGATAAAAAAAAAAAAAAAAAAAAAAAAAGATGAAGAGTCAAGACATTGGTTTCATGACGTTATTACAGGGTGCTCAGTACTTGCATCATTCTCAGATTTTGGGGATTTAGATTCTGTTAATTTTTTTTTTTTCATCTTTTTTTTTTTTTTTTTTCATGTTGTAACTGAAAAGATTCAGAAAGGGAAACTTTTAGAGGGTTTTGTCAATGTTAAAGTAGGACACGGGTGCTCTACTGAGATATAATGTAAACAAAGCGTTGCCGCCTTGTTTTAGATACAGTTAGTAACACATTCATAATGCCTTAATGTGATCTTAAGAGGGGTGATAAATAGAAATAATTACCTTACACTGTTTGATTATGTGTCTACAATGTTCTAACCGGAAATGGCAATTGTAAAGAGACTTTTATTTTGGAATTTATTGCCTATTAATCAGACACGTCATTCCACTGTTTATGTCACAAATGACATAAAAGCATGAAAACTGCATGAAAGCTGACACGAGGCATGATCCAGTATTCATGAATGTGCTATGCAGCTGCTTCGAAGCTCCCCAGTCAAGCATTATGAATGTGTTAACACGGTGACGAGTGCAAATGCTGTGCCTGATTTCAGTTTCTTTTTCTGGGATACGAGCTTGGAAGGTCCTTCTGTACAAAAAAATGAGGAAAGATAACATTTGCAGAGACATTTAATATTGATTATGGTCAGAGTATTCGTTTTTTTTTGTTTATTTGTTTGTTTTTCAAGACACTTTATTACTTGTCATCTTTACATATTATGCCTCACGTTCAAATACATTGTTATGTAACCGCCTTGTCAGGAGAGGGCAGAAGGTTGTGCAGAAAAACTAATCATGTTTTGTGACAAGTGTACGTTCTCTTTTCAAACTGATCTTCATGAAATACAAGAAAATCAGCTGTTATTTTGACGGTTCAAGTTCTCTTTTTACCTGAAAGCAGAGAAATGTCTAAAAAACACCTAAATGCAACCGCTGTTAAAACACTAAAAATTTCATTTTCAATAATGTGAAATGATTTTATTCTCGGAGACATTTTTGTAAGTACGTATCAGTGTATTTCCATGTAACCATTGTAGGGTTGAAATAAATTATGTTTCTTTTTCTTTCATGAAAGTAATGGCTTTCTGAAGCTTTAGATATTATACATACTAAGATGTGTGACACAGTGCTGACTTGTACTGACTGTTCATGGCCTGGATTGTGAAGCTGATTTTAGCCAATTTTTTTTTTTTCCCTCTGGAGCTTTAACAAAATGTCTGTATTCTGCATTCAGTGTTGCATTACACCACGCCACACATGACTGTTAAACCCAGATGTTGAAAGAGTAGAAGCCTGGCTATAGCCTAACTGAACAAGACACAATATGCATTTTAAAGAAAAAGGAACAAATGGTAAACAGTGTATATTGTATAGAGGCTTTGCAATTACACATGACTCCTTTTTTGTGAAACTAAAAACTAAATTCTCCAGTTCTAAGCTAGCTCAGCTTCTTTTACTCACCTTTTTTTAATCTTAAATACATCCATAATCTTAATTTAGTATCACGTGTTGGCTGCTACAGTATAAACAAAGGTAAGACAATAATCTGTTTGTTAGAAACAAACAACTGTTAGCGACTACAGCTAACATGAAAACTTCATGGAAGCTGTAATTATTCATTATTAGTGAAAAGAACATTTTAATATATACAAATCAGATGTGCATCAGCAAGGTGACAGCGATGGCTTGTTGAGCAAATTTTGGTTATAGCTAGCGAACATGCTAACATGATCTAGCATGAAATCAATCCAGTGTCCAGTCAGAAAAAAACACAGAAATTTGATGACATTGCAACACGTCATCAAAATTAAACAACAAAATATGTCGTTTGTAATATTAGTTTTCTGATCCGACACCGAGATCATGGATTGGATTCAAAAAGAAGAGAAAAAACTTCACTAAGGCTAAAGAACCTTAATTATAATTGTTAGTTCAAGAGAAGGTCACAGTCAAGATCACATGACTTATTGACCCACACATCGACCCTCTTGTCCCCCCTGTGCAGTCTTGTGGCAAATGAATTCGACTTTTGCTCTTGACAGAGACGAGTCATAAGTCACACGACCTCTGAAGGAAATATACATTGTTTTAGGCATCTGATCAATCTTTGTGCAATCAAACAATATCTTATATCAATACTTAACACTGGTAGCCAAGCGCTACAGATACTCAAAGCCCTCTATACAGTTTCCATCTGTGCAAACATTTGTTCCACACTCGGCTCTATGAGGCATTAAAGAGCTGCAGAATCGAGAGAGGTGAGGGAAAAGCGATGCATAAAAAAAGAAGAGGCTCACATCACCTACAGCCATGATACACAACAGTTCATTGTGAGAGAATTAATAAAGCATTGATACATTTTCAGTAATCAGACAGATGTGAATGGTGCTTGTTTTCTCTGTCTTGAACATGAAAACAGCGGAGAGCCGGCGTTCCGGTGACCAGTGATAAATACTGAGACTTTTTCCTTTTAAGGCCATGGACCGAACCTGAGGTGTGTTTCTTTAGCTACTCATCTTTAATTTATTTCAGCTGAGTGTTGCCAAAAATTGTAAGGCAGTCCAAATGATATGGTGCAGATGGATTGATGTTTACTGTGTCCATGAGAAGAGTTATAGATGGAAAAATACCCCCTTGTGGCATTAATGCCCCCTGCTCTTCTCTTGTATTTCAGCCCGGCGTTGAAATGCAGAAAATATGACATCTTCCAAAAAGAGGACGTATATTTGTTGTCAGTTGCTTATCAAAGATGTTCCCGTGGGTTTAAGTGCTTAAACACCAAACATACCATGTACTTGACTTACTATTTGAAAAACAGAAATTCAGAAGGTCTCCTTGAAGCAGTGCTAGTCTTTCGCAAAGAGCACTTCAATTCCAAATAAGCCAATGTCAGAGGTTTTTCGCGTGTATTTGTCACCTTTGAAGGCGGCTTTGGAGGCGACGCCACGGTGAAGTTTGCTCAAGAGGCTCTTCCTGTGACTCGGGATGTAGAAGCACCATAATATCACTAAATATCACTACACCTGAAGGTAGAAATAAGCTTGATGTAGTAAAGCCCTGTTTCCCCAAACAGGAATGAGAAAAATTATACTGGCAAAGATGAAAAAAACAGCTGTAGATTTTCTTTTTTGGAGGGGGGGGGGCATCTCTTCATCTCTAAACCTTGGCCTTCTCACCTTCCCTCTTTCCAGTGTTGATATCAGAGATGAGACTCAGTTTATTATCCCTGGCCCTGCTGTTTCATCTCCACTGAGTCCTGTCACTGAGATAATAAGACTTTACGACACCCTTGAGGTGTTCTTTGTCACTTGTTGTTCCCTCCTGTTGTTCATCGGGACCTACTGAGTAATGGAGGTGCTGATCAGTGCTGAGCGATTTCCATTTTTACTAATCAGGACCGTCATGTAAATGTGTGCATCAGACTCACTTGCAGTGCGTGTACACAGATTATTTCACAGATCACCCACTGAACAAGGAAGAGCTGCCGTTACTGTTCAGGAGCTTTCAGATGAACTCTCTTTGCACAGACTAAAACATTTTCCCTGTTTGTCCGCTCGATGTGATTAATGAGATGCATATTGGGATACAAGCAGAGATCAAATCAGCAGAGTTTTACAGGAAATGAAGCGACAAGTTGCTTTTATTCTGTAATTTAGAAATGTTCCTCCATCGTCTCTCGCGTCTTTTATCTTTAATTTGTCTTTTTCCACAATTTAGCTATTTATTACAGAAGACCTCATGTGGTTTTTGTTTTATCATCAGATGAAAATTTCATATTCTCATTCTGACTGAAGAACTTTGTGCGCAGCGAAGGTATAAAACAATCAGAGAACTGACAGCGAACATCTCTATTTAACAACATTATCACTGTACATTAAACTCACTACATTACAGAGTTAAAATTTTAAAGTTCAAGCGCTTCTCCCCTTCATCCTCCACTCCATGAAAATGAGTTAGCAGTTCATATTTGCACATCCAGTGTGCACGTCGGTTTGTGATGCCTGTTGCTTCACTAGCGACTGAAATCTTCATTTAAATGCTTGAAATCCCATCCAGCCACACGCACTTCCTCCTGCATGAAGAATTTCCAAAGATCTTAATCAGTCAGAGAGGGAGCCAGTTGTCAACATCACTCTGCTGAGGCTGTTGTGTGTTTTAACGGTGGTGCAGTGCCACACTGTGGCAGAGCTCTGATGGAGGATACAAACATGAGAATTACTGAAGAAACTTTATTGAGCCAAATGAGGTCAATGCAACGCTTAAAAGAAGAAAGACAGGAGAGAGGGACGCCATAAACCGTTGAGATTTATGTAGAATATGGATTACAAGACACATTATTGACATGTATGGGTTTGTTTACAATTCTTATTACCAATTTGAAGTTATTATATAGTTATTAACCTCTTAAAAACTTCTTTAAGTTTTCCAAATTTAGAAAAACACACTTTATAACATAGAATCTGTATTTGTTTGCACCAATTTATAAACTCTATGAAACCGGCATCTGTAAGTCTGTGTATATTTCACTGCATGAACTCTTCCGACATCATCATATTTTCATATTTTCATATATCAGGTTGAAATGAAACTATTCGCTGAGCTGTGGCACTAATGGAAGATGTTGCTTCAGTGACTGACTCGCGGTGCATCTCTGGAGTTTTTAAACCAAAAAAAAAAAAAAACACCTGTCAGGGTTTTGCTCAAACCTTGAAAGCCACACGAGAGTCCCTGAGAATCCTTCAGGTCACATGACAGTCGTGTGAGAGTCATTAGAGATCGAGGATGTGTCCCAGTTCTGTAACACAAACTTATTCTGAGCAGGTTAAGAGTATGTAATGTCTGACTAACTAGAAAAGTGACTAACTAGAAAATACTTTATTTATGAGTGGGCTGTTGATGTTGACAATTTTTTTTACCGTAATGAAATGCAGCTCGACACGGCTACATAGAATTAAAACCATGAGAGTGATTTTGAAAAACCAATAATGTCTGTCACTTCTGTTAATTAGAAGTATTTTTTGTACACTAGCCTCAAAGACTCATGCAGGACTATTAGTATATATCACGTGATTTGTAGAATTAGTACAGTATGTGGTTCAGGAGGTTGCGAGTGTGATCACCTCTGGATGTGCTGCAGAAACACAGGCAGTGGGTTTACAGCAGTAGTGGGGCGATGTCGCAGTCCCCAGTGAGGCCGGCTGATGTTTGACACGTCTGTCCTCTTTTACACCTCAGTTATAACTGGAATCAAACCATCTGTCCTCTCTGTCTGTCTACTCCTCAGAACTGTCTTTCTCCCCCTGCAGAGGATGAGCACCGTGTTTTGTTCCTCTGAGAAATGTAGTGCCGAACATTTGGGTGTTTTGTTTTTTTTTTTGCTCTCTGCGACGTAGAGATCTGATTAATCCTCACTGCACTTCAGTGCGTACAGAAGGCTCTTTTGATTTTTCAGTGTGTGGTCCCTCTGGTGAAATAAGTGCCGCCCCACTCTTGAGTGTCAACATGCCTTTAACTCTCCTTCTGCAGTATTCTGCAGCTTCATTTACATCTGACCACGTTATGTGTAAGTGTAGATTTGTTGTGTCAGACATTATTTTACTCCCATTTCCCCTCAAATTCAGCCCGACATGACTGGAATCTTTAGAAAGCGCTGCATGTTTTGAGAATTTAAATGCATTTCTTCGTGTTTAAACATCCTTTACAACACGGGTTTGTAAAGATAGAGCCACCAATGGGTCGGACAGGGTTTGAGAGGTTAAATATAAAAAGTCGGCATGCATTCTGCTGAAGTTATGCATCCCAGTCAGTAGCCAGTGTTTGAGTGAGTCTTTCAGTGCTATAATGTTATGTAAATTAACTGCCAGTATGAAGGGTTTTCATCCATGTACTGGTACACAAATGTGGCAGATTGCCTGCGCTGGACAGTAACCAGTTATTGATTTCTCGGGAATGTGTGGCTTTCAGTGAAATTGAGGCTTATCACATGCAGCCTGTTATCAGCAGTCTTCTGGGGAACCGGCTCAGTACTGTACCTGACAAGCCTGTAAAGAGAAATGTTGTGTAGTCCTTCCTGACACATAGATTTGTGCTTTCTATCTCGGTGAGCACTCAGCAAGAAACCCCCCCCCCCCCCCCCAGCACTGAATACATGCTACATGATTTATTGTGCCTGTTAAAATGCAAATGAAGGGCTGGGCAGGGGGTAAACAAGTGTTGTCCGCTCAACTTTAGTCACCTATAAGTACTCGGAGCTGGCACACTCCTGCTACTTTGACAGAACAAACCAAGGAAATTAAGGTTTGCACACAACAGTGCAACCAAGAAAGAGGAAGATGGTAATTTAAATTGAATGTCTCGATTGACCACGGGCTCTGCTCTCCCTTGGAAATGTATCTGTCAAACAAGTGCGGCAAGCACAAACATAACCTGTTTGAGGGCCGTAGATAGGAATTTAAAAAGCATCATTATCAGTCAACAGAAAGCTTGTGCCCACAGCGGCTGTCTGCAGGGTTTTTAAGGTTTTTAACGTGTGCAGGATGGAAACGTCGAATGTTTACAGGATTCACTTCAGAGGCCAAGAGAATCGTGGCCATAATTTGCCCTAATTTGTGTCAGTCAGGTGTTAAATGGTGCGTTCAGGCAGGGCTTGTCGACTCGTAAAGTCTGGACGTTTTACATGTCAATGGTAAATATGTCATATAAACTGGACCAATGAAAAGGAAAGAGCAGGATGTAAATAACAGAAGCCAGGGGTTAAACCTATCAACAGCGTTAAACCAGAGACATTTGAGAAAGGAGACGGCGCACTTACAATCATTCCCTCTTTAGGAGACCAGCGGCAGGTCTGAGTCTCTTCGATTCTTTCTCCCCATAGTCACCTAAATGAATACTGGATCGATTTTTCACAAGCCACAGATCTTCCAAACATTCTGACATTAAAATGACATTTTTCAGACAGACGGATCAGGAGAAAAACAATTTTATTCGAGACCCGTTTCTGTCTCCGCAACAAACTCTCGCGAGATCTCACGACACAGATCTCTCACTCGCCGACTTAGGAGACAGGAAGTGTATCCCATTTCTTACCACTGGTGCTGCCTGTAACGCGCCGTCTTTTGTTGTAGAGTATCTTTGATACATCCCTTACAGCTGCTCCTGAACATGCTCATGTTTGTTTTGTTTTTTTATTCATTCTGTGTTTAAGCGTTTAACACACATGGGCTCGTACTGTAGAAACGTGTTTGTCAGGAGCTGTTCCCTGGGTTATAATCAGTTTACATTAAGATGGTCCTCATGCTCACGCTCTCCTCAGACAGTCTGAGGAGCCCTTGATCCTTCTCAGACACGGGGAAGTGATAGCCACCATCTCTACCGCCTCTCTGACCTGACTTCCTGGTGTTGCAGGGCTCTCTTATGTAACACAGTATGAGGAAAAAAAAAAAAAAAGATGTGATTAATACAAACAGGCAATGGCTCGTGGTGATTTGACACGGGTAATTAATTCTGTCGGCAGTGATTGTATTAATAATTTAGGGACATGTGGCGATATTAGGCTGTGCGTGAAGACATTTGTAACACTACATTTTTAAAGCCGAGCCTCCATCTGGTTCTGTCTTGATGTCGTCCCCTCGTGTCCTCTCATGGGTCAATATCAAGGTTGCCGTTTGATACAGGTGCTGCATTCCACTTCTCAAAGACTCAAAAGGCACCCAGCTGTACAACTTGGGTAAGTTGAGAAAAGTTTAGCCTCACGCAGACGTCCTCTGACACGTGGGAGCGACAGTCGGATTCCCGCGTGAAAAAGAAGCAACAGTTGTTTCCTGCTCCACGTAAATTTAAATGTGCTTCAAACTAAATTATTGACACCATCGGCACCTTCCCACTTCTCTGTGATATAACATAAAATGGGAACCTGCTTGTATAGCGGCTATGACAAAAAAAAAACTTTACCCAATCAGAGCTGAGTATGTAAATGACATGCTCCGTGCAAACAAGCCCGCAAGCTGACACAATTGTATATAACCAAACCGTATTTGTCAGGGTCACGGATCCATGCACACCCATTGAGCACTGTGAGTCTGTAAGTAAGCATTGCAATACAAATGTTTTCCCTGTTTGACAAGTTGTGGTAAGTAGCTTGTGTTTTGTCCCCCATGAAATGAGAATTTGGCCCAATGTTGAAACATTTTCAGGCAGTTCAGTCACTTCTCAACCATTTATAAAAGTCGTGATGACCTGACATTTCATGGATTCAGTTTTTTGTTTTTGTTTTTGTTTTCTGCTAAAATGCAGGATGGAAATTTGGCTTCCATTTATTAGCTTGGGTTTATTAAAAAAAAAAAAAAAAAACACCTCATCAAATGCCAGAACGAATGACGAGAGCTGAGAAAGCCGTTCTTGAAATGCAAAGCCGCAAAGCCTGAACTGCCTTGGACCTCCAAATCCTGTTTATTCCCTCCTGTCTATACACTGCATTTGCATTTGTTTATGTAGAGTAATCTCAGTGAGAAAAAAAGAACCTGCATTTGCACTTTGACCTCAAAGTGGAATTATAAACATGATGATAAACAGCTGCTTGGATAACCCTGTTTGACCTCAAGCCTCGTGGCTTATGAACCACATAACCAATATTAGCTTCTTTTTTTCAAAGAAGAAAAGCTCCTAATAAAGGTTATGTGGTTATTTGACTATTGTTTTCCTGGTAGGTTTTTATCACAGTCCATGTTTACTCCAGTGATCTGCCTCACTGTGTTCTTGGGTAAGAACATGGATTGTTTGCAAAACTTTCTATCTTAATGTAAAACAATCCCTCCCAATAAGTAAGTTAAAACTGATGGTGTCACTTAATCTTTTTTTTTAATTAATCATATATGGATTATATTATGTAGTTTCTGTTTTACATAAAAGTCCTTCAGTGCTTTTTTTTTAGCAGCAGTAAGTCAAGAGTTTCCAACTTTTTTTTATCATCATTATAATTCCACGGGGATTTAATCATTTTTCATTTCCCTTAATTAATAACCAAACCATGTGAGTCATCTTAACAGCACCAGCATATCAATATGGTTTAGCATAAAATTTGCAGACCATGTATCCTAACCCCTGTTGCCCAGAAATTACTTTTATACACTACAAATTTACAGCAAACCACAAATGCCATTGGAGTACAATAATTCAGCACTTTGTTTCCACTGAACACAAACCTGGCAGCAATTATGTTTCCCTCCAAACATAACGGCTTTATAAGTGTAATTTCTAGGCGACAGTGACTTTGACTAATGACTTTGGTGATCCCCCTGGTTTTTCCTCTCGTGCAAATTGTCCCAACAACTGCAGGATGGATAATTTAGTACAGACAGACGTAGCTGTAGTTTTCATGTCAGAAATGTTAGTAATCAAGTCATGAACCTCTTAGATAGAACATGGATGTTTTAGGTCCACTTTGTCTTCACATACTGATTCAGATGAGTGTCTTTTTTTTTTTCGTTGGAAATCCTGTGACTGTGTATGAAATTGAACAGTTCAAGTGTGTCGGCCATGATGACTTTCAAGAGTAAATATCAAGTTGCTATAATGAAAGTGGAGATGAGGGTTTTATTGTGTTTCAGCATATTAGTTCCCTTGTGGCTCTGACATGCTTTACCTCCACATTCCCTGGGAAAAGATACGACACACTCGAGGTCTTGACAACTGAAACCTGAAGCAGTTTATTTAAAGCTTGACTGCATTCCTCATCATCTCTTTCCCCCCTCTCTCTTTCTAACTTTCTTTCTATCCCCTTTCCTCCATGTTAAACCCTTTTCTCTCTCCTAACTCCTCTTCTCCCCCCTCTCTTTCCTGCCTGTTTTGCTTGTGTATCCCCTCTCCCTGTCCTTGTCCCCCAGACACCATGGGCCGTGTCTCAGGCCTCGGCACCGGAGCCATCGTAGGCATCCTCATTGTTGTCTTCTTCCTGCTGCTGGTGGGCGTGGACGTCACCTGCTACTTCCTCAACAAGTGTGGACTCCTCATGTGCATTGCTGTTAACTTCTGTGGGAAGGCCGGCCCCGGTGCAAAGAGCAAGGACATTGAAGAGGGCAAGGCGGCATTCACGTAAGTTAACATCGTCACACATACATTTATGATATATTTAAACATGCACTAATCAATGTTTGTATATTATCAATGGACCAAATTTCTATGCGTAATATGAAAACTATTTGTTAATAGTGACGAACCAATAGAGAATGATCACCAACTCTCTCTCTCAATTCCAAATGCTGCTGAACATGTAAACAGATAATAAGAATATAAATATTTACAATAAAAAAATGTAAGATTAAATGTGGCTTTCCTTCACAACTTCCTGTGTAAACACACCTGTCACCTGTCCATCACATTGCTGTTACACCCGAAACACAGTGGCTACACTGCTCTGGGAAGAAAGAGTGAGCTGCAGCTCTGAAATAAGTTTTAAAAACGCACAATCACCGATCAAAGCGTCTCACACGGAGGCTCCGACACATTTACAGAAGGACCAACCCGGGGATGAGACACCACAGATCTGTTTTAGCAGTTAGCACGGCGGCTAGCAGCGAAAGGTGAAAGGCGAACTCGACCAGCAGTGGATCGGCTTTTATTTACCCACGTTTAAAAAAACGGCTTATAGCTGCTACTTTGGTGAAAAAAGGGGAATTAGACTTCCTGCCTTTTCCACATGATACTGATTATTTCAGAGCAGCTCTACAGTGTACAGGGAGGCTTAGACCAGGTTTTGGGGACTAAATTCAACTTCTGAATTTGTGTTACTTTTACTTTTAATTGGCAATAGCACATTACATTTAAAGACAAATAGAAAGTATGAACAGTAATCTATATAGTAATTTATTTAACAGATCAGTAAATATGTAATCATGTTGAAATTATGCTAGCCTTTATTTGATCAAAAGTTCAGTTCAATATATCGAACTGTCTGTCATCACACCAGCTGTGAACTTCAGAGCACAGCACAACAAATAAATATTTAAACAGCTCTCTGAACCAGATTTATTGAGAGCGAATCATGATATGTACACAGCTGATGTCTTACCTTAGATCTAAACATGTCACCCCCAGCAAGCGAACACTTTAAAGCTTAGCTCAATCAGAGAGCAGCGTGATGATAACAGACAAGCCCCCGGGGGAAACCCACAGTCAGAGCCCGCAGGTGCATGCAAGCTGGAGGATGTTCAGATGTTGGAATGAGAGAATGAGAGTGTGTGTGTTTGACAGCTTAAAGGAGTACGCCGGTGTGTTTACATGTTTCAGCACATTAACCACAAATCATATTTGTTTTTACGTTGCTGCTGATCACCAGGATGTTTCTGTAAATAGATTTTTGGTACGGAGGTGTGATCTGTCACCGTTAGCGCCTTAGCTCGCTAACTGTCTGTTGCCGTCTCACAACAGGAAAGATGAGTCTAAGGAGCCCATTGTTGAGGTGAGAGCAGAGGAAGAACACACCCCAAACCAGGAAGGAGGGGGTCCCACTGAGCCCAATGAGACCACGCCTTTGACAGAACCTGAGTGAGTAGGCTGAAGAACAGCACCACCTCCCCAGTCTATACGGGGGGGGGGTCCAAGACTTACAGTATCTGAGTAGAGAAATGAGTGACGAATCTTTTTATAAAGTGCATAATTTCTCTCAAGCCAAAAAATCAACATTCAATAAGCCTCAGGTCTGTAGGCATGAACACTAAACCATAACAGTGACGTGCATGAGCTAGGGAGCCACATTTTGGGAAAAGGTTCAAGTGGCTCAGCACCTCCAGCAGAACAGACCATTAAAGGTTAATGATGTTGTTTTTACACAGGTGTGTGTGTGTGTCACACTTTACATTCATTTTAAATCATTTTAATTAAAGCTGAGAGGCCGAAAAAAGTAACAGCTCTTATAATTTGCGATAAAATAACAACTATAGATTGTTACGGTTTAACTGTCACAGAACCGTACAGTAACCCTGTAGTTTCATCTCACTAAAGCCGAACAGTCAAATCCGCTGTTGTCCTAATTGAGTTTGTCCAGCTTTTTTATTTCTGACCAACAAACACTGGCTTTGCTTTATTGTGAAAAGCATATGAGCATCCTAATCCTGAAACTCCCACACACTTTCTGTACTTTATTGTTCTGTTGTTTTTCGTTTTACCCTTCCACAGATATTTTGTTGCTAACGTTTTGATTGTTTAGATTTTACTTTGTCACTGCAGCACAGTAGCACTCACTCTGCCTTGTTTATGCCCTGACCTGCGCTCTCCCTCTACCCCCCTTTATTTCTCTTGTTGTCCTTTTTCTTTCTTTCCCTCACTTTTCTGGTGGCTTCTACGCTGTGTCCACTCCCCACCCCCCTCCTCCTCCTCCTCCCCCCCTTGTTTGTCCTGCTCCTCCCCACCAAACAGGCCTGCTGCTGCAGACACCACCTCCACTGTGGTAAACTTGCTCCCCTCCACTGCCACTAACTCAGTTACTGAGAGCTTTAGCACGGCGCACAGCAGTCCTGCTAGCGAGAGCACCACGCTTACCACCAGCGCCTCCAGCCCAACCAAAGTGGCCCCTCCCAAGTCCTCCCCCCAAAACAGCCCTGTTGCCCAATCCAGTTCGCTTAAAGCTAACCCCCAACCTGATGTCGGGCCCCTGGTCGACCTGAGCGACACACCTAAAGCTCCCCCCTCGTCCAACCCAATACCCCCTGTCTCAGAGCCAGTCAGCCCGCCCTCTGCTAATGCCGATGGGCCACAGAGCCAGAGTGAACCAGTCAAAGCCCCCGACAGCACCCAGAGTAAGGACTTACAAGTAGACGGCCCGGCCAAGGATGCCCCCAATGCCCCGTGCGCAGACTCGACCACGCCAGCTCAAAATGAGTATGAAATATTTCCATTTCCACATTCCTCAACTTGTCACCTCTTTTCTAGACGCTTCCCCATAACCCATGAGTCCGCCATTAGTCAGGAGAAAAAATCACCCTTAAATGTAAATGCAGTGGTTTAGGTGTCAGACCCACACACACCAGTCAGGAACCAGTCAGTATATTCTCTGAAAATGCATTTTGGGACTTTAATAGCTGTGAAAAATAAATTGGGATATAAAGTAATATGTTTATTTAATTTGGAAATGGTTAAGGAGAAAATGAGCCTCGCATTAATTTCATACAAGAACTGAAAAACAAAAAAACAGGAGCTGAAAAGATCAAAACATTTTCATCTTCATTACAGCGTGAAGGAAAAGTGAAGCCGAAAATGACGGGAAAATGTGTCAGTCCCTTCGACTTTCATCAGTGCTTGTGAGCTTCGCTGCCTTTCAGTCGATGTTGACAATGTTGCCTGATCACCCACTGAAAGTATGTTTGGCTGTGGGCTTGGCTGCACTGTAGTAATACTGCAGGAAGAGATCCAGAGGCAGAGATACCGGTGTCTCTGCCAACAACAGCCTCATTATACCTGAATAAATGCAGCCAGAAATCTAATTGCAGTTTGAAAGGGGAGCACAGCTGTGATTGTAGACATGCCCCGCTTTTCAAAAGCTGGGAGTCCGTCCACTGATATGGTATTTTTACAAATACCCACCTTTTATTTTGGGGGGGTAAAATGGCATCCTGGAAAAAATCTGAAAATATAAACTTATTAGAAACAAATACGGCTGGTTGAGTGAAAGTGGGCAAACAAAACAAAAGATATGCAACATTTGATATAATATATATAATAAACACTGTAATACACTGAACTCTGATCACTGTAGGAACATTTAAGGGTGAAATTTTCCATGCAGGTAAATGGCACAGAAAAAAAAGGATGTAGCAGTGCATGTCTGTCTTCATTCAACCACCACCTCCACCCTCTGCTTGTTCGTTTGCTACCGTGCAGTTTCTTCATATTTCACCCAAGTTTCATCTCTGTGATAAACCAGTTCACCGCATCATCATGGGAAACACGTAGCTGAATGATGTAACGCACCTTCTTCACATTCCAGGTCATCCGGCAATACTTGCATGAGTGTGAGCAGAGCCTCCAGTATTATAAAGGATGAATCCAGTTAACTTAATCAGTCAGATGAGGAGACAGTTTTGCAAACCTACAAGTAAACAAACCTTTAGTTTGGAAAAAGAAATGAGCTTGTTTCTGTGAAAGAGTACAGAGATGACTGTATCTGTGTTGTGCAGAACCCTGAAGAATACAGTACATCTCTGTTACGCAGGGGTGAATGAACTTGTTGGAGTAAATTAAATACTTGTGACAAAGTGACCTCCAGCAGCACCATGTTGTTGTTCGTTGTGTCCTTTTCAATTTGATAAAGGATAATAGATGTTGAAGGCAAAAAAAGAAAAGGCAAATCTCCGAAGCTCCCAGAGACAACTCTGTTTTCTATTTTAATTCTTGTCTTATTTCAGTGGCACTGTAATGGGTTATCATTTGGAGGTTTTCCTCCTAAGAGCTTGCAGATGTTCCTGATTCCTGACAGCCTGTGAGGATAATGAGAGAGCTGTGGCAGAAGATGAATTACGGAGGCTTACTGACAATCACTCCTCACACTTTCTCTCCTTCATCTCACACTTTGCTCACTCGGATGGCCAGAAGAAGATGTCAGTGATGGAGTGCGGGGAGTTGAGAGCTAGTTAGAAGCAGGGCTCTTGTCAGCTCAACATCACCTTGATATAACCAAACTTGTCATAGGAGGGATTTTTCTTCATGACTCTTTGACAGCACTGAAGCGCAGCTCTCCCACTGATCTATGTGGTGATCCTTCTTCAGCATCCCAACACTGAAATGTCTTGTCATGCCTCTTGTGGATTTATTGGATTTCTGAGTGGTGCACTCCTCCTTAGGAGCCATTTTTCCTCTCTTGAATAGAAAAGTATCTTCACAGACTATTTCCATAGACTACAGACCCCAACATATATCGTACAGATAAAAGGGATTTCATGGCGCCGTTGTACATTTCATTTAAAACAATGTTTCATAAGCAAAGTTTCAATCAGTCGAATTCAATTAGTGCAACTTTGAATTGCTGTAAACGTTGGACCAGTGAAGTGGATCGTTCCATAAAAAGGTGCGAATTAAAGGACTCTGGTTAGAGGAGTAATGAAAGTGATGGAGTGCTCATTGAGTTGAGAGTGACGTAGTTATAGACACTGCAGCATTTAAGAGTTTGACCATTTAAAGGTCACACGCTTCAGCAAGTCTGTTATAGAGGAGGGTGTTGAATACGGATGCTCTCACACTCTTGTGTAAATGTGGGGTTTCATCACTTGTTGACTAAATGAATCCATTAGGCTGCGATGTTGTCTTTTGTGAAAAAAACTAATTTCGTAGATTCAGGCTGAATTCAGAAGAAGAACATTTAAAAAGCGACGTCTGCGAAGCTCGAGACGGAACACAGTGACGTCAGCTCGCAGTGACAGATGAGACGCTGCAGAAAGCAACATCCAGTGTGTAGAACGGTTTTAACTTTGTCAAGGTGTCTGAACGCTTCAGACTGTGCAGCCGTGTGCCGTCAGGATTATTGCACTACTTTCTAAATGGTCAAGGTGAACACGGATGAGTTTGGCATTTACTGGGGAAATTGCTTTTATATAATAAATGAGAACTATTTGGGATTTTGGTCAGTTAACAACAGAATAAATCTGAAATCACAGTCAGTTGTATTTATTTGAGGAATAAAGGCATTTGACTGTT
Organism: Seriola aureovittata; assembly: GCF_021018895.1. Taxonomy (NCBI): domain Eukaryota; kingdom Metazoa; phylum Chordata; class Actinopteri; order Carangiformes; family Carangidae; genus Seriola; species Seriola aureovittata. The sequence goes on along the minus strand of NC_079378.1, from coordinate 3,336,738 downwards.
GATACGATAATAAAAATACTTTGTACAAGTAGATTATTGTGGGTTTGGCCGTGACTCTGTGTATGACACTGGCCTGGTTGAGTCCACATGGTCCAGCATTTTTCACAGTTGCCTGATCAAACCTGCCAAATATTTCTCAAGATGAGGCTTAAACTAACAGAGGACTGAAATATGCAGCAGAATGAAACAGTCAATCGGGACTAAACTGAGGATAATGATCATTTTCGGAGCAAAATTTCCACCATTAGATTAAAAAAAGAAATCTAAAATTGCAACATGTGACATGAAATTTGCCAACAACTCTCACGCTCCCGAGGGAATGAACCCATTTGTTCATGGCCGTACTTTCTGACGCCACCTTCAGGGCACATGTCACACTGTCAGCCCGACTACGGCTCCTTCGTTCTTTCTTTGAATGGACATGAGAAATTATTGAAACCAACATTAGAGATCAAAGTTTCCAGAGATCTAGTCTGAAGGTATTAATAGTCAGTCTGTGTCAGTTTAAAGACTGTCGGGGTCGTATGTATTTATGGATCCTGTATATAGGACACCTAACTTTATTAAGCCCACAGAGAGCATGTATATGTGTCAGCAGGATAGAGAAATGTATTGACCAAAAAACTGCTATTTGAGAGTTAACAGAGGAAAGAAGAAGAGACGAATGCATGTGACACAACAGTTTTGCGCCACATTTTCAAAATGGAGGGAGCAGCAGCAGCAGCATGTTACTACAAATGTTTCCAACAGCGTTACATATGCTAAGAGCAGAAAATGTTAGACTTAAGTGAAGTATGGCTTTAAAGTCTCTTCCCATTGTGTCCCGGCTCAGTCCAGACGGCGTGTAATCCCCTTGTGTATTGTAGTTTGTGTTGTAGGTTATGCCTCAGTCTTTCATTCCTTCATGCATTGTGCCTACTGTACCGGCCCTGTCTCATTCCACATCGGCATTCATTGTTCCTTGAAAATAGCTGTGACATCCATGTACTCTTATTTGATGTCTGGCTAGGATAGTGAGCTTGATCCCATTATGTGTGAAATGCATTCAGTTCCAGGAGGGAAAACAAATTCCCTCAAAGCATCTTGCATGTTTTTCCCCCCAGATTTTTTTTTTATTCTCGTCTTTCTTTGAAAAATGACACAAAAGGCAGCTCAGAGACAGTTTAGCTGTGAGACAGAGACATAGTGAATTGCCGTTAACAGAATCTCCTCTCTCTTTTTTTTTTTTTTTTTTGTCTCCTTCCCGCTTCTGTGTTTGTCCCCACAGCGGTAAGACTGTGAAGGACGATAACACTAAAGGCGAGACAGAGGTGAAGAACGCCACGGGCGAGGTGAAGACAGTTCCCAACGAGGCTCCCCAGATGAACGGCAACGAGAGTAAAGCGTAATCTCCCGGCCCGAGAGCATCAGGAGGAGAAGGGTGGTTGGGGTTGGAAAGGGTGGAAGGGTGTGGGGTTTTTAAGGTTAATCGAGGGGGGGTCACAGTCACTGAAACCTCAAAGCAATGTCACACACCACCCCGTCGCATCAGAAAAAAAAAAACAACAAAAAAGCAACAGAAAAGGTTTAAAAAAATAAATAAAATTAAAAAAAAATAAAAAATAAATCATGGGTCTCTTTCTACAGGAAAATGTAAAGACCTCATGCACATGCCTTAGTTCCTTTTATGTCGATTTCTATTTGTTTAATTCTCACAGAAAAGAAAAAGAAGCAAAATTCATGCTTGTAGCTCACCCTCTTTCTTGTATGTAATATTACATTGATAAACTGTTAAATACAGAAGCTGAAAAACTATTTTCCTCTAGATAACCATGGTTGGACTGTAGCTTTACTTCACAGATTACTGCCTTCATCATGTACACACATGTAAGACTGGTGCATTACCAATAATACTATTCTTTATGCAGTATGGTCATCATCGTGGTAATGGATTATGGGTCTTTTTTCCTTTGTGGATATTTTGTTGTGTTTAAATAATGTGCAGATGTTCCTGCCTATTTAGCTTCTTTTTGTTTTTGTTTTTCCATGTGTTATTTCCAGGGCTAGAGATTAGAACATTAGCATGCCTGTTTTTGCAAAGTTACTGTATTTCTGTACACGTTGCTGTCATTTGGTTCCTCTTCAGATGATTTTTTTGTTTTGTTTTGTTTTATTTTAATTTTTTTTGTTGTTGTTGTTTTTTTTCTGGTCCAGAAATCATGTAGCCTAAGCTCTGAGAAAGATTTACCATGCTGGCTAGGTTCATGGGTTTCAAACCCTGTCTCCACAAGAACCATGTTTATATACTTTTGCCTAATATATTTTGAAAGACATGTTACTTAATCCGGACGACATTAGGTTTCTTTCCAAAGGTCTTTGCTGTTGTAAATGAGCTGTACACGGACGTGAGGTTTTTTTTTTTTGTTAGGAGACAGGGTTGGGTTTAGGATAAGGAAATAACCACGTTTAGGATTATAGCTGTGTTCCTTCTCGGGAGCCACATCCCTCAAAGTCCAACTGTGTTACATTCCAACAGAGAAACACGGCCTCACTTCGACTAAATTTGAAACTGCTGGTGTCTGAAATCCACCGGTCGATTTACTCGTTAAGTCAGATTTAAGTCCATTTTTATGTGACCAAATATACCAGGTGTATTCACGTGGTCACTGGTAAATGTATTATATGAACTGGACCAATGAAAAAAAAAGGATACTACAGGATGTAAATAATAGAAGCCAGGCATAAAGTTCACTGCTTCTTCTTGTTGGTAGCTATGTAGTTAAAGTTAATTAAATTATAAATGGATAGTAACCAGTAACATCGTACACTGAAATGTCAGAACTGTGCCTGAACTATAAACTATCCTGGGCCGTTCGAGGGCAACTTCCTGCTTGTAATTTTTGACCTTAGGTGTTGACGAGGACCACCAATTAGTTTAGTAGCGTGTGGTTGGAATTAGCGATGATGCTAAGGTGAGTCCTCTGTAGACTGTCTCGTCTCAGCCCACTAACCTTCAGTGCCATCCTTTGTACGCCACACACTTTGAAGGAGGTGGCGCCTGTAGTGGGACACAGCTTATGTGTGTGTTGTTTATATTGTAATTTGGTTTTTTCTATAGGTTCATGTGAGAACACTCTCTCTCTCTCTCTCTCTCTCTCTCTCTCTATCACGCACATACTCCTTGGCCTTTTCCAGAAGGTTTCCTTTTAAGCGTTTTGGAACCAGTTCTTTACCTGGCAGGTTTGGGCTCAACAGTGACTCACAAAAGAAGGTCACATGTGTTCTGTCAAAGCAGTTTCAATCAACAGGTTTGGACTGAGAAGTAGAAGACATGTTTGTTGGAGAAAGAAAAAAACAAAAACATAGCCTTGCCTTTAGCCTTTGCAGGTTTCTTTCTCCAAACTAGTTGAATTCTTCACACACACACACACATTTCCACTGGCTGCAGATGGTCTTGAATATCACATTCAGTTTGTTGCCATAGAGTTAACCATCTCTACTCGATCGTGTGATCCGTAATCTTTGTTTCCCCTCTTTGTGCTAACCTCTAATATTCACTGCTTTTTAAATGAAATGGTGTGAGGGCTCAGCTTTCTGAGATTTCCATACCTCCGAGTGACCAAACATCTGATCCCCTCAGCCATTGTTTTCTCACCTTCACCACAGCTGTTGTCAGTGTGAGTCTGCGTCACCGCTGCTCCCACCACCTCGCAGTGAAGTCTTTAATTAGTTTGTGCCTGCAGTGATGTGACATGTAGTGTAGGTTATAGTACGGTCTATCACGTTGTTTTAAACTCACTTCATCACTAAAGTCTCAGCACAACGTCCGCTTACTCTTGGACTTGAGGTCAAGTCTTTACCTGATATAACTGGTCAGATGTTAGTGACACTAAAAACAGGAAGTTCAGGTTCCGTAACGTTAAAGAAAAAACGCAAAGAGAATACACAGGCAGTTTGGATTGGATTGGAGTTTGATTTCACTAGTACTGATTTATTTGGGCCAGTATCTGAGAGAACTGATGTAATGATCAGTATCTATATCTCCAATATAGATCTGTGCTCCCTGTGTATGTTAAATACCCACCGACAGCTGGCATTATACCAACCCTGAGTGCTAGTTTTTTAACTGAAGTAAAAAGCCAAACCACCATTAACCCGCTGCAGGCTTTGTAAGGGAATTGTTAGAAACACAATGATTCAAAAGATTGAACATTTAGTGATTTAGTTATTTCCCTCTGTGGTTGACATCCCGTCATCTCCAGCCTGTGGGAGTTGAACTGTTTTGTTTTAGTGGAGCTACAGTATCTGATGCTGGCCTTGATCCGGTCTCTGTAGCACGTGGATCTCGTCTACCAGCATCCGTCATCTCATTCATCACCTTCATGTTTTTGTACTTTTGGTTTATAATGGACGTTATTAACGATGAAGATTGAGATTTGTATAATGCCAACTGGCTGTGGTTATTTAACGTACTACATGCCGATATTTTTTCATGCATGCTGGATGAAAACGTTTAGACAGAGGTGACTTTTTGTGTAGTAACCATTTTAAAATACTAAAAATAAAACAGCTGTGTCCTTGAAAATGAAGCCCAACAAACGTCACCAGGAGTCCTGTGGAAATTTGTGCTCGGTAGCAAAATTCAACTGAAGTTTGGCTTAAATGAAAAGTCTGAGTCTGAAAGTGAATGTACGCACTCAAGCCATTAAGCATTGCCTTTCAGTGGTACACAACAAAACTGAATGAAGATTAAATTTGGACTCCTTTAACTAACCAGGACAGAAAATGAGTCTGCGGTGTTAAAAGGTCTCTTTATGCATAGAAAGTCTTTGACAGGAATGTTTTTTCTCAAGCCATAGTGCCCTGCTGTGGAATTGGAAGGTTAAAAATAATGAATAAATAAATGACCGTTTTTGTTTTGGGTTTTTTTGTTTGTTTTTTTGCTTTTTCTTTTTTGTGCAGTGTTCCTCCTACTTTAGACTGCAAGCTAGTACACTGTGAATGTGTGAATCCGTTGTGTCCTTTGTCATAGAGTTGAGCAAATAGTTTGGTTGTGAAAAGATGTAGATGATAGTGTGTGCGACAGAGTTCCCGACACCGACGTACAGAAGTCCGACAGCAGCAAACCGGAAAGACACAGTGCCTTTGAATGAGAAATGGTGGCATGCGTTCCCCTCAGTGTCTGCACATTCAAACTTTCACATCTCCATCTTTTATGCCCATGAGCTTTTTTCATTTACTGCATTTCACATTTGTAAATTAAGCAACACTTTGTTTAAATTGTCTCGTAATATTTTGAACGGCTGCATTCGTGTGTTTTGGTGTATCTGATGCTTTCTCCACACTACACTTTTACACACAGGTTTAAAACCATTATTACTGTCTTTATGATGAACACGGTACTCACCACGTTACTTAATGAAATCTACGAACGCATCAATACGTTTTTCAGACTCGGTGTGAAAGGGATCCGATCAGACTTAGCTGTAGCCAGCTGACCCGCTGAGTGCGACGCCCTTCGTCTCTCACAGAAGTGACCGCCTGAATGACACGAGTGAGTCCCAAGTTGTAACAAACTGGACTCAAGAGAAAATATACTGACTCGCCATCTTAGAAAACTAGCATCACATGGCAAACCAATCACGTCGGAGTACAAGACACAGCGACACTCTGCTCAGGTCCCATCTTCTCTACGACATCTGAGATTGTTGGATTTGTCAGATGCAAGCATGCAAAATATATTAGAGCTGGATATTATTATCATCACCGTTTTTGACATGGAGAAAAAAAAATAACAACTTCATGTATTGTATTGATCTTTTTCTTTTTTTTTTTTTCCAAATGTTGTGAATCTTGTTCTGTTTCCAAAACCTTTTTTGTGTTTGCTTCAAAAGAAAACTGGTTTTGCTTCACAAAGCTCTGAAATGTAATAAAACAATGAGGAGTTTCAAAACAACATGTACTGTTTCTGCTGAAATATAGTGTGAAGATGCACAAAAAGACCCATGTCTGTTTTTTTGTTTTGTTTTTGTCCAAATTGAGGCTGGAGCTGCTCTGGATTTGCAAATGTGCAGCCACCTTTTTGTGCAAGTTCACCTGAAACCTTTTTCTAGTCTGTCACAGCTCCTGAAATATATGTGTGGAGGACACTGGCTGAATCAGGCGTCTTGTTCAGATACCTCACAAATGCAAGAATGACATAGAGGCAAGCCTTGCATTTTTCTGTTTGAGGCCACCGCTTGATTCAGTCAGAATAAAGACATCTAGCAGGTTTTGTCATCTTGCTCCGTTTGTGAGGAGGAGACAAAGCAACATGAATTTTTCAGGGTTTTGAAAAAGAGAAAAGAAAACAAACAGCTGAGCTAAGGTGCTCTCTCTCTCTCAGTGTGAACCACCAACACACAACTGTGCAACAGCCAACTGCTTCATATTCAGCCAGACAGGAGATTTGCTCCTCCACTGCCAACAGCTGGTCGCTGTTATTGATCCAGATCTCCGTGTTCTCCAGCTCGTCTCTGTGTAGACAGCAGCTCATACTGTAGTTCAAACATCGGTAGGCTACCACTCCTCTGTCTGTCTGTCTGTCTGTCTGTCTGTCTGTCTGTCTGTCTGTCTGTCTGTCTGTCTGTCTGTCCACTGTCACCGGTGTAAATACTGAGTACTAACTGAGGAAAGAAGGAAAACACATTTTGACTTTGCATTCTGCCAGAAATTCTTGTGTTCAATAAAGTTTAAAAAAAAAAAAAAAAAAAAAAAGCCAAACGCTGTGTGATAATTTATAGAAGGTAATTATCATAATAAAAGATTAATGGGGGGATATTTTTACAGAGTGTTTTAATACATTTGCACACACTTAAACTGCTACCACTCACAAACCTGAAAATAATGATCCCATTAATCTTACACATCCCCGGTCTCGTTAGAAAGTTACAAATACACAAACTTTTTTTCTTTCTTTTGCTTCACCTATTTATTTCTTAAGGCCTGTAGTTGTACCTTCTGTGTAGAAAACACACCGAAGCCACAATGAATCAATTGTGTATCAGCAGCTGTTGCAGTGATGTGATTCTCTGCACAGACAGAATCGGGAGACTTCGAGCTTTTAAACAATATATAATTTGTCAAGGTTGTTGCAGAGACCAGAATAACAACTAAACTATCACTGCCGAGGCCGACGCGTCCCACAGGTGAGACAGTGGATCTTAAAAGCTTGATGAGGATAAAGCATTAAAGGTTCGAGCCAGAACAGTGAGGAAAAAACTAAATCTCTCGACAAACACTGGAAATAAACAGAATAAAGAATTCTATTTCATCGCTGATCTATTCATTTATTTGTTTTAAAGCAGCTGAATTAAGGGTCCTGCTAAACTGCTTTATGCTTATTCTAAATCTTTTTTTTTATCTAAAAGAATACTAATAATACTACTTTATAAAGTATTTTTAAAAACTGTTTTGTTACATTTTGCAATGTTAATTCAGATCTGTCTAAAACAGTAACATTTCCCAAAGTCCAAATGTAAAAACAATGACAGCTTTCAACAGATTCCTGCTCTTTAACTTCACCCAGAGTAATTCAGTCTTTTATTCACTCAGTCACCAGGAACAGCTGCTGAATGTTTTTTCCAATCATGTTTGAGCCTTGGCTGAAGGAAACATAGAAAACACTACAAATTCAAAAACACCACTTATTTATGAAGAAAAAAATTAAATACAGCAGCAGTAGAATCTGAACAGGCACATGGGAGAAGAATCTGAACGTCATTTCATTTATTAAACTCTGACACATGCAGCTGCAGTTCTGGAGAATCTGATATAACAGTGTAGACGTGTCAAGTCAATCTATTATATACTATCTAATATTATTGATTACAGACACCCAATAATTCCCACCATGAGCGAGGACTTGACGGCAGTGGCAGAAACCTGGAGCAGAAGCGGCTCAGGGTCGACTGGACTGTCAGGTCGTCCTTCTTGACTGTAGACATTTTCATGAACCAAGCTGGGTAAATTGTAATATATATAAAAGTTACATACAAACACAAATACATCAGCATTTACTGGCATATTTGCAGCCAGTTTAACTGACTGACATCCAGACAAGAAGCCTAGTGCAGTTCTGTGGACTGACCACTAGAGGGCAGCATGTTCCCAGTGTAGAGACAGACTGAGCCTGACAGAGCTAACACTGAAAATCACAGCATGACACGGGACTCAAAAGCAAGACGGACGGACACGTCTTTAATGATTTAACATACCAATGATATTAAATTCATTATAATTCTATTTCATTGTGATTCAAGTAACTAGAAATGATCCAAATCAGAGGACGCATGAGAATGTCTCACTGCAGAACAGTGGCTCCCAACCAACAAGAGAAATTTTTATTTCAGTGATAATGATCGAACATTCACAACTGAACTGAAAGCAGGGGAATCTCAAGTTTTCTTTTCTGTTTGAAGGAGGACAGATCTGCCTCTTTACTCTTTCCTTTTAATTTAACTTAACCATTGGTTTATCAGTGATGGGCCTTAATACGAGAAAATAATATAATAATAATTAATTTTTTAATGTTTTTATTTTGTTTTTAAAGATTGTATTTATAGTTTCATTCATTTATTTATTTATTTCATATTTAAATCTTTTCACCAAAATTGTACTGTTTTGCAAATGATTTGTCAGTCCACTTGCAATCCCTTTGCGACCCACCAGTGGGCCCCGGACCACAGGTTAGGAACCACTGCACTAGACCATTATCTTCCTACTTAAAATGTTTTCCATTCACTGCTGAACCACAACCACGAGGATCCCTCACTGTGATGCACCGAAGTCAGTGGAGCTTGTGTTTAATCAGAGTTTCACTAAAACCTGCTGCTACGTCGTATCTGCTTTGTCCAAAAGATGGCAGACTAACCCAAACTAACAGAGACGTCCGCATGTTCTACGGAGGAGAAAGTGTCTGAGCAATGTGAATAAACACAAATTAATGATAAATGTACTTTTTGTGAATCACAAATTTTATTTATACTCACATGTAAACACTTTCAGTGAGTTTCACACAACCCTAAAAATGCATGAGACATTCAGACAGCATGGTGAAGCGTCACTGTGGATCTGTCTGCACTTTCATACCAGTAACTGATAAAACTGGCCGATGATTCATTCTGTAACGAAGGCTCCACACAAACTGACCCACGACGCAACAATGATGAATCTCAGTTTTATAAAATTGTAAAGGGTAAGCTGTTATGTTTTTTAATATGAAATAAAAGCAGACAAAGATTCTGCAAATTCCTGTAGTCCTAAAACACATCATCAGCTCATAACATATGATGCTGCTGTAGCTGGGACATGGACTCTGGAGTCTAGGTCACATTCTTCTGTTTGTGTACCTTCCATCAATGATGTCGCATTTTTGAAAAGGAATAATTCAACAGCACCAACGAACTTTCACAAATTAAGTTTAACTGGTGAAACTTCTGTTCAGTTTCTAACTTTCTGAGACTTTTTACTTGTAATGGGGAACTTTTACACGCCGGTAAACTTCCCTCCAACCCTGGAACAAACAAAGACAAAGCATCTCTACACCAGCGTTCAGGTTTATATTCATCTGGTTCAGAAGTCAGAGAATCATCAGAGTCGTCTGTCATCAGACTAAATGATGCTCAAACTGCCTCTTTCCTCTCTCTCCCTCTGCTGCAGACTTCATGTCGTCGCTCCACCACTCTAACCCCCAACTTTGCACACACCAGATTAGGGTCCTTTTGGAGGGAGCCATCCCTGCCCCCATGCTATAACAATGGTCCAGTGTGGTTGTCTTTGGCCTGGGATTGATCTGACACACAGATAGCTAAAGGCACAGAGCCCGGCCTCATGGCTCTTACCTGTGTGAACACACACACACACACACACACACACACATACACACGGCCAGTAGTGAAACCTTTTGTTAACCTGTTTGGTGCACACACTCACCTATGTCTTGTGTCTTTAGAGGGGACAATGGTCAGTGTGTGTTTATGAGTTCATTAGTAAAGTTATTGGAACTTTTTTTTCAACCATTTTTTGATAATCAAAGCCGCCATGTTTGTTTTTCCTCCTGTGATTATAGAAAACAGCAGCTTGCGTGACACTGAATGGACAGTTTGTTTGGAGACAGGAAAGTTGAGGTGGGTGCAGCAAGAGGAAACCAGTAAAGCTCAGTGTTAAACCCCCCCCATCACACCCATCTGTAATCTGTAATATCTCATTTTGGAAAAAGTGAACATCACCAATATTTCATTTTGTGATGGAAAATGTTCTGTGTTGCTTGGCAGTACATCTGACAAGTTAAAGTTTGCTTCTAATGTTAGCACATCTGGAGCCCCTTCAAATTAAGACCAAATTTTCTGACATGTGCCACGCAGTGTAGACACTGGGAGATGCTATCAATCCTTTCTGCAAAGAGTCATAAGAAAACTCATATGTGCTTTTTTTTTGATGCCCTGCTGGTTTGTTTGTTTTTTTCACAATAAGGACATTTTTCATCTCCGTGACCAGCGTTTTCATGATTTGAAATTAATTGAAAATATCTGCTTCAAATTTAAAATGGCATTTCACGTGTAGTGTAAGTTATTGCAGGTTTTTGTGTGATTTATATATATTGCATTTTTTCAGATCTCGTTTTTAGTCTTTGTAATGGAGTGAATAAAGTTGCAGGATAAATGCAGTGCAGTGTAGAATAAACAGTAAATCCCTCCCTGCGTGAAGAGCTGCAGCCCTGTTTGCTGATGGGATTTCAGCATTTCAGGTGGGTCTGTGGACTAACAGTGTTTTCTTCATCTGCCTGGGGAGCCCACACTCATAAAGAATAAGCACCATAATATTATTCTCCAATACAGTGGCGGTAATATTTTGGGCCCAAAGATGGAATAATATTCCACAGTAAAAGCCTGTAAACTGCTGTAAACAGTCAAATGCATTCAGTGAAGCTAAAGTGATTTGATGAAACAGAAGGCCACGCTTGCCGTCAAAGTCAGCTTTGTTGAGGAGATTAGAGTGCAGTCTGAATATACCTGAGGCTGAGCTGTGGTTTGTTTTGAAACATACAGAGGCAGATGTTTGCACAGCAGATTCTCTCCCTCTTTCCTCTTTGTTTTCTTTCGGATTGTTGAGTAATATTTGTTTTTTCATGCAGAGCCACGTTTCAGCTTCTCATTTCCCGGCTGCTCCTGTCCTGCTTTTGCTTTTGCCTCAGCACAGAGTCGGCCAGCCATGCATTCCTATCCAGAACACTCTGCTTCATCTCTGCTTCCCAACCTTTAAATCACATCAGTGTTACATCACAGCACGCACACGCACACACACACACACACACACACACACACACACACACACACACACACACACACATACTCCCATACTTCCTGCTGTGGCTGCCATGCCAAAAACTTTTTCCTCACACAATGTCGTTCCCTCCCCTTTCCTCCTTTTTGTCCAAACTTTCCTGTAGTTGCAAAGACTCATCATCGGCATCTTTATATCTGATCTTTAAAACTATTTTCATTGTGCATGCAACAAAATGTAATGGACAGATACAGTCTTATGTTTATAGTAGAGATGTTTCCAAATACAAATACATCATTCAGATATTTTATCATAACTCCGTCAAATAACACAAGGACATCATGCACAGAGGAACTCACTCTTTCCAGTGATGCCATCTTCAGTGTCCACTGAGGAGAAACATCTGTAATCATGTCATAATCATAATCATCACCTTTAGACTTTTTCTTTAATGTCAGAAGTTATCCATGTGATTCCTTCTTTGTGCATCTATGGTAGAGCAAACACACATTTTTAGTAACTAATGCATCGTCTGATTTCATAGATTTACCAAGATGTAAACAATAGGTTAAAAAACATTGCACTGGGTAGATTTTACATTTTATATTCAGACGTTTGGTGTGATGAATCCTCCATAATATTTCAAAAGGATCATCAGTTTTCATTGTTTTTTTTTGTGATCTGATGCATAAAGCTTGACTGATGTTGCACTGGTGTTTTTTTTTATTTTATGACCCATGATTGAATACTGAAGCAGATACAGGAGAAAATAACAACCTGAAGTCAGGAACCGTCCACAGAGTGCATGCAAAAATGAGCAAAAGAGCTTTCCAGATTTGCAAGACTCACTGTAAACCATCTTTATTTATGTCTGGGCCTTCTCCGTTACATTATTCCATTTGTATATCTTGTCTTTGATCGTCTCTCTAATAATCTACAGCTAACACACATTAAAAATAAGCCGTTGATCATGCATATTCAGTAAAGTATTTTTCTTTCTTTTTCTTTTTCTTCAGTGGTGGAAGTCTCTTGGTTATACACTTCTGATGCCTTTGTGTTTCTGTGCTGCGGTACTCTGACCCAGCATACGATAATAATAAAGACACTGTACGGACTTGTACTGTATTTCAACATGGAGTCCTTATCAGTGTTTTGAAAAGGAAACATTCAAACTTTGAATGTGGATCAGTTATGTCGCCATAACTGACAGATTACAAATAAAGAAAAACAAATAATTTAAGCAGATAGTTATTGAGGAAATGTATTGTACGTTTATTGTTTGTAGGGAAACACCGGCTGCACGTTTTTCTCTCCTGGTTTAACATTCCCTTACTGCACCGGACCTTTCACAGAAATGCAGCAGGAGTTCCGGCAAATTACAGAACCTTCGGTTTTTGATCAGCAAATCTTCAGAAGGAGGCGTCTTCAAAGAAATAACTTCCCACTTCACTTCTTAAGCTGAACAAAAACTCCTCTTAAATGAATGGCTTTTGCTCACAGCTTGTGGCCGCAGCTGGCAGTATTGTTGCCCACTGTCGTCCTCTGGCCACAGAACAGACAGAGGATGAAGGGCGATGGAGGGGGCTGACACAACAGGTACACACATGAAACGACTGCAATTATTGCCCCCCCCCCCCCTTCTCAACACCATCGTCGGACTAGACAAGGTGTTGGTTGATTTATTTATCTTTGGTTTTTTTAATTTGGCCTCCTCGGATGAATTTCTTTTTTTGTTGACTCATGATGGGAAACTCAAGCCAAGAAAATGTTTTGATTCTGTTTTATAGATAGATAGATAGATAGATAGATAGATAGATAGATAGATAGATAGATAGATAGATAGATAGAGCTTGAGCAGATCTCAATCTTCGTCACCACTTCATCTCATTCCACTTGTCAGGTCTTTGAATGTGGGGTCAAGTGCTGTTGCTACCTTCAGGTTTAAGGAGTGAATGCAGGTTGAATCCTCTTTACCTGGCTGCCTCTTGTGTGAAAGGCAGCCTTGAGGCACAACACGTAGGCAGGCTCATTATATAAAAACCCAACTCACAGTGTAACCATATTTACCAGAGGAGTGAACACATTCTCACCACCAGGGAGCCCACTGGCATATCACTGATGTTTACAATGAGTAAGCAGAGAAAAAAGAGAAAAAAAAGAAAAAGACATGAGCTTTAAAATTATTTGTAAGGACAACAACAAAGTGACAAGGCTTGTTGTTCTGCCTCTGCTCTGTTTCATAACTATTTAATTTATTTGTCAAGCCACAGGCGTAGATGTAGCATTATGTGATATCACCCGCTTCATTTAAAAACCCAGATGTACGCGCACAAAGCACTTTATTAGGGAACACCTGTACACCTGATTCATGTAATTGTCCAATCAGCCAATCACGTGACAGCAGCGCAGTGCATAAAATCATGCAGATAAAAAGGTCAGGAGCTCCAGTCAACGTTCACATTAAACATCAGAATGGGGAAGAAAAAATGTCAGTGACTTTGACTTTGAGTGTTTCTGAAACGGCTAATCCTCTTGGATTTTCACACACAATAACAACAAAATCTCCAGCGTGTACTCAGAATGGTGCAAAAAAATAAAACCCAAAAAACCATCCAATGAGCACCGAGCATGACTACAGTAACTCACATAACTCCACTCTTTACAACTGTGGTGACACCACATCCAACTTTGAGATGGACGAGCTGCTACAGCAGAAAACCACATTTGGTTCCAACTCCTGTCAGCCAAGAGCAGAAATCTGAGGCTCCCCAAAACTCATGGCCCGGTCACATGAATCCATGAACACAACGAGCCTTGTGCCTCTTCTTGCCATTAATATCAATCAATCAAACTTTTAAAAGTGGTTAAATAATCGCCTAAAAATGACTAAATTTTAGTGCCGCAAAGACATTGCACAACGCCAAGAGCACCCGCTTCCCCATGTGATCATTACGTCATTGTCTGTGTGGGTGGAGTGAATGATCTTGTCGTTACTACAAAAATCTTTACTCCACACAGGTGGTTCTTTGATTACAACAACAAACCGGACAGTCAGCTAAATCCACAGGTAACTGGAGTTTCACTAGCGGACATCTTGTAGTTCAACTGTCTTTCATCCCCAAACATAACTCCCGTTTGGTCAAGCTGCGTTGATCAACGACCGTCCATCATAATGACGGCTAGTTAGCTTCACTTGAGCGAATTAGCCTAACTAGCTAGCCAGGTAGCTAGCGTAACTAGCTAGGCTAATTCACTCAAGTGAAGCTAACTAGCCGGCGTTTAGCTAGCTAGCTAGCTAGCTAACATAAATGCCATCCATCCAATGTCAGACTGATAAACTTTAAGTGAAAGTTAAAATGCTTTTCACTGTTTAAAGTGTCGAAAATTTGTAAATTTTGCATTTAATTATCAATTGACCCAGTGTCGACTTTCTTCACTGACACAGATGAAAAGTCAAAGTTCAGCATTGGCAAGAGAAGAGATGCTGGACAAGAAGAGAAGACTGAGAGGAAAAGAAAGAGAGGAGGTGATGGACATGAGCGAGGAAGAGCAGGTACATGGAAACAAGAGAAATATAAGTAAGATGGAATATCCTAAATCAATATGTGCTTGTTTTTTGTCTGATAAAATAGTTCTTCTTACCAGGCAGTTTTTATGTTCAAACGTTCACTTGTTTCAACTTGTTTACTTAGTTTAAAAATGTATCATTATGTCCCTGTGCTGTTCAATACAAACAGAAACAATGAAGACCTTAGAGATATATGCTTACAGACTACAGAGATAAATGCTTTTTGGTAATTACAGTGGAAGCTCAAGTCTCAATTTAACAACAACACAAACCTAGTGTAGTTATAGTGTTATACTTTAGCCTAGTTTTATTGTTTACATATATTATCGTATTAAACACATTTTGCTTATGTTTATGTACTTCCCACTGACATGGTTTTAAAGCTACAATTATCCAACTTTTGCCAACCAAACTTCTTAAAGTACCATATGTAGGTCGGGGATTTTTTTTCCCCATCAAGCACAGTTTTTGGACCGTGGTATTTCTAAAACCCTGCGTATGACCACAAGAGCAGCTTTTGGGATGTGTTAGAGTGGAGATTTGCAGCATGAATGTGCAGCTGGCATATATGCAGAAATTGTGATGCAATAATATCAACATGGGCCAGAATCTCAAAGAAATGAAAATTGAAATTCCAACATCTTGTGGAGTCCATGCCACAAGGAACTGAGGCTGTTCTGATAGTAAAGGGAAGCCCTACCCAGTATTTTGTATGGTGTTCCTAATAAAGTAAAAAAAATGGTGTGATAGAGATGAGAAAAGGTTAATATTAAGTTATAGTCCCCTGGGAAACTGAGCTGGAGAGGGCTTGTAGATCTGGAAAATTTTCACCATCTGCTGCCAAGGCCTAGACCTATCACTGCCAAGCTTCTTTGCTACAAAGATAAACTGGAAACACTGAGTAAAGCAAATTCCTTAAAGGCTCAAACGATTTCATCAATGATTTCCTTGAGTCTGTCCATCAAAAATAAAAGGAACTTCTACCAGCCATGAAAGCAGCCAGGGAGCAGGGGAATGTTGCCTTTGTGTGGTATAACAAACTCATTGTATACCAACCCTCAAAGAAACCACAGAGTACTAGAAATGATAATACTAGACTCCAGAGAAATAACTTGCATTATATCTCCAAGCATTTATTGTTCATGTTGCAAGAAGTGTTTTCATTTTTGAGAAGTTCACCTGTTGCCAAAAAAGAAATGCATAACTGGGAATCCCGGATCTGTCCTACTTTTGTTTCCTTATCATAGTGAATCATAGATGACATAGACATATGACATAGATGATTTTCTTTCTGAAATAAATGTTATGAAATAATAAATTCTTTGTCGTCAGATAACACAAATTGATGGTGCTGCATCAATTTATTTACATAATAAATTCCAGTGCATTGATAGAAGTGGTTTTGTTCTCAGCTCCAAATATAATGCTGTTGATTTATTTCACATTGAAATTCTTGTTCTCTCCTTGAAGATAAAAATTGTTATCATTGGTTGCATTTACAAACCACCTGATGCCAAAACCCTATGTCCCAGAAAGAATAACTAGAGAAAGAAAAGTATTCTTTGGGTCTTTAACATTTTTCTACCTAACTAAGTGACTAATTAATTCACAGCAGATTTTCGAAATACTTAACACTCCCAATGTGTTTACTTCTTAATCTCAAAATCAACTACAGTTACCTCATCAACTGCAACCTGCAATGATGAAGTCTCACACAGTAGTATTATTTACTACATATATATCTGATCATTTTCCAATTTTTCATTTCACTGTGAGTGCCAAACTTAAATTCCAAGACATTCAAACTAAAAAGCAAAACATATTAAGAGTTAAGACCCAAGTATTAAAGAACCATTAGCTGTTTCCAGTCTTCTTCATCTTTTCCAGATGAAATTTCCTAGGAATGTTTATTGTCTTGAAGATCTTGATGCTGCATATCAGTTATTTATGGCTTCAGTGACCTTTGCTTCTCATAAATGTTTTCCCTTTACTAACATTCCTAAAACATCAATGAATAGACATAATAAACCATGGTTTATTAAAGGTAATTTGCCATCAAAAGAACAAAGCTATATGTAAAATATATTAAAAATCCATCTTCATTGAATCCATTTATAAGAGATACATAAGTAAAATGTAGCCATTTAATAATTGCGTGAAAAGGTTAGAGTAACTAGCTCTTAAATAAGAAAAAGACATCCCACATTATTTCTTTACAAATTATTGATGAATATAAAACATACACAGATACATTTGAAATTTCTTGTGCTGTTAATAGGTGTTTTGAGAATATCTTACAGCAGGTCAGTTTAGTTGATGGCTCTCCATCTGATTATTTGAAAAAAGTTTATCTTTCCCTTCAGAGTATCGATCCTCCAACAGAGCGCGAGATCATCGATATTTTTTTCAAAATGCATTACTCATCAGGATGTCATGATGAGGTCAGACTTACATTGGTTATCAAAATAATATCTTTAATAGTCCAACCTCTAACTCACGTATTTACAAGAGCCTTTTTCAACTGGTACCGTTCCTACAGATCTCAAAATTACAAAAGTAGTCCCTCTTTTTAAATCTGTGGATCAGAGATCATTTAGAATTTATTGACCTATCCTTATCCTTCCATGTTTTTCAAAAATGCTTGAAAGGTTTGTGCACAATAGCATGCTTGTGCACCCTCACGAGCCAAGTAATTTGTATGAGCACTGGTATGAATTCAGAAAAAATCATTATACCTACATGGCTGTTATTCAGCTTGTTGATAAAATAAAAAAAAAAAAAAAAAAAAAATCACACTGCTTCAAACAATAATGAATGCTTAGAATATATTTCTGGATTTAGCAAACACTTTCAACACCATTGATCCATCCATCCATCCACCCATCCATCCATTTTCTGCTGCTTACTTGGGATCAGGTTGCAGTGGCAGCAGGTCAAACAAAGTAGTCCAGCAATGTTTTCCAGCTCCTCCTGGAGGATCCTGACGTGCTCCCAGGCCATATGAGATATATAATCTCTCCAGTGTTTTCTGGGTCTACCCCTGGGGCTCCTACCAGTTGGACATGCCTGGAAGCGCCCAGGAGGCATCCTAACCAGATGGCTGAACCACCTCAACTGGCACCAGCCATCCTGCAGATGAAACTCATTTCAGCCACTTGTATCCACAATCTCATTCTTTCAGTCACTATGCAAACCTCATGACCATAGGTGATTACCGGAACGAAGATTCACTGGTAAATTGAGAGCTTTGCCTTCCAGCTCCCAATGCCCGCTTTACTGCCGACGCTGCCCGATCTGCCGCTTTCAACACTATGGATCATATTTTACTCATTGAGTTGAAATGTTAGGGCTTTAATGGACAGACCTTCAAATGACTGCTCAGTTATGTTACTAATCAGAAACAACTTGTAAATATTAATGGATGGATTTCAGATAAGCGCAAATTACTTCTGGTGTCCCACAAGGGTCCATTCTTAGACCCCTTTTGTTCGTACATTAAAGACTTGTTTACTGCATCTCCATACATAGGTCATTCTTCAACACTTATTTCTGAGTGAAATTCTGAATTAGATCAAATTTCTAAATGCTTCATATTGAACCAACTTTATTTAAATATTAATTAATCTGAATACATGATATATATTGCTATAAACAAAAGTATCTAATATAATTCTTGTTTAATGCTATGTCTTAGGTTTTATCAACAAGATTTCCTGGTATTTAACTTGATGAATAATAAGCTGGAACAATTGTATTCATCTGGTTTTGTAGTATGATAACAAAATCAATATGTATTTTTAATTTAAAAAAATATATATTTCCATCGATAATATATGTTAACTCTTCAGTTTAACATTACTTCACATATTACAATATTCTTCAGGCTGCTACTTATTCCACAAGCCTTACACAGATACTTTCTTTACAAAAAAGAGTTGTCAGACTTGGTACATTCAGCCCACTTTTTCATTAGTTGGATGTTCTTTCTATTTCCAACATAAATGTTCGGTATATGTTGCATATATTTGTTTGCATCAGCCTGATTTGGTATCTCAATCATTTGATTGATTTTTTTTCAGCAATTTCAGTAATCCGCACACATAATAGCAGATGTGTACATCATTTGCATCTTCCAAGACTTAGAGCAGCTCACTGTCAATACTCTGATATCAGACTCAAGGGAGCACAGCTGTGGAATAAACACCACCTTATTGCAACACAATCCCTCTCTTTCACAGACTTTAAATTCAGACTTTATTTGATGAACCACACAACTTGAATCTTCTATCTTGTGGTTTCATTTATCCTGGTATCATTTGTGGCAATTGTAGAGTATGCTTATTATTAAGTTTATCTTATGTAACTAAACTAAACCAAACTATGGTTTCTGTTGATATTCAGATCACCAAAGAAACACAGGAAAAAAAATGTTTTCAACAGAAAAACTATAACTTTCACAAACTGCATTCTTTTCAGGAGGGAGTAACAAAAAAACAAACAAAAGAAAAGTCAGTGAAATCTGTATATAAAGGGCTCAGAGGTATAGAGTTGACATAAAATATTACAGTCCAAAAAGTCAGTGAATAACAAAGTATTAATAAAGTGCAAGAATGCTAGAAGAAAGATAGAAAACGAGATGCTCAGCTTCAACAGCAGAGCTGTGGGCTAATGTTTTATTAATAAAAACAACTTCCAAAACAAACAACCAATTAGATTTGTTTCCAAACTGAGGTTACTGTCTCTGCTAAAATGCTTGAGTAAAGTAAGCTAACTTCATCAAACAGTGTGCTATAGCCAAAAGGAAAGGGTCTGTCTGACCAGCTAAATAGCTAAGATCCACTAAGAATTATTTTGGTTTATTGCAACTCGGGTCAAATTTCTGTAATTTTTCTCCTAGTTTTAGGCTGTTCTGTATCCTCTATGGTAAATGTAAACCTGTTTGTTACTGTTCTTGCTGATGAACACATCTGGACATCTGGGTGTTTGTCAGAATAACAGTTTTGAGGATGTTTCACTGAGTCACTTGTCTATTGAAAACTGGGTCTGTAGTTGATTCGTCACTAAATTTGCTAAATCGCTGTGAACTGACCAGGTTATCATCAAACTAACCGGTGGCAACTCTGTTCACCGGAGTGGATTGTCTGTGGTGCACAGCCTTTTATCACTCTGTGTGTGTGTGTGTGTGTGTGTGTGTGTGTGTGTGTGTGTGTGTGTGTGTGTGTGTGTGCTTTATCAAATATCCAACATTTGGCTGCTTGTTAAAGAGTTACTACTTAAAATCTAGCTATTATGTTTAATTTTAATGTGCTGATGGCTGTAAAGGCTCCACCCACCCCTCTTTGTCTGACTGAAGATTTTGCCCTTGAAGCAGGGTCAGTCTGTAAACTGTGATAGATGTTGACAACACACAGTTTGAGTAATACTTTTTATGGTTCAACTTTGTTCTCTCTTTCAGATAAGTTTGACTAACCTGGGGGTTTACAACCTGTCTAATCATTTGATGTCTTGTGTTTTTTTTTTGCCCCCAGACCTTTTTTTTTTAGTGATGTCACCGTGTTCCCGGGTCTCAGCAGCTACACTGGTGAGTACACTATTCTTATTAACGACAGAAATGATGGCCAGAGCTGTGAAAATAAGACCCAATCTCGATAAGCTCGCTAATGAGCTAATACTTTGCACATCAGAAATGCCACCAACAGCTCAGCTCTGGTTTGACAATTAGTCCACATGTCTAAAAAACTAGCTGTTTACCACAACCTCTAAAGTGTTGCCAAAAGGCTGGGGAACTTCTCTGTGGTCAGGCTGTGTTCTGAGCCTTTCAAACGCTGCCATTACACCTTTAATGAGGTATAACAGAAGGTTGATGAGAGTTTGATGGAGTGGTCTCAAGTTAAATTGGGTTAGAGGATAAGTAAAGCAAGGTTATCCTAAATGATTCCTGCACAGATATTGGAAACGAGGGAAGAGGGAAGAAGGAAAAAGAAAGAAAGAGAGAGATGTGCTAAAGGATTAGCTGTGAGGAGCTTCCCTGTGGCGAGCAGGCCTTCTTTTTCCCAGGAACACCAGGAACACTGTAAGGTGATTACTGTGTCGTTTGCCATCGGTCCAGTGGTTAAGCACTATGGACACAAGAGCTTGACTGCCTCCACTCAGCACAAAAGGAATTGGAGTTAGACTTTGTACATGCCTTTCATTTAGCAAATACTAAAACAAAATTAAAAAAAAACAAAACAAAAAAAACGTATAGTCACTTTTTGAAAGTTTAAGTTGAACATGATGTTTTGAATTTTACATGCAAATGACCGTCAGCAGGAAACAGCAGGAGAAAGAGAGCAAGGAAGGCAGGAAGGATGTCAGAGAGAGATTTTGAAATTTTGCTCCAAGAACAGCTGGGTTCCTACATTTTGTGTGTGTGTGTGTGTGTGTGTGTGTGTGTGTGTGTGTGTGAGAAGATGGGGGGGTGAAGAAATGTGTGATGAAGGGAGGAGAGGTGGCTCTTTTCTTTTCTCTGAATGAAAGGCAGCTGTGGCCTTGCTGGGGGAGTGGACAATGAGTAGTGGTTGGTGTGGGCAGAGAGTCGGAGAGGACAGCACACATTCACACACCTGAACACTGAGCAGAAGTGTACAGCTGTTTAGAGTACGCTACTGTATGTTTTCACGCTTTACCCAGCACACTACGCAGAGCTAGAAATCTGAGGCATGGTATAGTAGCTACAGTGCTCCCAGTGCTAGCACACAAAATCATAGACAGGCTACTGTGCACGTGGATGTGCACCCGCAGTGCTAAAAAAAGCAAGCTAACCTTTCTAACACAGTTCTCATGTGTGTTTTTAAGACTATTTAAGGTTGAAGCACTATTATTTATATGGCTAGCAGTTAGTTTACTAACATTAAAGGTGAGTGGGCAGGAGAAGGTGAAAGCTATTGCCAGGGTTGGACTTTAGAGTGCAAGCAAAGGCTGTTTCCTGGAGGCAGCATGTACCAGTGTAAACTTCATATTACTTCATATAATTCATATTGAACTCGCAGAAACACCAGTAGAAAAGGTTTAGTTTTTACCAGCACCAATCGCTGCACCTTCTGCTGTTAGTGACTCTGATCACACTGGTCTCAGCAGATTTGATTGATAACTAAAGAACACGCAAATATATCATTCAAACATTAAAGTTTTTTTTCATAAATTCAACCTGAAAGAGAGCTGTGTATTTCAGTGTGTGTGACACAGAGGAAGACAGAGGCAGTACCGGGCGGCACTGTATACTGATGAGGAGGAGGCTGGGGATAGATACTGATCTGAACATACCTTTCACTTCTGAAGAGGTTGTTTTGTTATTCATCATTTGCCTTTCATAATTAATAAGTGAGGAGATGGATTTGTTCTGTTCCTTTGCTGCCTCCTGGATGCCTCCCGGATATTACTGTACAAATTATTGCTGGGTAAAGGAGAATCTTTTTCGTTTACTATTTATAAAGAACTACACTGAATCTAAAACAATATTATTCCAATCATTGAACCCACATTTCTTTTTGTACATTTCTACACTCTTTTCTCTTTTTCCTCCCTGCTCTTTTTTTTCCTCCTCACTGCCTGTCTCTTCACATTTATTTCTTCACCCACCATTTCACCATTGAGTCCTTCCCTTACTCATTACAGTGATGTGAGATTAATTTAAGTACACGGACTTCGTACTAAACTAGTCTATCTCTGGGCTTTTTGGCCCTTCCAAGATGTCCATGCAATCTCCTCTGAAAGGAAAGAGGCTATTAAGCAGCCTTCAAGAAAGGATGGAGGGAATCAAACCAAGGGCAATTGAACACAGGTAGACAAACAAATTCACACAGTGACACTGGAAAGAAATTGAGGTGTGTGTGTGTATGTGTGAGTGTGTGTGTGTGTAGTGGTATTTCTTTAAATATGCCCGTTTAGTTGTCTCTTCAAGTATTTAATATATAGCCTGAATGCATGGTTACTGTGGTTACAGTGGATAAGGCACACACTTGCAGTGTTTTACACATTTTTCTGCTTCATTAAAGAACCAGGAAGACTTTAATAGGACTGCACGCTGTAGAAACAGTTAGTGCTGATAAAGTCGCAAAGAGATGAAAAACATCATGCCAACACATGGATACCATGTATGTAGGCCGACCCCAGCTAACATGCACACATAATAACATGTGATCTGAATGTCTTTTCTCTATCAGGAAAAATTCAGGCAAAAGCAGATGTAAAAGTAAATGCACACAGACCACATTGAAATTGGAGTGTGAATAGATCAGCCAGACCACCTTTGGCTCACATTGTGATCTCAGCCAGGTGAAAATGCACATCCTGTCACCTTATTCTAACCCCCCCCCCTCTGCAAAGGAAAAACAAGGAGAGCCCACCCAGCAACAACACCTCAAGACACGAGTTAGCTTCTCCACTGAGTAACGTTAGCCTAGTTAGCAACAGAAAAGTAGCCTACAGATGTTTTTGGCTGTCTCTGTCTGTCATGTGACCATCACCTTGTCCCTCACATCCTGCCCGATCATTCTGCGTGGATAGGTCATTTGATGCTCTGTTTGTTTTATGGCCGTTTAGAATTCAGGTCGATGTCCCTCGCCAGTTCTGTGGGAATAATCTTAGTGAAGAATGTAAGTAAACTCCTTGTCAGAAGAGATGAAGAGGAAGAAAAGAGCTGTACATCTTCTTATACCTTTTTTTTCATCCTTGAGCCTGGGGAGGAAATTCAAGTCAATCCAATCAAAAGTCTTAAGTCCAAGTGAAGTATCAATAGTGTTAGTTATTAGTTTAAGTTCATCACATGTGATCCAGTTGTCTCTCTATATGATAGTTTCCATTTTTGCTGACTGCCTCTTCTGTTTGAGATTCAGATTGTGTACCAGCACTGCAGTGATTCACAGGCAATGATGCATACACATATTGGAAGTGAAGCAGAAACAAAAGCAGATGCATGCGGACATTTCGCATATTGCAGAAGACGAAATTCGATCTTGAGTCCAATATCACAGTGTCAGACAACATTTTTCGACTGTCTTCTATACGTCTTTATTAAAGACGATGCACAGTTGCTCTTCTCCTGTTGCATTTCTGACAGAGTGTCTGCTCAGTGTGTGTTGTGCTTCTCCTGGTAATTGATGCGTCATTTTTAAATGACACTCTCTCTTATTTTATTAGAATACATTTGCCTTGGGCCAGTCATCTCTCTCTCCCTCGCTTCCTGTCATCTTTCCGCCGTCACTATTTTGTAAAAGCATAAAATGTCCCCAGTAATAATAGTAACAATGGTTAACAAAAAAAAGAAACACACACCATTAACACAGAACAACAGGTGTGACCAAATCAACTAGGAATGAGATCTTATTATAACTTATGTATGTGAAGGAAAAAACAAACAAAAAATATATCATCCAAAAAGCAAATTAAAGCTTTTTAAATTTAGATCAACTCATCGCCCACTGGTCCAACACATTTAGTTATGCACCTTTAACTGTTTTCTTTGTAGCCTACATTTACAAAGGCCCACGTACTTCCCACAGGCTTCAGCAAATGTGAAGGTTGTGAAACGGGATTCCCTGAGGAAAGACTGTGTTCGATGTACAGTGAAATCCCTCTGATTTATTTGGTCAATGTCTGCCTTATCCACTCTCACTGTACAATGCATAAGGGCTACCTGAGGCATGGGAGAGAATTGATCTCCTGTCAGACTGTAACCGGGGCTCTCTACTCTTAGATCACCACTTTTCTATTGTGATTTCTTCAACCAAGGAGATCAGCTCACATTGGTGAGGAGTGTAAATGGGTTCAAATATATTAATTATTAATGAGAAAAATACCCCACCAAAGTCCATGTGGGGTTTCATGTTTGTCTGTGCAGGTCTGACTCAGACGTCTTTACCCATGTATCACCTGTCTAAACCAGAATAGACTCAGACCTTGAAGCATCGTTATAGAATAAAGAATGTGATTAAAAATTCACATGATATAAAACAATCACCAAACAACCAAAAAAAAAAACATTTTTCTCTTGCAATCAGCCTTGTGAGCAAATAAAAGGAACATAGTGAAAACATGATGAGTAGGCTGTATATTCACAGACACAAAAGTCCAGAGAAATAACAGGAAACTTCTAGAGAATAGAGGTTTTTTTTTCCTGCCCTCTGCCTCCCTTGTCTCTTCTAATGCTTTTGCTCTGTTGTTGTCTTGTTCTTATTTTGTTATTTTGTTCTGAATAATCTCCACTGAGGGGTGAAAATACAAGCTTAAAGTAGGAATGAAGCATCAAGTTAATGTTGTTTTCCCCTTTAAAAATAGTGGTCTCAGTTTGGCAGCTTGTCACACACATGCACATGTAAATACATACCTGTCTGCTTGTCTGCTTGCAATGCTAGATTGTATTTTTATTTATTTTTTTATTTTTTTAAATAACATAGCTAGATATCACACAGGCATCACAAGGGTACACCCATAATTTCAGTGTATTTGCTATAAATGACTTAAAGTCTTATAGCAAGGATAAAGTCACTTGTTCCAACAGTGTGACATTGTTCACCTGAACGGTTATATTTGGCTTTGAGCTGCTCATGTTTCATTTTGTTTATGTTTTCGCTCATGTCAGTCCACCGTTAGTTATAAGCATTAGCACTGGATGTCAGTCACACGTTGCTGCTTTGACCTCTATATAGTCTTGCCTTCCTCACACAATCTTTTTCTTCCGTCACCAGCTGACTAGCAAGACAAACTTTTCTTTGGCTTGAAACACACTCCATCAACGTGCAACACACTGGAATGCACGAGGATTAAAATGTTGAAAGGATGTATGAATTAGGGTTTGACTATTATCATGCTTTAAAGGCAGACAGAAGTAGCAATATTCTGCAACTGAAGCTGCTTCTAACTGACATTTTGTGCATAAAAAGTCTATTTATTCAGTCTTTCTCCCTGAACTTTATGTTCAATGGAAATCTTCTGAAAACACTTCAATCTATTATCTATGAGACACTAAAACTAAAGTGCCTCTTAAGGCTGTGTGACCCAGCCCAGCTATTATTCAGTCGTAGAGAAACTCTCTAATCCACGAGCGACTGCGAACAAAGAATTGTGTGTAATCTTTTGTAAATGAATACAGCATTTTACAATAAAACATGTAGAGTTGCTTTTTCTGTAGCTGTGTCAGGCAGTAATGAATCTTAACTATATCAGATGATATTTTTCCAGTGCACATAGAGCCATTAAACGATATTGTATATCGGTCAAACCTCAGTATGAATGGTTGAATTTTTTTTATTTTTTTTTTTTATCGTATTTTGAGGAGAAAAGTGCACTCTGCTTTTCAAAGGGAAAAAAATAATCTTGAGATGATAATTTCTCTTTTTACAATCTTTTTAAAACAGCCGTAAATACCCATGTTGTAATGATGTATCACTGCTTTGTTAAAAGATGATTGCAGAGTCTTAGGTCAAGGTACCCTTCACCTGAAACTGACCACACAAACCCAGTTTGCTGGGCTGCCATTCTTTTTCCAGAGGAGTATTGATCCAAAGGATTCTCTTAAGCACTGTAGTTTGTCCTCTGAGGGAGGAGCTGAAGGCTTGGAATGGAGAAGTAAACAGGCACTTGGTAAATAAAACACCTAGGTCAACACAGCCATTTCACCCATTAACCTGAAGCAGGTTAGGCCATTCTGTGAGGTTACTCAGTGTGTGTGGAAGAGGGTAAACCTGTAACTTGGTAAATACAAAGATCTTGGTCATTCAGCGGTCACAAAGGTTTGAAATAAACTGGCTTTGGTTGGATGAAGCACTAATTGTTGATTTTGGGGGGGGGGTTTTATTTGGATTTGTGCCTACATTTGTCATCTAACCCTAACCCAAACATTCTTTAAATTTTGTAAAATTTTATTTATTAATTCTTGCAACAACAACACCAACAAAAAGATCTTTTTAAACTGCTGTACTATCAGCTGCTTGAACTGTCACATGCACTTCATCTACAGTTATGTATCTGAGAGGCTGTGTGTTAAACTAAGATCCTGACTGTGATTTTTAGTTTTACCCATGAGCACATGGTGAGCAAAAAGTACTTCCCGACCAAATCCAGAAAAGGTCAGAGGTGAGGGTCAGGGGTCAAAGAGGCGTGGCCTCAGAGCCGGAGACGCCCCCCAGGTTTACACAAGTGTAAAAAGAGTCCATTCAGTCTGGCTGCATGGGCAGAGTTTCACAAAGGTCCACTGTGTGGGGCCTAAACTCCCCCAACACACACTCACACACATGCACACACACCTCCTCCATGCACCATGCCGACACAGGACACAGACAACGGGGGGGGGGGGGGGGTTTGCCTGTTCAACTAAGTTTTTGTTGGCAACTATATCAGGATGGACTTACAAATTCTTTCTCTTTTCCATCTTTCATCATTAACCTGTATTTATGTAGCACCTTCCAAATTGTGCACGGTGCTTCGCCGTGCAGAAGAATAAACAGCTTTGAAAGACTAGTAAGACAAAAACACTGTGGTAATAGTTTAAACGATGCATGAAATAAATGGCTTAGGGAGGAACTTCATTAGAATTAGACAAGGCAAATAATGACAAAGATCATCGACAAAAAAAAACAATGAGAAAAACCATAGACTTAAAAGATTATCCTTGTCTCATTTTCTTGTATATTTTTTTCTTAAAATCAACAAATCCCACAAAAAAACTTCATGTGACTCAAATTCAAAGCTCAATAATTTCCTCAAACAGCTGGACACTGTATTTTTTAGCAAACGCCACTCAAACACGTGTAAATAGTGTATTTGGGGACTATTTTTAGTGGCGAATGGATATACATTTAGTGCCTTGCTGAGCATTCACAGCAGCAGGACAATCAATGTGGGACTGACTTGAATTAAACTACAGTACCAGTTTCATGGTAATGAGGAACACAGTATAATGTTGTATCTCACCGATCTGACTGCTCTAATTATTTTCATATTAAAGTAAAACTTGGACCGTATCACATCCAGAGTACACTCTGAATGAAAAAATGGCCAATTAACATAAAAGGTTAGTGGGAGGAAACGTGTGAGCTGAAGTTTTTATTAGAGATAAATATCACCCACTCATTTGTCATTACTCCTAAACTGTGCCCGTGGATCACCATGGAATATGAAATTCATTATGGTGTTTTTATATAGCTGATTGCCCTTTTCATACACAGGAGAAAAAAAAAAAAATATATGTATATAATATAATAAAGCTGTGGGAATGCAGTGGAAACACATGCAGTGCAGCTCATTGTAGATAATATACTGAATCACACAGGAGCCGTTCACTGACGGTTAATGGCCCCATTTCTAACCTCAGCTACAAACCAAAACTTCCAGGCAGCCCATCTTTTTCTAACTCTTGGTATTATTATAAAGTGCAGTGATGATCTGGTTTTTATAATTTAGCCCTCATCTTCCTTTCCTTCAGTAAAACGGTGGATTATTGCCAGATTAAGGGAGTGCCTTTTTCTTTATCCCTGGATAAGCCTGCACAGCACGCAGCTCAAAGGTAATGAAGCACTCTGTGATCCGTGCCCAGATGAATCTAAAAATTCCCAGAGCACCACTGTATTTTAAAGGAAATGAGATTTCCCTGAAAGCCCTCTTCAAACCTATGCTTTCCATTTTGAAACAGCTATAAACTGTGTGACTACTTAGAACCTGATGCAAGAACCTGGACCTGTTGCTGTTTTAAAAATCAGAGTAAAAGGAAGATAGAATTTTGAAATGCAGTAATCTCGTGCTTTCATGGTCATTTGAAGTGAAAACGTAAATATCAAACAATTAACTGCTCAGAAACTAAGTCTAGTCCAACATTCAAACATCGCTTTACAGAATGAATTATGTTGTCTTCTAATTGAACTGAGCTTTTACTATTTTTTCAGTCGTGACACCAAAATCCTTGATTTTGTCAAAGTGACCAAAACACACTTTATTTAGGCGGTTTGACTAGATTTCATGATTTCATTGGGGGGTGGGTCAGTACCGCAGTGGGAAAGAGGAAATATCTAACCTTTGGCCATGCTCAAAGGTGGGTTGCTTCTTTCTGGCTGCATCCCACTGATTCCTCTGTCGTTCCACTGGAATTCTTGTGCGTGTCTTTGAAGTCTAAAATGCATTCAGGGTGTCGTACTTGGTTCTACGCACGAGAAGCAAGAGAGATAGTTGTGGGAAATATGAAAAGAGTAAGTTTGAGAGAGAGAGAGAGAGAGAGAGAGAGGTTCAAACCCTGCCTCATGTTCACACATTCGACCACCACAAACACTGTGAAAGGACGATTTAGACAAGTGTTGACGAGCACTTCTTTAAAATCATTCTGGGGCCTTTGCAGTACCACGGGGTTGTAGTGGGTCCATGATGCTGCCTGTCGCAGGTCCTCAGTTACTTACATCACTGAGAAATAAAAACCAGTGCAGATATGAAAATAAAGAAATAAACCAGTGAGACTATTGCACAGCAAAAGTTAATAGCTGTATCTGAGAGACCTTATAGAGGAAGCTTTGTTGTAGCCGTGAAGACTTTCGAGTAGACCTGAACCCCTGTGCAATGTCATGCCCAAGCATTTATCTGTCATTCGTTGTTTGGACTGTCAGTCAAAAGACCTTTTCGGGTCAAAGCCGGCAGCTCTTGAACACACTGAGGAGTAGACTTTGTGCCTCGGCTACAACAGACCTATTGTTATTTAGTCAATATTAGTATTAAATATTTTCTCCTCAGCACACCACAAACCCAAAGTGTGCTGTCAACCGCTGCTGATTGACTGAGCGCGCTGAGTGATCTGTTGCAGACACCGACCCCCAGCCTCCCTCAGATAGTCTGCTCTGACCTGACTTGTCCATTGCTTCCATTTTATCAGGCTCAGTCAGTGGAGTGTTGATGTGAGCCTGAGGCGCAAGGATGACTAAACTCATCATCCTGGATGATGAGGCACTTCCAGCTTTTTGGTCTCGCTGTAGTTGTGTTGTAAATGGGTCTTCTTGCACCACCTGGCAAAGCTCCTTATTTAAGGTACTCGGCAACCCTCAGCTTGGGAGTGTTTCTATCCACTTTCTCCATACAGTCAGTGGTGAATATATTTGACCTCAGTATTTTCTGTCTGAGACAATTCGTACGCCTGAACCAATTACCAAAGTGATTTGTGTATGTATTAAATCTTCTCTACAACATGTAATATTCACCTGAGCATATTAATATTATAAAGTCATTTGGATGCGTCATGAATGAACCATGAATATGTAAAAAAATTAAAAATGAAAACATCACTTCATCAAGTAGGTGTTGAGAGAGATTTTAATAAATCATTGAAAAACGTTGACCTGGAAAGTAAAGGAGGATTAACAAAGTCCACAGGACATGAGGGACAGAAATGACTGCACAAATGGATAACTAAAATATCAATTTAAAAACATAATGCTTGCAATCTCCTCTTTATTCTAAAAGCTTGACAGATTCTATTTGTGACTTTAGGAAAGTAAAAACTTACAGGGAGCACTTAAAGGCAATTTAACAACAGAATTAAAATTTAGTGAAATTAAACCATTGGGTAAAGAATTGCCTCAAGCCAGTGATCATCATTAAGGCAAAAACATCAATCAAGTTCTACAGCCTTAAAGTATGCTTTCACTATAAAAGACTTTGGGCCATATCGGGCCAAACAATTAAAAGGTGTACCATCCACTGCATCCCTGGTTATTGGTCAACAGAAAGAGCAAAAGGGAAAATTAGAGCAATGCTGACAATCAAGGGCTGTTAATGCACTGCAAAACCATCCGGCTGGAAGTCATTTACTCCGCTGATCATTAAGAATGTACTTTCTATAAAACAGGAACCACTTATTCCCTGCGCCGTGTCTTTTGTTTCATGGGTTTTCCTCAAATTAGTGTCAGTATTTTCAAACAGGACCGCTTCAGCAGGAGAGTCAAGAAAACTGCATCTGATTCTAGAAAATTTCTTGAGATCAGAAATATAATCAAATTCTTTTTCAAGAAAATACAATTCAATAAAAGACGAGAAGAGTTTGTAGATTAATGCAAACCCACTTGGCCAGAGTGTTTGTTATCACACACATTACACACCTCTTTAAACGGGATGAAATCTGGCATCTTAAGTTACATTAAATGTGTATGTGTGGAGCGAATGTTGATGTGTGAACATACTAATGTTCAGTGACGCCTCCGTGCCGTTGGCTGGCACTGCGGGGGGGGGGGGGCTCTACCCTCGCCTGTGTGGTTGCATCATGTGGTCATATGGCCCGTTAACATGGCTCTGGCGTCTGTCCAGGTTTCTGGCTGAGGTACCTGTCTGTCACCTGACCATTGCTGAAGTGTGGATGCTCTATTCCAGGTTGAACACTACCAGGGGTGATGGTTCCAAACATTAATTATTGATTATATGATCTGTTTTCCCCACCGTCTTTCAGGATTTGCAGCTCTTTAACACTGTCGTCAGAGAGGTCGTAGCCTGAATTGAGAAAGAAACTGTTGGTTCACGTACTCAATTGAAAAGGGAAAGATGCATAACAGGGAGTAGGAGGCACTGATACGGTGCTAGCATAGAAATACAAGCATATAAATAAATACAACAGTACAAAATGTGGTTGCTCCCACTTCATAGTACATTACGACAATGAATTGTTTTAACCTGTTGAACCACACATGTTTTTAGCTTGTGATAATAGAACCTAAACCTGCATCGGTCAGGTTTTTGCATGATTGCTTTTTTTTCCATCTGATTTCAAATATACAGAATTTATATAATACATTACAGTTGTTTTTTTTTGTTTGTTTTTTTTTTTTAAAGCACCTTCATGGATCATGTGCATCCTACTGTCCAGCTAACATCTGCATTCATATCTGTGCTGCCACTTAAACTTATAGAGTGAATAGATTGAAAATGGTTACAGGGGCTGGGGTGTTTCAGGAGTCCCCACATTTTACTTTTTCCTTACAGGCCCACCAAACTATTAAGTCTGCGCCTGGCTGCAGTTTGAGGACAACTGTAGGCTGTATGTGCATTCACACAGCTGGAGGGAGGGCAGTGTCGCTCACCTTTCACTGCCATACTGTAACACAGCCGTTTGACATGAGACAGCCCCCTAGGTGTCTCACTTTCTCAGTGTTTGTATGGGCTGGAGCGCAGCAGCGGCTGCCCGTCTGCCTGCTGCTCGTCTGGCTGACTGGCTGCGTTGACGTCAGCGCCGTGATGATTTGCTAAGGCGAGAGAAGAAAGGAGTTAGTGCGTGTTGAGAGAGCGGGTACTGCGAACTGCCTTACTATGCTGTAGCCCCAGTCCCCCTACACTATACGGAATCAAAACGTGCAACTTAGGTGAGTACCAATCCGGGCTAAACGGAGCTGCAATTTCCCGGCGACAAGTGCCAGACCCGCCACTCTGCATGCGTCTATGTTTTCTCTGTGTACTTTCATTCACCATATGGATGTTTTGATGCATGTATTGCGCTGGGGAACGTTTGGCTTGTCCCCGTTCAACCTCATGCTGAAGTTAACAGTAAACGCGACTTTGGCACGCAAGTTGGATCTGCGCACCGGAGTGCTGGATGGAAACAAGTGTTTACCTGATTGCGCTGCAAGGTGTTGAAGTTTGCATTTACGCACGGTAGCCTATTGTAGAGATGTTAAGGTTGACGCAACCCCCCCTCTCGGTCTGGTTTAGTATGCTGGAGATCGCAGCCAGAGGACGTGAGGTCTGGCTGTTTCACCGGGAGCCAGACAACATATGACGCCTCGCTCCATGTGACTTTACTGGAGAAATCGCGTTTGCTCGTTTTGATGGAAATTATGCAATTTTTAGGCAGCGGCACTCTTGCCCGTCCTTGTGTATCCAGACACACCAGTGTGGCTCATTTAGCCGTGATGACATCATGATGAGGACTGGAGACATTGGTCTCTATACTCGAAACAAGCCCGAATCCAGGCACTGTACACTCACACTGCATTTGATTGACAGGCATCTGGATGTTTGATTGGTTACCAATAATCGGCTTGCAGTCCCACGCGCAGCATACTGTGAGGTGGGGAACTGGTAACAGATGCGATGGCAAATTGATTTGTTATCGAGACTGCCTGATCTTCTCTCCCCCCCCCACCCCCCACCCCCTTTCACTTTTTTTCCTCTTTATCCTTTAGGCAGCTTCCCGCAGATCACCACCTTTCTCCCGAATTGTAACAAACCGGGATTTGAGTATTTCACCCAGCCTCAAACAAAGTCCACCTGTGCGTTGATCAGAGCAGAGCTGCCTTGAATCGGCGAGAGATCCTGGCAGCTGTCTGTCTCGTGTGTACTTTTTAGCACGCTCGATGTCCCCGATTGTCCCCCTTAGAGACGCTGAACCATTTTGCTCCGTGCACATTTGTGTCTGTCAGTGTGGCTCATGGTCTGGAATATTGAACGCTGTTTATTCTTGTTGTGGCTGGGTCGCCAAGGCGCGCTACGGCAGACAACTCGTGATCAGATTGATTATGCTGCCTTTCGCTGAAGTCGGCCTAATGTGGTTATTGTCAGCGGTCGACATTGTCCTCCAGGGAGAAAATCTCTCCTGGCTTAATGTACTTAATGTAGTGCGCGATGTTTTTTTGCATAATGTATAACGCTGTGTGTAATTTGTCTGGTGCGGCTGGCCAACATTAACACTGTCTAGACGCACGCAGACCTTCCCCATATTAATAGAGAGCTAACTGGGGTGATAAAGTCTCCAAACAGCAACTTTGCATCGTGTCCCAGTGAAGCCACGGCTCGGCTGATTGCCCACAGAGCGCAACAAGCATTGATCATTGACGGGGCCATAAATCGCAGCTATTGGCATACCTGTAATAAAGATAATGTCGGGTTTTAGGCATGACCTCTGTTGACTGAGAGGCAGAGCTCAGTTAAATGAGAACCTGTGGTTTCATCATTACCTATCCTATATCGATCTTGTCAATGTGCCGAAAAGACAAACTGTCCAGTGACCCAAAAGCCGGGCTGGATTATTTATTTTCCATGATCCTCGCAGCAAACAATAGCTGCCAGCACCATTTACCTTCTGCATATTTTGGTTTAGGCTTGTGTGATTGTGTGCTTTTGGAGCGATCTCACATATCTGGGAGTTGTTGATATTATTATTATTATTATTTTAAAGTCGTCATCTACTTGGAAGAGTGATGATATTTGCTCTTTTTTTTTTCTGTCTGCGTGTATTGTTCTCAGGCTGGAAGGAAGGAAAAGAAGTGCTCAGAAACTTCTCCCTCCCCATTATTTGTTTGTTAAAATAAAAATGAAGCTCTTTTGAAAAAAGATTCCAAAAATTAAAAAAAAATACGTTTTTCAAAATTAAAATGTAAAATGACTAAAGAGAAAATAAATCAAGATGAACTGGACAGAATGAGCTGTAAACCTGATATATTGACTAGATTGAGTAGACAGAAATTGGCCATCAATAAGCTCATGCAGAATGTGGGTCAATGGAGGCGCTTGGCTGGTCTGGTAGTCATTCATTCATTCATTCAACTATAATATAATGTGGTGCCAAGACTGTTTATTTAATTATAATAATGAAGAGTATAATTTCAAGTGTAGGTCACAACATGAGGTGGAGATATTTCTCTGTGAAGTCGAAAGGATCGTGTGAAACAGGAGTCACAGACATGATGTTTCATGTAAAGTGCAAATAGTGGTGAAAGTGTTTCATTTAATTTAAGCCTTTCATTGTTATTATAGTTCAGGTCAAACTATAATGTAGATACGAGGTGGAGCAACATGTTGCCCTGTTCACTTGAATAATTGAGTTAACAACAGTCACAGAGACAATCCCTCATTTAGGATTTTTCGACATGAGTGACCGAGAGCAGAGCAGGGTGTTTGGTGCGGCAGCGTTTGTGTTTGCCTGTGCCTCATCCTGCTTTCCTTTCCACCCATTTCTGGCCGCTGCTCTCTGCTCCCGTCTGTGATGGGAATACTGAGTAAGATGCTATTTAATTTCAGAAAGGCTGCTGACGGTCTTTGTGAGCCAAGCAGCAGTAAAAAAAACACAATTCACACTTGTTTAACCGGTGTACATCCCCATCAGATAACCAAATGAAGACATCTTTTTAACATAACATATGTTGGACTGATTGGTATGCAGGGTGAGCTTGTTGGACGGCTCACAAATTGTCTCCCCTCAGAAATCTACAGTCCGTACCATCCACTGATTTTTAAGAACAAAGCCACTGCACAGTGTGTTTACCGTCCCTGCAGGATATTTCACAATTTGAAACTCCACTCACTTCGCACTCGCCATTTACAATAATAAATAGAGGTATACTCTGAATAAATATGTTGACAAATTAATTGCATTTTTATTTTCAGGTTGTAATTAATGAATGTGCTTCGCATACTATTGTGAAAGACGACAGTTGGGGAATCGTACACGTTTTTTGTGTTCTGTGAAAAGAGAAAATTCATTCATTCATTCAATTTTTTGCAAATAAAAAGAGGATAAGGAGAATTTGTTGGATTTGAAAGTGTAACAACAAATAGAGTTGGTGTGGAAAATATGTTAGCTGTTGCGTCAGAAGTTACCATGACTGATTTTTTTCTTTTTCATTCTGTTTCACCATCTAGGTTTCATCTTGTTTACAAAGATAGCTAAAAACACTGCTGAGCGGGGAAGGCGAGCCTCATGAGTCGGCCTCGTGGATTGCATCGACATAATGGATTTAACTAAAATGGGTATGATCCAGCTCCAGAACCCCAACCACCCCACTGCCCTGCTGCAGAAGGCCAACCAGATGCGTCTGGCCGGGACTCTGTGTGACGTGGTCATCATGGTAGACAGCCAGGAGTTCCACGCTCACCGGACTGTGCTAGCCTGCACCAGCAAAATGTTTGAGATCCTCTTCCACCGCAGCAGCCAGCATTACACTCTGGACTTTCTTTCACCAAAGACTTTTCAGCAGATTTTGGAGTATGCTTACACTGCCACGCTACAGGCCAAGGTGGAGGACTTAGATGACCTTCTGTATGCAGCGGAGATCCTGGAAATTGAGTACTTGGAGGAGCAATGCCTCAAGATCCTGGAAACGATCCAGTCCTCAGATGAGAATGACGTGGAGGTTAACGTTAATGACGGGAGCACAGAGGAGGATGACGAGCGCAAAGGCCACAATGGAGCCAAGAACTCAAAACAGCATTCCACGGAGAGCCCCTATCTGTCAGGTACCCAGCAGGTCTCCACCATGTCCGGCATGGTGGACCAGAGTCCCTCGGTCTCCACTTCCTTCGGCGTCTCCACCCTGAGTCCCACCAAAGCTGCTGTGGACAGCCTGATGAGCATCGGCCAGTCTCTGCTCCAGCAGGGCTTCGGCGCTGAACAAATTGTCCATGGCAACTCCCACCACCTGATGACTGAGATCAAGACTGAAATGATGCAAGTGGACATGGGCGGCAACGGCCACGACAGCCCCCAGAACATGGAGTCCAGTGCCTCCAGCAACGGCGAGCGAAGCGGGGAGGACAGGAACCGAGATGGTCCCGGAACACCGACCAGGAGCAGCGTAATCACCAGTGCCCGCGAGCTGCATTACGTCCGCGACGAAGGCATGGGTGACCATCAAGCTGAAGTCAGCCAGATGGGGCTGGAAGCAATGGCTGGAATGACGGAGAAACACCTGGCCTCGCTGTACGCCCTACCTGTCAATCACAAATCAGATGCCATCATGTCAATGCCGGCATCCATGGCCTCCGCTCTCCCCATGTCCCCGGCCCTGGCTATGTCTATGGACTTCAGTGCCTATGGGGGACTCCTGCCTCAGAGCTTCATCCAGAGAGAATTCTTCAGCAAGCTCGGGGAGCTGGCAGTGGGCATGAAACCAGACGGCAGGAACCAGCACGAGCGCTGCAATGTTTGCGGTGCAGAATTGCCAGACAACGAAGCTGTGGAGCAGCACAGGTAAGCCAAGTTTTCTTTTTGAGTAGCTGCTTGCTTATTGTTCTGGCCTTGAAATTTATGGTCCTTGTCAGCCTTCCAGTTTAACAGCTTTTTTTTAATTTTTTTTTTTTTATTTACTTTTATTTTTTTTTAATTTCAGTGACTCACATTTTAATGGTTTATGCTAGAGTTCTTTGGCAGTTTCCTTTATATGCAACTGAAAGTGAAAGTCTTAAGACATATGGGCTCAGAATTTCAAAACACCTCACTAATTATACATAATACTTAATTGCTAATTGCTATGGGTAACAGGGACTCAATTATAAACCTTTACCAGTTGTAAGTCGCCTGTTTTTGACATGGAGAATAGGAAGAAAAAAACCCCACATATAGTCACTTATACCACTCATTTTTAATGTCCGTGATCATGACAACTAAGTAAAATCACCCATCCACACATCTGTTATATATGAGTACGTGACATCCTTTGATGGACACGAACCTTAGCTCTGTGTGTCTGGCAGCTCAGGCCCAGACATCCACCCCTTCAATAACTGCCAAGCCTGTCCAGGTGACTGCCGAAGCAGTGCTGTCGTAACATTGTCTAAGACAATTAGTCACACCTTACGAGATGTGGGCGGCAGCTATCACGCACTTACCAAAGTGGTCCCCCCCCCCCCATCCTGGACCCAGCTCCCCCCTCCCCTTTCTCATAACTGCACAAGGGGGGCCCTTATTAGCTTGATAGCTGGAGTAAACGGTCAGCTCAGGAAATGAGTGCTGGACCTGGGCTGTGAGACAAGGAGGTAGTTCTAGGACAGGGGAGTGGCAGTAAACCAGCACAGCGCTATTTCAATCAGTGCATAAAAATAAATCTGAAGGCCTGGAAACTTACCTTTTTTCAAAACTCCCCACACATTGCGTGTCGTGTCATCTTATACATCTCCGCTGCATCTGTCACACTTTTATCAGCCTTGTGGAATGTACTTGCTTCACTTCGTTTGTGGGTTTTGCGCAGTCAGTGTTTTTGTGACTAAAGGCCTTTTCTTACCTTGAGGGCCACCTTCTCACCTTGTAATGTTTGCTTAAATCAATAGGAATGCACAGTGGTTAAAGTTCACATGAGGATTTGAACCCCATCACCCGTCCCCTCATGCGTCAGCCGGTATCTTGGTATGCACGGCTAAGAGCTGGACTGATTCAGTCCAAGCTGCTAAGTTTCTAAATCTGTCTCAATGTTGTCTTTAGAAAATACTGAATATGAAAGACTAGCTATCACCCCAAAGAGAGGTTCCCTCCTTTGCAGCCCTAAACTACAATATTGTGCAGTTTTTATATATTGGTGTTCACTTGCATCAGTCAGTTGTAGTTTTTTTTCTTTTTTTTTTAGTGTTCACAGTTACTTCTTAAAGTGCACAGATTTGTGTGGCCTTCCTGATGAGTGCTTGTTATTTATTGTGTAAAAGAGGAATTTCTGCATGGACACTATTTATCTTTTCTTTTTTCTTTTTTTAAAAACAGCAACTGTAGAAGTGAATTTTTGGAGTTCTTCCTAAGCAGGCTTAAACAACAGCTTTAAAATGCACTATAGCCTCTGTGAAAGATGCGGCAATGTAGCCTCACTGTGTTAAAGGACAGGCTACACTTGTCTCTGTCTTGAGAAAAGTCTGGCGTGTGAAATGGTTGCCTGTGTTTCAAGAGGAATTTCATCAATTCGCTCAAGCTGGGAAATCTTGTATCAAAGGAGATTTCCAAACTGTTTCATGCATTGATCTTCCCGCTTCGCCCCATAGCATACTAATGGGTTAATTTAAACTGGTTGATACACCGACACGACACTGTTTAATATTGTACGCGCTGTCCTGACAGCCTCCTGAAGTGTAGAAATCAAACATTGCATCATCCGCTGTCTGCTTTGCCATCCGCACATGAAAGGTCTGCTGTGCTACCCTGAGATGCTTGATAATTCAGACGCTCCTCGTGTCCTCGCAAATTCCAATGTGGGTCATTTGATAGCATATCAAGCTCATGCTTTTTCTTTTTTTTTTGTTGTTTTTTTTCTTCTTCTTCTTTGTATAGCCTGTCAAGGTGCTGATTCTTTTGATGTGAATACAAGATGTTTTATTTCAGACGAGCGGAGTCGTGTTCCCTCGGACTAATTACACATCATTTCCCCACAGCCACTGTGTCAGGGTCACCGCTGCCTCTGCAACAAACACATAAAAAAAAGTTGGCAGAGTTCAAATAGTGCAGGCAGGTCAAGTCAAACATGAGTGTAATTGTTTCCAGATGTGGTGCAGGTCATTGGTGTGAGGTGTCTGTGTGCATGCGTCTATGTTAAAATGAATGCAGCAGAAAGTACCCACTTCCTGTATAAATTTAGTCTTTGCTCCCTTTCATTCCTCTGTGCCCTGGGTTATATCATAAAAAACACCCACCCAGACTGAATACATTGTTGTATTGCCTCCACAAGTGGTCTGTGAGGAGTCGCCTATGGGAGAAGGAGAAACATGTGCTGATAAGAGGTGTAAGCACAATTGAAGTAGGGCTTAATTTCTTAATTTAATGAATTAAGATCTTAATTTTTTCATCAGATAGCTCCTCAATCAAATCAAAATGTTGCTAATTTTGGACGATTTCATGTGGGGCACAGCTGCCTATATTTAGACAACATTTAATATTTGAATACTTCTTTAAAGTAAATTATTTAAGATGTAATAAAACTATATATACTATATTGTATTGGCTCTACTATTGATCATTTTCAATACAGCCGTATCTAGACATAACCTTCCAAAGACACGTATGAAACTAAACGAAGGGCCACACTTTATAGGTGTCCGTTTCCGTTTACTGAATCTAAGCAATCCGCATCTGACCAAAACAACTTTTCTCCTCCGTCTCTCCTCCAGCAGCCCACCACCACCTCCCCGCTGACAAGCCCTAGATTTATTTCTTAAAGGAAGCCCAGGGTGAGCGTTGTTGCGGCTTCAGGGAGACAGGATTACAGCAATATTTTAGTAACCCTTGCACTGAGAAAATAATCAACACAGGAAGGGCCTGAGTGATTATTGGGAAAATAAATGCATGATGCAGGGGGCTAATTCTGCAGAGGCAGGGGAAAGAAAAAAAAAAAACCCCTCCACTGCTTGGTATTCCAAACACAGCATCCAATTCACGGGAACTAGCCTTGGGTTTATCTCTTTCACTTAATCGTCCATTCTCATGCAAATGACTGACCCTCGCTGTAATGTACATCACATAAGTGAAAAAAGAGCCTATTTTAAAGGAGAGCTTTTCCAACATATAGCCGTTAAACATTACTGAAAACCATCAATGCTTTAACTCTGTCTTTTCATAGTAGAGACAAGGTTTTCTTTTTTTTTTTTTGTAGGGGGGCAGAGAGGGAGGGGTGCATGAATGAAACAAGTCAATGAATCCATGAATCCCCGCCTCCCCTCTCTGTTTTTGATCATTTTATTTTTATCATTGATGGAAGTATCGAGGTAAGAGGGATGAGTGGGGAAAATAATCACCCCTGCATTAACCCCTGCACGCGCGCACACTCCTGTGTTCATTACCGTTCACACACATTCCCCCCCATCATCATCATCATCATCAGCAGCAGCAGCAGCAGCAGCAGCCAGCGCTCACTCTTCCATTTCCTCTCCTTTTGTGGCAAAGGGGGACGGAGGGCGCTCTAATACCCCGGGCCCCAGGTGTTTAAACAGCGGGCCCAAGGCTCTTATCTGTGCATATCAGAGAGGGACAGATAACCCTTGGCACTCCTCCTCAGTAAACCAAGAGCAGATTGAGCCCAGATAGCGGCCCATAGCGTTTGTTGCAGGTGATAACGATGTATGCACACGCACACACTCGCACACACACACACATATATATATATATATATATATATACACATCGAGGGGAGGCCGGTGGAAGGCATACGAGTTGTTTCCCTCCACATTGACACTTGTGTGCTTTGGCCACTGTCAACCATTAACCACTGCTTTCTTACTATACGTTCACGCCACGAGCAGCTGGGCAGGTGGGTTCCAGTGACCACCATGATGAGAAAAGCTTGGTAGAAGCTGGCTGAAGAAAATCTCTACCAACATAAGATTTCATTTAAATAATTTAAAAAATCCCAGTTTATCTCCCAGTCATTTGCTCTGATGTTATTTTGAGAATCATCTCTCCATTAGGGAGTTAGATTCCTTGACTGATAGGTGTTTCAACCTTTCACAACCAGCTGTGTTGATTTCCACTTCCTCATCCCTCCTCTGCCCCCCCCCACCCCCCCACCCCCCACCCCCACCCCCCAAAGGCTCCACTCTCTTTGCCTCGGTTTGGTTTTTGTGGCTCCATTTAAATACAAAGATTTTCACAAGTGGTAGTCAAATCAACACTTCAGAAGCTCGGAGGGATTTTTTATGACAGCTGCAGTCAGGTTTTTGAACAGTCACATCATTGATTTTTGTCCTGATAGCGGCTGCCATAAACTCACAGTGATTTGGAGAGTTTGGTGGCGCTAGCTAGCAATTTGAAATAAAAAGAAAGACTCAGTTGTGGGGAAAAAAAACCAAAAAACTTTTCTCAGATTTGCAGCAGTTCTTCCGTTGGGGCTCTGTAGGAGTTGAATGGCTTTTGATGGCGCTGCTGACCGCAGTAGCTACTGCTATCATCAAACAGCACTGATGTCCAACTGTGAAACACTCATCAGAAACAACACAGGCCGTGTGATGGCAACTCTTACGATCAGCTAGCAGCAATTTTCTTTCTGTTTATCCCTAATGTTGTCACATATAGCACGGGACTGTCTCATTTAGCAGCTAACTGAAAAACAGCAACAACTGCTCAGGCAATTTTTTTCTTCTTTCCGCATCCTAGGAGCCACGAGGGGCTGCCGAAGTGTCTGCGTGACTAATTCTGTCTCAGACGTCTGTGCGATTTTGACCGAACTGTGTGACCTCGCTGACTTCACGTTTGGTAGAAAATCAAAAAATGTCCTCGTAGTTGAGAGATTGCATTTTTGATTTCTGGTGCGCATGTGTGGAACTTGTCCATGTGCACAGAGACCCAGTGTAGTGTGAGTGTGTGTGTGCAATATCAGAGCTCTTTGGTAGTTTCCTCTGCTCAACTTCAGGAAGTGTTTCACTGTAAAAGGGAAAGAGAAAGTTGGCTGGCAGTTTGTAAAAATGATGGACAACTGTGTGTGTGTGTGTGTGTGTGTGGTTGTGTGTGTGTTTTGAAGTAGGTTGTCAGATATTTGCTTCTTTGTCTCACTCTCAGGATACAGTATATCACCTCTGGCCTGAAATAAAATAACTCAAACTGAAGCAGCAGCAGCAGCAGCGAGCTTATGATCCTAACCTGTAAAACTGTGCAAGCATTTTCCTGCTTCCTGAAAGCAGCCCGGCAACAAAGCATCTATTACATGGCAGTGGATTACCCTCTATTTGAAATCACTCAGTGAGCTAAGTCTCCCCGGCTTGCACTCAGAGGTACAGTACATGTTGGTGTAATAATCCAATAGCACAAAAAGCCTCACTCAACAAAAACACCTCTCCAAGAAATACCCAAACCACAGACAGCAGCAGAGGGGCTTATTCAAGTTGGGCTGCCACATCGTCGCTCTTTTTATCCTCTCACAGGTGCTTTTTTTTTTTTTGCCCTTATTGGAGGTGCGGTGTTTGTTTATGCCCCCGAGGAACTGGTGCTTTGACCGGGCCCACGGTGATAGACGCAGCCGAGGCAGCTGCTGGCTGAAGCCCAATTATAGACAGGCTTTAAAAGGCTCTGGTTGAACCGTAAAGATTTACACCGCCATCGCTCTGATCTCAGATCTGGGCTCTGTCCTTACTGTCAGGATAGGGAGATGTATCGATTAAAGACTTAGCACAGGGGGCTACATCATGTGGAATGCACTACACACACACACACACACACACACACACACACACACACACACACACACACACACACACACACAACACACACACACACACACACACACACACACACACACACACACACACACACACACACCATAGTACAGATCAAGCATTTTATTGTCATGCACTGACGTCAGGTGGCGAGTCACCTTCTTACATCTGGTGAAGCTGCTTTTTAGATGCTTTTTTCAAGGAGGATGGAGAAAAAGAGAAAGTTGGGGGGGGGGCTGGTGGTGGTTTAACATCCAGACAGTGGCTATGGCAA
The DNA here is from genome assembly GCF_021018895.1 of Seriola aureovittata. Taxonomy (NCBI): domain Eukaryota; kingdom Metazoa; phylum Chordata; class Actinopteri; order Carangiformes; family Carangidae; genus Seriola; species Seriola aureovittata. The sequence continues at coordinate 3,293,710 of NC_079378.1, read as the reverse complement.
TGGAAGGAGGTGATCTAATCAGCCTACTGATTAGATCACCTCCCCTCCCTGAGATAAGAGTGGAGGGAGGTGCTTGTGCAATAAAAGTTAGCAGCTTGACTTGGTGCGACCAGCTGCCTCTATGTGGCTAACAGCGCTCAGCAGACGTGGCCTTTGCTGATGCGGTCTGGCAGGGGCTGCTATGAAACGAACACACTGAGGCCCCTATCTTTTGTCCCTGTGGGGGCCTTGTGGTCTGGAGGGAGGGATAAGGATAACATACTGTACTGGAAGTTGGCCTTGTGTGTGTGTGTTCATGTGAGCGTGTGGGTTTTTTTGTTTTTTTTTTTTTTTAAATTTTGTTTTGTGTTGTTGTGAGAGAAGGGGGGAAGGGGGGGGGTGAAGGACTCAATGGGAGTACTAATTACAGCCAGTTATCAGGTGACATGCAAATGTGTTATCGGCCTTAACTTCCTGATGTCTATCTTTTCTACCAGAAGCTGCTGTGAGTGTTGGCAGGGGAACAGGTTGTGTCACTGTTTCTCTGTAAATGCACAGTGTGTGAATTTCAGCAGGGAAGCTGCTTTAATAGCATTTTTCTCTTTTTTTTTTTTTTTTTTTTTTGCATTTCTTTTTAAACCTTTTTTCAGAATTAGCAGACCCTCTTCACTTGGCAAACTTTCTTACTGTATTAAGGTGCATGCATCATTGTCAGCTCTCCCATTAAAAAAGAAAAAGTCAATAGAATTAGAATGATCTGGCCTTAAAGCTGAGTGGGTTTTAGTTCTAGTTCATAGAGCCCTGCCTCTGTTCTCCTAGACCTGAACGCTCTGGGTTCTAATCCCATCGATATCCTATTAGCATCCCCTCTCTGGGTCCCCGCCACATGAAAGAAGATGTGTCGGTTCCCCCTCTCTGATTCTATCGCTCTGGCAGACCGTAGGGAGGACGGCCACAATGAGCAAATGTGCTGGAGCCAAAGGGCCAACCCAAGTGTGCTCACAAATGTCCTGTGAGTGTGTGTGTGTATATGTGTGTGTGTGTGTGTGTGTATGTGTGAAAAAGCTGCCACCGCCACCTCAGAGGCCCCCTAGCCTCCCTGGGAAGTATCAAACCAGAGCCCTCCGCGGGCTTCCAGCGAGAGAGCTTCTAATTAGCCTCTTTGTTGCCACTTGAATGGTTTGCCAGAGATTGGCAAGGGGCCCCAATGGAGTGATACCAGCACGCTAAGAAGCTGGTCATAAAAATTACCCCCATTCTCTCCACCGTCACCTGTCACAAAGGAGCTCTCAGGTAGGAAGCTGAGGCCAGAGCAGCACCATGTGAGCTTTTAATCCACCTCTTCAGGGGCAGAGGAACCGTGTTTGCTCAACAGGTGGATGCTTGGTTAGTGCTCGCTGTCTGCTCATAAAACGCTGCTCTCTGCGGCACAGAAATGAAAAGTGAAATCAAAATATTCATAACAGCTGCCAGTGGTTAATGTTAGAGTGAGCACACACTTAATAAACAAAGCTCATTATACCGCTGTTGAATTGTTAAAAATCAAAGAAGGTGAGCCAGATATGCTCACGAGCATTTCGGGTTATAGAAGAAGGCAAAAGTGGAAATACTGGAAATGCATTGAAACTTCTGTAGGAATCACTTCCTAATGTTGTGGCTTTATGGAGAAGAACAAGTAAGAACAATGGTTCAAGCGAAGTTTTAAGCCAGAGCGCAATTAATTCAGTCTAAACAACTCACCCAAACTTCACACAGCAAAGGCTGTTAGTCGAGAAGCTTGTTATTTATGTGATGAAAAGCAGGATTATCAGCTGCAGAGTTAATGGCCGACAGCACGTTGACCTATTGATTTAAATACTTCAGTACTTTTTCTTGATATACGTCATAGTATGAAATCTATTTAAAAACATCAAAAGGAATCAAATGGTTAATGTCGCAGGCAGATCATGACCTTGTGTTTACTGCTACTTATGGCGACTAGCATGTTCATTGGCCACCAGCACTTACTGTTGCTGGAATGAGCAGTTGACAAAATTTGTGCTATATTTGAACTACTGGTGTTACTTGTTAATAATTTAAAGACATTACTCCCTCTCAGGTTAATCAACAAACTTAGTTTAGACCTTGGACCTTTTTTAAGGCACAGGAAAAGAGTCAAAATTTTATTACCAGAGACGAGCATCATTGTGTTATCACAAAGCCTGTCACCCTGTTCGAAAACGCTCTCAGATCTACACTTGTGGCGTCCGACATGCTTGCTCGGTGAGCGTCGTGGCAATGAATGTCAAGGCGACTTGGAGCTTTAGCGCCGACCGACACGTTTTAAGCTCCGCTGTAATCCAGGAGGGATCAGTTGGGTAAATCGTGGCATAAAGCTTAAAACTATAATTGATTTATGTATTTGCTGACCGAAGACGCCCAGAGAGATTACCAGAGGGAGAGAGCTGATGATGGATAGGCCGGCCCCCTCACACAGGCTGCATAGAGAGGTGGGGGTTGAATTCAATTGAAGGGAGATTTGTCTGCTTGAAGAGCAAGAATGTCTGAAAACAGAGTGGAAATCGGAGAATATGCATTTACAAAATCATGCCTGTCTGTTTCTTTTTTCCACCTGTTTTGAATTGATACAAAGGATCAGACTGAAACAGTCGCTGGTATTTTTATCGTTTCAAATTTTATCCTGACATATAAAATGATGCTCTCATTTTTTTTTACCATAGACAACCAACGCAGTATTGACCAGTTCTATAAGAAACTAATTGAACGTTTATTCAGTCAGTTCTTCGCTCATGACCAGTACCAAATATCCCCTTTTATACTGTACAAAAATGAACAGTGCTGTTTCCTATACATTTCATAAATCCAGTTTTTTGGCTGTTATATCAGTTCTAGTCCACGAAAACTTCCAATCTTGAGTATATCTATAGAAAACATTAAATAACGTGACATCCTTTATATAATAATTTTATAATAAATACCTCCTCATTTTTTTTTTTGCTTAATTACAAATTGAATCCCATTATATTAGTCAACCCTGAAAATGACAGTGTTTTGTATAGTGATGAAATTCATGTGTTTCCTGGTCGATCAGACTCATTCATCACGCTGCCCATTGACTGGAATATGTCAGATTATGACATTATGAGTTTTCCCTTAATTGGCATCATAATTCCCAGATTGCCGCTGATGAGGTGTTGGACAGTGAACGCCATTTAATCGGTCAGATGGTTCTCCTGCCATAATCAGCCCATGAATCTCCCTCCTGACACATTATGAATCCCCTCTTTCTTGTTTACTGCCTCACTGTCAGGCATCTCCAAGGTCTCTCTTGACCGCTCCCAGATTGTTTTGTGTTTGTCTGTTTGTCCCTGGGCCCTGAAAGGCGAGAGTGGGATAGTAAAAGAAGAAGAAGAAGAAGGAGGGGAGAGGAAAAAAAAAAAAAAAAAAGCCATTCCATTTCCTGGACTGATCACTGAAGCGGGTGGCTCTGACATGTCATGACTCAAACAGCATCATTTCTGCCACTCCTGTCTCGCCACTGACCTTACAAATGATGCTGTAGGTTCCCGCCATATGCCATTAAGCATGGTGTAAAACAGGATGGAGTTTTATCCCCCTCCTCCCTTCATACTTGCAGCAGCACCCAGACACCCTCTGCAGTTTTCGCTCCCTGCTCTCACCTTTCGGAAAAGAAAAGCAGATTACAGCGGTAGTTTTCTCTCTGATGGTTTTGTCCGTATACTGTCTTTTTTTTTTTCTCCTCTTCCTTCCCTGCTTGTGTTTTATTGCCTCCTGTGAGTGTTGGTCTGAGGCGAGGAGCTGGAGCTTCCCTAACAGGTGTTTGGGTGCTTATCGCCCACGTCTGTGCCCTTATCTCTGGCCCTCAGCTTCCTGCATCCTCTCTCTTGCATGCCTCAGAGTGGGGATATATTTCACTTAGCCTCTGACCCGAAACCTTCCTCTCTATCTCTGTGGGTCTCTCTCTCTCTCTTTCACACACACACACACCCAGATAGACAGGGCTGTGTGACAGCCTGTGAAGATATTTCATCATCATCATCATCGTCGTCATCATCAGCGAAATGTTTTCTTTCCCCTCTCATTTTCATATTATTCACAGCTAGCAAGAGACCTTAAAGATTCTGCAGGATAATTAAACCAAGGCTACAAATAACAATTATTTTAGTTAATTTAATTTGATTTGTTTTAATTTAATTGTTGAGTATTTTCCTAATCAGTGTATTAACGGTTTGGACTGTAAAATGTTAGACAATGAATGCCCAAGGTGACGGTTGAATTGCTTAAATTGTTGTTGTATGTTTCGGCTTGTAGAAGAAAAAAAAAAATGGCTTAAATCATTATCAAAATTGTCAATTAAATTTTTTTGTCGATTGACTAATCAGCACTGAATTACACACATTAATTGCATAGGCCCACTGAAATCAAGTGTTACCCTCCAACCGACTCGGGCTGCTGTGGAAAAGAGGAAAAGAGTGGAATCGGAGTGGAAATGTCTTAGTGGCTTCAGCACAGAGTCGAGCTTTGATGCTGTTTGGAGCCGCGAGTTTGATCCAGCATTTTGTCAGAGTGTTTGGTCTCAGGCTTTTAGCCCCACCTCCACATTCCCTCTATCCTTCCCTGCTCCCAAGTCTCACACAGGGACAAAGGCTAAAGTGTCTGTGGGATGGGGTTGTGATGCTGGTTTGGAGGGGGTTGACCCCCTCCGAGGACCTGACAGGGGCCCTTCTTTTTTTTTTTTTTTTTTTTTCTAATCCCCATTCTGAGTGGGCACAGAGGGGAAAGAGCCCACAGTCTAACACCCATGAGAGAGTCTATTGTGAGTGGTGGGCTCTGTTACAGTAGGATGGATGCAGGGGTCTCAGGCCCAGATAAACGCCTGGGTCAGCCAGGCCCCCGTTATTTACAGTAGGCCCTTTCATTGGCCGAGTGAAACAGGAGCCTGTGGTGGAGGTGGAGGTGGTGGTGGGGGCTTCAGGGGACGACCACTGTTTGTGCTCAGCCAGGCCTCCACTATAGGTCAAAGAGCACGGGGGTGGGGCTGCAGGGGTTACAGACCTGACTTTTGTCTGTGTGTTAGGGGGTGGGTGGGGGGGGGATTACTGCTTATAGAGGAAAAAGAAAAGGTTGGCTTCAGAGAGAAAAGGCGGCAGTGATGACTTCCACACACACTTTTTTTTTTTTTTTGGGATGTGACATAACTGAGTATAATTTTTCTGACCAATATTTCAATTGGAATTATTATTATTTCTATATGTTTCTTATACATTTAAAAAACCAGGAAAACCCTGAATAATTACAAGCTTTTTGTCACTGCGACACAAAACAATCAAATGACTTAAGTTGCTTGTTGTTGTGATCCTCAGCAAGTCGACTCAAACGTAGCTGCTTTTCATAGAGCAGGTTTTTAAAACTAACACTCATTAGCTGCAGCTGACTAAAGTTAAACCCCAAAGCTTTATTGGTATTGACTGTAATGCGTCATTAACACCAAACTGGCTTATTCTTTTATGAGATAGTTTTATAGGTAGAGTTAGATAAAAAATAAAAAACTCCACCTATAGATTCTGTTTTATTGAGGCAAAGTTCTTGTATCGTTGTTTTGACATTTAACCCTTGAGAACTTTTGGATTCTTGTCCTAAATTTTGTGGAAAAACTTGTTGCTATTCAAAAAGTATTGACTGCTTGTGTTTCTGTACTGATCTCGTATCAGCATCATGACGAAACGTTAAACCCCGTCCTGCTGCTGACTTTGTTTTCTGGCGACAATCGTCATAAAAGTCAAAAATCTCTCTCTTGCAATCGTGATTTTTAGATTTAAAAATGATTAATCGTGCAGTTCTGTCGTATAGTTGATGCTTGATAAAAAATCTCAGTACTCTGGCTGATGGAAATCATTTAGTGTAAAATCTCAGTTTTAGATGTACACGTTCTCGCATATGGTGGACAGAAGGAACATTTATTTTTTCGATTTATTGAACCTTTTCAAAACTAATCGGATAATGTTGAACGCCAGACTTTCTCACTTCAACAACAGCAATTTGCGTTTCTGCACTTTCTTCATCTTATTTATGGAAGAAAAAGCTCTGCAAGCTGTCCACTTTCACTCTGTTATGCAAGACTTTCTTTTAATAGAGGAGTATTGCTCCTGCTTCAAAGTCTGATGATTTATTTTACATCAGCCGGTCACGGAAAACACGCTTCAATAAGGATGAGATGATGATGTTGTTGTTGTTGTTGTTGTTGTTGTTTTTGTCAGGGTGTTGCTCAGAAAAGTGAATTTCTAACACCGTCACAAACGACTGCACGCTCGCCTCGATTGTCCTGAAGTGGCTGAGTGACCTACATGAGCACCGGTAGAGCTTGACCTGCTGTAAAGGCTAAAGAAACATACACTAAAAGAAAAACAGGTTCACAGCAACCTGCTGTAACCCAATGCTTCAGATTCACTTAGTTAGGTCATCTCGCTTCTCACGTGACATTCAATACTCTGGAATAATCCCTGTTTTCTGACAGATCCAGTTGGAGTAAAAAAAAAAAAAAAAAAAACTTTCACCTCTACACTGAAACAGTTGCTGTGAAGTACATTTATTAAGCTTAATCCCAGACGATCCATTACCAACCCAATTCCTTGTTTGTTGTCTTTCATTAAGAAATGGGAAGTTGCCCAAAGACCAGCGCAGCACGAGAAAAAAAGGAACCGGTACCATCTGTCCGAAAGACTCAAGCATAATCTCGCCATAATCTTAGTGTCAACCTTCCATATTAGGAGGCGAGGACGAAGGGAAAAGCCGAGCAGAGGCGTACAATAAGGACAGCAGCCTCTCAGGCATTCATTCATTCAACAGATTTTATTATTTCTACTTGGACAAAGACAGGAGGGGTTAAAGGTCAGCAGGCGAGAACTTTACAGATGAAGCGGGGTGCGGTGGGGGTGTGCAGGAGTTTGGTGTGACCCCCCACCTCTCACCCCTATTGTCCTGAGAGAGCACAAAGGCTTTCTGTCAAACTCTAGTGGTCAGCGCTTCGGCCGAACTCGCCGAGCCGCAGAAGCGGCGGAGGGGTTTTGAATCCGGCGGAAAGCCGCCGCCGCCTCTGACCAATCAGGAGCCCTCGAGACAGGCGATGGTTTGTCTTCTGTAACGGCTTTTTCCAAAATGTCGAAAGAGCAGGAAAGAATTGACTTGTTCTTTTTCTGACCTTTTGTTCAGAGTGTTATTCTGTGGAGGAACATAACTGAGCTCATATACACAGGTACAATTTTAATGAACTTGTACCTTACGTCTCGTGCTTTCGCTCCGTTTTTTTCCTCTTTACAGCTACATTCACAAGTTCCTTTTACAGATTCATATTTCCATACAAACCTATGATAAACTTATGAAATATAATGCACTGCTATGGAGAAAATTACCCAGAAATATTGTAAATAACTTCACTTTAACCTGCATTAAGATGCTGATTACACATGAATGCATCCATAATAATAATAAAGAATAATATATAACACTGACAGGGGGCCAGTGTTGCTTGTATGGAGCACTTTCAATATCACACATCACTCATAAGAAGAATGAAACTGTAATATTGTTCACAAGGGGTTAAAAGGTGGAAAAGATAGGGATTTGTGCTTTCTAAATAAGAAATAATCAAAGACATTTAAGAGTTAAAATAGTTCACAGTAACAGTTTGTTTTTCATATTCATCCCTTTTTAAATAAATTCCTCTGAGTGCATTTGGTTGAAAATAAACCCTCCCTATTTACTACCATCACAAAAAAATGTAATTTAATGAGCAAGAGGTTTCAGAGTTGAAGGTTGGGTTGTTACAGATTCGGATATTTAGCTTTTGCAAAAGAAGAAAAAAAAGAAATCATATTGTCACCTGTTTAACCTTGAATCCATTCACTGTCCATTCGATGTGGATTAAAGAATCATTTGTTGTAATCAGTCTTTTAAGAGGAAGTTGGTCAACATCCTGACAGGGACCTGAAAAGCCACATTTCAAATGCAGGCAGAGCTCTGCAGCAGCGATTCGTCAACAGCTACTGTCCCCATTCATCCGTCTGTAACTGCGACTGTCACTGGCACAGATTTAAAAAAAGAAGAAAAAGAAAATGCCACCGTACCACTTACATTTCTCCCCTTGATAGAGAGAGAGAGAGAGAAAAACACATGCAAAGAGAAGAAACGTATTGGATCAGAGAGCACAGCTGAAACACGAAACAAAAAAAAAGGGCTCGCTGGCATTACATTTTCTCTGCCCATGTCTTGCTTTCCGTCCTCTAAATACCCTTGACATATTATGGAGGAGATCAGAGGCCCAGGAGAGAGATGTAGGCTGCATGTGGGTGTCGAGGAACAATGTGGGCAAGAGCAAAGGCCTTACAGAGGGAATATACAGCACAGCGTTTGACTTGTCTCTGTCTTCCACCAGTGTTCTGGTTGATTCTTTGCATCTCTAATTATAAAAGGGGACAAAGAGGTTGATGATCTAATTGGTTTGTTGTTGTCATTTAGCGTAGGTTATTAATCGGCTAGTCAATCAACAGAATATTTGATGATCAAATAAACATTTGAAGTCATTTATCTAGGAAAAAAGACAAATGTGTGATTTGTATTTTGGGTTATATGATTAATATTTTGGATGACTATGATTGCTGGACTCTTTGTATAATATATATATATATATATATATATATATATATAGTGAAATGTGAAATGTCCAAAGAGAATCTAAATGTCCGCTCATGTTTTTCCAGGCTGATTTTATGTAACTGTGGTCAGGGAGGAGCCTCATTAACTGGTCCACTAATGAGGCCTTCATTAAATACCTCGGTAAAGGCCAGTGTGTTGTGCTGCCAATACCAACCTAACTTGAGTTTGTTGACAGACCTCAGACTTGACAGGCTTTTTCTTTTGAGGTGCTGACATCGTCTTTGTGGAAAACAGTAGAAACGGCAGCGGCCTCTGTGTTTATTGCGATGGCCGGCAGTATGGCGGCCGGGGCCTGTACAAGCACTCAGAGGTCAGTGGACATGGTATAGCTTTCACATGGCCCCGAGGTCCTGACCCCCACCTTTGCTGGCCATATTCACCCCCCCTCATCCCAGCAAGGACCGAAGCCCTTTGAGCCGAGCCCTCAACCCCCCGCAGAGCGCGCCCCTTCAGCACATTAATAGTGGCACTGGAACTAATTGCCCAACCTTAGATGTGCTTGAGACTCAGATTGCCTCAGCTGCCAGCGCGCCACAAACCCCCCAACACTCCACCCCAAACAGAAGAAAACCTTCAAAAGAAGAATTGCAAAATTGCTGGTTTCTCTGCCCAGTCTTTTGGTAAAACACAGCTCTTCTCTTCAAAGGGCTTCATTTATTTCTTTGTGTTACTGTAAATGTGCATCTATTCAAGCTTGTTTTGAAAACATCACCCTCCCTTCTCGTGCTGTGCTCTCGATTTTTGTCTTGCCATTCAGCGATGGCTTGGTTTCGCTTTTATTCCTGCGAGAGGACTGACAAGTAACCACTATGCACCTCGCGCCTTGGCGAGACCTTCCCACACATGCCATCCACCGCCATTTTGTTGCTAACCTCGTCAGGCACGATAAAGCACCAAATCACCCTTTTGTATTCGGCACACGTATCGGTAATCCTTCCCATCATTCTAAAATATTTTCTTTCAGGCGTGCGCTTTGAACTGTGAATTGCAGTACGGGTGTAAAGTGGTGTCTAGCACCAGACTGTTGCTGTTCACACTGTCACGTCTGCCGTCTCCTCTGCTGCATTCAGCGTCACCCCAGTTCAAAGAGACACTGAAAGAGAGGAAGGCAGCCTGAGAGGCGTTTTATGATTTTATTGAGCAAGAGGAAGCATTGTTGGGAAGGTGTTGGACCGTTATCTGTGCTCTGTCTCTCATAACGTCACTTCAGACTGTGGCGCTTCGCTTGTTTGTGGATGCGTGTGTGTCTAAATAATGTGTTCACACAGCACGAAGTTACAGCGCTCCGTTATTGGTATGGAAATGTCTTTGTTTGCGTCTTGTAACGTCCACTTGTCTAATTTCCGTGGAGAACTAGATGGGGAGTAATGATGCCTTGTTTTCAGGTAGATGCTCAGATAAAAGCTTAAGTATGTCACGTCAGATTAAACCACACACAGGGTCAAACCCCTTTATATTTCTGTTAATATGCCAAAGACTGTTTTCATGCACGGTCGCCAGATGCCAGAATCATTTTCACCACACAGATGCAGGCAGATCAGCATCCTGGCATCCAATTTTTTCTTTATTTCCAATTTCAGCAAATGGATTTCGCTGAATTTCTGCAGCGCTGGCTGCGATGGCGCTGAAAAAAATATTTCTACTAAAATTTATCCAAACGGTGACGGAATACACAAAAAACAACATGACCTGTTTAGTAATGCTTATTCCACTGATCACATGAGAAGTAAGAGCGTGAAATTGGGATTCAACTGAGATGTGTGATTGTCATATGGAAGGAAATTGTATTGTTTTTATAAAATAGAGTTGAATTTTCCAGTATTTCATCACAGTGTATCTACAGAGAAACCCGTGCGCTGGTAAATGGAAGAAAAGAAAAACGACCATTAAAGCTAATTTGTGCCATTTTGTAGAACAGGTCCCGCTCAAAATGTAAACACGATGGAGACTTCATTTAAACCTGAAAGGTGCAGGTTGTGGGTGCAGTAGTATCTGACGTAGTGGGAGTGGGTGCGCACCAACGCATCGAGGCGCAGGGCCGTCATCGAGGTGTTTATGTTGTTTGACAGAATCGTCTCATATTAAAGGTCCGCTGTAATGATTCGTACTTAGATGTTCAAACACATTTAACAGTGTTTGTTCTGTTCTTAAGTTGGGACACGATCCTCATCAATCAGCTCCTTGTACTTCTTGTCCTGGAGTGTCCCCTAACTAATAATAATACTGTGCACTTTACTCCCTTCAGAATGCAAGCTTCTGAAATTACAAATCCCCTCTCCCCAGATTGACTTTATCATTACTAATAAAAGAGGTTATTTGAGCAGCTTGCTGACTGACGGTGTAATCTTTTAACTGTGCCGCGTGTAGCCTGGACTTAACACTGGAGCCGTCCACACCTCTGGCTGCGTTTGTAGGTCAGACAAAGACAACAAATGATGGACTTGGTAGATTTTTAGAAAGTACTGAAAAAACAAACTGGAAGTTCTGTGAGAAATATTTCCCCAGACGATTCCTTTCATTTTATATTCCGATCTTGAGCATCTACTTTTCCTGAACGCAGACCACAGGAGTTGCGGTCTTCTTTTTTTAATGTCATGTAAATCTTACAAAAACTCTGATTACACACGCAGTCTTCATAAAACCCGACAGCAGCCATGGAAAAGAGTGGTAATGTTTTTATTGGGGGAGGGGGCTCTGTCCAAAAATACCTCGTTTACTGTCTTTTAATTAATTCAGTGAGCTCTTAAAGATGCTAGTTAAAGTACACGGGAACAGAGGAGAACACGTTTACAGTATCTCGTACACACTGCTTCACTTTGTACTTAGACTGGGTGATTCTGTTTGTGTACATACACACACGTTTACTCGTCCTGTCAGTGATCTTTGCTGCGTGTTCATGTTTTTTATCTGCTGTCACATCATCTCTGGTTCATCAAAGTTTCATCCTGCAAGAGTTGTTGTTGCCCACTTGTTTTTTTGTTTTTTTTAATCATTTGAAGCAGAATAATATTTATTGTGTTGCTGTTTTAGTCTGTTAGTTACAACAGGGTCTGAAATACTTTCAGGAGCAACTTGATCATGTTTTAGAGGATTCTTTTTCACTAGTAGATTAGGGTTTTTTTAACGGTATATCTGCATTATTTAAGGCATTTTAAGTGGTAGGTGGAGACATTTATAAGGTATGCAATAATGATTCTAACCCCTTAAAATCCCTTAAACCACACAGATGAAATATTTAAATTACCTACCACCTAAATAAACTAGTACCCCATTTAAAATATCTTACCTACACCATTATTAATGAATAAGTGAAAAACATTTTTAAAGTGTGAAATTCTGGGGTTGAGTTTCATAGTGAGCTCTTCAGATTTACAGAAGAATAAGAGAAAAGTGAATTTTTAATTATTTTTTTTATTAGTGGAGTTTGGGAGACTTTGGAGCTTAGCATTTCATGGACAGTGCACACGATACACAAAGGATCAGTGGCTCCAGATTGTTGCATTGCCAAGTGAAGGACGTTTGCGTCTCATAGACATCATGTTAGATTAGGTGTGATCTCGGGCTCGGGCCATAATGTGAAATAGAACTCGGCACTGAAACTATGACTGATTGAATTCTTTGAGCTTTAGCGGCTCTCTAAAGAGATAGTAGCGGCTCCTTTTTAGAAGTGTTCAAGTTTTGTCTCTCCGTTTTAAAAGGAGCTGATACTTCATCCTCAAAGCTTTGACTTAGCCCAAGGTAACTGCTCCAATATCAACAATGTGCGTACAGTGAAATCAAACTGCATCCATAGGTCCCTTTGACTGACTACAATTTTAAAAGTAGCTACATTCCCTAAACTCCCAAATGTCACACCTACTGAATGGATTAAAATCTGCCAATTCCAAGCATTTCAGATATTTCCTGTGCTTGTATTCACAAAGTTACATCCATCCTTTCACGTATATTCATGCAGCCTAGTGACTGAGACACCAAACCACACAGCAGACGCACATGATGAGGGCAGGGAGCAGAAGAGGAGTTCAGCCATGTTGTGACATCCCCAGCCAGCCATATCGTTCTCCCTGAGACTGCCTTGCAGTGTTTTTCTAGGACAGCATCTTGCCCGCTGAGACTCATCAGCGCTACCTTGCTCTCTACGTTTTTTGGCATCTCATACTTCAGTTGCCACGTTTCGCATGCTGCCAAATAATCCATCACAGGACAGATTTCTTCTTGCTCCTTTAAATAAACTCCATTACAGCAGCAGCAGTGTGTCTGGTGGCCGGTCAGATAATCCTCCATGGAAATGTAGCTGCTGACAGATGTGTGCATGGCTATCAAGAATTACAGCCGCAATAAGAAAGACTAAACTTTATCCTCTTGTAGCAACAATACAGTGGTGGAGCTCTGCACTGTTATTATATGGTACACATCCTGGACATGATGTGCCAGCTGTAATCCCATGACCATGCACTTCAAATCTCCATACACTGCTGATGTGGACTTTTTTGTTTTGTTTTTGCTGGTGTGTAATAACCGTAAGTGCTGGGTGAATTGTTCTTCATGCTTACACGGGAGGAAACTGAATTGTCGTTCTGCTTTGTTTGACCTGTTGATCAGTCTGTGACGGTGTGAGGCGACTCTTCAGAGCTTAATCATGCTAAACTGCCTGAAGCACAGAGCAGGTTTATCGTCACGAAGCAGTTTCAGGTCTTTTCCACATTGTTAGAAGAGGAAACTTATCCTGGTGGCTTGTCCAGGTTTATAGTGTCCAGCTACAAACAGAAATATTTTATTGGATTTCATTATGGGAAATGTAGGATGCAGTGTTAGCTAAGCTTAGCATCATCTGCTGCTTTGGTTTTTCTAATGTGGTTTGCAATACTGAGTTGCCTTTTCCAAGAAGAGTTGAAAGCAGTAATTATCTTCTATCTCCTAATTTCTTTTCCGGTTATAATTTCATCTCTTATATGTCAAAAAAATAGCAAATAATACAAACAAAGAAAAAAAGGAAATACTCACATGTGAAAACCTGAAACCAATATTTGTGAATATGAAACCTATTTATGACCTTAATGTCAAAAATGCCAAATATTCCAAGATTAAAAAAAGAAAAAGAAAAAAGAGAGTGAACAGGTTTAAGCTCGACGAGACAATGTCTGGGAGAAGTTGATAAAGCGTTAATTCTGTGGAATGAAACCAGTTCAACCAGTTCCAGGTTTACAAGCTGCAGTTGTTTGTGGATTGTGATCATCATGCAGATATGTACCAAAAGGAAAAAATGAGAGTGCAAACAACATCAAAGTGTACACTTTGCTGTTCTGGGGTCTGCGTGACGTTTTATGTTAAATCATGTCATTAGCAGCTGGCAACATTTGCTAATGGTGACCGACTCGTGCGGCGTCACCATGTTTTTACTTGTTGCTCTTTATTTGCAGCGTGCAGAGCCTGTAGAAGCCGTAGCTGCTCTACCTTCCACGGTGAGCAGTAGTACAGTCAGAGCTGCGTGTTTTGTGTCTGCCTGGATGTGATTAAAAGCTTGAACTTGTGTTTCTTTGTAAGGAGCATATTATAATTGAAAATTCTGAAATCGCCTTGAATGTGAGGCACTGAACTTATGATGATCGCGTAGAGTGGGAAGGAGAAATAAAAAAAAAAAAAAAAAAAAACACTCACATTTTAATGTTTTATTTAATGTTTATCCGAGAGCTGGGTTACATGGAGGACTAAGACGAGGGTAACATCAAGATCTCCACTCATGGCTTTAGAAAAGGAAAACATCCTTTGTCGGTTATTATACAAATTAAATTGTCAGAATCTGTTGTGAATAGGCCACTCGAGTGTGTGAGACAAGCTTATGACCTTGTAGAAAGTCATTCTCATTGAAGGGGAGCGCGCATCACTATAAAACATCACACTGAAGCTCTTGCCACTAGCTTTCCCCCCTTCAACAACTTTTTCATTCTGCACTTCACTTTTCAGACCTAAAGAGCCGCTGCTCTGGTTCCTCGCGTGACCCTTCAGGCTGAGGCGTGTATGTATTTGTTGGACAGTCCGTCTGTCCATCTGTGCAACACTTTAGTAGAGGAAGACGTCTCGGCAGCTGTGGATTTGCTCGCGGAGGTGAATTGAATTCGCTTTAGCGATTTCAGCAAATGCTTAAATATTTTTGAACTTTGATTTTTGAATTTTTCCACCGTTAATCAACAACAAGCCATTTTGATTTTTACGCTGACATTTGAGGGTCTAAAATAGAGGAAGTTTTCTAACTTGCTGTGTTATAAAAACAGGAGGCATCTCTTTTTCTATTGGCCTTGAAATGACTTTTTAGCCCTGATATTAGTTAGTCTCTTTCTTTATGTTTTATAGTCGGTGTGTTTTGATGAATATCACTCGAACTGTTGGGCTCTTTTTGAGGGGGTAAATCAAACAGGGTTTGTCCATATTTAATATGTGGTTGCAACCTTGTTTTTCTATGTCGAAATGACTGGCTAATGCTAAAGATGTGATATTTGATCCTATGTAGGACCAGGAACTATGAGAGTGGGAATGGAAATCTTACAACCGGTTGCTGAAGCTGATTTTATCATTACTGCCTTAACCGGCTCTGGTGGTACCAACCGACTGTGGTTTAATGTATTTAAAAAGCAGAACTGGGCAACTTTCTATCATCAACCGCAATATCACAGTGAAAAAAACGTCAAATCAGTGATGAGCAGCAAGTAATAGCTCTCCATTAAATGCGAGGTGTCCACAACACATGCGAAACAGCCGGCAATGCAGGAATATTTCTGACCTCGCTGCTGTCTCTCAGTTCAGCTCCGCTGTAACTTGCATTTTATTTATTTATTTTTTTCTTCAGGCAGGTGTCAGTGGAGCGGTTGAGGCTCGGCGCCTTTTTGACTAAAGCAAGCAATCAAAGCCCTGCACTTACTGTACATATTATCAGATGTGATCAGCATCAAGCGCATCCGTCCACAATCAAGCAGCAGTTTATTAACTCAGCTAATTAAATCTTATGCGGCTGTGTTCATTTGCATCATCGCCATTGCTACATAACCAGCCACTTTCAAAACATGCGGAAGTGATGTGCAGTAGGTTTAGTGAATCTGCTCTCAGTTCTCACAGTTCAGCACCTGTTGCTGTGGCGTTCCTCTGGTCTTTCAGCCATGACGGGATGTCACATCTCACACTAAATACCCACATCTTTTATTTAGTCTTAGATGTTGAAGATCAGTGGCACCTCATACCGAAGCAATGCTGTTTTTGATACCTTGGTTTGGGAAAATACAAACATGTTCAACTTCAGGAAATATCTAATCAAACATTAAGCCAAATAATCTCACGTCGCCAAGATTTTAAAATCACTATTTGACACTTTCGACACTTTTTCGATGGAGACCCAGAAAAGACAAACAAATTCATCTCTTCCTTTGCACCAGGAATCAATCTCAGAGAGAGCCACGACTCTCCTGCAGTATTGTTTTGTCCACATGTTTTACTGTAAAGTAGTTTC